>NC_135531.1:53234939-53844566 GCF_045843805.1 Urocitellus parryii
GACACATAGAGAAAGGGAGGAAAGAAATGAGAAAAGTGGAATAAGGTGGACACAGAGGTGTATGGAAATGCAAAAAGTGGATTTCAAACAAAGTTCATCAAAAATAAATCATTAGCCAGGCAGGGTGGCATGGTAATCCCAGTGACTAGGGACACTGAGCAGGAGGACTGAAAGATAAAGGCCAACCTGGGCAATTTTTCTTAAAATTTTTAATTTAAATTAATTTAAATTTTTCAAAATTAAAAGGGGGGGGGCTGGGTGCTATGGACGTTGCTCAGTGATAAGGTAATTCTGAGTTCAATCCCTAGTCCCAAAATTAAAAATTAAAAAAAAAAGGAAGGGAAAGAGGGAAAGAAATTAGCCATTAGAATATGGAGCATATGCTCATGCATGTAGGCTGTTCCTTGCTGTAATTGAACAGCACTCTGAACAGTGTATGCATGTGTTTGCCTTAACTTTGGAGGCAGGGTAGTGTACTGATAAGTCCATAGTGAGAGGTAGGACCTTTTATTCTTTTACGACTTTGCTTTCTTTTCTTTACAAATATATTCTGTTACCAGAAGCCTAAATAACTTCTTCAAAAGAGGCAATCATAAGCTTCAAGATAGAAACCATTAGCTTTCTAGACTATAAGCTGACAGATATTAGGGTCAAGAAGTTATTTAAAGCCATATGTAGAGATGGCCCTCAGAGGAGAAATCCTGGGATAGGATAATTCTGAATAATTCTGGAGCTTTCTCCTTGAAAGGGAATGAGCTGGGTTCTTGGGGGAGGTTAAGATTAGAGGCCCTCAGCCCCACCCGTCTCTATACACACCCATTTCTAGTGTGAGTGAACATGCACAAAGCTATTTTAATCTGAACTGCCTTCACTGAGTAACCTAGTCATTTGAGAATGACATCATAGTAACTGAGTAATCCCTTTGAAAGTTAAAAGTAGAACCAAGACATTAAAATGGTCCTGGGGCTACCTGGATGAAAGTAGGCTCAGGATGTGCATATAACCATCCATTAAAAGCAGTCACTCTCTATCTGTAGAAGTCTTGGCTATTTAGTGGCAGATTTAGTTTTTGTAATACATAGCACATTTGTAATTAGATGTCTAAATAAATGTTCACACGATTGTTAATACTTGTAGTTCTGCTACTTACATTTTCTTTCCCTCTATCTGCCTGGAAATGAGGAAAATTCCATTCATGAACTTGGTTGTCAATTCTGATAATGTTGACCTAACCTTGTTAGTATAATCAGAGGGCGTGTGGGACTTTTAGCCACACGAATGGCTACTGTTCATGCTTATTAGAGAAGGTGATTATACTGATATCAAACTGAACCATCACATTATTTAGTCTTAAAGAGAAAAGACACTAGCATCGACTTTAGGCTTTGAACAGGACTTGTCAGTGAAATAGTTGATAAGAAGAATAGGCAGTCATTATTGTTTAGCTCTTATTTTCTTAAGCATTGCTTGCTTTATTATAGAACCCTGGGAATTTCTACATTCTGCTGACTTTGTGGTCTTCCATTTATCAGTGACTCTGATTCTGTTAGAGTTTAGGGTCTCTTAGCAACTGCAGTTGCAGGCAAAACTACAGGCAAATGCAGATCTTGACGTAGTAGGCCAACTGCCATTTATATTTTGAAGTTATTGTGTAAGGTTTAACTCTTCAAAGGTAAGAACCAGTATCCATGTCCCTGGAAACAGTTTCTAACCTGATGTGGAAGTTCAAATTGCAAGTATCTTTGGGAAGTAATATATTAAGCTGGAGTGAATCAGCTGGGTGGAAGGAATAGGGATTTAACAGATCACATTGTGAAATTTACTGAGGTTTCTGAAGGTCTTGGTCCCATAGAGGGAAGAAAGAATAGCTTCACCACACCCTCTTTACCATAGGAGTATTGGTATAAAATGTATTTGCTGTGCTTTTTATTGTTACTGATTTTAAATATTTTAGTGTATGTTTATGTCTCAGACTTGACACTGAGTATTAGAATACTACCTAGAGTATTAGAATACTACCTAACCACTGTTGAATTTTTTTGCTATTAAATCTGAAGGAGATCACTGAGCCTGTAGCTTACCTAAGCCTCCTTCTCATTCACGTCTTTTAAAATGCAATGTGAGAGAGATCTTTAAATTAGAAATTATAATTATTAAATATTTTACTTTACAGATATGTGGAGGGGTGAAGGGGGAAAAGTACTTTTGTTGTGGGAAAAACTGGAGCTGAATAAAGCTCTCTAGGAAATACGGTAAATGAATCCTTTGTTACTATAAAACAATAGCCAATAAGTGGCTATTATGTAATGTTATTTCTTAAGTCTGAGTTAGATGGCTTGTTGATCTTGGAACTTGAGATAAAATTCCTGTTGAACTATGACTTTCACTTGGCTAATCTCAACATTTTTTTGATAGAAAGATCAAAGAATTGTCCAAATAGATTTTGAATCTTTGTTGGACAAATTTTATTTTTCCATGTGAGGATTAATGGAATTCTTTGTCTCAGTGTGCATCCAGATGAACACAGATAATATTCTAACTCCAAAACAGGCTCATTGTAAAATCACCCTATGCTCCACAGTGCAGACAGGTGGCAGAAGAACTGGCAGGCACATCATCCGCCTTGGCAAATTGAATGAGTGATTGTGGATTGACATTTTCTACACCTGGTAGGTCCCTAGGTAGATGGATTTCTCCTCTTTGATCTTAACTGGCCATAGTGGGCACTGGTGGGATGGCTTGAATGTGGATAGTTCAGGGGGCTTTAGGTAATAGTTGTCGTTATGGATTCTGTGCAATAAGTGTCTGTGCTTATAGTCATTATTTCCTGCATGTATGTCGTAGATATTTGGACCATGGAGTTCAGAAAGAATAAAAGTGTTTTTTTTTTTTTTTAAACTGTGTAACAGTAAAATTTGCATGTAGCATTCTTTCTCATAGATGTCTTCTTTCCTGTCACATTCTGGTAAGTTAGCTTTAGAAATGAAGGATTTTTAAATTGAGATATCCATGTTTTCTTAACATTGGACTTCATGCTCAAGATTAGAGACCTGCTCTCTTCGCTCATTTCTTAGATATTGGTGATTTTGATGCCATTTTACCAGCGTAGCTGTTGCCAAGATGTCCTCCTGCCAGGTAGCCTTCATGTTACTTTGATATTGTGATAGTCACTGGTCATTTGATGACTTCTTATAGGAAGCCCTTTAAACAAGAACAAATCTTACCTTTTGAGATTTAACCTTAAAATTAGTAGATCTTCTCACGTCAGACTTAAGGGATTTGGACGTTAAGAGGCACAGATATTGAACTGATTACATATTACTATGATACAACTTTCTGGTGCCATTCCAAGGCCATGCAAATATTCCATGGAATGTGTCCCAGAGTGAAAAATCCATGAGGGAAAAGGGCTTTGACTCTTGGCACAGAGTTACATATTCAGAAGCATTGTATTCAAGCCAGAGTAAATATATATGCCCTTTACACTTTCTTTCAGTTAGCAGAAATCACCTCTAAACACTTACTTTGGCATTAAGGAAGCTCGTCATGACCTATTGTTCCAGAAAGATTATAGTCCTGTTTTAAGCCAGCTCTTTAGTTCCCATGTAACTGACATGCCCAGCCGGGAGCTGGAGAAACAGCCTTCGCTTTTCAAACCTTCCATTCTAGTAGGTGTATCCAGCAGGCAGTGGCTTGTAGCTGTTCCTTCAGCCACTTAACAGGTTTGATTTCAAATCTATTTAATAGAGAAACTAACATGGTTGGAGGGTATTCATGGCCCAACATTTATGGATTTTGTTGGGAAGTCCCAGGTGTGTATATATCTTAAACTCTATATTAAGGTCTGTTAAACTAAAGTGGTTTTGTTTTTGCTTTTGCTCTCCTTTGGTATGTTTTTATCTTCTGGTCATAGAGTTTCTTAAAATATCTTAGGGGTCAGACTGGGGAGTATTGCACTTGTCCTGGGGGCTGCAGCTCTCTTTCCATTCTTTTCCTTTGGCTGCCTTCAAAGCACTAAAGAGAAGTCGAGTGATTGTAAAACGGGGCCAAAAGACAGGGAAACTAAGAGCTGGAGGAGTAAGCTCTGAAACATGGGAAGTTAATTACAGTTAAAAATACTTAGAGGGGCTGATTTATGAGTCACACATCTCTTTGTGACCCTTTTACTGCCTTGAGAGCTTACAGCAGATGCGCCTGAATCACCCTCTGAAACCTGATAACCTAATAACCTAGTTTCACCAAGTTTGACTTGGGTGGACGGGGTATGGGGATTTGTCACATTGCCTCATTTTTTTTTTTCTCTGTGTCCCAGCTATGGATTGATGTGCCTTTTACATGACCAGGGTTAGGATTACCATCGAGGAGACAAAAATAATGTATGGGATGATGGTTTCCTTCGACCTAGTGGGATTAGAAAGCAATGTAGACACATAATTATAGTAAAATGATAATCAGTGGAAGATCCACCAACATCAGCCAATGAGTAGTGACAGGGAGAATATCTAGTGGAAATTTTTTATAAATTGTCTCACTGAATCCACAGGATGACTTTGTGAAGGTCATATTATTATTATGTTTATTATACAAATAAAAAAATTGAGATGCAGAATAATTATTTACCTATCCCCAAATCTAACCAGTAGAAATTGGCAAATTCTAATACAGTATTACTATTGTGTTCCCAATGGAATCAGAGATTCAATAATATTCTAATTATCAAAAATAGTATTCGTAAAGTATGATGATTGTCATATTTTAATTTTATAGAACAGATGCCTCTTAGCAATAAGATACTAGCAGAATATAAGCCTGATAATTTTTATCTTTTCCATAGAAATTCCACTTTGCTTTCTGAGGGAAGAGTGAAAAATAGAAGTAGATTTTATTTCGTTTAAAAACTGCCACCTGCTGCTTCTCTTTCTCATTAATGGAAATTGTGGATGTAATCTCCTGTAATTTCCTCATCTTAAAGCATCACAGTTTATGATGGTGTTTGAGTGGGCTTGAACTTTTAAATTGAAGCTTTACTTAGGGTGTAGCTCTGAGCAGCTGCTATTTTACAGACATTTTGAATGAGTAATACCCCCTGCACCAAGACTTATTTTTCTGAGATTTTCCTCTATGTATTATAAAATCCTGTGTATTCACAAAATGTATGTTATGCACATGTCTCAGAACCTCTATTGATCTTGTGGTAGTGCTTTTAGTTTGTTTCACAGAAAGGACAAAATCCCCATTACCTGTTAGCGCAGTGAAATACTAGAAAAGGTCTTTTGGGAGATTTTAGTGATGAATTACTTCTAGGCTTCTTTTCTTTTTAAAATATAATACTTCCTCTTGAATATGGTAAGTTAACTATTCTTATGAAGGATGGCTTGGTGATACTTAAATATATCTTTCCTTTGGGGAAATCATTGTATTTAGAGAACAAAGAAACAACTGCTTTGTAATGCATAAACAATTGTATGAGAGTAAACTCTTATAAATATTGTGTCCAGAATTCTCTGAACAACAGGAGGGGAAAACATACCCTTCACTGGCTATCTCTTTGCTTCCAGTGGTACAACATATGAACTCTGTGAGCTGTTTTTCAGGAATAGTTGATCCCTTCTAAGGACTGATTGAAAGAAGTCTTCTTTTCAGTCACTTTTTTAAAAGTTAGAGGAGGTATTTTTCAGACTTTAGATTACTACTGGCATGGGATTGACCACTTGTATTTATGTAATGTAGAAAAAGAAAGGCCAAGTGACTAAGTGTGTTTGTTTTGTTTTTAAGTTGGGTTTATTGAGGTACAGTTTACATACAAAAAAACACCTTATTAAATGCATATTTCACTGAGTTTTAACAAATACATGTAGCTAACATCACAAGGAAAGTATAAGATATTTCTATTGCCTTAAAAGTTTTACATATTTTAATAGTTTTAAAATGCTAACATGAGATTAGAATGTTTTGTTTTGCCTCCACAATTTGTCACTTAAATTCTTTTACTAAAATTTCAGGGGTTTTTTTCCCTAGTATCTTTTTTTCTATTCCAAGATTCTATTCTGGGTGTCATAGTTCATTATGTCAACTTCTTTAAACATCATTTTTCTAAAGGAATAATTAACACATAGTTTGATTACATGGTTCAGAATGTCAAGTGAAATTCCAAGAAAATACATCAGAAAAAGATATTTGAAAGAAAAGCATAAACTATATTGTATGATTCATTATTAGTACATAATAGCCCCTTTGATGCTACATGAATGAAGAAGTTGTTAGAAACTAGATAAACAAATTTGACTAAAAGGAAATGGTTAAAAATAATTTGGGGTTGTTAATTGGGGAAGGAAGCAGAGCCATGAGGTAGAAATATTTACCTATGATGTGTGTGTGTGTGTGTGTGTAAGACGTGTGTGTGTGTGTGTGTAAAAGATATGTGTGTGTGTAAGACATATTTTTTAAGATATGGCTTATTATTATTGGAAAGTAGGTAGGGAGATCCAAAAGGACTCTTGGAATTTATGTAAGGGAAGACTGAGAAAGATATGCATTTTACAAAAGGTCAATTTAAGCTTCCTTATTTGATTGTAAAATAATTAAGTTTTCCCACTATTTTATCATATTTTCATTCCAGTGAAACTTACATAACCTTTAAGATAAATTTTAAACCAGCACATGTTCAAAATAAAAATTTCTCAAAATAAAATCATAAAAAAATTATCCTAAAATCATCTATTGCTCATATAGAAACCCTATTTTTTTTTTGTGTGTGTGTGTGTGTGTGTGTGAATGTTTGCCTATGTGTGTACACACTCCATAAAACTCTTGTTTTTTTCTACCTTGGGCTTTATGCTCTGTCCCCAACCCCCATGAGATTCTTTTAAAAAGTCTTAACTATACATATTAGAACTAGAAATTTTGAAAAACCTCTATAATGTAGGAGAAAGAATAGACAGGACGATGGCAAAGTCATGGGGACATGTTTGGGATTTGCTTAGAAGGCACCCTGCTCAGGCTCTGCCCTACCTGTTGTGGGAGTGTCCAAGGCCACTGGCCTGCCCTGATGTGCTGCCAGGGTAGTGGGCTGGGGTGGGCATGAATACTAGTAATGTCACTGGAAGGTCTCACATTTTAGGTACTGTTTTTTCCCTGTATTTAGATCTCTCTTGAAATGCTCCTTTAAAAAATACTAATGCTAACTTAGATTCCAATTACCATCTCCCCACAGGCTTAAATGTTAAACCTCAAGATCTAAACTTTATCCCTTATGTATGTGAGCAATCTTGCCAGATGGCAGGCCAATTAATATATTTTTGCAAGGTGCAGACATTTTTTTCTCCATAGGGGAACAATGAATCCATCTGTTCCACATCTTCCTTTCCCCTTTGTCCTTTGGGGAAAATCATCGTTTAATTTTCAGAAATAAATTGTGCAACTCTGTGATACTTTCTGCTTTTTTTTTCTTTTAATCATGGAAACTTTTTTTATACACTAAACCCTATATCGTGGATTAAAATATAAGGACATATAAGATCACCCAAAGTTTATTAGTCAACTTTTCATTGTTGTAATCAAAATACCTGACAAGAGCAACTTAAAGAAGGAATAGTTTGATTTGGGGCTCATGGTTTCAGAGGTTCAGTTCATGTTCAGCCAACTCCATTGCTCTGAGATGGTGTATTATGGCCAGAGGAAGGGCACTAGGAAGCAGAGAGTGGGGTGGGAGGAGGGGAGGGAGAGAAGGAAGGAGGAGCTAGGGATATAAGATATAATCCTCCAGGGCACACCTCCAGAGACCTACTTCTTCCAACCATACCCAACTCATCTACAGTTACCAGTTAGTACATTTGAATTATTAATCCACTAAGTGGATTAATCTATTGATTAGGTTATAGCTCTTATAATCTAATAATTTCACCTCCTGCATTAACACAGAAGCTTTTAGAGGATACCTCATATCCAAACCATAACACAGGGCTTTTTTTGAATGTTGGATATGTTGAGTCATGTGTTCAAAAATGAGCTGGGCATGGTAGCACATGTGTGTAAATCCCAGCTGGCTTCTGAGGCTGAGGCAGGAGGATCATGAGTTAAGAGCCATCAATTTAGCAAGGCCCCTCAGCAACTAAGTGAGATCCTATTTCAAAATAAGAAATAAAAAGTGCTGGGGATGTGGCTCAGTGTTCAGTGCCTCTGTATTCAATCTCTTTGGTACCCCCGCCCCCCTCCAAAAAAAAGAGGACTATCAGCTTGGGGCCTCTATTCCAGCTACGCGAAAAGCTGAGGCAAGAGGATCCGAGTTCAAGGCCAGCCTAGGAAATGTAGCAAGACCCTATCTCAAGATGAAAAATGAAAATGACTGGGGATGTAGGTTAGTGGTAAAGTAACCACTGATTTCAATTGCTAGGACCACCAAAAATGAGGGGGGAGACTCTCAGAAACATCTAGTCAACCCCACAATGTAAGATAAGAAAATTAATGTTTAGGTACTGAAGTTTGAAGTTTCAAGCTGGTAAGCAACAGAGGTGGACTTGAAGCTTTGTCTTCAGAATTCAAATTAGGACGACCATGGTGGAAATAGTATCTTTAGTATTTCAAGGGGTAGAGTAGAAGGGCTGAGAACCTAGATTAAGGTTCTTCCAGCAGTATACTCAGGTCACTGCCTCTTCTCTCTTGCTGAACTGTGCATCTCTTCCTTGCTCTTTCCTTGCTCGAGTGGCAGTTGATTCAGAACAGTGGGTGATTATTTGCTTATAGTGCCCATGCCTTGCCTCACAGTTCTAAGCTCCTAAAGAAAAAGTGCCACATCCGTTTTTAACACACTTATGTAGCTCACCATCTGTGCATGCAACAAATGAATGATTGAGATGTGAATATCAGTGGGGTTACTTAATAAAATCCTCTTAGAGAGTGTTGAAATTCCAGGAATCCAATTGCATTTTAGCTTTGCCATAATCTGACATATTATGACACAGAATTTGGTTCCTCTCTCCTATGGGTGAAAGAGTTTAGTATTCAGTATTCCAGAAGCTTCTCTTTGGAAGGCTATGTCACCTGTATCCCTGTTTACGAACATTTTTGATGCCTTCCCTGTTTTGTGATCAGTGGGCCTACATGGATCAACATGGATGCAAAGGTTTTAGACTTGGCATCTTTTCTTTCACTCCTCTTCTTCATCTGTACTCAACCTAAGAGGTCCTTCTCCTGAATACAAAGAAAGACATCAGACTTTGGATTTGGACAGATCTTTGCTGGAGTACTGACTCTGCATCAGCCTAATCATGCACCCCTAGCTTGTCATGTCCCCTCAGGTACTTGGTTTCTTCAGTGTTAAGTGAGGAAAATGTCCAGAAAAACTTATTTTGTGCCTTAAGTAAAATGGGCTGTGGAATACCCAGGGCAGTGGTGGGCACACTTTGGCCTCTAGGCGCAATCTGTTTTTGTATGTGAGCTTTATTAGAATGTAGTTCTAATAACGATGGGATCATGTGTGGCTGCTTGTGCTACAAAGGCAGAATCCAGGAGTTGCAGCACAGACTCTGGCCTGTGAAGCCAAAAATATTTACAATCTTGTCCTTTAGTGAAAAAAAAAAAATTGCCTACTTGTACTTAGGGCAATGCCTAGCAATACAGGCAATAAATGTAACTTTTACCTTTTTCCCATTGATTATCACAGGTTCAGTCTTTCCCTGTAGGCACTGTTTCCAGAAAGAAGTCCCAGGTATGCCCTTCTCTAGTGGCCCTTGTAAAGCCCCACCCCCACTTCTGGAGTATGGCCAAAGCCTTGTGCCTTGGCCCAGGACAGAACATGTTGAAAGAGGCACCTCCATAGCTCCCACACCCTGATATGTAGCATGTCCTGACTTGAACTAGATGTCATGCATGCTACAGGAATAGAATTTTCTCTAATCCATGTGTAAATACAAGCATGCTATGTAGATTGCAACATGCCCCTATTTAGTGGAGATTATTTCTCATGTATTACTAGGTGTGTCCAATTTATACTGTTTGAAAAGCTCCCAAATGCAACCCTTACAACTGGAATTTCTCCTTTGTCAAAAAACTCAAGAATCATTATAAATTACAAACGCTGTGTTTAGCAAAGAACCTTCTGAAATTTTACAGCAGGAGTTCCTAAAGCAACTCTGGGCCATTTGAAAAGAAAGGTACTCCAAGGAGCAATAAGGTTTTTTTGTGTGACTATATTTTGTTTTGTTTTTTAAGCAAAGTGAACTCAGAGTTCCTTAGCAGCTTTGATTAGGGACACCCTGGTGTCTAGTAGAAAACTAAGTATGGGAATAGACTGGTAAAATGTGCTGGGTGAGGATTTGTGATTGATCAGTGCTCTCCCACACACAGGACAGAAGAAGACAAGGGACTTCTGAGAGCTACTGAGGGCAATTATGCTTGCTGGGTATTTATTATTATTATTATTATTATTTTAAAAAGTGTATTGAGGGATAAGTTTTCAAAAGGATCAAAAGATTTGCTCAGTATTTTAACATTAACTTGTGTCCTAAAATATGTTGTAGAGAAATGATAAGATCATTACCCCATATTTTTCAAAGTTTTCCTGACCCTTCCTCTCTGCCCTTCTCTCCCAGCATGTTACAGCATTTCTCATACTTCTGTGCAGTCCTCTGTTGGCATTTATCCCAACATGCTGTAATTCCACAGATGCTTATCTGAATTTCCAGCTGATCATGAGTGTCTTGAGGCACAGACTTCATGCCAGCATAGTGCCTGGCACATAATAGATACTTAATAAAGGTTTATTGACTGAAAGCACCCCACAGTGAGTACATTCATGCATATAGCATTTTCTGTCTTTTGGACTATTTCCTTAGGATAAATTCCCAGAATAGAGATTTCTAGGCCAAAGTGACGTGAACATGTTTATGAATCTTAATACATGGTGCCAAGTAGCTTTTATGTCTACTTGAGTTGCCGTCCAAGTTTGTGATTCTCATATTGCATGGTACATTATTGCTAGGTTGGCAGTCTGGTGTTCCATATTTTCTCTAGCAAAAAAGTGACAGTAGTGTACATCATCGCCAAATTCAAGTCTGGAATGAATATTACATACACTTTAGGATTAAATGCTTCTAAAAAAATTAAAATCCCTTATGTAGAACTTGGGAAGCAGGGATTTAGGCAGCACAGGGGAGGTATTAGATCCAGATATTGTCTTAGGGACAGCTAGCTCCTGGAGTTTCATTACTGCTCTGAACTTTTACTGAACTGCCATCAATATTTCAAGAAAGCAATTGGATATTTTTTATTTGCTTTTCCCTCTCAACACGTTTAATGTTCAAATATGAAACATTACTAAATGCAAATTGCTGTTAATGCACATTCCAAGGTCTGCTTTTATCAAGGTTTGAAACTGTTTGTCTAATGTATAATGCATTTCCATCTTCAATTGATCTGATTTGTGTGGGTGAAATAAGATTGAGCCTCCATGCTGTGACCTTGGGCAACAGTGGCTTTTTTTTCAGTTTGATATTTTCCCCTCCCTCATCACTGAGTATTTGACAGGCTTATAAATTATAATGATAAATAGCATATCTACCTTTTGGTACAAGGGCGTCATTGGGAATCACATATGGTCACCTAAATGACACCTTTAAGATGGCATGTAAACTTTGTAGGCTCTAAGATGAAGAGAGCAAGAGCAGTGTTCAAAATATTCTGTGGAGATTTAGGATTGCAGTAACTATATGGTTTAGAATATTCTAAAGAATTATTATCTATGACTTCTAAATTTTATGTCTTAGCATATACAGTTTAGTTTCAATTCAGACCCAAAGCCATGATTTCAGACTCTGGAGAGACAGCCACATTCGTGTAAGAAAAACTATGCTAGCTCTGGCTTTCAAATAATATCCTTCCTGTTTCTTAGCAAACCAGAATCTATAGGCTTTAACCTAGTCAGATATTTTGAGGAGAATTGTTGAAAAGTTAACAATTACATGGTAGCACATGACCACACTTTGGTCTTTCCAAGCCATCAACTAAAAGAACTCTAAAAGCCATAAAGCCAATGTTCCCATTCCTTCATAACCTTACAAATTTCAAGGCATGTGGAGAATCAAAGTGAGGAAACCTCTCTATGAATCCTGGGTCCAGTTAAGCAGACAATGCCAAATGCATCTCCTTCATTGAGAAAAGATGCAGGAGAACTAGGAACAGACCTTCTGACTCAAATAACTTTATTTGAACACAATTGAGATATTCTGAGTAATTCACAAGCTTATGAGGTAAGACAGGATGGTCGGGTAATTATGACTGGTTATATTTCTGGTATTTGAAAGACTAGAAAAAAGAAGATGAATATGCCTCCTTAATCTGTTCATGTTCTGCACTCTTTTTTAAAAAATTTTTGCTTGATCACTAGTTCATCTCAATGTGAAGTACATGCACATTTTTGTGCATCCAATCTCCAGAACTTTTTGCATCCTGCAAAACCAAAACTATACTTATTATATATCACCTGCCTGTTCCCTTCTGCTAGCTCCTGGCAGCCACTGTTCTGCTTTCTGTGTCTACAAATTTGACTGAGTTGGTCATCTCATATAAGTGGAATCATAGAGCATTTGTCTTTTTGTGGCTGCCTTTTTTCATTTAGTATGTTGATCTGAAGTTCCATCCATGTAATAGTATGTTTCAGAGTTTCCTTCTATTTTAAAGGCTGAGTCATATTACATTGTATTTATATGCCATGTTTTCTCAGCCTGTGGACAACTGGGTTTGTACCATCTTTTGGCTCTTGTGAATCATGAAGCTGAGAATAGTGCTGCTGTGAGCACAGGTGTGCAAATAGCTCTTGAAGATTCTGCTTTCAGCCCTTTTGGGTATAGATTTTGAAGAGGAAATACAGGGTCATGTAGTGGTTCTATTTATACATTTTGAGGAACTGCTATACTGTTTTCCACAGCAGCTGTACGTTACCACCAACAGTGTACAAGGACTCCTATTTGTCCACGTGCTCTCCAGCATATATTGTTTCCTTTCTTCCTTCTTTTCTTCCTTCCTCCCTCCCTCCCTTCCTTCCTTAGCCATTCTAATGTATATAAATTAATTCAAGTCTTTTATTTTCATGCATACATTCTGTCTTTCACACTTCTTTTAGGCCAGTGGAAAAGAATTTTGAATATGTTTTCTAGAAAGGACTGTGGAATCTTCATCCTAAATAATATTTATTGTTTTGGATGGTTGAGGATAACTCTCTTGGATAGAAAATAGGTGAGCTGATTTTCTGTTTCTTCCATCTTTAAATTCTCTGACAGACTTACCATATCATTATGTAAACTTGCTGTGGATAAGGCAAGAGGATCCCTCTGGTTCTACATATTCTGATGATAATGAGCCCCAGTGTAAGAAAGGCTGAGACAGTGGCTTTGAGACAGTGATTTTAAGAACCCAGCACCTCACAGTGTACAGATCATGTTCTTTCTTTGGGGACCCTCTGACTTTTTAAAAAATACTAGAGTTAGCTGAAATGATACAGAAGAATGAAAAGTACCTGAAGTGTGATGTGACTCAATGTCATTTGACATTGTCAAAACTTTCTGCGCCCTTTTTAAAATTGCAGGTTCCACTGGTAGTTTGGCAGAGACTATGGTTGTCTTTTCAGAATAATATTTTTAAATGCATAAAATAAAATCACAGTGAATTATATCGAAATAATCATGTGCTTATTCACATATTTTGATCTATGAGGTTCTTTATTTGCACATCAGTATCCAGATCTAGGGAAGAGTGTAGGACCTACCATAATTTAGAAGTGATAATGAGTATAAATGATTTTTAAAATATACCAGCAACCAAGGTAGCATGATATGAAAATATATGTGATTTCTACTAGAGGCCAGATCATAGTTATTGCTGATACTATGAATGTACATATGAATGCAAGGTTACATTTCAGTTTATAGTTAGTGAAAATAAAGATATCTATTTTTTAAACAATTCAAGTTCACAGACCCAGTGGACTCTTCTCACTGACTCCTTCTAAGTCAATGGACTATAGGTTAGAAATATAAACAGGTGGATGTGAAACTCTCTGGTTGCTTCAGCAGCTTAGATGCTGAGGTAGTGAGAGGAAGGTCCATGTAGATGGCCTCTGGAGCTTATCATGATGCTGACTCTGGAAGCTGGCATAATTCAGGAGATATTATGCCAGAAAAGTAACCTTTGATTCATAAGGCCTGGAAGTAATCAGTCACAAATGTTCTGAGTTGTCATCTGTGACTTTCACCTAGCAGGCCACTAATAAATCACGGAGTGTATTAAAACAAACACAAAAGATCATTGACCTTTGGAACCCAAAGGCCAGGGCTTGTGGCAAGGTGACCGTTTCCTACCCTGTAGTAAATTGTGTCCTTTACTTACACTCAAGGAGCCTGCATTTCTCAGCATGCCATCTTCCCTTTGTCATAAGCACTTGCTTCCCTCTAATTGAATGTGGCCATGAATTGATGAAGATTGTGTATTACACCTACTTGCTTAGCAGGCTTGAATTGTATTGCGCAGCGGCAAATCTTTGAAATAAGAAAAAGTTAAGTAATAATAATGCAAAGCACTTGTCAGCTACTGGTCTTAAAATAGTTTTCCTTCCTGGACTTTGTGTTTTGATATCAAGGTCCAAGTATAATGTGAAGAAGAGGAGGGAGTGGTAAGCAAAATTTATTCTTTTTCAGGACAGGGAAACCGTGACTTCTCATTATCCATCTACCAGCTTCCAGCTTCAACTTTGTATTTTGGAGAGAAAAAAAATTTTTTTTTTAGATCTACACTTTCTTTTACATGCCATGTCACTTGCCTATTACAGTAGTATCTCACAATTATTTCTAATGGAGAGGAACTGCCTTTTGAGCTTTGCAGTAGCTGTATCAATGCCTCTGTGTTAATCTGGGTGCAAACTCTTAGCCTGATAATACTGGGGATTGAAGTGCTCAGATTTGATTTGTCCTTCTGCTTGTGAAAGGTAATTTGTGTGCAGTAAGAATGTTTTGTAAACATGGAATTATTTTCAGGCTAAAAGGTCCTCTACCAAATTAGATAGGAATCTTAAAGCATAGACTGTAAGCAATTTTTCCTCCCTTAGTTGTGGCTGTGGATCAATGTCTTTTATTGACTCTTCTGGGGGTTGCATACAATTTTCTATCATGGTCGTTTATGCTAATCAGCATGATACAGAATAATTGTAAATCATAGCCCCTTAGGCACATTTTTCCCTCTTGTAATACTTGAGATCACAGATTCCTGTTCAAAAGAGATGGGAAAAGCAATCCATCACTTTTTAGTGTTTTAAGGAGGCTGACAGAGATGTGGATGGAAGGGACTTCTTCTCTCATTATCTTTGGGATTCACCTTCTATTTTAATTCTGAATGCAAATGACACTGAAACTGTCTCTGAAAAGAAATCAGATTTAAATTTTCTGATTACCTTTGTTTGTGAAAATCCAAATGTATCAAGTTAAATATAGAAAGTGGAATAACTATAATATATCCTATTTTAATGTTTTCACATAAGATTATTAAAAGTTATCTTCATCAGGAAGGCATGTTTATGTAATTTTAAATTATCAGTTGTTGTTAGAACATGTATAAGGATATTAATTACCTACATTTTTAATGAGGCATTTCAGCTAATTAGCATAGAAGGCAGTAGTTTTTTACTTTAATGCTGTAATAAGATAGATGGTTTGACCGCTGTTCACATTTATTTGTAGTATGGAACTCAGTGAAATATACAGTTATTACAAAAAACGAAGTAAAGTATATCTGACTTCATCAGTAGCTCATACAGACTCTTTCTAATCATCAGGGTCCCAATGTGCTGTGGAAGCAAAGTCAGCTCTAGCTGTGTATATATTCCTGTATATATATATATTCAACACAGATGAATGCAGGGGTTAATGGTACCTCATAATACAACTGTAGAAATAGACACCATTTAGTGATGGGGTCTTGCTCATGGTTTCTGTAATCATGGAAGTATGTCAAAGATGGAGGAGCTTCCTTCTAGTTTTCTTTCGATAATTCCAAATAAAAACTTTACCCGTCTGAAGGTAAAGTAGATCTACATTTGCTAAGACTGATAAGCCTTTTTGCTCTTGGGGTTTTCAGTCTAAACACGGGTTTGTTGATTGTCAGTGTACAGAGATGAATGCAGAGGGAGTTGTATGGCTTCTTGTCTGTTTAAAGAATTCCCATTGAAACATTCTGACTTCCTGGGTCGATTGCCAGGACCACCTCTAAGTGTGAGAAGGTATGCCTGCAGCAGGGAGATCTCACTGGCGGGATGTGGCTGGGCACGTGCAGCTGGCAGCATTCCAATCTCCATCCTCCGCGTTTATCATTAGTTTAGTAATCTTAGTTGAGCGTTTATCATTAGTTCAGTAATCTTAGTTGAGCACCTTCTGTGTGTTAAACCTTGTGCTGGGGAGACACTGTGAAAGAATATAGCAAAATTATAGCCAATATTATAGCAAAGAAGATAGATGGTCAGACAGAGACTTTGGGTTGAAAAATTGAGAAATTCTATTAGAGTGACAAATGGGGGCCTCAAATTTACTGAAGGGTAGGAGGGACCACTGAAGGGTTTTGTACCCGGCTGTTATAAGACCACATGGAAAGATTTCTGGCAATGAAGGATCCCAGTCAGGGCATGCACCACAGCTTTCTCAGCAGAGATGGTGATGAGGCCACAAGTAAGTTGGTGGCCATGAGAATGAAGGGAGCAGCCCAGGGAGTGGAATCCATGAGATTGGATGATGAATTAGATGATTAATGTGGGGAGGAGAAGGAGTGGAGGTTTATGCCCTTATTTCTGCTTTAGGCTGTTGTACAATAGTGCCAGGAACTGAATGGGGCCACAGGAAGCAGGACTGGTTGGGTGACAATGGTACCTTTAGTTTGGAACTCATTGGGTTGGAGCTTTGGCAAACACCTGAGTGGAGATGTTGGACATATGGTTTGGGTGGACCCACAGGAAAGAGCTCCATGTTGGGTATTGCGTCATCTCTATAAAGATAAATGAAGAGGGCTAAAGGTAATTAGCGTTGAATGTTTCTTTTCCAGGATCCTCAAGTATTTAGGGCTTCTTAGACCCAGGACTGAATTTTAATCTTTCTGGTCCTCTGTGTTTTCAAGAGAAGAAGAGGCAGGTGGTGGGGAGATGATTTGCTCATTATTTAGGTACTGTTTTAGGAAGGGCAAGCCAGAGAGCTCCATACTCAGCTTTTCCATGGCATTAGTCTTGGGATTTTCTTTGGAGTAGTGTTTGAGATTTGAACAGCTTTGGTCATAAAAGGATTCCATAACTTCTAAAGTTTCATTGTACTGCTAGAATTTTCTTATAGGTAAATGTATATTGGAGAAAACTTACCATATTCAGTCTCTAAGCAAAAGGAGATAAGGATGGGGAAGGATAATAGGAACAGAGTAGGAAATTGGGGTTTCAGAATTCTGTGACAAGGTGATAGAGTTTTATGATTGCTGTCTTTTGTTTATTTAGTTTTTTCACTCTTATTTCTTGATGAAAACAGAAACTTATTTTCTATTTGCCAAATCTCTGTTGGTAGCATAATTTCTGCATTCATGTTGGGGGAAAATGGGGTGGATAGGAGGGCAGGTTTGGCAGAAAAGCATGTTTCTTTATATGGGGAAAGTCTAGGAGGACGAAAAATGTAAGCTCACTCCTGTTGAGTTTATAATTTGATATTAACCATGTCATTGAAATGGCTATTTATGGACTTAAAATTCGTGCTATATACAGGTCTGTACAAAGCTGATCCTACTTAATATGAAAATAAGACTCAGATTATTTTTATACATTTTGAACTTCTCTAAATACTATAAACTTTAATTAAATATTTTCATTTTTATTAAAAATGTGGCCATGTTTAAAGCTGAGATTTACCAAGATTTAACATGATTCAGTATTAAATATTATGTGTATTTAGGAACATGTAGGAAATTATAAAACCTAAGTTCAAATCAAATATGTATTTTACTTATCTAAATATTTTTTACACATGTGATTAATGTTATTCAGATCATTATGGGTCTTCATTGAACAATTAATTTCCCAGGGCAATACAAGGTTAGAGCACTGTAGCTAATTTAGTAAGACCATGACATGATACCTCTTTTCAATAGCCTTTCGTGGTTAGGGTTGTTTTCCTTTTCAGTTTTGGCTTACATCAAGTTAGTCCTGGGCGAGAGTTCCGAGATGACCGTCTGGTGGTTACTGGATAGCTGTTGTAAAATGACATTGTCATCATTTTGGTTTTTGAAGAGGTAACCATAGCACCGGTGGTAAAAATAGATCATCTGGGTGACATTTTAACTCAGAAAGTAAGTATCTTTTCATTTCTATTAAACATCAGTCTAGAGCAGTCCTGAGGCAAATCGGTTAAACGTTCCAGAAATGATGCTTTGAAGATCTGTTTTGTATTAGTGATGAGATTATGACTGTAAGCTCCTATGTTCTGTTTTGTAGTTTAAAGAGAGTGAAGTTAAAAACATTACCACTCTGTGAGCCTTGTACATTTGAAGGTACCTACTGTCTTCTAAATGTTCTGTACACTAGCACTTTCGTATCTTGGGTGTTTCAATCACTCTCCTAACAATGTCTCATTTTATTAAGCCTTGGGTATCTCAAAAGCTATATTTTTATTTAGTATCTTAGTTCAATAGAACATTGTGCTAAGGAGGCCAAGGCCGTGGGTGTTGATCCCATGCCAATCAGCTTTTACAGTGTAAAGGTTGTTTTTCCCCCCTGTAGCTTCAACCTTGTTTCAAAACTTGCTGATAATATGTGACTTCTTTTGTTCAAAGTATGAATGATGCTGCCTATCTCATTAGCTGTACTGGAAAACATAAAACTGATATCTATTAGGTGGAATCCTCCCAAGTAGGGATGATATTTTCTACTCTGTGAAGAAAAGCATTTGCTTTTATCTGTGAATGATCTTCCTCTAGAGTAAAATGTCTACATTTATTTAACAGATTTATTGCAATGTAAGTTCCCGATGGGTGGAGACTATGAGTCTGCATACTACCAC
Organism: Urocitellus parryii; assembly: GCF_045843805.1. NCBI lineage: Eukaryota > Metazoa > Chordata > Mammalia > Rodentia > Sciuridae > Urocitellus > Urocitellus parryii. The sequence continues at coordinate 53,254,001 of NC_135531.1, forward strand.
CCAACCCCAGGGTATTCTGCATAGACAAGACACATTCAGTGTCCTGATTGCTCCAGCAAAAGACAGTGGACATTTCCCAGAATTGATGGTAGAGGAGGGTCATCTCTTGTCATCTCTTTAGCCTGGCTTATTGCCCTTCAACTGTTTAATAAGGACATATTTTAGGTTTTCAGTGGGGACTGAGGGCTCTGATCATTCATGCATTCAACTTTGAATAAGTTGGAAAGATTGGCTGGGCCTTATTTTCATAATGGATAGTGACTATTTGACATTTACAGTAGTAATGCTCCATTTACACTAAAATAAATGAATTTGTATTTAGAAATAATTTGCCTGATCTTTTCCCTCTATCAAACTTAAAATAGAGGTTATTTGCATTTAAAGTGAAATGCTGAAAAACTTCCTGCCCAGCTTTCTCAAATATATGTTAATTGGTACAGCCCCATTCAACCTGATGTGATGATCTCTGAGCTGGAGGAAGCAGGAATAGTCTTACTCCCATGTCCTGATAATCTAGGTGGTCAGTCTCCATAACCAGGAAGGATTTCTCCAAGTTGGGCCTGGTGACCTTGTTGCCTTGGGGCCCTTTTTGCAGGTCAGGAGAGTGGCCCTCCCTGCCAGGCAGTCTATAACCGAGCACCTTTTGTTAGCTAATTCCTACAGCTCTTCCAGGTGGGGAACTAGATCACTGGTGTCCTTTGCTGCCCAGAGTACATGTGGAAATGAGTCAGTGGAAAATTCACTTATTCATCATGACCTACTTCTGTCACTTGTGTTGAAGGTGTGCTGATTTGTCATAAGCAATCTGTCTCCTTTCTGAAACTGGTGCCATGGCAGTTGTAGCCCCGAAACCTATAGATTCTTTTAGAATATGTGTAGTTGCCTAAACTGTACTGTTATTTATCCTTTCATACCTGTAATTCATTTTAGAATAAACCCTGGAGGTCAGGGATTGAATCTGACTTTGGATAGTTCTCAACACAGCCTGACCCACAGGCACTGTTAACAAAGACCAGAAGATTCTTAGGAGAAACTATAAAATGGTAACTTTTACCATGGTACGGAAGGAGGAAAGGTAGAGGTGGGTTTAGCTCACTGGCAGATTGCCTTCCTGGCATGCATGAGGACCTGAGATCAATCCACAAAATAGAATAATAGTAATAAAATAAATGAGGATTTAAGAAAGATCAAGGTTTATTATGACCCAACACCCCCAACTCTAATTTCAGCAAAATTTTGTTTTCTCATTTCTGTTTGCTTGTTTGTTTAAATTATTCATTTATTCAAAAATGTTTAATCCATTGTAACTTTGTGCCATTTATGGTAGAGCAAGATATATGCTTGCTTACAAGGAGTTTACAGTCTCCAGTAGGAGAGCTCTGGGAAGTAAGTCATTTTAGAGTAAGACCGGTTTTCCACACCATTTTTTAATTTGAGGAAGTGCAAAATATTCCACACCAAGACCAAAATAAGTTGGGTTACTGCTTACCTAACTTTCTTCCTCTTAGCATCGAAGTCTTAGCTGTGTCAATCAGAGTTCACTATTCCACACAGTCGTACATGTCAATATGGGAAAGAGTTACAAAAATGATGAGCTTTATGTAAATGATGAAAAGCCTTTTTGAGAATAACAGATTTCAAAACTCCAGAAAAATAAAATGATGTGTCTATTTTATCCAGAAGTACACAACCACACACATATAGTATCTACAGGTAGCACAGTAGTTCAGATTTATAGCAGTTTATTTCATGTCCAATATTGTACAGATAGCAAACTATCAGAAGTGATAAACCTTATTATATACATGTATACAACATGAATCTCAGTCAGCATTATTTAAGAAAATTACTTTGTTTTAGAAAAGTTAAAAAAAATTGTTACTGCCCTATTCTAACTATACTTTCAAATTTAAGTATGGAATTGTTCCTAAATGTATGGAAGGAGATGGAAAAAAAAGTATTTTGATGAATAGGGTAGTATTGCTTTGAAAACCTATCTCCTTCTTGGCAGTCAATTAGTTCTTAACTCTGAACAACTCACCTTTAAAAATAAAGCTCTTGCTGACTTGATAGCACTTTTTAAAAAGTGGCAGGTATTAACATTAAAATAACAAAGTGAAATTTCACTCTCAGCTAACTGATAGAGTTGTAAGCATTACTGTATTTGGTTCTTAATTTACGTGTGCCTCTTTTTCCAATTTATTGTAGATACTTCTTTTTAAGGAGAGTGTATAAAGAAATAAAAAATCAGGGTACGGCCAAGCTACTTTGTCATAGCACATTGCAACATAGGCATAGTTTATATTCTAGAAAATGTCCTCTACTTTCTGACCAAGAAACAACAGTTCTTGGTCTAAGTAAAAGCAAAGCATCTGATTCTAAAGTAACTGACAGCTAGTTTGCTTTTGTTAAGCAGGGTTACAATGCCAAAGCAGTCATGCATGGTTCCCTATGAATTCAGTTAGAATGATTTGGATTTTGCAACATGTTAAACTGATTAACTTTGACTCTTGCTGTGGGAAGACATTCTTCCAGTGTTTATTTTCTCATTACAGTTGTCACCTTTACCTTGGCTTTTGCAAACACTTTCTCTGATAAGCAAAATTTAAGTTTCAATGGAAAGTATCACTTTATTGTCAAATAATAAGGCATTGTGAATCTACATCTGCATGTGCCATCCATCTGGAGATGCATATAAAAAATGAAGTATGAGAATAGGTTTTTAAAGTGTATTATATTTCCCTAGAGGTACATAACCATGTTTATCTATTTGGTCTTCAACAAAAGAGGCCCTTGGCGGCAGCTTGCTCTCCTAGCAGATCATATTTCCAACATGAGCATAAACCAGTTGGCTAGTATCTTCAGCATGAAATGACTTATCTGGCTTTGTCAAGTCTCTTCATTTAAAACTACTCTCCTAAATGGCTTGTTTCTTTGTTGTGGTGTCATTACAGGCCCCCACCTAGAGAATTCAGGAGGTTTTTGAGAGCTTGTTCAGGTGTTTCAGCTACTCAGCCCTTATGTAAGACATTGAAAGAAGACATGCCCTTTCTGGGCCCTAAATTCCAAACACAATTGAAATGTTCTCTGTTACCATAGAAGTACAGTATTTCTGCAACCTTTGGAAAGGCTCTACAGGGAGATGCATGAGCACCCCAGTCAAGGGATGCTGTGGGCATTTGGAGTGGTGAAATTTGAGGAACTATGATTCCAAAACCACAAGGCCCCACCATTTGTTATTCTCTCTAGTGATGGATTATTTTCCATTTACGATTTTCACACATTAATTCTATAGCCATAGATTTTGGAGTAAGAACCAGGTGACCTTGCTAAAACGTCAGGCACTGTAATAACAGATGATTGGATTCAGATTATTATATAAGCTCCAAGGTCAGAAGCTTGCTTCACTCCCCCACCTCACCCTCTGGTGGTCTAGAAAAAGAACCCAGGGCCTCATACATGCTAGGCAAGCATTCTACCATTGAGCTACATCATTAGCCATTTTTTTTTTTTTTTAATTTGGAGACAGGATCTCACTAAGTTGTATTTTCTGCCCTTGAACTTATGTTCCTCCTTCCTCATCTTCCCAAATTGCTGGGATTACAAGGCTTGCTTATGCCTTCTTATCATGTGATGATGTGATTCGAGTTATGATTCCCTATTGTGGCTTTGACTTTGTTCATTTTCTGCAAATTGAATGTGAGACACTTTATATTCTGATGCAATATGGTAATCACTGCCCGGATATAAATTGAGTAATTAAAGTTCCAAAAGGAGTGAATGTATTTAACAATAAAGCTGGGAAAGGATGACGTCTGTAGAGTTATTATTTTAGAGTAGCAGGTTATATCTGGTGCTATAAAAACCTGTGCTCTATGTGGATATTCTAAAAGGATAGAGTCTTCTCTTAGGAATACACATGTGATGTAGATGGTTACTTTATGTAAAAAAATAAAAAGCTTCCCCCAAAGGACTGCTGGTTTAGAATGAGCCAGAGCATCACATTCACTTCAACATTTGCACTCTGGAGCTGTTTTGGGAGTTGTTGTCATTTTCTGTTGGGGGGAAAGTGGGCTTTTTTCATTTTACTTTGTGTTTTTTTTTGTTTTGCATTTTAAGTAGAAACATTTGTCCTTTTGTCTTTCTGTTTTGGGAGTTCATCAAACCTGCCAAAGTCTGCTGTGTCTCCCCCAGGTCATAAGTAACCATTAGAATGGGCCTGGGCCAGCTCTGGTTAGCCCTTTTGGGACTACACAACCAACAGCCATTGGATTGTAATTTTAAGGGTGAAAACAATTCCTTCCAGTAACAAACTGTAGAGTTGACATTCTGTGCCTTAATTCTCTTTTTGTGTATCAAGTCAGGTTCTGAGAGAGATGGGTTTGGACTAAAAAAAAATAAAATGACATATTGAAGACTTCCTGGAAAAGACAGTTGGCTGGTGAGTAAGTTAGGGCTGGCTGGCTGGTACTTCCCCACCACGGGTTATCTGGCCTGTCAATTTTTCTACTCGTAACTGCTTGATGCAGCCTTTACAAGACTGTCAGGTGATATGGATGACGGGAATGACTTACTCCCCATCTGTTGTGGCCTGTCCTTCAAGCCCTATGGAATGATGTGGCCTGTTCTAAACTGGGATGTGGAGTTCCTGGATGCCTGCAGTGGCAGAACGTCGTTAACTGGCACTCACACAGTGAGCGCCGCTCCTGTTTTAAATCTCTACCCAACTTACCTTCCTCCCCAAATCACAAGCAGGCCCACCACAGGGCTTGTCATCTGCCTCTTGGAGGCCTGCATTGGAAAGGAGTGGACACAGATACATAGCCAGACACTATTGCCTCCCCTCATTCCCTACCTTAGTCTCAGGAAAGCTAATCCTTATGTTCTAGGTGGCTTTGGGAAACTCCACTAATTTTTTTCCAGGCAGTATACCTCTCAGTAGGCTGTGTTTCTTCCTTAGGGAGGACCTTGCCTTTGGCCTGGCTCCCCACCTCTGTTTCGTGAAACTGGAACCCATTAAGGAGCCCAGACTTGAAACACAAAGGCTTCTTGGAATAGGAGAAGGAAAGAATACTTTTTATTCTCCTACTATAGTTAGAATACCACCAATGAATAGCTCAATAAATTATTCTGTTATACAGAGTACATTATCATCCCTCTCTGCCTCCCTCCTTTTCTCTTAGGAATTTGACTAGCAATATTTAAAAAGACAGTGGTTTTTCTTTATCAGTTATACATTTTTCCAGATTAATAAGTTACAGTATTCATGATTAAAAATTTTTGGACACTCAAGCAAAAGCAAGCCTTGTTTCACACTCCCACATTCTTGCCATTGAGAAGTAGTCACTGTCATTACTGTTGAATGTCTTCTTCCAATTCATTTTCTTTGCTTTTTGTATGTTTTAGACATGGCTATATCAATCTGTGTTTTTTCTTCTTTTTCACCTATCTTTATATGTGATTTTAGGATTAATATCTCATCTTCTAGTGTAGCCATTTGAAGGGGGATTTTTAGGAGAAGGAGACTAATCATTTATTCTACATTGTCTTTTTGTCAAAAAAGAGGAAAGTCAAAAAAGGCAGGTGGTATAAAAAAGGAGGCAAGTGGTCAGATGACCCAGAACTTCTGCATGGAGGGACAGTTAGCTAGTTCTAAGGTGGGTGAATGATAGATCCCAAGAGCAAAGTGAACCAGAATCAAGCAGCAGTTGTTGCTGGTTTGGACTGGCTTCTGGGTTTTCTGACCTTGATGGCCTTGGGACATGCATTTCCAAACTTTGATCCTGATTCTAGAGGGTTCATCATTTGATTTTGGCCTACTATGACTGAGAAAGAACTAGGTCTTTACTCTGGGGTAGGATTTTATAAATACATATTTCATTTGGTACATTAAAAAGCACTTGGAGGACAGAATAACCCCAAAATGAGCCATGCTAAGAAAAGTTGCCAGCCCTATTTCTATCCCTAGATCTTATCAATTTTTTAAAAAAAAATTTAAAAAGATTAGGGAGGCAGTTTTCTTCATTTCTATACAAATTGATTAACTCTTTCTTTTGGATGAGTTAGACATTCATCTTTTTGAGGTAAAACCATATCTTAAAATAGGGAGCAGAAAACTAATCAAAGTTCTTTCTCTAAGATGAAGTTTTAACAGTTGAAAAATGACTAATTTCTAGAGCAAGGCTGTGACAATGAAGGCCAGAAGGATGAGAGGTTAGGTAGCATTTATAATTAATATACCATTAATTCTTCCTAACTATGGTGCTGAAGTCATTGCCTATGTCCCCCCCACTTTTTTGTCTCTGTCTCGCTCTCTCTTTCAGCCATTACACAAACATTAATTATTGCTTCAACTGGTATTCACCCTAACACAAAATTTTTTAAAGATTATTTTGCAAATGGAACTGTTTATTTTGTTCAGCAATATGTAATATACACATTAAAAAATAACTTCCTGCTGAGAAACTCTTCTGCCACCCCCCACTCTTTTATTTCTCAATGATAAAATCATTTCTTCGTTAACTATCATTTCTTTCTACCTTACTTATTTCAAAAACTGCCTCCATGCTTCAGGAATATTTAACATTCCAGGAATACTTTGCCTACCTGTGTATTGAAATCTTTCTCTGACAGTTGCTTTTCCACTTTAGATGATCCTGTAGGTTGATTTGTTTTATTTTTCCCTCTAGTTGTTTTTTTAATATGACTACATAGTATTCTGTGAACTTAGGTAGACAGGATTTTATTTATTTATTTATTTGTCCTCCCAGCTACACAAAGTCCATGGCCTCCCTGAACAATAGAGCCATTTAAAAATGCAGGGAAATGTTTCCCTCCCCAGATTTCCTGGTTAAAAACTCATGAGAATGTGTCTCTTAGGTCTTGATAACCAGTCCTCTGCTTGGGGCAAGACACTTTAGAAAATGTTGGGGGAGTTGGAGTGGAGGAATAAAGCTATGTATACATCAGAGAAACAAGTTTCTTCTTTGAGTTAAAACAAGAAAATCAAGTTAATGGCTGTACTGGTGGAGGGGGATGGGAGTTCACTGTGTCTTATGAAACTGTTTATCACTTGCATTTCCAAACTGCCCTTTCATCCTGATTCTAAATGGTTCATCATTTGATATTGACTGTAAAAAGTCAGTAGAACCTGTTGGTTACCACTCACCTACTTTGTTTCATACTATTTAAAAATACTAAATTTTTGTTTATTTGATTTTTGTTTTGTTTTGTTCTATGGGTCCTGGGATCGAACCTGGGGCCTCCCAAACACTGAGCAAGTGCTCTACCATAAAGCTACATATCCTCAGACCCAAATACTGAATCTTTTATGATACAAAACTAAAAAATTATTTCTTGTCATTTGATGTATATAACATCAAAATTTTGTAGTATCGTACATGAGACAAACTAAATACAAAGTGGTTTGCTCTTTACAGTGTAATTTCGCAAGTTCATAAACACTAGTGCCTACAGTGTGTATTGCTAGTTTCTGAGGACACAATCCTCTGAACAGAGATTCTTAATTTAAGGATGTAGAAAACACTGTTTGTTTTACAAACAAGCCCTACAATTTTATGATTATACTGTGAATGAAAATATGATGTGACCACAAAGCTGAAAGAGTGACTCACTTGGTGGCTATTGACAGAGTTTCAAGATGGGTTTAGTTATGTTTCATGCGATTTTGCCCTTTCAGTAGGATTTAGGGTTGATTTAGAAATAGCCAATAGAAGATTTCACATTCATGTCTCTCAAAGTATCCGTGATTTGTTTTCATTACATGGAGGTATCCTAATTCTGATCTTGATGTAGAGTTTAATTTCATATAGGTGAGTTACTCAGGGTCCCTTTCAATATAGAAAGTTTACACAGTAGGGTGCCTTCTCTCTATACCATTGAATTTCTGCTTAGAAGTGTTTCCATGGGAAGGTCCAGGATTCCATAACTTTAATAAACAGGAATCCAGAAGCACAATGAACAGGAACTCTCTGAGTCACTGAAGGGAATGCAGACTGAGTTTAGGTTGGGTGTCTGGTGAATACAGTGCAGAGGCGGAGATAGTGTGTTTTTCTGGAACTCAGGGTACTTACTAATAAGGACCAAATCCCAGGCTAGGGATGAATGAGGTCATCTTATTAAACAGAAGGGTGGACTTAGGAGAAGCAAGTGTCCATGCCCATAAGAAGCATGTCAGAGATCTGAAGGCAATTGTACCAGAGTTACACTTTTCCTTAGTAGCCAAAAACTTTTTTTGTATGAATTCCTTCCTTGGTTTTAACCTAGTTAATAAGGTTTGGTGAGGCCTCTATCTATACACAGACCCTTTCATGCATGTTCTCCTGGAATTTGGGGGCCAAGAATAAGAATACAAGTGAGACTAAAGGAATGACATCTTGAAAAATAAAAGTGCAACAAAAGAATCCAAGATTTGGGGTCACAAGCCTATTCAAGTTGTAAATACATAAGTTTTAAGCTGTTGAGTTTTCTTTGAGATATATTATTTGTAAATACTTCGACCTCTAAAATAGCTTCATCTGAATAATGCAGTTAGTATACTTTATTATATGTTTTAGGTCTTCTGCTGGCTAAATTTGCTTCCTGGTGTGGGAGGGCAATTAGGCCTTTTCTCCAAAGCCAGGGCCCTGTGCAAGGATACTTCACATTACAAATCTGATTTCTGTGTTCCTAAATACTTTCAATCAGTTATCTGGAAATAACAAGAAAAAAATAATAATAAATTAAAAAGCTGCTTTAAAGGGGCGGGGGTGGTGATACAGAATTTTAGAACTGATTTGGCAATTCACTAAGAAACAATGGAACAAAAATCTGACACACAATGTGTCAACACAATTCTCCCCAGTTGGGTCTGGCTAGACTAGCTGGTTAGGGCAGGAATAAGGAAGAAATGCCAGCTGCTCTGGATAATCCATGTGTTGCATCATCTACCTTTGGAGTGTTAGCAATACACTGTAGAGAAGCAAATGCCCAATCATGTGCATGTTTCACCTGTGTGTCTACCGTGGGCTTGAAAAATGTGTACACAATTGTGTCTTGGGATAAAAAGCATTCCTGCTTAATGGGGTGTCTGTCCACTGGAGTCAGGCTTGCTGTCTTCATAAAGCCAGTCAGGTGTGAATCTTGATAACTGTAGCCACCTATTGTACATGATGCTAGTGCTGCAGGGTCAAAATTCTGATTCAGTTGTTATCCCAGAAGCAGTTCCACCTTCATAGGAAGAAAATCATAATTAGCAAGCACTCATGATCTATGTATGAACAGAATGCTAAGATATCAGTTTACCAGAGTAAATGTCATTATTGGGCCTGGGCCCCTTAAAGTTCTCAGTCTCTGCTTTGTACACCATCTAGCAAAATAATTAAAAGCATAGATTCTGAAGGCAAACTGTCTTGGCATCCTAGTTTTTTTCCACTTAATATTTGTGCCATCATGGAAGTTATAGAACGTCTCAGTACTTCAGTTTTCATATCTACGTATCTAAAAGCAAGTTCTACCTTACAAGATCATCAGGAAAATTAAACCATTGCTTGGAGTATAGTAAATACCTCGTTTATAATATCAGCTGTTATTATTATTGTTTTATTTCTTTTTGAACATACCCGTCTGTGAAGTTCATCAGAAGATTGTTTGGGCAATATGGAAGCATAGAAAGATATGTGAGATACCTTAAATGACTGAAGGCACTGTCTAAGCTGAGCTGATGCACATAGTTTTGACAGTTGGTCTGAAACCCTGAAATCCGCTGAGTGCAGTCCCCTGAATATTGCTTCGTCTTGACCCTGCCAGCTTGAAGCCTTTGGCAAGTGCTTGGGTGAATACTCTGAGCTTGGAGTTAAGCTTTATTTCTTTATTTCTGTTTCTAAAGCCAACAAGTCCCCTTTCTTACTGACACATTCTGCCGATAATGAAGTTAATATTTGTATTTACTATGGAGTCTTGCTGCCTGAGTTAGCCTCTTTAGTTCTTGCATAATTCATTGTCTTTGATTGGGCAGTGATACACTTCTTATTCCACAATCCATGAAGGAAAGCCTTAGTGTGACATTTCTAAGCATGCAAGTATCATGCATGAGAGAATGTGTGCTAGAGAGAGACAGTCCACATGCTTTGTTTGTAACAGTTAATATTTATAGGCATTTTCTGTGGGCTAGGCACTATGTTAATTTCTTTACATACTTTATCTCATCTAATCTCCATGTAGCCCTCTGTGGTAATTGATATTCTTATCCTTATTTTATAGATCAGTAAATTGAGGTTCAGGGGGAGTTGGAATTTGAAACCAGGTCTACTGATGGCAAGTGTTCAAATCCATTATGTCTAAAATGGAACTTAACTCTGTCTTTGTGGGAGAGAATTATTATGCCTTCACTTAAGAAGTGGTTAAATGTATGTATATATCTAAAGCAGTTTCTAACTTTGAAGTGTCCTGGTTGTGGAAGCCGCATGACCCCTCTTCTTAGGCTCTGTTTGCCACTAATTAGTGGTGTTTCCTTGGCAAATCACCACATCTTTTTTCAGTCCATAAATGACAATAGCAAGTAGCACTGATTACCCAGAATGAATGCAGAACAACTTACAGGCCAGTGTCTTCTGGTATCTCCCCAGTCTTCTTGTCTTTAGCAACAGAACAGGTTCCTTGTGGCCAATTTCATCTTGGCAAAATGAGAGAGTGACTAAGAAATCATCAGTGAATGCAAATGAGGAAAGGAAAAGACATCTGTCAAGTTAATTAAGGGAAAACATTCCTTTGACCTCTTGTTTGTTTGGTTTTTTCCCCCCTGTGCTTTCCCTAAGGTGAGCTATTCACTATTCTTCTTTTCTTAGAGTGCCACTTCCCTTTCATGTTGGGAACAAATGGGAGGGGGACGAAGCACTAAAGTAGGGGGTAAACACACAACTTATTTTAATATACACTTGGCAGTTTTCCTGTTGCTTCTCCATTTAGGAAACATTTCCTTCTACTTCTGCCATTATCCCAGCTTTGACATTCATGTCATTAGCAGAATGTCATTTTGCAAGATACTGAATTAGGAGCAGCTAGCACCAAAATGCAATGAACAGAAAGAGACTGGCTCCTTGCCACATGACTTTGCCTCACAGAAAAGAACAAAGTGGAGCTCTGATGCCGCTGTGCACGTTTGCGTGTTTGTGTTCTGGTGGTGGAGGCACATGGAACGGGGCAGTGCACTTGTGGGCACAGCGGTGTGCCAGACTGCCATACAAAAGCAAAATGCTTTAGAGCTGGAAGGTGTTCAACAGCCATGCTGTTCATTCCGGGCTGAAATAAATTTCTATTGAGTGTCATGCAAATGGAGATTCTGTAGCCCCAGAAGTAATCTTCTCTCACTTTTGTGGGTCAGAATGGAGTGGTCTTGGAGTCCTTGCAGCCCGAGAGAGGAAACGGACCTTTGTATTTTAGGGGAGGAAACAGCTTTTTATTTTTTGGGCTGGTGTTTAGTGGTGTAGCTAAAGTATACATAAACTAAAATACATTCACTAAGTTAAGTATTTCTAGGTGTGTAGCAAGTTAAACTGAGATTTAATTTCTGTTTGTACAATGTTGAAATGAGTAAAACAGTAGTATGCTACCTCAGTGATTAATGCACACTCCCCCATACATGCATATATACATACATATATAAATATACACATATATTCCTATGTGTGTGCATTCCTCAAATAAGATTGGAGGGGCTGCAGATGTAGCTTAGTGGTAAAGCACTTGCCTAGCATGTGTAAGGCACTGGGTTTGATCCTCAGCACCACATAAAAATAAATAAATAAATGTATTGTATCCGTCTACAACTAAAAAAAAAATTAAAAAGAATTGACTAAATGAACAATCCTACCCTTTAAAGCCAAGGACCATTTATTGAAACAACTAAAAGTAGATGATATTCTGAGGAAAAAAAGTTAATAGTAAAATTTACTATGATATATCCAAAAAGGCTGAAGGAACATTAGATTTAAACTATTGTATTTTTTTCTGTTTTGGTGTACAACCACCACATTCTAAGACCTTTTTAAAGATTTATAGCCTTATCATTGGCCAATTAGTATAATCAATGCCAGTAAATTAATTAAAGTCATTTTTTACAGTAGCATTTCAACCTTGGTTTCTGCTACTTGGGAAAAGATATATATCAGGATCTGACTTTTATATATTTATATTGAGTACAAAACATGGGGGTTACAAAAAAAAAAAAAACAATAACTTGTTTATGTCACACCTATCTTCTTTCCCCAGCAATACCTAGTCGTATTAGAAGGAGGGTTGGTTTGTGCTTTGTTTTTTCATGAACTGCCCAGTATGTTTGCAGCCTTCTCTTTGGGGCCTGACTACAACTGCCCTGTGTGCAATGGAAGGCAGTTGTCTCATAGCCATTGAACCCTGACCTTCCAACCATTTACAAAACTGGCTCCACCACCTCCATCCCTCCTCCAACTTTTACTCCTTGTCACTTTGATAGCCCTGTCACAGGTGGGCCCAGCCAGGAGATAGCCAGCCTTTTCCCTTGCAGGGCAGATTAGGCCTTAGGAATTTGGAATGAGACCAGACCATCTTTGGGCCAGCATCAGCCTGTAGAGCACTATCCTAAGAAAGGGTACATGCCCTTCAGCTCTTAGATCAGAGGTAAGACCTAGCCAATCCAGTGTTCTTCCCACCCTCATTCCAAGTCTGAACACTATCTCAGGTCTTTGATCTTTGTGTGCTTTTACTATTCTTAAATCCCAGGCATTGACTTTCCTAGCCTCTAAAAACCCTCCTGTAAATAGATGGTCATCCATAATGATTATTTGTGGGATGGGCATGCAGGGTAGGCACCTTTGATAATTCACGTTGCAAATAAATTGTTCTAAAAATGTTACAGGTTTTGAGACTCAGCTCCCTCACATTTTCATTATTTTTTCTCTCTTAACATTTTTAGCAGTTAAATCACATCAAATCACCCCTGGTTCGAACATGGTTTGATATTGTTTTATGCCCCTTTTAATTGTTCTGATGATTCCATTATCATTTTGTCCAGACTTATTTGTAAAACATTCAGTGATGAAAACATCTAGTGAGATGGTTCATATCCTGTATCTAGCAACACAGATATCCTCATCTCTTTGTGTTTTCTTAGTTATATACAAAAATGTGCTCAATTCAGTAGGAGTAAATATATTATAATATAATCCTTTATCAGTTTAATATAATAAATTTGACTATGTTTGTCCTCCAGGTTTAATTATGAACATGTTGGGCTGGGGTTGTGGCTCAGTGGTGGAGCTCTTGCCTAGCACATGTGAGGCACTGGGTTCTATCTTCAGTACTTCATTATAAAAATGAATAAAAGGAATACAGTTATTGTGTCCACTTACAACTAAAAATATTTTTTAAAATATGAACTTGTTAAAGTTAGGAAATATTTTGATCTAGTTATTCAAAACTTAAATGTGTCTTGGGGCTGGGATATAGCTCAGTGGTAGAGCGTACACTTAGCATGCACAAGGTCCTGGGTTCAATGCCCAGCACTGACCTGCCCCTGCCCGCCCCCTGCCAATTTGTTTTAAATGTATCTCTATTCAAATCATTTTTATTTTCTTTATTTTTCTGGGTATTCAAAGAAATTAATTATGAAATAAAACATGATTCTTATCCTTAAGGAACTTTTTATCCCCCTTTCAAGATTGCAAACTCCATGCTGAATGATGTTGAATGAAAGGGTGACCACAGAGGGATAATCTTCACCTTGATCGCTGTGGGAGAACATGGTGGATGTCACTTATCATTAGTTACATGCTGATAATATGACAGCAAAGCTCACCATGTCAGCTACATCTAAATAACTATGTGAATATGTCCATCTGTGAAGTAACCATGAAATAGAGAATAACTTAGAAGAAATAAAATTTTTTAAACATTTATTTTTTAGAAGTAGTTGAACACAATACCTTTATTTGATTTATATTTTTATGTGGTGCTGAGGATCAAACCCAGGGCCTCCCACATGCTAGACGAGCGCTCTACCGCTGAGCCATAATCCCAGCCCAGAAATATTTTTTTTTAAATGCATTTATGGCTGGGTGGGGTAGTGTACTTCTGTAATCCCAGCAGCTAGGGAGGCTGAGGCAGGAAGATCAAGAGTTCAAAGCCAGTCTCAGCAAAAGTGAGGCACTAAACAACTTAGTGAGACCCTGCCTCTAAATAAAATACAGAATAGGGCTGGGGATGTGGCTCAATGGTCAAGTGCCCCTGAATTCAATCCCTGGTACCCCCCCAAAAAAGAAAGTATTTGTGACAGGCAATCTCTATAGATTGAGATTATTTAAAGAAATCCTGTGAACTTTCATAGGGTGAAATTTATGATGTAGATTTACTGATGGGTAATTTTCAGTGCTTAGTATATACTGTGAAATTCTAGTGTTTGTTTATTATGAAAACACATTCAAAAGCTGGTTGTGAATTTATCTTACACTTCAGATAGCAACAAATTTTTGTTGTACCTCTCTTCCAGATTTTGCTTAGAATGTAGTTATCTGTGAATCAGTCTTCTATTTTAAACACTTTGAGAGTATCTTCATTTTCTTATCTCCCATAGTATTTTGTCCATAGGAAAAGGCTCTCCATATATATTTGTCACATTGGATAGTGACTTACTAACATCTGCATGTTCAGCTTTTTCTTTTTCTTCTATGAAGACAGAAAATTGGGCCAGACCTCTCTGTGAATTTTTCTTAATGGATTAGTATTTCTAAGAAGCACTATAAAGGCTGTGTGTGTGTGTGTGTGTGTGTGTGTGTGTATACACATATACATGCAGGCATATATGTACATATATCTATGTGTATATGTTATCTTTTACTATATATACATACATATATATTCCTATTCATTTTCCTCAGAATTTTTGAAATCTCAAAAGACCTATACTTCACTTTGTAATTATCCTAAATTTTTTTTCTTAGGTGAAAACAGCATGAGCAACCATTCATCCCTACTATAATTAATACCTTTAAAAAGAGCTTTTTTCTGCTAATGGAAAAGTTTAGTTAGGTATCAAGCCAACCATGTCAACAATTACATCACCCTGATAACTATGAACTAGGTTATTAGTTCATGCAAATATGCAAAAGCCTGAAGCACTGGAGCTTGGTAGTTGTTGCAGAATCAGCATTTGCTGATTCACCAGTGTTTTGGAGGCTGTACAAAGAATATGGACTAATATGTAATGTTTGCATTGAATTCTGTGGCCATTTTTGTTCAGATTTTTAAAATAAAATGATCTATTTAAAACAGAATTATAGGCAATGAGAGTGCATTTGGGATGCACATCAACTTCACTTCCAAACTGGTCTTCAACTATCAATTTAGCAGCTGGAATGATCCTTTTAAAACAGAAGTCAGACTGTGTTCAAAACTCTCCAAGAACTTCCATTTTCACTCAGACTAAAAATCAGACTTTGTACTGTGGCCTGCAAGATGCCAAGATGTGCCTTTTGTCTTTCCTCTCTGCTCTGGTCTTCTGGATACTCCCCTCCCCTAAAACACACACACACACACACACACACACACACACACACACACACACACTTCTGCCTCAGTGGTCTGCTTGCTGTTTCGGCAGCCCTCATGCTTCAGGGCATTTGCTCCTATTGCACTTTCACTTCCTCACTTTCTGGTTTTTCCAAATATCACCTCTCCAGAGAGGCCTTTCTTGAACACCTGTTTAACATTTGAACTTCCCACTCCAGTACTTCCTACCTACATCTGCCTTACTCTTCCTCTATCACCATCTTACACAGTATATATATATATTACTAATTTATTGTGTTTACTATCTGCTTCCCTCCCAAAATGAGGCCAGGCATTTTTGTTTGTTCAGAATAGTGCCTAGCATTTCCTAGGTACTCGAAAAGTAATTTGCTGAATGATTTAATGAAAGCCTGAAGGAACCTGGATTTTAGGGGCCATAGGAAAGACACCAGCAATCCCTAACTTCATAAGCTACAAAGCATATGTGATAGAGACAGAAATAGTAAAGCTTTGTTCTCTGCTGCCTTTAAGAAGTAATAGAGCTTATTTGGCCAGCCATGAGGTGTGACCTTGTGTTGTTCAGGAAAAGTGGTGGAAATGTTGACTTGAAAATGCCCTGAGAAAGGAGTGATTGATTTACATGAGGAAGACAAGTTACTTCTGGGAAAATTAAGCAAAGGCAAACTTAGAGATTTGGGGAGGCAGCAATAGGCAGAATTTAGGGAAGAAGTATCCAAAGAAGATTTTAAGGAAGATTTAAGGAAGATTTTCTTGCATGATACAATTTTTCTTTCAAGCTCTTTTTTAGCTCTTATTAAAGATATTTTGCAAGGCTTTTGCAATTAGATTTACAAATTCACAGTCCTAGATATTTAAGGTTGCAAAGAGGAAAAAGAAATGTCCACAATATGTAATTTTAGAACATTTAAGAATCCTAAAAGTCTTAAAATGTGTCAAATGAATAATTTAAAAAAGAAATGAATTAGACTCATATTTATGTTGCCATGGTTAAATCTCAAAATATAACATTGAGTAGAAAATAGATAGTTATAGAATATCTATAATGTAATGTGCATGCTAAAGTATAATTTATCCAAAATTCAAAAACCTTACTGTCATACAAAATGAACACATGTGAAAGATTTAATTTAAAGTATTAATTAATTAGAACAGTAGTAATATATTAAAGCAGATCAAAGGAAATTAAAAAAAAATATGAGCATATATATGAAGTCAAGGATTATGAAATGAATTGCTTGTGGATGCAAAACTGGTTAATATCTTATAGCATTGTGATATTAAAGGTTTGAGGTCATCTTTCTATATTGGAGGTTGTCAGTTGTATCTCCACCAGGCAAAAATTATTTATCTTATTATGGACAAGAATCATTAGCATTACTATCAGTTATCTATGACTTAACCTTTAACCCTGACAGTTTTAAAATAGCCAAGTCAACAGAAAGGCATTGAAATATGTTGTCTTTAAGAGAAATCCATTTTTTTTTTTGCACAATTCCCAGTCTTTTTGGTTTTTCCTGATATGTGATTCCACTAGTTAAAATGTAAAATTGTACTCATTCTGCTCATTGTACATATACATTGTACATATCTGCTCATTGTACATATGCTACAGTAGTACCAAAAATGAATGGGAAAGCTATAAGCCAAAGTTCTTTGAGTACTTGCCCATTTGGAGGATGGAAGAAGTTACTGGTTTGAATGCCAGAAATCACATTTTCTCTATCTTTAATATTTCTCTCGTGTGTGTGTGTGTGTGTGTACATATATATGATAAATGTATACAATAATATATACATATTTACAGAAATACATATGTGAATGTATATATTTCTATAAATAGAAACATGTATCTGATATATATGGTATGATACCTTTATATAGGTAGATATAGGTATAATATATATATTTACATATATGTATATGAAACATTTATTACAGTATGATAAATGATATAGTTGTTCATTTCAGAGTGGTGGGGATTGTTGGATTATTTTTGTATCTTTAAAAAATTTCTTAGTCAAAAAAATTATTTATGACTTTCTCTCATGTGGTCCAAGCACTTCATTGTAAATGTGTAGAAACTAAAATTTACCTATCTTATCACATTTATGCAGCTATTCATTAGACAATTTTTGTCTCCTGGGTCTGCTGTTTCCTCTATTTCAACCTTATTCTCTGTTGAAGAAATATTCAAGTGTTCAGATTCAACTATGGTTTTAGGTCATGGTTAGCAAGTGTTCACGGATGGTAAAGCTTTGGTTTATAATTGGTCTCCTGTGAAAATTTGTCAGAATTTTTATCAAGATGAAATAGTAAATTGTAGATTTGCTTCCCATTATAGCTGGGACTCTTCTTGTTTAATCCACTGTCATTACTGCCCTTCAGTGGCACTTTGTCATGTGTTGTAGGGAGTATTGACCTTTTAAGCCACCTGTGAAGGTAGTGCTGACTGCTCTTGGGGGGGTTTCCCCTTCTCATTTGTCTTGCCATAATCAACATGCCAGAATTTATGTCTCACGGTGAATGTTCAGTTAAAATTAAATGGGATTCCAGCTACTTCGTACATTGTAGAAGGTCACATCCTGCTGAGCTTCACAACTTTTAGAGAGTCAGTAGGAAACGGTTAACAGGTTCTTTTGTCAAAAGACGTGTGAGAGATGTCAAAAACAGACCCTGCCAAACCTTTCTTATAGAGCCCTGAGCTTAAGGACAATTTAGGCAAAAATGGAATGTGGGTGGTTTGGACCAAGAATTCCTACCCTCCTTCCGTAACCCTCCTTCCATCGGCTTATTAGCCCATACTCCTCCTTGTGCTCACCCCAAGTCAGGCTTGACTTAGATGATGAAATGCATGAGCTGTCTTTTCATCTTCCAAGCAAATGGAATATGCTGTTTGCAGTGATTAAGAGAATGAGGAGCTCATTGTGCAACTGCTTTGGTGATGGTGACAGTGAACTTGAGGAGCAGGGGTGGTGTCCTGTTTAATCTTTACCTCACCTGCCCAAGCAAAACCATGCAAACGAATACAACACTTCCTTGTGGTGGCTTCACATCACTCTCCAGTGCCCTTCAGACTGTGACACTCCTACACACAGTGTTCTGCCTCATCGGCTTTCCTCCCTACCCTCCAGGGACAGCCAATCCTACTCATACCAAAACACTCATCCTCTGTCCACCTTCCCATTCTTCTCAGACCCTCAATCCATGGTTGGTAGGGCACACTTATTGTGCCCTGTGTAGGAGCCTTGTTTCTGTTCCTTTTAGTTGTCCCTGGGTGGATCTTTCCAGGGAGGAACCAGATGAATGAGGTAGGAAGTGCTTTCTTGTGATTATCAGTTCTAGTCCTAATCCATTGTTTACCTTTGTCTCAAGTTGCATATGGCTGTCTTCTCTGCCCAACTCTGGTTTTATAAGAAAAGAATCCATGTCATTGTGTTAATAGGACAATGAGAGTCACCTTCCAAATTCAGAGAACAAACTGGGCATGTTCTCCACAGGAACAATAAGTCTTTCCATGTGAATTCAAGTAGAGAGGACTAAGAGGAAGAAGCACTTTGTGAAAAGAGGGTGTTTGACTTTGAGATTGGATTATGGGCAGGGCAAAAGGACTCTACTCCTCCTTGGGTGAGGCTGAATGAACACATTTGAGGATGGAATGCTGAAACTTGAGTTCATAACTCAGGTTTCTTTAGTGTTGTTTTTGTGGTCGTACACCTATGTCCCTAATGGAGAAAACTTTTTATGAGGCCAAATGTTAGAAATAGGATAAATTACAAGAGAGTTCTGCTAAAGAAGTGGCATTGTTTTGTTTTACCTGACAGGTTATCCCCTGTTTTTCCCTTAGGTAACTCTGCCCAAGAAAAGCAAGCCAGAATTGACTTAGTCATGCTGGTGAAAGGGAAGAAATGTTTATTTTGCCTAAATGATGCTTCCATTATTTTATCATTTCATGGATAAATGAGTAGGTGTGGTCATGAACACCTGGGGAGCCTGCCTCATGCTTGAATGCCTTAAGCTTCTCCTTTCCTGGGCAGAAAAATGCATGATACCTAGATGAATAAATAATCACCATAGAGTTCAGTGCAGCATTTTTCACCATGAGAAAATGACATGAACAATCAAAGCACACTGCATTTGTTATTATTAATGGAGGTAGTACCCTGTATTGTGTAATTTATGCAAATACTCAAAGGGCCAGCCCACCTGGAGCTTCCTTATCTTGGGATTCAATGCAGATTGTAGAGCTGGGTGTAGCTCTAGCATGCACAAGGTCTTGGGTTCAATCCCCAGTACCCCCCTCCACACACACACATATTGCATTTCATTTATTAGGTATCAGCTACCTAGAGCAATAAGATTAGGTAATACTCAGAAGTACTAGAAGTGGTAGTTTTGAGATAGACAGACCTTCCCCTCCCCCACTTGGATATTCCATAGAACATCTCAGTAGAGTCCCAAATTTAAAAAGTATTAATATATATACAGATCTAGGTATTGGGGCTTAAGTGCAGTATAAAATGCCCCTTTACCCTAAGAATGTTAGCAACAAATTGTTTTATGAGCCCAAGCTCCTAATTCTTTTTTTTTATATTTATTTTTTAGTTTCAGGTGGGCACAATATTTTATTTTTATGTGATGCTGAGGATCAAACCCAGTGCCTTACGCATGGGAGGCAAGTGTTCTACTACTTAAACCACAACCCCAGCCCCTGTTTCTTCTTTTTTGTTGTTTTTGTTTTTTTCAAGAATTTATTTTATTTTTTATTAGTAGAATATATTTTGACATACTTACATGGAATATAACTTCCCATTCTTATGATTGTACATGATGCAGAGTCACACTGGTAGTGTGTAAGTATAGAGATTTATTTCATGTACACATGAAAATCAGGTTTGATCTGTATTCTATAAACTCTGGTTTTGTTATTTGGAGGGCATTTCATGTTTGATAGCTCCCTGTTTGACTTTTGAGATTTAAAAAAGTTCCAAGTCTGTGATAATTTTAATGCCATCCCTAGCTTCATGTTGAAGATTGATGGATTATCGAAGGCACTTTTGATTGTATAGTGTGCTCAGATTATTCATGGCATTTGTCAGTGAGCTATGCCTCCAATTATTTAAATAAAACCCATCTTCAGGTTTTACTTATACATTTATTTGTGAGATTCTTTTGGATCATATTTTTGGATTACAGTTACATCTTTTTTTTGATAGACTTTAACTGGTACAATTGTGACATTTTTGTTTATGTTTTTATTTTTTTCTGAATCTGAATTGTTGGCTATTTTGCTTTCTGGGTTTTTCTATATGGTTCTTTGGAAACTTCAATTGTTAAAGGTTTTCCTGAAACAATGTCATATTTCACTGGATAAGATGGTCATTGGATTGCTACTGATATTTATACAGATATCTTATTTATTTTATTTTTATGTATAAACATTAATAATGAAATGTTAAGAAATATTTATGAATTATATAGATAAAATACTAAATATATAGAATACAAATAGTCATTTCAAAAATAATTAACCCGATTTTCAGTTTATTTGCTCAAACAAGTTTGCTAAGATTTCCAGGATATAAGTTTGTCGTTTATAATTTGTTTTATTAACATCAGCAAGTTAATAAATCTAGTATTCCATTACTGAAATGGAATGAAACATTAATTTAACACTAACTATGTTATATAGTATCTTTTCAAAACAATCAGACTATTTGATTTAATGATGATGAATTTAGTAGGTTGAATACAGTTCTTGATAGATGAGTTGATAATATCACAATCCACCTTCATAATTAAGTATCAAGGGTCTATTCTTATCCAACAACTTCTTTAAGGCTAAGTAAACATGATCATAATTAAACTCAGATAATACTAGAAAATGTTGATTGCTACAGTCAGGAAAATAAAAAATTCAGCCTGACCTTAAGAAATTATGAATGTGAATGTTGACAAATGATAATAAGGAGCAAACACCTAAGAAAGAGGACAGGCTCCCAAGTCAATATTGCTAGAAGAAATTGAGTTTGGGTTTGAAATGTATTCCTTGAATATTTAGAAATGTCCCTTTTAAATATTTTATCCAAACCCTGAAATGTGTCAACTCTTGTACCTATTAGGGGTCAGGGGATCATTCCTGTTTCTGGAACCTGGCATAACTGAGGCCTGGCCTGAATAATAATAGCATCACACTAAACTGTTAATGATGGTTGAGGGCAGCCCAGTAGGGGATGGTGAAGTCTTGACACCCTGAACGCTGTTACAGAGGAGGTGAGGGAAGGTGGGGGGTTATCCCCTTTTTCTAACTACTGTACTGGTGATGGAGAACAAAATGCCCATCTGCACTGAAGGAGAGCGCTCCAAAATGAGATAATAACCACTTCACTGTCAATGGTTTTGTGTTTGCCTATTCTTTGAGCCTTGAGAAAGTTACTTTGGAATTGAATTAGCCATTTTTTTAACCTTCTACTAGCAGAAACAGAAAAAGTGCTTTGTGGCCATGTATAGTAATTTATTTCTATTTACTGGGTATTCAAGATACAACCAGTAGCTAGCATGCTTATAAAGGGTCATCAGTATTATCTTAAAGGTTCTAGAATCTGTTTTGTGATTCCAAAATATGTACCTTAATGAAGAATTTGAATTCAGTGTGCAAGATGAAAAATGAATGAGTGGTGAAGAACATTTATCTTAGGCATCAGCTGTGCTATTGACAAAAGGCACAAATATGAAATTTGTCTAAATAATTAGATTTTTAATTAGTGCATCATTGTAAGATTAATGTCATTGCGCTTCATTGCATGTAATTTTTTATTAGAAATTTCATGTCAACAAAGATGCTACCTGTGGTTTGCTGATTTGAATCCTTAATTTATCACTTGTGCATATGGCATGTCACATATTTGCAGACGGGAGCTGAAAGAAGGCATGTGATTGTAGCTTCACTGGCAGTGAGGAATATTGATGGTGTTATGCTATATGAATGCATTACAGTTTCTAATATTCAGTTGACTGCCATCCCTTGAATATTAGTGGATACTTAGTAATTTGCAGTAATGTTAGCAATAGTATGAGCAAATATTCCAGGTGGTTCAAACTAGTCTGTTCCTCCCTTGGACATGCTTGAACATTGTTAGTGCTATATTCTCCCTTAAAACTGTTTTTTTCTTTCTTTTTGACAGTTGCCGAACAAGCAACCGGAAAAGCTTGATAGGCAATGGACAGTCACCAGCATTGCCTAGACCACACTCGCCTCTCTCTGCTCATGCAGGTAACTGATCATTATTTCTTGAGTGTTGTCTTATTTCTTTTTTTGAACTTTTTCAGTTATTACTTTTTTCCTTTTATAAATTTTCAGATGATGTGAGACATTTGAAATATGCTTGGGTAGATATGATAGCTCATATAAAGATGATAAGTGTTGAGAATTATTCAGTGTGTTTCTCCCTAAGCTTGAACTTGTCTATTAGATAGACATTGTGAGGATGATGAAGATTCAACATATGAGGCCATGACTTCAAGTACTTTATAGAACTATAGGGATGTGAGGGACATAGTACAAAAACTCTGCAATGAATGCTTTTTTGTTGATGTTGTTTTGTTTTTTATTGCTTTGCATGCTTTTAAATCTCAAGTTAGTTTTTTATCTTTAGTTCTACCTAAAGTGATGCAAAGAAGAGAAAGGTTAATTCCAATCAGGAAAGTCAGGGAGAAATAGAAGGAGCTGCTTGCTTATTAATATGTTAAAAGATGGTCAAGGTTTTGGCAGGTAGAATTGAAATGAAAGATATAATTCCCAGTGTATGGCTAGAGTAGGGGATGTACATGCTCGATTGTACAGAGAACATGAAGAAAGAAAGGCAGATGAAGGTCAGGGAGAGGAAGGGCTTTTGACATTGAGCTTCCCAGGATTTTGAGGAAGATCTGTGTTTTAGGAAAGGGTCTTCAGGACTGTGAAGGATTAGGGTTGAAAGAGTGAGTGTAGCCTGATTTCCATGGTGCTCTTGGGAAAACTCTAGTTTGACACTGATGGGCTCTTGGATGCACTTGGTTTCATATTAAAATGTCAGTCTGTCACTGACCCCCCACCAAGGCAGGGGTCACTCCAGTTGAGGGTGAGAGTTGACTATTATGGTTGGGAGAAGAAGAGAGAGTTGATCCTCTGGAATGACATATTATTTCACCCACAGCAATCGCTAAAAGGTGGTAAAATAAAAATGTAAAAGATGAGTTGGTAAAATTATGGGTACTATAAAGTGACCACTAACATCCATAAATGCTTTTCCCAGGAAGAACTTTAGAGAAGCCCTTGGCACTTGCAAGGATGTGCTTGAAACTCTGCATGGTAGCATCATAGGTAATAGCCAGACATTTGAAACAACCTAAATCTCCATCAGTTGAGAAATAGCTAAATGAACCACAGCATAGTGATAGTGAAAAACACACAAATGAACTAGCCCTACACATTTCTGCTTGGATGAAATTCACATAAATGTTGGGCAACAAAAGCAAATTTCAGAAGAACATTGCTCAAGCCATTTGTATAAAGTTAACATGGCACTACATACAATATTTTATTTAGGCATATATGTTTATATGTTATATATGTTGTGTATTTTACAACAATATCTGCATATTATAAAATGGCACATAAATATGTTTGTAATGAGAGTTTAAAGGAAAATAGTGATTTATTATTTACTTCTAAGAAGTGTGAGGAGGGGGAAATAATTGGGGTAAGGAGCACAAAGTTGGTGATATTATATTTCCAAAGTTGTAATGAACACACAATTATTTATGTTATTATCATGTATACTTTTGAAAATTCCACTAGATCACTGTAACAATAGTAAAGCCGATAGAGGGTCAAGCAAGGATAAATTGTATTTTTCCTCCTAAGCATTGTATTTCTCCTGCACTCAGTGCAGAACCTCGAAGTATTACTGGATGCTAAGTGAATGATGAATCCTGTTTCTTATTTACAATTCAATAGTGATTCAAGAAATATAATCTTAGCTGGGCACCGTGTTGCACCTGTAATCCCATAATCCCAGTGGCTCAGGAGGCTGAGGTAGGAGGAGTCTTATAAGTTCAAGACCAGTCTCAGTAACTTAGCGAGGCTCTAGGCAACTTAGCAAGACCCTGTCTCAAAAGAAAAAATGAAGGGATGGAGACATGTAAACACTCCTAGGTTCAATCCTTGGTACCAAAAAAAAAAAAAAAAAAAAAATGAGAGAGAGAAAAAGTTTAATCTTACTCCTCTTTTGGTAGTGTTTAGCAATAATTTTACCATCCTTTATGTGACCGTCTTTTATTGTTGTGATTTTCTTCAGTTCTAATGTGGAAAGGGAAGTAAATGTGGGTAAGACTTTAATGATTCTGTTAATTATTTTTCTTTTCTCTGTGGTCTTAGTTCAAATGATTTTCCCATCAGTGTTAATTTTTGAACTTGACTGGGAAAGTGGGCAGAGAGAAGCCTGTTGCATAGAGTGTGAGAGTATTTTTCTTCATTTTGTGGAGCCAACAGCTTCTTAGAGGCAGTGCAAGAGAGTTTTTGTGAGAAGTGCCATTTATCACAGTCTGGTAGGTTCCTATTTTTGCAGAGGAAGAAGAAGATATAAACTGAGGTGCAGTCCTCATGTCTTGATCACAGGCAGTGGCTGTGACTCATGACACCTGCCACATCTCTGACTCTCCCTCTGTTGTCTCTATCCTGTGGGGATTCCTCAATATCTCCCATGTCTTTTCGGACACAGGAGAAAGAAAAAGCCACTTCCTCTCAGCACTCATTAGTCTAGAACTCAGAGCTTCGCTTTATGTTGTTCTTTGTTGGATTGTAATCTTTTCTGGATTGTATGAGCCCAGCCACCCCTCAGTGGCACAAGGATCACTAGAAATGGGCACATTAATTATTTGTGTATGTATGTGTATCAGGAATGCTCTGAGCAAAAACAGATATTGGCCTAGTGTTCTGTAGCAGATCCTTACACACAAAATAGTGTATTTGAGGACCTGGGGGTTTCTAAAAGAATAGTAGACAGTCCATTTTTAAAAAAGAAAAGTAAAGCTGGGTGTGGTGGCACATGCCTGTAAACCTAGTAATTCAGGAGGCTGAGGCAGGAGGATTGAGAGTTCAAAGCCAGCCTCAGGAATCTAGCAAGGCCCTATACAACTCAGCAAGACCCTGTCTCTAATAAAACATAAAAAAAAAGGCTGGGGATGTGCCTAGGTGGTTAAGTGCCCCTGGGTTCAATCCCTGGTACCAAAGGAAAAAAAAAAAGAAAAGTAGAAAAATCACATGTGTTACAGGAAGTTTGTAAGCATGAAATATAATCCTGAAGTCCCCAATGACAGGCTGATGTATGTCTCATAAATTAAAAATATGTATAAAATAAGCAAAATAAAAAGAAAACAAAGTATGAAAAGTATTTGTGTATCCATAAATGACTGCCCATCTGAGTGCCTTGGTATAGAAGTAGCTTGTCTAAATTGATATGAAGTGGTGAATGAACCAACAGAAATGTGCAAAGGCATGGATATCATGTCATGGAAAAAAAAGGCCACAAAACATGAAATTTTATTTCATTGTTCTCATAAAACAAAAGTGAACCAGGATAATGAGATAGTATCATTGTCCCACAATGATAAAATTGATAATTGATAGAATCCCAACATTGCAGAGATGTAGGGAAGCAGTCCCTTTTACATGGTGTGTTAATATGAATAAATAAAACCATTTGGTTAGTGGTTTGTAGGGTTGATTAAATTTTCAAACTCATTTACCCCTTGACCCAGTGAATCTATATAAATGAATTTATCTTACTGATATTCTCACAGAAATAACATCTTAACTGTAACATTGCTTATAACTAGAATGGGAAATTGTTGCCAGTTTTTTATTTAACTTGTCCTTCAGTGATGGACTGCTTATGTGTAGAATGATTCAGGCATAATAGCTGTACTTGGTTGTTATATAGAATGTGGTGGGCTTTTATGTGGTGGCAATGGAAAGATACCCAAGATAAATTGTAAGTACTAAGTTGTCTTTTCATGTTCATGTGCTTTAGAGTGCACACACACGCATACACTCTGGTGTGCTCATGCATATTCATAGAGCATTTGTGGAAAGAGAAAGGAGAGATTGTTAGCTGTTTATTTGGGGGGAATATGAAGGTAGGAAAATTAGCATGTAGTGCTTTTGTTATTAAAAAAATAAGGTTCTAAAAACAATATTTACGGTAGTTTTCTGTTACTGTATAAGAGATCACTAAAAATTTAGTGGCTTAAAACAATGTGCACTTATTAATCTTGCAGTTCTATAGGACAGGAATTTGGGCAGCTTGCTTGAGTTGTCTGCTCAGTGCGTCTTAGGCCAGAATTAAGGTGGTGGTTGGGCAGACTCTTTTCTGGAGAATGGGAAAGAAAGCACTGCCAAGTGTATTTAGTTCCTCAGAGGGACTGAGTGCTGCCTGACCCCATCCTGCCTGACCCCAAGGCTGCTCTCAGCCTCCAGAACTGCCCTCCTCATCCTCAAGCCAGCAGTCATACATCCAGGCATTCTCTTGCTTCAAGTCTGACATCTCCTCCTTCTATCAGCTGGAGAAAACTCACTCTGTTGAGGGGAATGGCTTTAAAATTCTGCCTAGCACAATATCACTTCCATACTGAATTTTAATTCAGATTGTTAGAAGTGTGAGCTCTGAGTGATATTTAGCCATCAGACTACATGGAGATAAGTGAGACTCATAAGATAACCTGAGGCTTTTAAAGTCCTAAAGTATCAAATGTAGGTAATCCTGTGGGCCAAAACATTTATTCTTGTTTCTTCAAATTTGTTCTACTGGGAATTTGCAGGTGACTACTTTGATTCTTTTATAAGAAGGTTTTTTAGGAGGAAAGAAAGGAGTCTTACTGTCTTATTAGGAAACTCTTAAGAATTACCAAAGAAATATACATAAATCTCCAAGTCTATGAAGATATGTAACTTTTGGTTAAAAAGGGATTCCATTTCTGAATGTTTACTTGCTACTGTATTTACTTGCTATTGTATCATGTCCATCTTTAAAAATACTTGCTACTGTATTTGGTGCAACTTGGTTCACCAAGCTCCTCCTCAAAGATCTAACTGAGCTAAAGGAGGCTCAGGGAGGTGAAAATAATCAGAGAAATGGAGAGATCGTATGAAAAAATACAACTCCAAGAAGACAGTAAAAAAACATAGAAAAGCTTTGCAGTAGGCACATGGGGACTGGGCAACAAAATAAAAGATTCCAAATCCCACTATTCAAAATGAGCCACTCTGAACACTTTGGTGTATATTGTATGGTACTAAGAATGCAGCCCAGGGCTGTGAACATGGTAGGCAAGTACTCTCTACTAAGCCATCCTTTTCCTGTTTTAGTTTATTTTGAGATCGTGTGTTGCTAAGAGTTGCCCTGGTTGCCTCAGCCTCCTGAGTATCTGGGATTGCAGGTGTGCACCATTGATCCTGGCTTTTGTTTGTTTGAGGTATGGGGAATTGAACCCAGGGCCTCACACACAAACGGCAACTACTCTGCCACTGAGTTATTCCTCAGCCCTCTATGAACATTTCAGGGCATATCTCTTCAGTAAACTCTGTTCACCAAGCCCCTTCCTCAAAAATGTAACTAAGCTAAAGGAGGCCCAGAGAGGTGAAAATAATCAGAGAAATGGAGAAATTGTATGGATTGTTTGAAAACAATACAACTCCAGGAAGAAAACTGGAAAACCCAGAAAAGCTTTGCTATTTCCTAAATACCTTAAAAGAGCGTACTATAGGGATACTGCTACATCGATGTTCATAGCAGCACAATTCACAATAGCTAGACCAACCTAGATGCCCTTCCGTCTTTTTTGAGCCACACATGTAAATCAGTCTCACCTCTTTACAACTTGCTCACCTTTTTTTGCATAGCCATTCTTCTCACCTTGATTGTATAACTCTTTCGCCACATGTGACACTAAATTGGACTGGGGGTGGGGTGGGGGTGGTGGTGGTGGTAAAGGCAGTGGTTTTACTGACAGGCAGGCTAATACAAATAATTGAAACCTAAGAGTCTGGGAATGAGATGGGGATAGGAAGAAATACTGAAGGTGGACTAATGAATTTAAAGATGACATCTGGAATAGAACAGGATCAGTAAGTATCTCAATGTGCTAGAGCTATCTCTGCAAGCATCATTTATGGTGTAGCCCAGTGCCATCCTTGATATCAGCAAGAAACTTGGTAATAATCCACTGCCCCAATAATGTTACCTATAAACTTGAAAGATGTATAATCGAGTAGTAAGGAACTTATGAAAATCTGAGATTCTGGCCCACAACGGAAACCAAATACTTACTGTGGTTACCAATATGCGTGTGATTGTGCCATTTTAAGGATATGGTAAAACTTCATAAGAAATTTTGTAGACTCTGTTTCCATGACTCTAATCTTCAAGCCTAATTAAAATATGATCTCCTGACTGTAAAAGTAAAGTTGGTTATTCATAGAAACTATGAGAAATCACATGAAAAATGTAACCCCCTTTAAATGCACTACTCAGAGATAACCGCACTTACCAGTGTATTATACCTCTCAGGTCTTTATGACATATGTATTGTGTGTGTCTGTCCACCTGCTTGTGTGACTCACAGGCCTGTGTTGAAACTCTAGTTCACTTCCCACTTTCCAGCACTGAATGTGTAGTTTTTAAGATCCTATTGATATAAGCCAAGCATAATATCTTAGTATTTTCAGTATGCATGATTTAGTACTATGGGATTTAAAATATTTCTATGCTCATTAACCATTTGTATCTCTTTCATTCATCTTTATTTTCACCCACCATCCCTCTTTTTTAATCAGATAGCATTCTTTTCTAATTTGCCATTTGATTTTTTAAAGCCCCCCCGTCCCCCAACTGCTTGCTGGAAGTTATTGCTTTGTTTAGTTTTTGTTTTGTTGGTTTGTTTGGTAGTCCAATCCGTCAGCCCTTCTCTGACTTTTCCCATTTTTGTTGCTGTTCAATGTTGTTGTAGTTTCAGTTTTCAGCAGGACTAGACTTGCTCTAAGCTCTTGTGCTCTGATCTCACTGCTTCCTGTCCTCCTTTATGCTTGACAAGTTTAATGTCAGTGACGTGGTTCTTTCCTGTCTCCTACTCTTAGTCTCTCAGTATAGAGTGATGGTTTCCCAAGCAGTGAGCAAGTTTTTGACCAAAAGAGTCTTTCCAGACTTTGCTAAACTTCACAGCTATGTTACACGGAGGGAAGACTGTGAGCCAAGCAGGCGTCAGAATGGTTTCTGGCCGCTCCCCAGCTTCCCAGAGATGGTGATACACATCCTTTCTGTTCAGATGTTTGTGGGGCCCTCAGGACTTCATGAAGTACACAGAAGAGAGACTGTTGCTTGTAAAATTTTCTTCGCTGGTGAGAGCAACTTAGTGGAAATGAATGATTTTTGAGTTGGAGGATTTCTTCTTAGATAAGGTGAGACTAGGCGCATAGCCCCGAGTGCAATGGTGCCTTCATTTCATTTATTTTGTGACTTTAATTCAAAAACCTGCAGGAGGTTTCCATGCTTGAAATATTATTTACCAAACTGTTTGAATGTGCTTTCTAGACCTTTATTAAAAATATTCTTTTGGCCTGATGGTGACTTCCCCAGGTGCTTAAACATGAGGGCTCAAGACAAATATTGTAGGTTCTTTGCTTCTTTATGTTTGGGGACTAGGAAAAAGCAAGATTATATGCCTGTAGAGGCATAGCCTTAACAGGAATTAAGTTTCTTGATGCCCTATATGGTCACTTTCTTTAAAATGATATAAATTTAATTTTATTTTTCTCCAGAGGGATCATTGATATAATCTGCCATTGCCATATTTTCAAATACACAATAAGCAGGTCTCAAAAAAATCAGCATAAACTTGTGAAATCTTGTCTTCAGTTTAAAGCACCTGAAGGTCCTCCTTGTAGAGTTTCATTTTATATTGGTTAAAATCAGCAAAATCAACTGAGTAAAATAAACTTTGATCCACTTAGTCAGCCTTAAGTAGAGCATCACCTTGGGACTCACTCAATTTTATTAAAACCTTTAATGGCCTCAAGACCAGCTTTCTTAATTCAGTATGTGTGTTAGAACTCCATCATTTCACAATGCTGTGTGATTTTAGGAATTTCATAAATCAATTTCTCTGAATTATGAAGAATACCATCTTTTTATTTTGTGCTGTACTCACGGGTTTTTAGTCCTTAGCCTTTGTGTAATTGTCAATTGTTGGCTTGAGTAACCACACATCTTGCCCTTCCTGCTTAAGGAAAAGAATGATAAAATCAGATGGACTGACGTCAGCCCTGTGTTTTCCTAGTTTTCGGCGCTGCTTTGTGTTGAGTTACTAATCGGGTGTGTATACCAATATCATTATTCTTTGTTAATTCCTTTATGTAGATCCACATGCCCTGTGACCTGCATTTGTCATTTCAGTCCTTCAAGAAGACTCTACTATTTACATGTAATCTATTCCTAATAATAATTTAACAACTGACATCTTTCATATTCCCCTAATCTCAATATAGGGAATTTAACTGGGATGACCTGTGTTTTAACTTTTTATTCACTCCTTAATAATAACTTAAAGCCATTGGAAGCTGACTCCTACATTTAATTTTTAAAGCTTCCCTGTTTAACAAAAGCAATACCACCTTTATTCATTTATTTATGTGTTTATTTGTATGCTTTTTAAGAACATGGGCCCCCTGGGCAGCCACTCAGAAAGATTTTATTCTCCCATCCATTATAAGGGCTTTTCCTTCTGTTTTCAAATTTTTACAGCTCGATCGCTCTCTTCTCTCTCTCTCTCTCTCTCTCTCTATATATATATATATATATATATATATGTGTGTGTGTGTGTGTGTGTGTTTATTCATCAGCATGACTTTTCTTTAGGTTTAGTTGTTGAAGCACCAGTTATCAAGTCATCAAGCCCTTCACAAACAAATATTTTTCAAGTTAGAACTGACAGGACTTGGTGAAAACTTGGAGATGGAGATGAGAGTAAGGTGATCAAAGCTGGCTTCTCCATGTCTCTCTGGGAGTATGAATGGTGGAGGGGACATTGTCCACAATGAAGGAGATAAAAAACAAAATAAACCAGGACTAAAGTAATGCCTAAGAGTTCACTTTGCTGAATGTTGGGTTTAAATGCTCATGAGACATGTAAGTGCATAAATAGACAGTTGTTATATAGTTTTAAAACTGAGAGGTCGAGTCTGGTTGGTTGATGTCAGTTCGGAAGCCTTCACTCACAGATGGCTGTGTAAAACCTTGGGAGGTGTGGAAATCATTGAATCATTTGGAGTGAGAAGACAGAGCCCCAGGACTGGGCCTGTAATGCCAGCATTTCAGGTCCTGGAAGAACAGAAGGCCTGCAGGAGATAGAGAAGCAGCATCCAGAGGAGCAGCAAGGAAGGACAAGGTAGTGTCATAGGGTCTGAGAGAGAAGACAGGACTCCCAGAAAGAGGGAGAGGAAAATCCCATTATCAAGTCATCAAGCCCTTCACAAACATTTATTGAAAGATTAAGTAACTGCTTATGTAAAAATGCCCATGCCTTCATTTAACTCTGACTAGAAATGCACCAAGTGTCCTAATGTAAGGCAAAAAGTTGCTTCCCCTAAACGGAGGAGTCCTCTTAATTACTGACGCACTTCCAAAACCCCACAGAGCCTGTTACTTCATTGGTATATTTTGAAAGTAGTTTTAGCATATCTTGCCTATACCTTATCCATAATAGAATGTTTCAACAATTGCTAAAAGCAAAGAGGGTGTCATTGCTTTT
Organism: Urocitellus parryii; assembly: GCF_045843805.1. Taxonomy (NCBI): domain Eukaryota; kingdom Metazoa; phylum Chordata; class Mammalia; order Rodentia; family Sciuridae; genus Urocitellus; species Urocitellus parryii. Next base: position 53,286,398 of record NC_135531.1, read on the forward strand.
CAGATGCGTTAAAAAAGTTCAAAGAGCAGTTAAGCAAGGCAGAATTTCACCAAATTAAGGAAATCTAAAAGTCTCTCTCTCTCTCTCTCTCTCTCTCTCTGTCTCTCTGTCTCTGTCTCTCTCTCTCTCTCACACACACACACACACATACACATACACACATAATATTTTCTCTCTCTTCCTGGTACTGAGATTTGAACCCAGGGGTGCTCTACCACTTAGCTCCATCCCCAGCCCTTTTTAATTTTTTGAGTCTGGGTCTCACTAACTTGTCTAGGCAGGCCTTGGACTTGCCATCCGGCTAGCCTCAGCCTCTCAAGGACCTGGGATTACACATTGCACCCAGCTAAAATTGTCTATTTTTGATAGTAGGATAGATACCATAAATTTTTGAGATTACTTTTTCTGTGATGAAAGAAATTTTTATAAATTTTGGAAGGGAAAATATTCTTGAGAAATGGGAGTCTCAAATGGCTAATGTTCTTAAAAGTTACTGAGATAGGAGAATTTTTTTTTAATTTCATATTTTGTAAAATATTAGAAGTGAAAACCAAGATAATTGGCTCATTCACTGTGACTAAATTAAGAATAGACATTTTTAGATTTAAATCTCATAGAGTATGTAATTATACGCTTTTTTAAAAAAAGTATGTAGATCTCAACACATTAAATAGTATAAATAACACACATTATTGTATCTTCTAAATCCCTGTATACTTCAACAAACATATTAAAAATATAAATGACATTAATTATTGTGTCCTCAAATCCTGCCAAGTTTACATATTCAAATTGGGGGAAAATAAACTTTTTTGATCTACCTGTTGAAAAATGGAAAATTACTTACCTCTAGGTTGTTTCAGTTCTAAGATATGACAGATACCCAGGAAGTAACTGGTATATTTAAAATCTTTGCTAAATCACTTCTCAAGTCTCATAGCCTCAGCCTGGACAGCTTTACCGACTGTCATAGCCACTGTGGCTGTGGTTTTTCTGGTCCCATGGTGGTCTGGCTTATCCTTACCAGCTTATCCCTAAGTTATCTTGTATACTAAGTCAGAAATCCTCAGCTAATGTAAATTAAGACTGTTTCCCTGGGGCCATTAGATGGTGAAAAAGTGTAAATTTGCATCACAGTCAAACTAACTATTCCTTAGAGATCAAAGTACTAGAGGCTGGGGCCCATTAGCTTGGGGTTCTGCCAGCTGTCTTCCCTAGGTTCCCAGTGCCATTGCTAGAAATGCTAGATGCTCAGCACAACCAAAGTGCCCTGCACCTATTAGGCAACCTGTAAGGGAAGTTTAAAAATATGTAATTTTAAATTCAAATATGCATGCTAAAGAGCATTTTACTTTTCTGGCGCATTTAAATATCATGTACAGCAATGCCATCTCTGTCTTTGAACTCACTCACTCTGGCATAATTACAATCCCAGTGTAATGATGCTTTAATGCAGATTTTGTATTTACAGTAGCAGTGTGTGAGTACTTCTGTACAAAAGCCATGTAAATTGCAGCCTTCTCAAGGTCTAAGCTTTTATGTTAGGAGCAACAGTGGATAATTATGGAGCTTGTCATGAAGTGCTAAGGTATAGGTCCCCTGGTGGTAACCATCTGAGAGAGTTCAAGTATGGGGAAGAGGAGCCCATTAACACTCCTGTATGGGAGTTGGAGCAGATTTTGTTTTCCTAGGCTTGGGAGGAGAAAGGTAGAGAAAATTTAGAAGAGTGTAAACATAAGAAAGGTGGTATAACTTTAGGAAGAAGAGATGATCTTTGCTTAAAAACTACCTAACGTACTTTAAGTGTTTTAAAAATGTGTTGTTAAATTTTTTTTCTATTCACAAAAGCTGTACATATTGATTGTAGAAAACACAGGAATTATAAGAAAGTATAAATAAGAATATAAAAATTATGTATATTCTTATCCACCACTCAGAATTAACCTTAACAATTGGGCATGTGTCTAAAAATGTATATTTTATGTATCTGCATCTATTATAATGTTTATATATGCATATACTTGTGTATATGTAAACATACATTTATGAATATATTTGTTTATACATGTGTGAATGTGGGATCATAGTTATAATTCCAGGTCAATTTCCTTTCTTTCTTTTTTCCCAGTACTGGTGATTGAACCGAGGGGTTCTCTATCACTGAGCTCTATCCCCAGCCCTTTTTAATTTTTATTTTGAGATAGGTTCTTATGGTTCTTACTAAGTTGTACAGGCTGACCTTAAAGTTGGGATCCTGCCTCACCCTCCCACGTGGCTGAGATTACAAATGTGCATGACTAGATCATTTTATTTTGATGGTATATTTTGAGTATTTTTTAAATAGATCCATAAATGTCTTTAATTTAATGAACACAAAACTATTCCATTTTATGAACATCTCCCTAGTGAACATTACCCTACCTCCACTAGTGAACATTTTGGCTGTTTTCAGTTTTATTTCTTGTTTTTTCCTTGCAAGCATGTATGGTAAATAGCATAATACAAGTGTGGTCAACTCTAATTAGTTTCTCAGCTTTATCTGAGAAACTATGCTTTAAAGTGCTAGTCTTTTATTGTCTTATTGTGTTGTTGGGCCATCCATTATTAACTTGGATTTTTGAGGCCCTAAAAGCCAGAGATTGTGTTCATAGGAAATGTGCTTGCTGTAAATGGCATTTAATAAGCATCAGGAATGTGTTGTCTCAGCAGGAAAATAACTTGACACATATCTAAGTCCGTCTTAAGTATGTTCTCTCTGGTTAAAAACAATAGCTGTTTGTATTAAACTTCCAGGAACTTTGTATCCAGTGCTATCATGGTGACCTGTTGGTATTAGTGAGGTAAATGAAAAAGGAACCACACTACGGCAGGAGGCTGTAGATGTTCACCTGTGTATTCTCCCAGGCACTGAGGACAAGACCCTAAGGTAGAAACTTCCATCTACTGTGTAATTAAGACTCCTGCAACCCGAAATCTTCTCATTGTGAGATTGCCAGCAACTGATAATGTGTTAAATAGTGTACATAACACTGGTCCTAGGGGTATTGGCTCTGGGACTTCGTCTACCACTTCCCACATATCACCATTTTTACTCTGGGCAAGTCATTCTCTGGGTCCATCAAATGATCTATCAAATGGGTTCTTCCAAAGGCCTCCATATCTATCAAATGAAAACAATAAACTTGTCTGTGCAACTACATATTTGCAATATATAAAGTACAACAGTGTGAGTTTTAAGTCACTTTTTAAGTGTTATAATAGGTTAGAATTCATGACATGGTTAGCATTGAGATGACATCATAGAGTGTAAATGTGGAGAAAAATAGAATACAGCCTTGGTGGAGTGTGTGAGTGGGCTGTTGACCATGGAATGTGGCTCCCAAGTCACAGTCTTCTCTGGAACACATTTGCAGGAGTCTGTCATATTTTCATCTTGGCCTACCATCTTTTGGCAGTCTCTTGGCTGGCATACTTACTCTGGTTTAGGACTGATTTGGGAAATTAATGGCACTTAAAAAAAATACTCTAGGGTAACAGAACCTCAGGAGTTCCAAAGGGGCTGCCTCAGTGAAAGGGTCTGGGAAAGGTGATCTGGGAGTGGGATTTACACCCACCATACCTTTACTTTAGGCTGGCCGGCCGGCCTTCCTTCCTTCCTTCCTTCCTTCCTTCCTTCCTTCCTTCCTTCCTGTTTTTTCTTGTGCTTGCAGTTGAACCTAGGACCTCCCACATGCTAGGCAAGCATGCTACAATTGAGTTACATCCCCAGCACATTTTGGGCTCAGAATAATCTTTTGCTTGTGCACACATGTTTGAACACCAGGCTAGGAACCCAAGACCCAGTGCAGCCAAGTGTTCAGGCTTGCTGGTGTTGCTGCCACCTCTAGAACCCTGCTTCCCAGGACTCAAGCTTTGGTACACTTAGCAAGGCCTTGGTATCTGTCCCTGATGATGCCTTCTGGAGAGATCAAGGATGACTTGGGCCAGCTCCAGAGTGAGCTTTGATTTATTCTTTGCATCATTATGTTTCTTCTGTATTATTCTATTAAAAAAAAAAAAAAACTTAGACATCACACCAAAAGTAGGTGAATAGGGTAGACTTCACTTTTCCAAAAAGATTGTACAGGTGTTTTTGTTGTTATGGTTATCATTTAGGGTATATTTTAAGACTAGGGGAAAAAATCTAATTTTAGGGATGAACTGTATAGCTGTCGTGTGTAATAATGGTCAGGAGACAAGTAGGATACTAGTAAGCCAACAGGTCTACTCCACCTGACCAAGGATGGTCAGCAGGGCCTGGCACCTACCTGGGAAGCACTGAACTGAAGACAAGCACATTCCTCTAACCATTCTGCTGCTGATTCTTATGGCAACATCTGCTGTCTTGGTAGAGTACCTTTGATACAGGGGCACCTAAAAATTTCCCTAATGCATGAGTGTTCTAAAGTGCTCTAAAGGTATCAGGTGTTGGTGAACAAAAGCCCAGCGCTGAATTACATGGTCTGTCCTCACCATTTTATCCATAGATTGAAAGAAGTTATATTTAGGTTAATTTTCTTCAAGTTTTATCATAGTTTGCTGACAATCAAGAATCAAGTAAGATTTTTGAACAATTCTCTAATCTTTATTTGGCCTTATTTCCTTTTCTATGAAAAGAGAAGATTGGAATGAATATATGTGTATATGTATTTATTTGTGATACACATACACAATGTTTATGCCTATATAATATATGACTATGATACACATATTAATATATATTTTCTAATATGCATAATTATTATTTAATGCATATATATTCTAATATTATTTAAAACATTTCTGCTAAGACTGCATAGAAAAATTGCATAGTTCTAGTTTCTTTTTTGTTTTAAAGAATATTTTTTCATCCTGTGTTCTCAGGATTTATATTGACTTTGCATTCTTTGTTGGAGGCATGCTTTTAGTATTTTAGGGGCTGATGATAAATGATATTTGGGGCATCTAAAATATTAAGGGCAAGAGGGCAAGACTGAGACTGGACTCCCACAGATGTAAGATGGGAATGCATGCCTAAGGGAAATACAAAGCATGTGCTGGATATGGTCACTTTCTTTATTTCATCAGATTCTGAGGATGAATGTTCCTCTTGGAAGGACTTTTAATGGGCAAACAGGTTGTCCTGTTGCCTGGGCCTCCCAGGCACTTTGAAAAGCCATTGAATTTCTTGTTTATATGGAGTAGTAATACATCTCACTTTGTAGTTATTACATCTATAAGCTGGAACAAGTAGGCCTAAAAGCCTGTTTTTGGACATGTTAGAATGTTCTGGAATTCTTTGGTAGTTACAAGTGACCAGCCATTCATTGAATTTAATTATTTAGTTAGTTATGAATGTTTAAAGCAAGACAAAGGGCACCTCAGAAAAAGAATGTGCCCTGATTCAGTATCTAGAGATACAGATCATCTTAAATAGGCCAAGTGCAGAAAATCAAGTAAGTTCTGTAATCAGTTAAAAAAAAAATGCTTGCTGGAGATCAGTCTGACATCCTTTGAAATTGAAAGAAAAATAATAAATGAACTGGTTTGTTCACAATTTGGAACTTTCAGTAGGAGATGTGAGTTTTAAATTTATCACTGGTCATTTTATTTGATAGTTTTGATTTTCTAAAGAGAAGGGTCAAATGCAAATTTTTCCTCCTCCTTTGGAGACCAGGTAGACTTTTAATATCAAGAAATGTACAAAAAAAATGCACATAAGCTTTATCACCACCTGCTTCATCTGTGGTTTTATGGGGCTGCTTTAGTTCATCCCTCTTTTCTTACTGTTGCCATAAATGATGAATGCTCATATGAGGGCCCTTAACCAGTTTTGCCATGAAAATGTGCTTATCTGACCTTGAATCCTACTTACCATTTCATTTCCTGAAGCTGTGTTTCTTAGCAAATGGCTAGTTACAATGTCTAAGTTTAAGTTACTATTACTAACATAACTCAGTGAACAATTGACACATAGGTTGTGATTCGTTAGCAATTCATGCTTTTCTTTAAAATATCTGTTAGCAGCCTGTCACAACCTGTGACTTGTAAGACTACAGTAATAGAGCCTAGGACGATTCCAATGATTGGTCACATCTTTAGGAGAAATTACCCTTTTTACTTACGAAACAAATCTTATGTCACAGAATCTCAGGTCAGCAGTCAACTTGTGTCTAGACATCAGAACAACAACCAGGTAGGCAGGAGACAGAAGATGGATGTCACCCTCCTGTTCTGCATTCCCTGACAGCAGAGAATTAATATCTGTGTCAGCAACTAAAATGTCTGGCGGTTACTTCCCACCAGAAGAAAGATGCTTTTGGAGCTGGACAGAGACATCTGTGGCCTTCCAGCAGTATTATCTTTCTCTACTAGATTTGAGAAACTATAATTTTTGGTGTTAAACAAGAGATAAATTGGGGTTTCATTTATTAATTTTTAATAATATATGTTTTGGGCAGGGGACCAAATAAACAGAATCAAAGCAATGATCAGCAATACTACAAATGAAAAAAGACTATTGAATACTTTCACAAGTTGTGCAAAAAGTAAAATGGGCATTAATAATGAAAAAAAACTGCCCTATATAGTCCTCTCTTTTATAAATTTTGAGCAATAAAGGAAAAACACTTTTAAGATCTGAGACTATCTGAACAAAAACAACGAACCTGATCACTTATACAAGTATAAAATACATGCTGGGCTGTTTTCCCTTCTACTGCTAGGTAATGCTGGTGTGACAAACGACTCCGTACATGGGAGGACATATGAAATTACTTTCCATCTATCTTTCCTGAAAAACTCACATAAAAGACACACCTGATGACTTAGAAGAGTGTAGATAATCATTTGCTAATAATAATGTAGATTTAGAATTCATAGTTAGTCTAAGATGAACATTAAAAGTGTGGTAGACATATATGTTCTAAGTTCCTTGATTTTAGGGAGTGAAGGAGGAAACAAGAATTGTATTGTAATCCTTTTGAACTTATTAAGTAAAATATGCATTCATATTCACATGCATGTATTTGTGGTTTTCAAACATTTTAAGATAATTACTTACCAGGATAAAAAGCAATGCTGTCACAGAAGAACATAAAAAGAAATGCCAGTATAGCATAGGGTAAGAAAAATATCAACTTACTACACTTTGAAATACAAATGTTAAGATTTAGTAGAACTGTAGAAAAATTATTTGCTTTAAACTATGGGGCTTTATCCCAAGAATGCTGATCAGTTTAATATTATATATACTATTAATACATCATGGCCGTGGGTCAAATGTTCGTCTGAATACATGGTGAAAAAGTACTTGATAAAATTAAACATTCATTTATACTAAAATTCTTTAGAATATGAGAACAAATGGAGAATTCTATTATGTACTAAGACATCTAATTTAGACTAATGGTCATTATCTTACTTTAGTAAAATACTAGAAACATTCTTTTAAAATCTGTCTTTATTAATATCTAAATTTATTCTAGAAGCTCTTTGCAGTTGAGAAACACAAACAGAAACAAAATGTATTATTCAAAGATGTTAAAATTTATTATATTCATATGCTATAAATAACCTAGAAAATCCAGGAGAATTCAGTCAATAAATTAATAATGAATGAAGTAGATTGTATACAAGATGGATATGTAGAAATTAATATTCTTGCATATTACCAACTATGGCCAATTGGAAATGACTGTGGAAGAAAGGAATGAATTCAAGACTCCTCTTTTTCCATATCCTTCTTCTACCACATCCCCAAAGGGGCAGAAAATTTCAGGCTTTGAAGTAGCTAGAAGACTTGAAAGAGATTTTATTTGAAAACTAAACTATTTTGAATAATGGAAAGACATGTTCATTCAAGACAAAACTAAATATTATTTCATTTCCAGCCACAATTTTCATGAATGCAAGTGTGTGTGTGTGTGTGTGTGTGTGTGTGTGTGTGTTTTCAAGTGTGCATACCTCTCTCTTCTTCATTGCAAACACCAAATACTGTGTCCAGTTTAAGCAGAGGAACAATTGGATAGCTCAGGAGACTTTCAGGAGTACCAGAGAGTGAGCCTTAGAAGCTACGTAGCCTACCAAACCACCCAGATGGCAACATGGCACTATGGAGGGCAACTCCTTGCTATTGCTGCTGAAGACCTCGGATCAGAGAAACTGGCACTGGTGCTCCTCAAGAGGATGTCACTCCCACTCCTCTTGCCACTCAAATCATCTTCATACTGTCTTCTTTCAAGCCAATAATGAATTTAGACCTAACTGGACAAAGCAAAGCCCATCTTCTAACTGCAGGGAAAGCCAGAAGAGTGGGTGATGGCATCAACCACAGGGAGGCTGGACTCATGATATGGGAAACTCCTCGTCTTAAAGAAGGAGGCTGCCCGGGAGATAATGGGTGACCATAAAGATGACAAGTGCTTATTATTGTAGTAACTTGTTGTGATGACTCCAGAGGTCATCTAGAAAATTTGAAAAGATACAACTAGCTAAGTACATTCAGTGAGTTGAACTTGACCTACCTGATTTTAATATGTATGATGGAGTGACAGTTGTCCAAGGAGTTTTCACATAGAAAATAAAAATTTACAGGGATTGATGATGATGTAAGTAAACATCACAAATCATTGAGGAAGAAATAGCCAATTTTCCCAATATTATTTGTTTATTAAATGATCTATATGAAAAATGTTTAAAATACGCTTCCTACATATTACATGCTAAAATGAGGTTTATAAAGCTTTGAATTTACTTGTATAAATTTAACCCCCAAAAGTAAAATTATCATTTAGATGATTAGGCATGCTGCCACACATCTGTAATTCCAGTGACTGGGGAGGCTGAGGCAGGAGGATCGCAAATTTGAGGCCATCCTTCGCACCTTAGGCCCCAAGCAACTTAGTGAGACCCTGTCTCAAAATAAAAAATAGAGTTGGAGAGGTGGCACAGTGGTAGAGCACCCCTGGGTTCAATCCCCAGTACCCCACCCCCTGCAAAAAGTAGTTGAATATTTAATATATTTAGAATGGAGAAATAACTTCTGAGAATGAAAAAGTGGGAAAAGTATCTTAAAGGAAAAAATTATGAATACGTATGTATTAAGAGTTTATTAAAAATGCCATATACAAAGTTAAAACACTAACAACTGAGGAAATATCAGCAAAAAATAAAATGGGCAACAGATTAGTATTGTTAGTTATAAGGAACTCTAAATGAATGTGTGGAAAAAAAAATCCCCCATGCCCCACTAAATAAACAGGCAAAGGACAGGAACAGACAGCTCCCAAAAGAGGAAGCAGAAATGACAAGTAAACAGATGAAAAGATCAGCCTCTCACTAATCAAATAGATGCAAAGCAAAATGATGAGATGCCAGTTTTCTCTTGATTTGCAAATATTAAAAAGCAAACATGGCACTGTTCATTTCTGGTTATGGTATAGTGAGATGTTTTCATACATTAATGTAAATTTACAGTAGTTTCAGAGAGCATCTTGATACTTTGAAGCAAGCACCTTAAAATTAGTTCATATCACTTAAACTATTATTTGCACCTCATGAAACATAATTTAAAGAAACAATAGTAAAAGTACTTGGAAATACATATTTCAGGATGTTAATTGCATCATTATTTATAATAAATATTTATAATAATGCATCATTGGAAAAACCCTAAACATTAAAGAGTAAGAAGAATGATGGTGAAATTGTAGTCCATCTGTACAATGAAATCATTTTGTTGGCCATTAAAAATCATCCCTTTGGGGCTGGGGGCTTAGCTTAGTGGAAAAACGTGCATTTAACGTGTGAAGCCCTAGATTCAATCCCCAGCACCAGAAAATAAAACAAATAATCATTACAATTTTGAAAAATAATTAATGATATTTAGAAAATTAAAGTTCAGCCTAATTATAAAAAGCAGGACCCAAAACTAAATACAGTTTATAATCTAATTTTAAAATGTTTGTATATATACATACAGACTGTCAAAAATAGGCTAAAGAAAGCTATGAAAATACGTTAATAAGATTAACATTTCATCTTTGTGATTTATTTTTCAAGTCCTCTACCATACTCATGTTACATTTACAATCAGGTTTTTAAAAGTTGTTTTAAAAAGTGAGCAGTTCCTTTTCTAAGGGTTTTAAATGTTTCAGCAGAAAAATCCCATGTGCATATTGCTTCTGCCCTTACCATCTGCCTCCAGTTTAAAGCAGTTAAAACAGTTTTATGTGTAGCATTTTCCAGTATTAGGAGCAATACTAAAGTTATCCCCTCAGTTCAATTTAGCCATAGTCAGCCCCGTGGTGGTGATGGGCATATGCTGCTGTCTTCTACCTCACGTCCACCTGAAACTGTGGCTGCTAGAGGGTAGAGGAGTTCAGTGAAGGTTGTAGTGTTTTTTTATCACATCTACTATTTTTTTCCAGGGGAAAATCTAAATGAATTGCTCTTGGAAAACATTGCAAAGCTATTTAAAGGAATATTTTCCTTCTTTTTAGTAAAAATGTAATTAAAAATGCCATTCATACGTATGCTCTGTATGTGTTGAAATATCACATTCATTTATACATTTATATAATTCATTTATACATTTATATAATTCATTTATACAATTAACATGTTAATAAAAATTGAATATTTTTAATGTTATAAATGAAGTTATCAAGCTCATAAATCCTCTAAACTGTAGGAGAAAGGTAGAAATTTTGTTTTTCAGTTGCTGGGTAACATGAAGTTACTGAACTAATCACTCCTGTAAGGAATTATTTCATCCATATTTTACCAGATAGTGCATTTTAATAGGGGGTTTTAAAATCATACTGTGAAATTTAAACTATTACGACATTTGAAATTTCTTATTTTTTAAATTATAGATTAATAATCAAATGTACATGTTTTTCATCATCTTTTATCACATGTCTTGAAAGAACGGAGTCAACACTTCCTGCTCTAGTACCCTTGGGAAACTAATTCAGATCTAACATTGCTCAAGATTGATGATATCGTCAGGCTTGACATCATCCTGTGCTGATGATGGTGGGAGCCCCATCATCATCTCCCAGTGGCCAATGAGTTCTTTGTTTAGGAAAAAAAAATTACTCATCCTGAGCACCCTGCAGGATTTGACCCAGGAACTCTTCTTCCTGTTTTTTGACTGTTTCTTTTCCCTTGTTTCCTAAAATACTTGCTTCTGTATTTCTGTCTTTGTTGGCACCTTTTGTTTCCTTTTTTTTTTTTTTTGGTACTAGGAATTAACTCAGGGATGCTGTATCAGAAAAGCATCCCCATCTTTATTTATTTATTTATTTATTTACTTGTTTATTTGGCAGGGTCTTGCGAAGTTGCTTAGGGTCTTGCTAAATTACTGAGTCTAGCCTTGAACTTGCAATCTTCCTGCCTCAACCTTTGAGCTGCTGGCATTAGAGCTGTGCAGCATTGTGCCTGGCTTCCTTATCTATTTTAATTGTTGGAATCCCTTGAGTTGCAAGCTCTGTTACTTTTTATTTGTGATGTGCATTCTCTAATCCAGGTGGTGTGTGCTAATTTTCCCCACAAATTTACCTTGGGCCTGTACACTTCTCCTCAACACAGAAGTGTGTTTCTGTTTACTGATACTCTCTCCATGTGTGTCCCACAGCACTGTGAGTCCAGCTGTTGTCCAACACCTAATTCATCATCAGCAGTTCTGTTTGTTCTCTCTCTGATTAGCAACATCATCCGCCTAGTGACCCAAATGGAATCCTCAGCATTATCTTTGGTTACACACCCCTCCTATTTTCCTGGCCCCTCTCCCCCAGTGCCAAAGCCAGTGGTTCAGGACTTATGCAAGAAGTGGGAAACTGGGCTTCTTTCTGCATGCTTTCCCTTCTTCTGCCACACCTCTATCAAATCTCTCTTCAAAAAAACATGACCTTTATTATTGTCTTCCAAGATAAAACATTCTATGGTTCATCATACCAAGTATCATGGTTCCCAAAATGCTCTCCAGAATAGGAGCAGCAGCAGCAGGCTAGTAAAAAAATGCAAACTCTCAGGCTCCAGTGCAGACTTAAGAGTTAAATCACTAATGTAGCTGTGCCTAGCAGTATGTGGGTAACAAATCCTCAGGTTGAATCTGCTGCACTCTACAGCAGGAGAATATCTGCACTGTTCTAAACCCTAATTGCACATTAGAGTCACCTGTGGAGCTTAAACAATACATAGACCAATAAAATCAGAAATCTCAAATGTCTAGCCTGGTGTCACTATATATCATTTAAAATACTCTCCCTACCCAGGATTTAGATGCATAGTAAGGGCAAAACAGCTAAAATTGTTCAACTGTTTAAAAATTTTATATATGTATTTATTTATATTATGTATGTATTATGTAATACATATTTATATACATGCAGTAGAAATATTATATATTTGAAGCAGAATCGTTTTTTTCTTGGTACTGGGGATTGAATTCAGGGACCCTTAACCACTGACCCACATCCCCAGTCATTTTTTGTGTGTTTTATTTAGAGACAGGGTCTTGCTGAGTTGCTTAGGGCCTCACTCAGTTTCTAAGGCTGGCTTTGAACTTGCAATCTTCCTGCCTCAGTCTCCCAAGATGCTGAGATTACAAGCATGTGCCACCATGCCCAGCTTTGAAGCAGAATCTAGAGTAGTGTTTCTGAAACTTAAATGCACGCTGGAATCACCTGGGAAGCCTCAAAAATGACTGATGATGCCCCTTCTATTCTGATTTAATTGGTTTGCTGTATGGTTTTGGCTCTGGGGTTTTCTGAATTCCCTAGCTATTTATAGGTTGTTTTAATGTGAAGTCAAGGTTAAGATTATTGTTCAAAAGCTCAGATTCTGAAACTCTAATAATGTGCCCAAGAACCACCTGGCATACTGGATAAAAATAGGAGTGACATCCAGGTGAAGATCCCCTGGACTATCACCTGTAAGGACATTTCCAGCTGGCCCCCAACTGTTGCAGTTGATCTCCATCCATCTGTGCCCCTCACCATTCACTGCCCTGCCTTGGTGTGCTCTAACTTCACCTCCATGGCTTCAAGTCACATTCTTTAAATGTGCCTTGTTTAAGTCATTGGGGGAACTTCAAATTTTGTCAAGCTGATAAATAGTCATAAGTCAAAAAATTGACCATTTTGGAAAGTGGCAAATTGGGCTGCTACTTTACTTCTTTATACACGTAAACCCTACATTGCTACACATACACACACCCATACACACAAAACTCACACGTTTTTTCAAAGAAACCATAAAAGTACTAGAAGACAACATGGATACATTCAGAAAGTAATTTGCAAGTAAAGAAGACCTTTCTGAATAAGGTACAAAACATAACAGCCATAAAGGAAAATGGTTGGTAAGTTTAATAAAAAACTTTTCCACAGAAAAGTTACAATAAATGACATAAAATAAACAAATGGGGAAAAAACATCTGCAATAATTGCCTCAATATCAAAAATATTAACAAGAAAATTCACTGGAATATGTGTGAACCAAGTAGTTTATATTAAAAAAAAAACACAAAAGGTCAGTGTTTTAAACTTGTCCAACTTTACTCAAAATCATCTCACAAAATTTTACGTGAAGCCTGACATGGTAGCACATGCCTGTAATTCTGGCTATTCAGGATACTAAAGTGGGAAAATCACAGTTTGAGGCCAGCCTTGGAAACTTGATGAGACCCTGTCTCAAAATACAAGGAATTGGGGTTGTGGCTCAGTGGTAGAGTGCTTGCCTGTGTGAGGCACTGGGTTCAATCCCTAGTACTGCAAAAAGTTAAAAAATAAATAAATAAAACATGTGAGATGAGAGATGTGTTAATTGACTGTGGGTAATCATTTCATAACATTTTTATGTCAAAAATCATTTAAATATATACAATTTTGGTAATTATATCTCAGGAAAGCTGAAAATAAAGAGATGTGTATCAAATAATGTAATGCCATCTGTCAAGTTACCAAGATCTGGGGAAAAATTAGTATTTTCTAGGTTGAAGGGAGATAACATCCTATATGCCACCAGCCAGAATGTAAACTAGTGTGTTGGGAGAACAATTTGGCTATAGAGATCAAAGTAAAAAATGTACCCATGCTGTTAACAAACAGTTCTACTTCTAGGAACATACCTCTTGGATATAATCATATACATATTCAGAATATACATATTAAATCATTAAAACAATAATGTCAGTATAAATACATATTAATAAGATTAAATTATGGTGCATTCTCTATTAGAATGTCATTTGGTGCTAATGGATGGTGGAGATTTAGGTGGAACTAATTTTAAAAATTTCTGATAAGTAATTAAGAAAAAACAAGTATAGAATTTTATATGTTGTCTAAATATAGAGCCTCATATGTGTCACAATAGTGTTTGGGAGCATTATATATGAAATACATGCTGGCGTGTAGATGTGTGTTTCTGGGCAAGTACATAACCCTTCACAAAGAAGTTACATCCGAATAATAGAAGAATGAATGGTGACTCAAAGTTTAGAATAGAGCGTGACACAAAAGTGTTTGAATGAGGGGCTGGAAGTGTAGATCATTGGTAGAGCATGTGCTTAGCATGTACAGGGCCCTGGGTTCAATACCCAGCACACACATACGTTTTAACAAATAAGAAAACCAAAGGTTAAGGGAGATTTTAATTTTTTATTGTATACCTACTTGGATTGTTTGAATTTTCTTTTCCATGTACATATAATTGTTTTTATAGTAAAAATCAAAGTATATGTAAATGTGATGCTCACTTCTGGGACTGTCCCTTTGCTAATTCAGGTTCCTCTGCCTCAAAATATCCTTTCCTTTTACTTCTATTTCTAGTACTTTCCTTTAGAACTCAGATTGAGTGAAGCCACCAAGGTTCTCCCTTTTGAATTCAAGGCTTCCTCTGTTTACACATTCTGCCAGGAGCACAGAAGCCCATTGTGATCTGTTGGGTCTCTCTTCTCTGCCTGGTGTGTGAGATCCTCATGGTCAGGGGATGATCTGATTCATCCTTCTTTCGTCAAGGCTGCTAAAGGTCTGCCATACAGTAGCCAGAAAGGAAGAAAATGCAGCAGTACTCTCCTTTGTACTACCTACCTTACAGGGATACCTCACCTGATACCCACAGTCATAGGCTGTATCTGATTCCTGGAGTATTTAGAATACAAAGCTGTGGCTTAGACACTCTCTTGGGAATTGTCAGTGTCCCCCTTCACTCTTTGTCACCATCAACATCACTTGAAAAAAAGCCTCAGCTATAATTTGTCTTTGACTCTGGGCCTAGAGAGTATTCATCATATATTGACTTTTGATAAATGATGCCAAATATTTAGAATCCCCAAATATGCACCTAGTGTTTCACTTGAAAAAGACCTTAAAGACCCTATCATGCTCTTGAAGAGTAATCACAACTGTTTTCTCTACCTCCATATACCCCCAAATATCTGAAGGATTTGATGTGAACTCCATAAGATAATGTTTCTCCAAAGATTGACATTTGTGCATACAGAATTTCAGAATTGTGTGTGGTTTGAAACAAGATTCCCTCACCACACCCATGAGTTACTTGGGGATTATTTACTAAAACTGTCATGGACAAGGCACATAGAGAACATAATCAGAATGGAGACCTGGATGGACACAACCTTGTATATGTGTATTTTCTGCAGAAAGGAATGAATACAGATATTAAAGTAATTGATCTTAATTTTGCTTCTGATAATTACTTGTTGAATTGAGTCTCAATGACTTGATTTTAACTTACCTGATAGTTTTAAATGTTCTAGTATTGCATGGATCCAATCATAGGCATTCTGCCTATTAAGAAATGAAAGCATGAAATGCACAAATCTAAGTTAAATATTTTATTCATGTATTGTTATGTACTGATTATAATGAAAACTGATTTGAACAGACAGATGATTAAAGTTGATAGTGAAACTGTAAGCAAGATTATGGCTATTGAATGTTTTCCTGTCTGTGTTATGCTTTTAAAGAAATTTCAAATATTAACCAAGAAACACACTGAGATACACAGTTTAGCTTGGGGGTATGGTGGATGTTCCCACTGTAGAGGAAGGGAGAAATTGTGGAGATGACTGAGTTCAGAAGAAAGCAGCAATAGGACTTATGTGTGGGAAGTTTTGTATAATAGTATCCCTTTTTCATCCCAGGTTTTTGTTTTCCATGGTTTTGGTTATCTATGTTCAACTTCAGTCCAAAAATATTAAATGGAAATTCATGAAGTAACAATTTATATGTTTTAAATCAATGTTCTGAATAACATGATGAAATCTCCATCTGTCCTGCTCCAACCTGCCGAAGATATGGACCACCCCATTGTTGAGCATATCCACATTGTATATGCTACCTGTATTCACACTGTATATACAGCCACCCATTAGGCACTTAGTGACCATCTCATATTTTAGATTGTCTACGGTGTCACAGTGCTTGTGTTTAAAGCTTATCTTACTTAACAATAGCCCCAAAGCACTGGAGTAGCGATGCCAGCAATCCAGATAAGCCAAAGAAAAGCCATAAAGACTTTTGTTAAGTGAAAAGATGAAAGTTCCCTACTTAATAAGGAAAAAAAATATATGCTGCTGAGATAAAAGTTATTGGTAATCTCTTATTGTGCCTAATTTATAAAGTAAACTTTATCATGAGTTATGTATGTATAGGAAAAAAGTATGTGTGTGTAGGTTTTGTTACTATTTGTGGCTTCAGGCATTCAGTGGGGGTCTTGGAATGATTGTCCCTTATTCATGGGGAATGCTATACCTTGATATAACCCCAGAGGCTACCTGTGGTCAGGTGGGATTTTGTAGTGTTGGCATGGTAGGATATTATTTATTTGAGTTGATGGTAAAGGAAGTTCAGAATACTAAAATGTGTGTGAGACAGCAGGGAAATGTATAAAAGGGACATTAAGTTTGTGTGCTTGAGACAAGGAGTGTGGGAAATTGAGTTTAGGAAGAAATGGGCAAGCAAAAGAAAATTCCAAGACTTCATTATTAAGAACTATAAGGGGCAAGTGCAAGTTCAGAATACGATTTACAGGATACAAGGAGGTTCTAACACTGTGGTTCTCAACTCTGCCCAGTAATGTCCCTTCCTTTAAAGGGTTCAGGCAGAGACTGAACATAAGCATTTTTATAGCTGCCCAGTTGATTTTCACACAGTCTAGGTTGAGAACTGTTTTTGATCTAAGAGAATGTAAGGAAAGAGTATGAGAAAAATATAACAGGAGAAAGAGCCTCAGAGCCAGGGATTTCCAAGATCTCCTGCATGGTTTGTGGGAGCTGAACCTCGGAATTTTAATTGGTCAGATTCTTGGCTCATTACTTATTATTTCATTATGAAGCAGTAGGGATTGAATGTCTTTGATTATTTTAAGCCTGAACAGGTTTCTGGATTTAGAAACTGAAAAATGATTATTTAAAGGAAAACCCCTCTCATATATAGCTTGCTTCTTTCAAATAAATTTCCTTTATACCAGAGGCCAAAGGAGCATTTACAATTTAAGTAGGACCACCTTAAATTTAGTATTTACTTTTTAACTAAAGAGTTGACAGGAAGAGATTTATAATAGAAAATACCTTTAGATTACATTTAGGAAGTCATATGGATAATGCAGCATTTTATTTAAATTCTTCCTCCCTGAAATGGAATTATTCAGCAATTGAAGCAGTCTAAGAAGAACCAATTTCCTGATAACATCCCCCACTCTTCTAGGTAAAAAGGGAAATTCTTTGTGTCTAATTATGTTAAGGAATTGAAATCCTGTTGTGTAAAATAGAAAAAAAAATAACAACATCTACAAGTTGTTACATTCTTTAACTATTCAGGTTCAGAGACTAATTAATGATCTGAGAGTAATAGAATGAATGAAGTTTCATATAATCACATGCAACTTAGGAAGATCTGTTATAGTGGCTGTGTTCCTACCTCCCATTCCCTGACCTTACAGTGCTGTGCTACTCAGTAACTTTCAACAAAGGGTAAAAGTAATCTCTCCTCTGCTGCTGGGAAAATGAATTACTGTAGATGGGAGGAAAACATACAACTAAAAATCAACTTTCTTCATTACTCTTGACATTCACCAGTCTTTACTCAGGATCACCTTGAGATGTGACATCAATTCAGAGTAATAAGGAAGGGTCAATGAAAAGCTAAAACATTCTCAAGAACCCATTATAACACATCTCCAAGGGATTCGTGTCAGTGCCACTGCATTTCAATACAGTACACAAATTCCAGGGGAATGGCTTCATGAAACTGAGACAATAGACATCCGTGAGAGTCTCACGACACAGAAATTGACCCTTTAGTGTGTCTCTCTCCCACTTCCTACGTGTTTTCCATCATATAACCTCATCAGTCATTCCTTAGAAAACATTACAGGTACGCTTATTAGGCTCTTGTGAAACAATACATTTTATGTATGCTATTATGACTGAAAGGTTGTTTTTAAGTAATTTTGATAAATTTAAGAGCTTTGGTTTAGGAAAATTTCTTTTTTCACATGAGTAAGGATTCAGAATTGGTTTTGCAAGATGAGTCTGAAGTTGGTGATATGCATATCTGCTTCTGTCAGCAGATTTTTAGCTCTTTGCATCTTGCTCACCTATTTAATCTCTTCTAGCCAGTAACTCAAAGCTCTATGAGTAAAGAACTTAATTCTTAATTATTGCATTAGGAAAAAAAAAACCAATGTGTTTCTAGTTTACTATGCAACAGGGACTAGGTTAGGCACTGAGAACTCAAAATACACTTTTTGTGTATCTACACATGTAACCAGGGTTTATCCCTTATTGGCATTTAGAATTGTAAATTAGTGAGAAGAGAGAAATGGAATATAATATGCATATCATTATATGCCATTCACTTTTACCTGTGGTGACAGGAGACAGAAAAATTGAAATTATTATTCAAACTTTAATATTTAGCCTACAAAAATCTTCTTCCCTACAAATCTTTCCTAGCACTATTGCCATTCAGTTTATTAGGCACTAAATACTTTGAAGTGAGGAAAGTAAAACATTGTTTGCTCTAAAATATAAATAGAAAACTAACAGAATTTTTAAGTGTTTAGGTAATATAAATATTACCTATGAGAACTGCCACTAAATGTAATGTTATTATATAAAATTGTAATAATGTGGAATGTGAGCACCTTAATTAATTAATTAATTAATGGTATTGGGGACTGAACCCAGGGCACTTAAACACTGAGTCATATTCCTAGCCCTTACTAAGTTAGGACCTCAATAAGATGCTGAGGCTGGCTTTGAACTTGTGAGCTACCTTGCCTCAGCCTCCTGAGCTGCTGGGATTACAGCAATATGTCTGGCAATATGAGAACATTTTAATGTATTTAAAAATATTTGAGATGGAGCCCCCTAAGACAGACAGACTGCAACCTATTGAGATATCAAGTTTTGCTCTTTTCTCACACCCCCAAACCAAACCCCAGTCTTCCCCTCCTCCTTTAATGTTGCCATCTGTCCATTCACTTAGTCCTAAAATCTAGAAGCCTTCTTTGTTTGCTCCCTGCTCCATTCCACTCAGTCCCATTTTTTAGCAAATTCTTTTGGCTCTACTGCCCAAATGTCCCTGAGATCTGCAGCCACCCCCTCCAAACCATCATCTTCTCTCCTTTGTATATGCCTATGGATTCCTAAGTAATCTCTCTGCTTCTTCCATTCTTGCCTGCTTATGGCCCATTGACCACAGAATAACCAGATGGGTCTTTATTATCTCATTCCCCTCCATAAATGTTTAATAGATATTTGTTGACTGCATAAGTCAAGTAGGGAGTAATGGAGCTGGATATAGAAGTATCAGTAAGACAGAAACAGGGAAAACCAAGAGATTCAGAGAACCCACATTATAAGAAAGTCTTGATCCATTCTCTTTACCTGAAAACCCAATCGTATTAGTCTACTTTTATTCATTGGCCTGCTGTGAACACTTCACACTATACCCAGGGACAGTGCCATTGACAGCCAATCAAGGATTTTCCTTGGCTACTCGGAGTCTAAACAGCTGCCCAGGTTTAATTAATATTCTACAATTATATTTGGAGTGGAGCCAGTTTCTGAGACAAGTGTCTAAGTGAAAAGATGTCTGGCTCTCTTTACACGTCACCTGTCTGGGTTCATTGGGATAGACTCAAGCATGATTTGAACGATGATTCTAGAAAGCTCGTTCACTTTGAAGTTTCTGTGCAAGAGTTTCAGTAGCCTCAGCTGGGGATGTGGCTCAAGTGGTAACATGCTCACCTAGCATGCGTGAGGCACTGGGTTCAATTCTCAGCACCACATTAAGAAAAAACACAAAATAAAGATATTGTGTCCACCTAGAACTAAAAAATAAATATTAAAAGAAAAGAGTTTCAATAGCCTCTTCATCTGCTGGCATTCATTTTGCAAGGAGATCCTAGGTTTGATTAAGTTTGCTCTTAAGGATTTTGAACAGTGGCCATATGCTGCTGAGGATCTCCTACAAAATGGTAAGAAACACTACTCTGATTGTTATGGTATGAAATGTCACAATTAATTTAAGAGGCTTACTAAGTAATGACAACAAGGGTTCAAATGGGGGCTTACTGTTTGATCCACCAGGAGTTTCAAATGGTAATTATCATTATTCTTGGATTCCCTCAGTCCTGATAGAAACTCAAGGCATCAGAAACTATCTCATCCACAGACAGCTATTAAAAGCACATTAATAATCTATAGTGAGTAGAGCATATGCCTTTTAAAAAGATTTGTAGCTTGCTTCACTGTGGTAAAGACACGGGACTTCTCCAACCTAATTACAAAGCAATCAAACAATTTAATTAATCTGGAAATCACTTTCTTAACAATAACTGCCTCTGAAATGAGGCACCCTGTGTAGCACCATTAGGTAGAATATGGTTTTGATACACTGTTGTGTATTAGCCATGCTGTTGCCCATGGGGATCATGAAGTTAATTACTTAAGTAATACCTGACCACTACTAAAGCTTACTTTACCAGGTCAGAAACATCAACTGTGATACCAGCAGTCTATAAAGTATCCTAGCACTCAAACATCCAAGAGCCAGCAAATCCCCGGAGCAGCAGGATTTGAGTTATAAGCAAGTGCTGCACATATGGGCAGAGAATTAACTGGCACCAGTTTTCATTTGAGAGTCTCTCAGGTATTGCTTTGCAGATGGGTGGATGAATTCAGAGAACAGTGCTGTAAGGAGTGAAGGTCATGTATAGGACTCTGGTTTCAATCCGTCTTGCTCTCATCCTGGGGAAGCGCTGTGCATGTATGCAACTGGCAGGCCCTCATCTCTGCATTAACAATATAGATGGCATGCTTTATAATTTTATCTGTTCTGTTAGCAGCATTTTGATCATTGTATAACAAAACAGTGTCACTAAATTTTCAGAGACCAAGCAGAAATCAATTTCTATTTCAAATAAGAACAGACTTCACCAGATTGACTTCTGTGTGTCTATTTTGCTAGTCTTATAGTTTCTCCCTAAGAAAAATGCAATTTTTTGTTACATGTGGTACAGAAGTCCACAAAAAGGCTCATTTACCCTTTTCCTCTTTTACCACCACAACTTTGCTTTCTCTAGATTCCAGATTGTTGGGTTTGTCATTCTGTTCTCTCAGTTCACTGCATTGGAGATGCCACTCACTTGTAGTGTATACTCTTTTTTCATCACTGATTTCTAATCCATCACCCATCACACTTGGTCTGCCCACCACAATATTCTTTCTCTTTGCCTGGCCTGCCTGATCTAGCTTCTTCTCTTCTGATGCTCCTTTGTCTACCCCACTCATGCCAGGTGAAAACCTATGTCACCTCTCCCTTGCATTCAAACATCTCTTAAGTCACCCCACTAGTTCCTGCATAAACATAGCTTAAATCTTATTCACTTTACCAGTATGAATTTTCTTCATCCAGTAACCCTGTCTCTTTTATCTCCCTACTGTTTAGGTTGCTTGTGACCTCCCAGAAATCCCCTTCTCTTTCTCCCCTTATCTAAAACTTGCTGAACTGCTCTCAAATTGAGCTATAGTCTCTTGTCCATAAGGAATTATCAGGTACTCTAGTCCACATCATTCTCATCATTTTCTGTACTATCCATGACTCTGCAGAGTCTTGATAATGTAATTATGCACTACATAGCATTATTTCCCCTTCATTCTACCCAACTCCATTTCTCAGCAAATCCTATTGACTGTACTACCAAAACATTGACAGTGGACTCATAAGATTTTATGACCTGGTGATGTGGATACCCCCTCATGTGTTTAAGTACATCCTGTAATGTTCACAGGATGATGAAATTGCCTAGCAACACATCTCAGAACGTGTCTAGTCCTTAAGCAACACATGCCTCTGTGTATGCTATGCATATTTTCATTTCAGCTTAGCTTTTCAATACTGAGAAAAAGAATGATCTGTATTATTAAGATCATACAGATAGGTCTGCAACTTGAAGTTGAAGATGTGGGAATTTGGGTTTGGTTCTATAGCAGTAGTAGAATTAGAGATGTATGTAACATTTATATAATGGGGAAGACACTACAAATTTAGATTTTATAGCAATGAATTGGAAACCAAGATTTCTCCATAGTAAGGGAGGTTTTTCAGATCATATACAATATATAGGTGTAGACATTAGGCCTAAAAATCTTGGATAGAAAATTATTCCTCTGCAATGAAAGAAAACCTTGCAAATCATACATAGAGGAAGATAACTTTTCTTATGTTTGGCTTTTGATATCTTTTAGATGGATATGTTGATAGAGCTAAAGCTAATGAAATATACCTAATAATGCTTTGGTTATTAGAAGTGAATTCAGAAAACAGATTATAGACGGAGAATATAGAAAATATAATTAATGGGTTAAATTATGTGATTGATTGATTTTTTAAATTTTTTTATAAGTTGCTCAAAACATTACAATGATCTTGACATATCATACATTTGATTCAAATGGGGTACGTAATCTTATTTTTCCACGTGTACAGATTGCAGGATCATATTGGTTATACAGCCACATTTATACATAGGGCCATATTAGTGTCTATTGTATTCTGCTACCCTTCCTGTCCCCCCCTCCCTATTTATTTTTAAATAAGTAAAGTTAAATAGTAGCGAAATTTTTTTTTAAGTAGGTAAGAGGAAAAGATTCAATCAATGCACCAGGAAAGGAAGCCCAAGATGTTAAGGCAAAATCAGAATATGAGAGATGGTTAATGAAAGCCATCTTTTCTTTTTCCTCCTCCTGTTTTTTTTTTTTTTTAATTGTGCTGCATTTATATCCATCTCTCTGCCCATCCATCTTCAATGGGATGGGTTACCGTGTACTGTAAAATGTTACATGGTTTTCTGGGAACCACTGACTAAAAATCTCTAAAAGTGAAAAAGATTGTAAATCAATTCCTTGTTTCTTCTTTCTCCAAATTTGTAAAAATATTTAATGATCTCTCTCTAATTGATTACATTCAAATCTCCAAAGATGGTGGTATTTTCTTTAAAAAGAACACAAGCTAAGAATTTGCAGCCAGTTTTTCTTGGTCTTATATTTCATTCTAAGTGAATGAGGTAGCCAGGTCTGTTCTCAAAATATCTTGGCTTCAAACAAAGTAGTAGTTTTGTTACTCCTAATAATTTACTGGTAATTTGCTCTATATGGTGTATGAGCAAAGTGAATATTTCTCTCAAATAAAAAAAAATCTATTCAAAGATTTCTGGCATTAGACTATTCCCCATAGGAAGCAAAACTTTTTAGCTATCTTGAAATTATTGAGATCTTTTATGGAATATAGAGAGTAAAAAGCTAAGTTAAGGGGGGAGGAATGAAAGCTGTTGAGAGGAGTCAAAATAACTTAATTTAGCAGTGTAGGTTAATGGACAAAATGAATCCTGGATTAATAGATGGCAAAAGCAAAATCCATTTCTCTAAGGGGCCAAGGAACACCAGATGCGAAGACATAATAAATTTTATTGTAGTAGGGGGAAAAATGTTTCTTGATTCTCTATCCATAAAGAAATGGGCATCTCAGCACTTCCCCCATTGAATAGCTTTGATTGTAGTATCTCTCATAAAGTTAATGGCATCTGTTGAAGACATCACTATAAAATTTGCAACCCTAAGTTAATTGAAAAATTTCAGAAGAGATGCAGCTAGTCCAGAAGTCCTCAAGGTAACCATAAACTTAGCCTCCTTAATGTGTTAGTCTATTCTTTCTGCACACTGGTAATAGGTTGTTTTCCTTTATAGTCAGGTACTGACTTTAATGTGAAATCTTGTGTTCCTTACACCTAATTACAATTTTCATTTCACTAAGAAACCAGTGCTGTGGCAACTGGACTTGCTGATGGGGGATGGAACATATTTCCAGATTTATCAGTCATTTTTCAAGAATATACAGGCTAACTTTGTAGCCTTTCCTCACCTCCTCACTGAAATCAACTCTAGTCCCAGGCGGTCCTCAGTCAGTTCCACCAATCTAATTAAACATGCAGAGAGAAACAGGGTGGTCTGGAGTGTCCTGAACTTGCCCTCGCCAGCTGCCTGCCAAGCTTTCTCAATGATCAGTAGCAGGTTGAGTGGGCTAATAGAGAAAGTAACAAGCCCCAGAGGAGCTGCCCTCCTTCTAGTGAGCAATCAGTGCTCCCCTCTGCCTCCAAAGGACTTGGGAAGATATGTGCTGCCAGTCTCTGTGTGGCTATGGCTTTTAGAGGCCACCT
Organism: Urocitellus parryii; assembly: GCF_045843805.1. NCBI lineage: Eukaryota > Metazoa > Chordata > Mammalia > Rodentia > Sciuridae > Urocitellus > Urocitellus parryii. Next base: position 53,311,175 of record NC_135531.1, read on the forward strand.
GGCCAGTCATGCTCCAGCTGCTTAGGAGCAGAGAGATTGTTGAAGAAAATATTGACAAGGAATAATCCTGCTGGATCCCTCTAGTGATGCTAGGATAGATCTGGGTCATTTTAGAAATACATCCAGGGGGCTGGATTCTTCCTAGTATTTTATAGCTAGGCCTGATACACACACATTTCAAATGTGTACTTTGAGCATTTGCTTTCAAGAACTCAGACATTTTACTAAGGTTGTCTCCCCAAATAGAAGTACCTCCAAATTGAAACGTGTACCTGCCCATTCTGCTCTTTGAAATGTTAGCATCTAGAGGGTTACAACCCAGACATTTAGATATTCACTAGTCTATAGGGCCCAAATCTTTAGATTATTAAATGTGTGGAAGACTGCAGTTGGTGATATGGGTGACTATGTGTATTCATTTATCTTGCACACATGGAAAGCTCTGCTGGAACTCAGGCACTGCTCCTCCAAAACGTACTCCAGGTAAAACCAAAAGTATATTATAAGGGGAAAGGACATTTTACAAAAATGTAAAGGAACTTATGACTAAGGAAAGAAGATTCTACATGTGGATAATGGTACAAAAAACAAAATCTTGTAAAGTTTTCTCTTTTTTCTCTCTCTAGGAAATAGCCCTCAAGATAGTCCAAGAAATTTCTCCCCCAGTGCCTCAGCCCATTTTTCATTTGCACGGAGGTAAGAACTTCTTGTGAGTGATACATGTAATACGGAGAATTCCATTTCCAGTCCCCTCCCCCTCCCCCTCCCCTCCTGCTCTTGAGGGTCCCGCTGTTTGTCACATAAGGCCTTACTGAAGAATTCCACCTTACTTTGGAATTTGAAGTCCCTTTTTTTTGGTCCTTCATCAAATGGAGATATCCCAGTGAGGGCAGGAAATTATACTTTCTCTCTTTTCTTTCACCCCTAGTACATGCCTTGTACATGATTGGTGGTCAACAGGTTATTCCTGAATTATCTGAGCTTAAATTATAGAGGTTTCACTAATCTGTGTCATAGTACAACTTTTTTTGTTGTCCATATTGAATAGTTTTTCTAAAAATGGCTTTCTTGGGACCACAAAGTGTAAGCTTTGAGATGCTTCTATATTTGGGAGCATTAAGCCAGCAGTGTAGTAATCCCCACTGAGGGAAGAAAACAAAAAAACATATGTGGATCATAGGGGGTTTTGTTTTCTCTTGTGATCGTGTTTATAATGGGACGTGGGATATTCAAGAGATACATCTCCTTTTGGGCTGTGAGTCAAGAGGAAGTATTATTGTTCTGAAGGATCTAATATTCAGCCTTTGCAGGGATCGTCTTCTACAATGGTATAACCCTGTCAGAGGAGTATACTCAGCCATGTCCTCCTATTCTACAGGTGCAATCAGTGTACTTCACCCTGTTAAATTCACATACTTAACTTGTCCTTCTCTGTCCAGGAAGAACACAGTGAAAGAAAAATGCCCCTTGAGTCTGGTCTCTGAATGTTCAGGATAAATTTGGTTTATTATCTGAATGTCTTAGATATTTGCTAAAATTTCCTCAGATTCCTGGATATATTCTGAAGGAGATGAAAGTAGCACTTAATAAATTCATATAAGTAAATTAAAAACTGCATTTGTTCCTACCTATATTACTAATCAGCAAAACTTACAATATGCTCACTGCTCTTTGTCAGCATGTGATACATTTTCTATTGAAGAATCCAGAGGAAAGGATATGTTTGCAGCATTATCTAAATTCTGTATAATTAAGATTTCATTAAGCCTCAAGCCAAAAAGAAATGTTTGTTCTTTCATTAGTTTAGTCATTTCCCATCATATGTTAAATGTCTATATGTTTCCCGCTGTGGGGATGATATAAGAATAATTAAGACATCATCTCAGCTGGTCACAGTGGCTCACTCCTATAATCCCAGTGACTTTGGAGGCTAAGGCAAGAGAATTGCAAGTTACTGGCCAGTCTGGGCAAACGTAGTGAAACTCCATCTCCATCTACAAAAAACAAAAGCAACAACAAACAAACAAAACCCCACAATCCCCAATGATCTTAACGACTCCACACCATAATCTTCCCTTAATTTCAACTTCTTTTAGTTTCTCATTTTAAGTACTGTAAAGAAAACATGAAAACTAACTGTGTCCCAGGAAGCCTCTTGTCCAGTGAATATTAATTCATGATAGTACTACTATTCCATGTGGGAGAAAGAATCCTCTAAAAATAAACAAACAGACCTCTAAAAAAGGTGGGGGGGAATGCATTTAATTGCTTTAATAAGAAAAATGCAAATCTCATTACAGCATGCATTAAAACATGACAGAAACCATAGCCTCTTAATCCTGCCAGATTTATAAAAATGAAGAGAATCTAATAATGAAGTGGGTGGCTGAAGGACAGATGAATCTGGTTTCTGTGCTTTGAAAAAAAAATACACAAACCCCAAAGCATGTTATTTTTTGACAAACCATAAACCGTGACAGGAGATTATCACAGGAGACCTCTGGTTCATTTTGCATGAACTTCCAGCTGGAATTCCCTCCACACTCTTCAAAAAGTATTAATTTAGATTATGACGTGAGTGATCATCTTCTTAAACATTTATTCAGGTAAACAGAACTCTGTATTGGTTATGAAGATTCAAATTGGCTGTTTACCATCTGGGAGTCTTCCTCTTCAATTTTGGAGTTGATTTTCATTTAGGAAGCATGGAGATTTTAATCCAGGGTCACTGTTGCTGTGAATTTCTGAGCCTTTAAAAAAATGCCATTTTAAGACTCTCACATTTTATTCTTATGAATTTAGCCCAATAGAGGAAATATTGCTGTATTTTTAAAACTATTCTTGGGTGAAGAATGAAGGCCAGGCTTATTAATCTTTTCTGACCTTATTTATTTCATTGATAGACACCTCCTATAATAGTTCAATTACAGACTGTAAAATATGATGATGCACACTTCTTTTCCATATTTTCTAACCCAGATTCAAGAGCAAATTTATCAAGTTAATTTTAAATACTCATGTTTAAAAACAATAAAAAATGAGCATCATAATATCTGGAACAAGGAAACATTTTCATACTGCTAATTGTAACACACAGGTTCAGTATCCCTAATCTGCAAATCCAAAATCCAGAATGCTCAAAATTCTGAAACTTCTTGAGAGCCATTGAAACTTTTGAGCAGGAACATGATTTCAGATTTGAGGAATTTGGGATGCTCAAGGTTAAAGCTTATATACATATTTGAACAGACAAAAAAGTTCCCAAATCTGAAACACTTGTGGTCCCAAGAATTTTAGAAGAGGATGTTCAACCTGTACTGATGCTTAATCCATCTAATTGTAAATTACTCCCCCGCCTCCCTTTTTTCCTCCCTTGTAATAATGGTCTGGCTTTGTGGAAGTTACAGAGGTTTAAATTACTTTCACTTCCATTGGAAATCTAATGCCTTTGAATAAATGCTAAGGGTCTCTCCTCGTTGCCTAGTTGTTATTTTCCAGGTTAAATCACAGAATATATTTCCACAGCAATTTACAAGAACAGATTTGGTTGCGAATTCAGATCATGAGAGCACTTTTGACCAATGCAACTTCCTACTTCCTGTTTCAAAATTCTTTCTTGATTTTAGTTGGTTATATTACATTAGTATAGTTCAATTTGTTCCTGCATCAAGTAGAATATACAATGCATTACCCCAGGTGACTATAACAATTAAACAAAGAGAGAAATTTGCTTTCTCTTCATTCAATTGAAATAGCCTGGTTGATATCAGAGCTTTTCCTTCTTTCATTGTTGTGCATTTTTTAAATCTAAATTTTGTGAGTAGTGTTGAATTGATCATTTTATTTTATGGCCGATTTCTTTGTACCCTGTGTTTCCATTAGATGTTTTTCCTTCTTACTTTTTTCTTTAATGTAGCATTGAAATTTTCACCCACAAATAAAGATTCTTCAAAAAAGCCTTGTTGTTTGGCAAGAATGTAGTCATGTCTTCAGATAATGTTTTATTGGTAGCTACTGCAAAGAAAAGACAACATTGTTAGTAGAATCCAAATTGCACTCCTATGATAGCTTTCTTGAAAAGGGAACATGTTCTCTCTTAAGTACTGAATACAGCATATATAGTAACTCCTGATGTGTGGTTGTCATGGTAATGAAAATGCAATGGTCCTTTTGCTCCAGTTGAGTAAATAGATATGGACAACTTAGGGAACTTTATGAGACATAAATTATTTCTGGTTGATGGCTGTACAGAGTACTGAACACCTTCTTGTTTAAACATATTTCTAGCTGTGTGTTTTCTGGACTAAGCAAATGTAATTTATGCTTCAGAGTTAATAAGAACATGTCTCCTCTTGGAATTGTTCATCCATCTGAAATATGTTCGTTGTTACCTGAGGGAAAGCAGAGTTAATGAATCACAAAACAAAATCATAGTAGGGGAAATTGTGCCCCTCACTCTTTCCAGAGACTAGTTTCTGATAATTGCTATTAAATGGACTGAATAATTCTTTTAAAATCATATCTTTTTCTTACTTTTCCAAATTGGAAATATTTGAAATATAAAGTATAGGCATGGTGAGGTGAACCTGTATCCATTTAACTGATATAGTTGGATATCTTTATATTATTATAATTGTTTTCTTCTTAAACCTTTAATATTTTCAATTGTTTAAAAAATGTTCTTGAACATCATATAACTTAGTTTTCCCAATTCCTTTTACCCAGTGTATTTACAAACATTTTGCTTCTTCTTTTTTTTTTTTTAAACATACTTGATTCAATTGTACTCCAATCACGGTCACAGAAATGACAGGTAAATTTCACCGAAATCTTAACGTTGTAGTAGTTCTGTGATTTGTCCACTTGATTTTCTCCATTTTGTCTTTGTGGACCATTTGCCTTTATTTCAGTAACATTCGTTACTATGATAATATTTCCTTTGAATACCAGGCTAAAAGGTCAGCTTTTTATATAAACATCTAATTGTGGTTTCTCAAAGTCTAATGCTGTTGAATTTCCCTGATTTAAACTTATTGGGAATATGTCTCTGATAGACTTAACCTATTCTTTTCTTTCCTTTAGTAAATTAATATAGTCTTGGATTATTTTTTTAAAAAAATCTACATTTGCTACAGCATCTAAGAATACAATAACCCTCTTTATAAAATGTGTTTTTCCTATTTTTCCCCCTGTGCAAATTTGCATGTATTTGTTTCCACAATATTTTATAATTTGGGGGGTACAGTCTCACTTGAAATTGATAATAAAATTGCTAATAGTTCCACAATGGCAAAGATTTCAGAAATTTTGCTTTCTAGTGTTACCTTGCCCTGCCAGTGGTAGTACCTATACCACTGCATGAATTCATCTTAGACCCTTGTATAAGTGACTCTAATTCATAACTCTAGTCCACCTCAGAAGCCACTGTCCTACTGCCATTTGAAGATAAAAACTACTCTCATCAAGGTTCCTGAGAGCTTTACCTCTAAAACTAAAGCAGATGACTTTATTCTTTGCATTTGGCTCTGTTACTAGGGTCGAATTTTTTTTTTTTTTCCTGCCCCCGTCACTGGCCATAGCTAGGCTGCATGCTCAGAAACTGCAATGGGTGGACACTTGGTGAAGCCAAGTCACTTTCAGTCACTGGGCATTAACCCTACAGAGGTTCTGAGCTCAAAGGCAGTCAATTGCTTAGTGGTGAAGTTATTTGCCCCTTGAAGGTTGAGCCAGCTCTGAGCCTATTACTCCCCGCTTCCCTAGGTGTGATGAGTAGAAAATGTTCCCTTAAAAATACTAAGTGGAAACTCTAGGGAAGCCTGAACTTCCCCACAGACTCTGGTTCCATGGTGGAATTCAAGCTCTTGCAAAGATTGCAGGCCTGGATTTTAGTTCCCAGATGAGAGTGCTTTTCCTCCCCGCTTCTGTTTGTATTCATTTGAATTTGCTGAGTCTGATCATTGTAATTATCCCTGGTATTCATTTTGTCAAAGTGTATTAGTGAGAGATCAATACTATGGATCAACCCATTCACTTTCTACTTGTTTGGGTGTATTGATTCCATTTAAATAAAATTCAACGTGCTGTATAGTGTTTGTTTACCCTGACCGTGGTTGAGCATTTCCACATCCTCACAGATTATGTTTGTGTCATTCATTTGACTAAAAATTCTTGGTTTCCCTGTGGTTGCCATGTAGCAGTCCTCCAGTGCTGGCCTGAGCTGACCTCCCCTTTCTCCATAGGTCTGATGGACGCCGCTGGTCCTTGGCTTCCCTCCCCTCCTCTGGCTATGGGACAAACACACCCAGTTCTACCGTCTCTGTAAGTGCCTGCTTTTTTCTCCCTTCTCCCTCACAACTGCAGAGCTAATGAGTGGGCAATGTTTTCTCTGGGTGGTTTCCTGGTGGGAAAGAGGAGATAAATTCCACATGTCTCCTACTGTGAGTAGGTTCCACATCCAATGACAGCCTGACAAACACAGAAAGGACCATCTTTTGCTGCAAGCTTCTAAACAGTGGCACATAAATTGTGTAAGATCCAGGATCACAAGTTTGGAGGAGATTGGGAGCTTTCACTTTAATACCATTTGGTATAGTTTGGAGGCAGGGGGACACAATCTGATTTTATTGCTTTGGTTCCATGCCAGTGATATTAATACTGAAAGTGCCATTAAACTTGGATGGGCTTGGTCTTTTTTCTTGTGTGTTTTAGGTAGAAGTTTATTTTGTTTTGTTTTTCTCCTAAAAACAATAACAACAAAAAGCAAGCTGTAAATTTGTAGGTGCCTTCTAGGTAAGGACTTTTTGCTTTTGCTTCAATTTCTTTTTCTTTCTTTCTTTCTTTGTTTTTTTTTTTTTTTTAACTCGGAAAGGACTTTTAAGGAAAGATGAAAAGGACATTAAATAAAAAGGCAAGATGAAATTATGCAAAAAGGTTAGAGGAAAAGGATGTTCTTGCCCCAAACTAGTAAGATTTTCAACAAGAGGCCTATCAATTACTGGACACAACTCAGTAGATTAGATAACATGGGTTTATAGTTCAAATGAGTGGCCTTGTTGGGTATCGGTATCCACAGGGCTTTAGAAACCAGGTGGTCATTTAGAAAGGCCCAGGAGGTCTGAGGTGTTCAATAAATATCTAATGAGGTGGCCCGGATGCTCTTGTACCAGCCAGGAATATGGAGCAGTGACTGCAGAGCCCTTTTGGATGCATTTCCTTCCTCATTTTGTCAAAATCTGTAGTTTCTTATTTAGGGATATCCATCTATTGTGTTTGCCACAGCCCAAAGCACTGTGCTAAGCACATAGATTCAGGCACTTAATAATGCTTGAATTGACAAGAAACTGCAGTTAAATTGATAAATGTTAATTGGAATAATCACTGCCTTAATCTTGTGTGTTTCCAGAAACCTAGGTGTAATAAAATGTGGGTTTTCTGGATCACCTATTTTTGTTTTTCTTTCTTTCTTTCTTTCTTTCTTTCTTTTTTAGTTGTAGGTGGACACAATACCTTTATTTTATGTGTTTATTTTGATGTGGGCTGAGGATCGAACCCAGTGCCCCACATATGCTAGGGCAGGTGCTCTAACACTGAGCCACAACCCCAGCCCCTTCCAGAGCACCTTTAAAACTGAACTGCTAAAATCTGATGAATTACTAAATACTTTCTCTTACAGTGTTTTATCGAAGAGAGGTCATTTATTTTCCAAATATTATTTCTTTGTTGTAATATATGAATTTATTGTCCTTTGAGATTATTTTTGAGAAATATCCTAACTATTGAGAAGTTCCAGTGGCTCATCAGTCTCACATCTGTAAAAATATTGAATGGCATCACCAAATAAAATTGTCACTAATAGTGAAGTCATCATTGGTCATTATGACAGTAACTGTTCACATCTCCACATTGAAAATATAGAAAACCACAATGTGAAAACAAATGCTGAAATCAATTGAAAGAAAAAAAGTAATTCTTTTTTTTTTAAGTTCTAAGTGCCATACTTTACATGATCTTTGGGTATCTTTATTTAGAGCCAAACATGAATAAATAGATGCTTGGCTTTCTGTTCTGTGGCTTTCTTGTACATATTCTCATTTAATTCTCCCTAGACTCAAAATTTAAACTCATGTTTCCTGACTCCAAATTCTTTTATTTCAGCCCTATCAGCTTGCAGTGCCTCTAGTGGAGTTTATTATAGATTGGATGCAGAAATCTCTTTTGCAAGAAAAATAGCGTGCAGGAAATCTCCTTTCCATCTCTAGTATGTAGTACACCATTAAAAAAAAAACAAAAAAAACAGAATCTGTAAAGGTGTAAGTTATGTGGAAATGGACTACATTGCATATGAATAATTTTTTAAATAACATCTTTACAAGTACATATTATGAGGGTAGAACTAGTCTAATTTCTAAAGTTCATTGAGTCCTGGCAACAATAGCTGTGATGTAGTTGCTTCCATCTTTCTCATTTTATGGATCAGAAACTCAAGGGGCTATTTATCAACCCCACACTTACCAATATGAATACAACAAGTGGTCTAAACCTTATCTTTTAGCTATTTCTAAGACATTTATATGATATTTCTTAAAACAAACTTTGTAATTAGAAAGTTGAACATGGCCATCAAAAAATTTTAAAAATAATTCAAAAATTTATAAAAAAAGAAAGTTGAACATGGCCATCAATCATAATGGAGCCACTGCTGTCCCTAACTTCTATATTTGCCTAAAGAAGAAGTTACCTGGGATGGTTTTTAGCCAAACACACATACTCTGTTTTGAACACTTTCTCTCTCTAGCATTTCTCTTATTGAAGAAGGTGATATGTGGTTGTTGATATCAACATTCCTGTTTTTTCTGTTAAAATGAAAATTTAGCTTCCAAGATGCTCTTTTGCCAAAAATCTGAAGGAGCAGTTTAATCTGTGGACTGGAGGTGCCATTGCATAAAAGCACAGCTCTCTTTTCTCCTTATTGGTTGTTGATAAAAGGGATGAGCAAAAACTAGAAAAGCCATCTTTCTCTCTTCTTCAGTTTATCTGTGCTCCTGTCCTTTAAATATTAGAGCAAAATTTGTGTAAAACTGCTTAGTAGTTACAGTATCTTCTTTCCTAACTCGAATGTGCTTCACTCTTAGATGTCTCATTAACTATTAGTCATTTAGCCAATCAAAAATACACTTCACTTATTTTTAAATAAAACTATAGACTATATACAGATAAATTTATAAGACTTCTGAAAATATAGTTTAAATTTTACAGATAATTGCATTGTTAGCTGAACTCCAAAACTGCTTATGCTGAAATGTAAACATTATTATATCGTTATCCTTTGGGTATGATGAAAACTGTAAAATTGCCCACATGTTAAAAATGCTATATTCTGAAATTGTAAAGATTTGGTCGTATGAAGTCAATCAGTCTTTCCAGAGACTATTTAGTATTGAAACTCTCTTAGCATCAAATTTTGCGGTTAGAATTCATTTGTGGAATTTTTCCAAGATAATACTCAGATCATAATTTTTAATTTTGAAGTAAGTAATATGGAATTGCAGTAGTTGGAAGACATTCCTTCATATATTTCCCACTAGATAAATTATTTTCTGCTGAGAGAAAGAGTGGAAATAAGAATATAAATACTCATAAATATGAGGTATGACTATAAAATTATATTGCTTTTAATAAATAACAAGTAGAAACTTAGGCATGCATATGCATACTATCCTTTACCCAATGGTTATCTTGAGAGAGTAAATGCTTATTTGAAATTATATCATCACTCAGAACGTGTATTTGGAACTCTCATTGCCTTGAAAACTGGCAGAGTTTTTTTTTGTGTAAATCTTCATTCTTTGAAAAGGGATATGATTTATACTGTAGTCAAAATCATATGCAAATTAGTTGGAGAACAAGATTCAGTGATACCACATTGAGAGGAATATGAAAAAAAATGAGACTTAATTTATTGGAAAATTCCCAAACTAATTCTTGAAACTCTTCTAAAAGTGGTATCTCAACATTCTTTTGACCAACAGAGAAGAACCCTTTCAATAAGCATTTGAGAGCAGCCTCTGGTGGAACATTCTTGTAGTTCCAGCAACTTGGGAGCCTGAGACAGGAGGACCCTTTGAACCCAGCCCGAGTACCATGAATAGACCCTGTCTCAAAAACAGATAGATAGATAGATAGATAGATAGATAGATAAATAGATAGATAGATAAAGTATATGAGGCCCATAGACTTTGGAGACTGCATTTGAATCCTTCTGGGATTCTCTTCTCTGGCTTTGAAGTTCTCCTCTGAGTCTATCATCTCTGCTGAAACTGAACCTATACTTATGTTTGTCCAACAAAACTCACTTTGGGGGCCCCATTTAATACCTTTTTATTCACCCCTCCAGGCCATTTCACTGTGCTCCTATTGCCCTCATTGCCCTGGGACCATCCTTTTGGTTTGGCCCTAAGTCCAGTTGCACCTTGCTCATTCCAGCCGAGATGAAAAGAACTCTCCCCAGAAAAGCTTCCCACTTCCCTAGTTCTCCAATACTAGGTTAGGATAGCCCCTGTAGCTTTACATCACCCAGTTTATCATGTTCTCTGTCACTAAACATGGGCCACATTGCTTAAGAGGTTATGTAAATTATATGATAAAATTATTTTTAAAATTCTAATGTTTAATAGCTGTTACCATTTTGTTACATTTGCTACAGCTGTTTTAAAAGACATATGTTTATTTTGTTTAATAAATCTTAAAGATGTTACCGAAGCCTCTCCCTCCCTATTCTCTCTCCTGCCTTCCTCCACAGAAGACCCCTCTCTGTAGTCCATTTGTATTGTTCTTGGTGATTTGTGTGAAATTCTTGAACCTGCTGTGGTTTGGAAGATTAACCTTATTAATTTTTATTTTTAGATAAACGTGATCTTTACATAGTAGCCCAATAGCAATTGGGCCAGCGGCTTATGATAGAATACATTACTATTTCTACAGCAACTTGAATCAACATTCACACTCAGTGGATTAAATAAATATTTTATTTTATTTTTTTTTAAAGAGAGAGTGAGAGAGGGGAGAGAGAGAGAGAGAGAGAGAGAGAGAGAGAGAGAGAGAGAGAATTTTTAATATTTATTTTTGAGTTTTCGGCGGACACAACATCTTTGTTTGTATGTGGTGCTGAGGATCGAACCCGGGCCGCACGCATGCCAGGCGAGCGCGCTACCGCTTGAGCCACATCCCCAGCCCCAAAAATAAATATTTTAAATAGCTTACATTTGAATTGATACTTTGCCATCCAAAGTGATTTCTTTAAACTTATGAACAAACTTTTGGGTTTTTCAGTCTTGAGATCCAGGAATGTAGACATTGATTTATCTGAGACATATGTATAATTTTTCTGAGTGTTGAACCTGGGGTTTCACAGGTGTTCTACCACTGAGTTGCATCCCCAGCACTATGTATAGATTCTTAAATCTCCTGTTCCATTTGCTAAATTCATTGTCTTTATTGTTACTACCACTGCCTCTCTACTGCCTGAATTGATTTTATTATTATTTTCCTGAATTCTTGAATTGACTAAGGTCATGTGTTTTATTTTTTTTCATAAGGAACATATTTAAAGCTATGCCTATTTATTCTGAATAAAGCTTTGTGTTTATCTTCTAAGTCTTTCTAGTAGTGTTCTCATTTTTATGGTTTATAAAATAATCTCATTACACTACAAAAGTACCTCTTTGTCTCAGTCTGTTCTTAGTAAGGCATTTTATAATTTCAAGGTATTTGGATATTTTTAGTCTCTAGCCGTTATTTCCTAGTATTACTGCATTGAGTGCTTTGGTATTTACAAAGGTGCTTTTAATGTACTGACAGGTTTTTTTTTTTTTTTAATAAAAAAGCCTGCTAGAACTGACATTTTCAAATGAGTGGCATCTTTCAAAATATGCTTATCCTAAACCATGTTTCCACTTAACAATTTCTCCATCTCTTGTATTAAGAATGCTTAGAGTTTACCTCTCACTAAAACTGTAAACAAGAAATACTTTCTTTGCTTTATAGCTGTATATCCCAGATTGATTTAAAGTGGTGCTATTTAGCTGTTCACCTTTTCTACCATGTTCTAGGTGTTGAATACTTTCAAAAATCAAAACAGCCAGGTACAGTGGTGCATGCCTGTAGTCCCAGCTACTAGGGAGGCTGAGGCAGGATCACAAGGTTGAGGCCAACCTGGGGAACTTAGTGTAAGCCCTTGTATCAAAAATTTTTTAAAAGGCTGGGTATGTAGCTCAGTGGTAGAGCACTTGACTGGTATGTATGTGAAGCCCTGAATTCAAATCCCTAGTACCATTTAAAAAAAAAAAAATGATAGCCTCAGTGCGGGGGAGAGGGAGGGAAAAAATTACAAAATTTAAAAGTATGATCTTACTGAGAAAGCTTCTTTAACCTTTCTATTTTACCCGTGACACATTTGATGGTAGTGGCATCAAAGGACAGCATGCATTCTTTTTGTGGGAGTAGGTACTGGAGATTGAACCCAGGGATACTCAACCACAGAGCAACATCCTTAGCCCTTTTTGTGTTTTATTTAGAGACTGGGTCTTGCTGAGTTGCCCAGGGCCTCACTAAATTGCTGAGGCTGGCTTTGAACTCGCATTCCTCCTGCCTCAGCCTCCCTTGCCTCTGGGATTACAGGTGTATGCCACCACACCCAGCAACATGCATTCTTAATAGAGATTTCACCATTTTATTCCTGATCTCACATCATATCTTTTGTTATTTACCTAAAATCACAGTGTTTAATCATGAGAACAGTATAAGTGAGGCTACCATACTCAGGTAGGAACTAATCTGTGATACAACGCACCCAGCCCAGCACTCAAATTGCACTCCACCTCTGCTTTTTTTCCTTTGGCTCTACCCAGGTTCTTTTTATTGTCAAAGCCTGGTTTTATCCAGAGAAGAAATTATCTTTTGGAAAACTGTCCTTATAGACAAATGAGATGAGATATAGGAGATAAACTGACCCCTCAGAGAAAATGGTAAGAAATATAATTAGGCCGTCGTGGTAATTATAACACAAAAAGGAAGCAATATAAAATGTGGGTATCACCCAGGTTTGGTGCTTTGTTTTAGAGACAGTCTTATAACTTTATTTTGGTTTGTTTCAGTCGTCCTGCTCCTCCCAGGAGAAGTTGCATCAGTTACCATACCAACCAACGCCAGATGAATTACACTTCTTATCGAAACATTTTTGTACCACTGAAAGCATTGCCACTGAGAACAGATGCAGGAACACACCCATGCGCCCCCGTTCCCGGAGTCTCAGGTGGGTGTGGGCCCGACCACAAATTTATGTCCTGGAGTATGTGTTTTCAGCCATTTGGAGTGAAAACCTTTCATCTTTTAATTCATATATGAGTTAACTAATCTGTGAACTATCATAAACAGAGTGTGACTTTTCCATATAAAAGATGACATTGTTCATTATCATTCTGTGGCACTGTCTTGTTTCTTCTAAATGTTCACAATTTGCTAATTACTACTTTAATGGTAATGGTGATGGCCTGTAGAAACTTGTAGCCATTAGAAATGTTAAGGCAATCCATCACAGCTCCAAGAGCAGTTAATATTAAATGAAGAGGAAGAAGGTTGGCCAAAAAGAAAGGAGGATATTTTTTTCCAGATTCCATATTATAAAAGCCCACCCTAATCTTTTGATTCATTCGTCACAGCATAAGTCTTACCTTCTCCAGGACTCTGAACAAAATTTCAGCAGTTTGTGTCTCCTGAATTTTGTGGATGTCAAATGTAATCCACTATACATTGGGTAGGGAGCCTTCTGGGAACCAACACTTTTGGAAGGGGAAGGAGAAAGTGAGACTGGGCCGAGGCAGTTCAGCTATAATATAGACCCAGCTACCCCTGTGGAACTCCCAGGGAGTTGTCCCTGGGGCCAGATGGCCACAGTCATTGGTTTGTTATTGAAGCACCCTGGGAAGGATATGGCACCCTAGGAAGAACTTTGCTTTGGCCAGATGACTCCTTGCAGCTGGGCCATCCTGGAAGGGTCTGACAGCTCAGCATTTCCCCTTACAGCACTCCAGTTGCCTTGGCAGCAAGTCCTGCTTAGAAGGGAGTCATCCAATTGTCCATCTCATTGCCCAGTGACAACAGATCGTGACACTGTGAAACTGGTATACGTTGACATAGTAAGGATGTAATATAAAGAAAGTCAGGTGTTCACCAAGTATAGCCACATTGATAATTGTGGGGATATTTTAGAATATTCTGAGATACAAAATAAAAGATAAGTTGTACCAGTCCATCTAAGGGACACTGTGTTTTACTGCCATTTTGTTTTGTTTTCTTTTATTAAATTCCTGGCATATCTTGTACAAGTTGTACCTACCCCCAAATGTGAATACCCTAACGTTGTACACCAGGAAGGTCACAAATGGACTACTAAAATACAGGGGAAAACAACAGTTGTATGCCTCTGTTTCTTAGTGTACATAATGCCTACCTCAGCATCCCAAATACATATTTGCTAGGCTAGAAAATGGATTTCACTTACGACACCTGTGCCATAGAGAACTCTCAGCCCTCTCCAGTGGTATGTGGCCGAGCGCAGGTGTATGATAAAAGTGTGAAATTACACTGTTAAACATGTCCTAGATGCTGCTGCTCATGGCTGCCCTATTTTGCATGATAGTACAGTTCATTAATAGGTTTCTGCAACTACATAAACTCATACTACATGTAGAATATAATCTCAGTTTAAGAATGTTTTCTGAACTGGTAACATATGATAATGTTTTTTGTGGCATTTTATTTTTTGAGCCTGCTTTTTGAGTCCTCTTCACAATGCCTCTGTGTTTGTGGGTATGTAAGTGTCCACATGTACTAATGACTGATTTTATTGGTTTATTACCTAATACAGCAAACTTTCCATATGAAGGTTGCATCGTACTTTTGATACAACTCACTGTTTATAAATAAAAAGCTTATTTTCATTTCATGCTGTGGCTGGTTTAAAAGGGTAATTTGCTTTGCTTGCAGCCCTGGACGTTCCCCCGCCTGCTGTGACCATGAAATAATTATGATGAACCATGTCTACAAAGAAAGGTTCCCAAAGGTAATGAATTGAATGTAAGATGTGTAGCATCTAAATGAACAGGCATCATGGGTTGAGCATCTGTAAGGTGATTTTGTCATAGGAAGTAAGGGTCCTATCTAGTAATGATTTGCATTAAATAACACTGCAGCTTTCTTAAAAAGGGGAAATTAAAAAAAAAAATAACAACAACAAACATTAAACTAACAACTGCTGAGGACTCTCCACTCTGTGGGTGCTCTGAACAGGCTTTAAAGTGAATGTCCGGCTTGTGCCCCATGCCTGGGTGGGCCTGGTGCAGGGAGGGTCTGCTTTTCAAAAGCCCCTCCGCCCTTTGCACTCCTTGTACCTGTGTTCTGGACCTGCTACTGTGTAGTCAAGTAGAGATCCATTTTCTCCCTCTGAAGCTATAGATTGGTGTGTCATCAACGTTGTTTTTCTTTTTAAACCTTATTTTCCTTTTCTGCAACTTCCCATCTCTTTAGCTGTGATATTTCTAATTCCATTGCTAAAGAAAGGAAGGTACAGTTGCAGTGTTCCTCAGTTAGGCTGATAAAAGGAATTTGATTGAGCCAGAGTACAGTTTGTCCAAGGACTGTAGCCAAACCCCTTGCCTGCAAGGAGCTGCTCTCCTATGGTCTCCTGTCACTTTGCCTCACCTCTGTGTCTTATCCACCAAAGTGTGTTTCTGCACATTTGGGAGAAGGCAACCTCTCCATATCATTCCAGTTCCTCACCCACCCTTTTGTTGACCCAGGCATAAAAACAAAGGGAAATATTTGGTTTCATAAATCAGGAATAGCATACTTATTATTTGTAATGAACCCTATATTGATGTCATTGATTGAAGCTGTTTCAGCTATTTATCACATGTCCCTTGCTCACTAGGGAGACAGATACTTACCATGGCTAGTTAATGCATGTTCAAACCTTAGAGGAAAGCAGGAGAAAGGAGGAAAGGGAATCTCCCTTCATATATAATTCATGATACTCAGGAATATTGATCAGGCAGCAGGTGATCACAGAGAAGGAAATGAAAGTTGGAAAGAAAATTTTAGCTTTATTTTACCAAAGGAATTCCCTTGGCATTTTGCACAAGATGTAGCTTTTTGAGGGAAGGATAAAGATGATACAAGATGCTTGCTCCTTGTTTATTGAAATCTAGCCAAGAAAACAAATTCTGGGCTCATGCTGTGGAACTCGAGCAGCAGTCCTGAGTTTTGAGTAAGTAACAAGAGAAGAAATATTTGATATTTTTGACAGTCTATCCCCAAAAGCTCAAGATCTAACATGAAAGCACAACAATTCCAGATATCATTGGAGTTATTTTAAGAATCTTATTTTGGGGGCTGGGGCTGGAGCTCAGTGGTAGTACACTTGCCTGGTATGTGTGAGGCACTAGGTTTGATTCTCAGAACCATGTATAAATAAATAAAAAAATAAAGAGCTATCAACAACTAAAAAAATTTTTTAAAAAGAATCTTATGTGGATCATTTTATATTTGATGGGATATGGAAAAAGAGGGATTGGCAATTCTGAAATATACATTTTCACTTAAATACCTTGAATCCTTATTATCTTTATTCCAAATGATGAGATGGTGGTGTGGCCCCTTCCTTCTCCTCCTCTCCCTCCTCTTTATCTTCTACATCAGGTTTAGCTTCATAGCAAAATTAAGTGCAAGGTACAGAGATTTTCCTTACTCACCCTGCCCCCGACATGCCTAGCCTCCCCTATTATCAATATGCCCCACTAGAGTCCACATTTACATCACAACACTTGGTGGTGTGCAGTCAGTGGATTTGGACAGATGTATAATGGCATATGTGTGCCATGATAATATCATGCAAAAGTGAGACTTCTACTTTTTTTTCCCTCCAGTATGGGGATCAAATTCAGGGCCTCACGTGTGCTAGGCAAGCATTCTACCACAGAGTTAAACCCCCAGGCCAGAATTCAGGTTTCTTTTACATTTACATTTTAGAATTCTGTTTAACAACTTGCACAGATCTCTGAAAATGCTAAGGAAGCATGTTTATGTGTGTGTCTCCATATGTTACACCTGTGTGTGCATGTGTGTCTTCTCTAAACAGGCTACAGCTCAGATGGAAGAACGTCTAAAGGAAATTATCACCAGCTACTCCCCCGACAACGTTCTTCCCCTAGCAGATGGAGTGCTTAGTTTCACTCACCATCAGATTATTGAACTGGCTCGAGATTGTTTGGATAAATCCCACCAGGGTCTCATCACCTCACGATACTTCCTTGAATTGCAACACAAATTAGATAAATTGCTACAGGAGGTAAGATCCGTGCACCATGCGTATAAAGTTTTCTGATTTGTTTTGCATTTCCCCTAGAAAAAAAGATATTTTACCATACTGTTTGCTTACAAGTGGTAACTATGAAATGGCGTTCATATTCTAGGGAAATAAAGAAGAGAGAAAAAAACCAACCTGATTGCTACTTGCTATAAGTTGATTCTGGTCATTATGTAGAGTAATAGAAAGTTAATGTAATAACCTTTACAGGAACCTTGGGACTCAACAATCTATGACTCTGGGATAAGTGGATTGTGAAGGATTTTGAAGCAGTGATTCCCCCACCCCTTACCCATAAAGTTAGAAATTGCCTGAGCATATGTGTGTTATTTGATGGTGTGCTATCTAATTCTAATATCTGAAAAAGCTAAATGGAAAACTGCTGGCTCCTTCCAGGCTGTTAGTCCTATTAATTAACCTACATGTGGTGTTGGGTAGTAAATGGTAACTTATATTTTCATTAGTGTCAGTTCTTCTTCTAACAAAATATCCAATTTCCAAAATGACAGATAAACACAGGAACTGTCTCTGCCTAGCACTTGCATGCCTGGCTCCTGATAACACCCAGGACAGGAAAGGAATGTGTGTGGTGGAAAGGAATTACTGCATAATATTGCTCTTCTGACTGAAATTGATCAGCCACAGCCTACAAGTGAAACCTATTTAGCCTATATATTTAGATTTATAGTATTTCTCTATCTCATAGGACATAAATTATGCCCATGTAAATACAAGCATAGGTGGTTTGCTTTAAGCATGCATATATAAATATTCACACAAAAATGAAGTAAAATACCAGCATCCCAAGTTTTGAGAAATCCATCTGTCCTTGCCCCACAGAATTTAGTTCTGGCAAGATGAGAATATTCTTCTCTGGCTAGCAGCCACTATTTTTCTTCCCTTTCTCATCCAAACTCACAGAAGAGTTTTCTCTGCTCTTTTGCCATTGTTCACATTTCAACCTATTGCAGTCTACTAGAGCAGGGCCTCTTAAACTATCTTTGGGCGTGAAAATATTGTTTTTGATTTTTATTGACAATTTCCAATTTGCTGTGTACCAATTCTCCCATAAACTAAAATGAAAGTGAATTTACAGGAAAATGGTCATGCCCTTGGGTGACATGGCCATGTAAACTTGCTAAAGCAAGTTTAGAGTTGCTAAATTCTTATTCTCAATAGTTGGCTTAGCTCATCACACACTAATAATGGTTCATTGACTGGCGCCAGTCTGCAGACACACTTTGAGTAGCACTCTGCTGGAATATAAAGACTCTGGGCAAGGATCTTACACGCTTTGTTCAGGTAGGATGGTATGTAACCCATAGAGGGACCCAAATATTAGTTGCATGAGTGGTATCCTCTCACCCACCAGAGGCTGGTAGAGCCCCTAGCCATTTTACTGGAACCAGTCTATTCTGCAGTATTCAAACTCCTTTCCCTCTTTATCCCTTTAAAGTATTCTTTTATTCTTGGCACCTCTCTGACCACTTCTTCGTGGCCTCTTCCAACTCATATTTTCTACAAATTAGTTTGCCCACAGTTTCATCCTGGTTCCACTCCTTCTGCTCTCTCTTCTGGAGATATTGTTGACTATCTTTAATGAAAGACATATGGACTCCAGTGGTTTCCAGTCCGTATCTCAGGCCAGCAGTGTTCTCTGACATTTCAGATTTGTGTGTCTGCCTACTCAATGTCTTCCCACTTGGAGAGCTCTGCAGAGTAGCAGTGGGCAACCCACTCTGTCTGCAACTGGACTCAGCATTTCCTCAACGAAACCTGCTTCTTCATTCTTGGCCTCCATTATTGACACCACCATCTTCTCAGTCACCTGCTAGGACTCTGAGTCCTACTAGACTCTCTCTTTCCCTACATGATGCAGCCACTGGACTCTCATAGTTTTCTTCTTAAATATTCTCCAACTTTCCCCTCCTGTTCTCCTCTCACTTCCTGACTTGGACGCTCATCCCCAATGATCTGCTTTCCTCCAGGCCTAACCCTTAGATCCACCACCCTTCTGTGCAGCTGCAAGGACTTTGGTCTAACACTCCCCAGTGTTCCATTCTATCTACAGGTAAAAACCATAACATGGCCTACTGCTTGTGTCTGCCTGGGTGCATACGGTGCACTATAATGATCATCAGGGGGTCTTGCTTTATTAGCACACAACGGGCTCTTTGAGGAAGAGGGGTCATCTCTAACTCCCTGGTGCAGGGCTGGTATTTATTCATCCATAGTAAGCTGGAAGAGAGAGGAGAAGGAAGAAAATACATATGGCATGCCAAAACATTTGATCTATGATTATGGGGCATCAAATAATCTAATTTTTATATTCCTTTTAATTAAATCAGCTTCTTGGAAATGCTGGCAACACTATGCTTATTACTGTATATGTGAATACCTTGGAAACTATGTTTGTGAAATGGTGTACTTTTGAACAGACAAGGCAGACCTGAGAGGAGCTCTGCAGTCAGGCTCTGTGAGGTTTTCCATCCTGGATTCTGCCATTCTGTCCCAGGATATTATCATAATCACTAGTATAGTTCTGTTTCTTATTCCTTTGTAGGCACTTCCTGAAAGGGGTAGAGACTTGCTATCCATAGCTATTTATATTATAATCCCCTTCTTTCATTTCTGTATGACAGACTTGGCAGATTGTTTCATGGCAATTAAAAATAAATCTTAAAAATTTCAAAAATCATGTGAATGGGCTGTATGAGAGATGAAAATTGTTGCGTTTTAGAGAAATTTCTCTTCTGGCTGAGAAGCATTATACTTGGGTCACAAAGGTCAATGTTAGGTAGGGATAAGAATGTTTTCTTTTTCATCTTCATTGAGAGTTTCTTTCAGTATTTTTGTAAAACTTAAATCTATCTTCAGAGTCACATGTATAATGGCCTTTGGGAGTTTAGAGCTAATCTGTCACAGAAGAACTGTCCCCTTCTAGCTGGAGCCTGGTTATAGGAACTTGATTTGGTCTCTTCTGAATACAATTGTCAGTTCCCAGCTCCAGCCCTCTGCTAACCAGCTTCCCTCCCCACCAAGCCTCTCTCCCCACCTCCTTTCCCATTGTCAGTCCTTTGCATAACCCAAGGCAAGGCTCCCCTAAGGTTTGAACTGCTTGATTTAACTGATGCCTTTGAAAGTCCTGAAGTCTAGGTCAATTCAGATGCATGCTTTCCGGTCGGTCTCCTTTTCACCAAGGTGTGTTTACTCAAAGAAAATACACAGGAAACTCTAACTTACTCTCGAATCTGGGTCATAGTGTTTTTTTACAGCCGCCAACAGGTAATATATATTGACCACTGGTGTCCATTAGTACCCCCTTTGGCCTCAGCAAGCCAGGAAACAGTTTCCCTTGTCAGGTTAATTTTATTATTTCATTTGATGTTTTAACAAAGTTCTTCTTCCTCTATCCCCCACTTAATGATATGGGTAAAATATTATTTGAGCTAATATAACTCATATTTTGGGCCTTGGATGTGACTGATAATTGTTAGAAGTAAGAAATTGGAGTGATTGTTTTTATAATATTTTGAAATGGAATTTATATAATCTGAATGAGTATTTTTAAGTTTTTTTTTCACATATAAAATTCTCATTTCCCTTGGGGAGAAAAAACACACCAAAATGTATTCAGGCTTTTTAGACATTTTTTATATTCCTGGATTAATAAAACAATATTATAGTAGAGAGAAACTTCAGTGGTCAACCCAAATTCTCACCAAGAAGTCAGTGATTTTTTTGTTTGGTTTTGTTTTTTACTTTTTAGGGGGTTTTGTTTAATTAAGGATAAACTATAAAAAACACACATAACCACATTTCTGTGCATTCATTGTATTTTCTAAAATCTATTTTCATTGCAAAATACATATTGGAAAATAATTTTTAAGATAGTTTTCAATATTTGACATGTATATATCTCTGTGTTTAAGTAGAATAGATACTTTTTGTTCTATGATTATTAATCCATTCTCATTTTTCTTATATTTAAAAATTTTACATGTTAGCTGTGTCCTTTTACTTATATATGCTTTCTTTTATTTTGGACCATGGCCTTTGATTTGATGGTTTAAATTCAACAGACATATACAGTCATTTTTCATAAATTTGTCTGCCAGCTCTTGGAGAGGGGTGGCATCAGGGATTGGGCCTTGTCATGATAAAGCACATTTATGAATGTGCTTTTTTTTTTTAATGGAACTGAGGATTGAACCCTGGGCTTTGTGCATGCAAAGCAGGCACTGTACCACTGAGCTGTACCCCAAACCCTTTTTATTTTATTTTGAGAGTGGGTCTCACTAAGTTACTCAAGTTGGCAGAATTTGTGATCCTCCTGCCTCAGCCTCCCATGTAGCTGACATTCTAAGTGTATGCCACCATCCCCAGCTTCATGAATGGTTTTAATAGCTTATTACTGTGTTTGTAGAATTGTACCAGCATCGCCTTGAATACTTTTTTAAAAATCCTTAGAGGAAAGTAAATCATATAAATTTAAAAATTCAGAGAATCTAAAATGAGTATGCATATTTACATTTACAACTTCTAAAATTTTTGTTCTGTGCCAGCTTTGATAGAGACACATAACCACATTTCTTCAAGGCAATATCATTGAAAGTTTCAGTGACTGCTAACATACTGAGCTTTGCTCTCAAAGTATGTATAGTGCTTAGGCAACATATAAAATAAAATTTCAAAAGTTTTTGGGTCAGTTAAATTTTACTTTTATAGTTCAGTGCCTACATATTCAATGTGTGAAACTGAATTTATATTATATATTCAGCTAACATTTGAAGTAAACATTACACATTTTTTACATGTGATGAAATAGGTAATTTGTTAGTTAATCATGTTTTGTATGTGAACTGTATTTCATGAACATGTTAAATGCTCGGGATAACAAAACATTCCATCGCTGTTAGTCATTTCATACATCTAAGATGTTACATCTGGAAAATGCAGGTTCTTGATG
The DNA here is from genome assembly GCF_045843805.1 of Urocitellus parryii. Classification (NCBI taxonomy): domain Eukaryota; kingdom Metazoa; phylum Chordata; class Mammalia; order Rodentia; family Sciuridae; genus Urocitellus; species Urocitellus parryii. The sequence goes on from NC_135531.1 coordinate 53,333,563, forward strand.
AGCCGCCTATACTGGTACCATGTACTTAATGTGTCATAAACTTTTAATGCCTCCTTCATTCATGGTTCACATTAACAGTCCTTATGTTTGATTTTCAACAGAGATAATAAATCAAAGTTTTGCAATTAAAGTTTAGTTAGTAGAGCTGTTTTCTAGATGTAGATGTTTAATAGCATCCATTTATATAGAGATAATGCCCATTTATCAATCTTTTAAGAGTATTTTCTAAATCATGTGATTTTTAAATATGTGGCAATTATCTAATTAGCATGCTTTGCTGATTTTTTTCAATTTAGTAGAGCAACTCTGTATCATTATTCTTTTCACTGCTTTTTCATAGGCTCATGATCGTTCAGAAAGTGGAGAATTGGCATTTATTAAACAGCTAGTCCGAAAGATCCTAATTGTTATTGCCCGCCCTGCTCGGTTATTGGAGTGCCTGGTAAGCTGCCTTTAGATGTGACTACATTATTTATTGTTAACTGTGGGAAAGCAGCAACCATCAGAAAGCTCTAGTTTCATTTATTATGTCAACCACCAGTGTTAAATGGAAAGAGTCAGGAGGAACTACAGCTTGTGAATGTTCATGATGGCATCCTTATGTGTCTTGTCTTTTCATATTTTAAGTAAGAATTCTAGGATTGGTGCTGTATTCAGTAATAGTCATATTACATTCTGGTCAAACTTGAAGGATGAACATGAAATAATGTGCTTGACCTTATCTCAGCATAATTACTTTATGTCACAGCTAATTTAAAATGCTTGCTGTGCTTCATGCTTTTGGAGTTGCCTAGATTCAGAGAGAAGCAAGTGAGAGGTATGCTAAGAAGTGACCTGTGGCTATAATTATTATTTGTTTTAAAAATGTTCCATGTTAGAAATATGTGTCCGTTAGCAAACCATTTGAAAGAATACAGTAGGGCATCATCCAGACCTGAAGGAATGAGACTTTTGGAGATTAATTCATTTTAGCAACTACATCATTTTGATCAATGGTCATTTTCTCTTTTAAAATTTTTGTTTTATGAAATTTTGATAGAGGTTTCAGTCAAAACTGTAGACAAATATTAAGCTTTGACAATAAGAATTATTTTAATGGGCTCTTAATATAGGATCAAAATTCACTGTTAAGTTCTCACAGCCATTAATGTAGTTATAACTCCATATGTACAAGAGAGCTTTCAGCATTGCACATGCATACACACACACACACGCACACACACGCACGCACTAATATATATAGAGTGGTGGTGCTTTAGTTTTACCCTTATTTTAATTAACATTCACAGGGTTTTACAATGTTGAAATAATCATAGCCCCATAAACTCATGATAGTACCTGATGAACTACAGCAAGGGGATATTTCAAACACAAAGGTGGGGAGTAGAGATTTTCATCAATGGCAGGACCCTGAGGATCCCAGAATTAAATGCACCATTTGACATGGAATGTCTAGAAGGCTAAAAGGGGAAAACTATCATGATGTTCCTGGGGAGGAGAACTGGTGATTGGCAGATACAGATAGAAGGGAGTCTTACTTTTTATTGCTTCTTCTCTTGTAGCTCTTGAAGTATACACCATCTGCAATAATATTTGGGAAAAAAATGACAGTTATTACTAAAACTTAACATATCTGCTCCTGTCCAGATATGTTAAGAGCAGATCATGCCTTTAAAAAAGGAAATTAATTTTTTATATAATATCTGATAATCAGAAGAGAAAAAGTGAAAGTACAACCTCTTAAAGAAAGAAATAAGTAGATTTAGGTGTGGCTTCAGAAATGTTGCTTTCAGTACAGTAAGAGCTCAGATGAAACTGACACTTCAGAGTATTAGGGAATGTTTCTCCAAGCCTGCCATTCTATGCCTGCAGTTCCCAGGCTTGCCACAAGTCATTGTAGGTTTCTTTACAGGACACTGAACATTCACACTGGTTTGGCTTTACTTCATTTGCAGCAAACATTTATATATGGCCTTTAGAAACTCAGGTAATTGTCAAATGAAAGACTGAAGTTCTAAAACCCCCTTTTTTGGCCATTAATCAAAATGAGAAAAATCTTTTGGGGAAAATTTTCAGGGGATGTCACTGAAAATACTTTAAAATGCATTTAATCGGTGAGCAGATTTACAGCATTGTTTACAACCCATCAATCTAGGGCATTCATTAGAGTGATGTGATCTGGAAGATTTTTATTATACATATACTATAAGCAACAGATGACCAAGGAATAAAATAACCCAAGAATAATATATTGCCAAAATATTACAGAAGACAGGTAATTGAACACCTTAATTTCTTATTTTTTCCTTAATCTCTGCATTGCATTAATATTATTAGCAAGTTTTAGAATTAATAAAAATGAAAACATTGAAGTTTTTTCTTCTAATATTTTTGGACATTTTTATACTAAGGGAGTCTCCTGTACCATCTTTGAGTCAATGTAGTTAAGTATTATTCCCTTGTGTGTGTTTATACAGAGAAAGAAATGGAATCTTCTGAATGAAATTCTCAGTTCTAAAACTTTTCTAAAAAAGGCACAGATAAAAATCAGACCTAAAGCCCTGGGATTGATCCCCAGAATCACGCATATAGATACAAAACCAGATCTAGAGGATCACAGTGATGGGCACCTGTGGTCTTAGCTATTTAGGAGGCTGAGGCAGGAAGATCATGAGTCTAGACCAGCCTGGGCAATATAGTGAGACCCTGGCAAAAAAAAAAAAAAAGTCAGAATTATTCTTTTTTAGTGAGATCTAGATCTTCAGTAGAGTACCTTCAAATTTCCATTACAAAGAAATTAGAAATTATCACTATCTTTGGGTTGCCAAGTATCACATGTATTGACCTAGAATCTGAATAGGCTTCAGATATGAATTGAGAATTATATAGTTTTTAAAGCTATTTACCTCCTTTTTGTATGAATAACCTACAGCCATGTGTGTGCAGCAGTTTTATTGTGAATGGGGTTTACATAGTAAAAACCTCAGACCATTTTGGCTCAAGGAAGTATCTCTGTATGTTTGTCTTATGCCAGGAATTTGATCCTGAAGAATTTTACTACCTATTAGAAGCAGCAGAAGGCCATGCAAAAGAAGGACAGGGTATCAAAACTGACATCCCCAGGTACATCATCAGCCAGCTGGGTCTCAATAAGGATCCTCTGGAAGGTGAGTTCTTGGTTGAGTTGATCTTTTACTTGTTTTTACCCTGTGACCTCATGGAAGAATTTCACAGCAAGTCTTTATTTTTTTTCTGCTTTGGCTGTGTTTATTGATTAGTCCCTTTGGGGGATGAGTTGTAAAATGAAGGAAACAGCTATAGGTTGGGTCCTGAGGAGCAAGCAAGCATGCTTCTATTTTTGTTATGAAGAGAGTGGGGCCCAGCCTTGCTTGATATCCTAGAGGCCTGTCAGCCTAGAAATGCCAGCCTGTCCCAGAAGGGTTTGGATTCTAATCTTCTCTGAGTCCTTTTTCTCTTGCAAAGATCAGTTGAGCTCTTCTTGAGAGTACTTTTAATTTTGAAAGTGTCGCTACAGAAATTAATTATCATTCATTTAAAATTGACATTTAAATTCAATTTGGGAGTAACACAACTGGTGGTAGATTGCTTTAAATTGAATCCAGTTTTGGTAGGTCTATTTTTGTTTATTTGTCTCAAGAAAGTATGAAAGGTAGTAATATACAAGAGAGCCAATGATAGAGAAAATTTTCTGAAGCTTGTAAATGGATTTATGGTTGATTCAAATTAAAAAAAAGGTTATAATTCTATTAAATACAGAGAATAGCAAGCATCCTGATAGTGATTTTTCAAAAATCTAATATTGGTAATCCCTCCGCCCCCTTCCAACCTTTTGTCCATTATTGTTTGGGATTGTTATTTATAACACTTAGGTTATTACTGCCTAAAAAGACTCATAAACTAACATTGACTCCTCCATTCAAAATTATCTTCCTGGTTCATTAAATTGAATTTTCAAACAGCGTTTGTCCTTCTCAATTGTTTGTGGAGGTAAATGATGGAGGTAAATGCTGCACAGAGCTTTTCCTGTCTAAAGCCAGGGAGCCTGCTGCTCTCTGCCCTGCTCTCTCCTGTTCTCCCTGCTTTGTTTGCTCTTATGGCCATCGTATCTTTGCTTCCAGTGAAATGATGCGTGCATTACTGGGAGATAATGCCAGATAAATTTATACTGTACTGAAAGCAATACCACAACAGATTCATCACTTATCAGAGACTGGTGGCTGCTTTTCTGAAAAGTTCCCTGGGGAGAGATTTTCCCCCATGGCTTTTAAATTACCATCTTTACCTTTTTGAATCATGAGTCTTCAGAAATGGTTTAAATCAATGAAATAAAAAGGGCAGATGTTTAATGGTATTTAGATGAGTTTTAAAAATCTCTTCAGGCATTACAAAATGATGCCTCAGCTTCCTGCTTCAAAAGCTGACTCTTGGTTCCATTCCATTACTACCCACTGCTTACAAATAATATGTATTTCCCAGATAATAGTTATTTAGCAGAAATTCTATTTAAAACACAGCCATCTTTTAATTTGTTTTTTTATGAAAATAATTGGAGTGGGGGAGGCTGTCAAAGCATATTATAGTGACTCTTCACGCCAGTGTAGTTAAGGTTGCGTCAGCTCTTGTGTTGTAGACAGAGGGAGTTCTTCCCAGTGTTCTTATCTGACAGGAGATACCACTGTCAGCTGAAATTAAGTATGTGGACTATGTGATGCCCACTTACATATCTTAATAGAAGCTTTAAAAGAGTAGTGAGGATCTTTGACACCTTTGGAGTTTAGGAATATAAATTTATCACTGGGAGTTTTTTTTTTTTAACTTATTAATCATCTTGATTCAGGGTGAGGATAGTTTTTAATCTGTTTTTTAACACTTAATGTGTGACTTCTCCTGGTAATTTTGGTACATGATCACAAACTCTAATCTACATTTGCTTCCCTTTATTTTCAACATTTAAACTAACATACCTAAAGGTGTGTTTTGCAAAGGTAAAGAGCGAGAGTTTTAGAGGTGGGCTAGGACCCTCACTGGACAGTTCAGGAAACTCTTTGTGCCTCAGTTCCTTCCATAAAGTAAAAATGGGATAGAAGAGTACCTACTCACAGAGTTTCTTTAAAAATGATAGGAGTTATCCCTGTATTTGCTTAACATAGTAATGATTTAATATGTGTCCACGGCTAATATAGTTTTATTGAAACAATATTAAATTTTCCTTGAAGAGGAATCTGTCTTAGTTCCTATTAGAGTCCTTATATCTAAGATACTAGAACATTGGATGTTTTCATTATTTGAATGATACCAAAATGTAGTTTATACTAACCTTATTTTTATTTTTAGAATTTCCTGATAAGTAAACTAGGAATGTTAGTATCAATCTAATTATTTCAAAATCTGGAGTTTGTAAATATTTATCTAAAACTAACACTTCAATATTGTTTTGCGTCATATCTCCTATGAGTAATCACTGCCCACAGAGGATAATTGTACTTATGAGAACATCAACACATGAAATAAGAGCCTGAGAAGTAATTTTAGATGCATGCAAAATTCTGTAGCTAAAAACTAGAACTTTTTATTTTACATATGTTCAGTTTTGAAAAATTAGAAAAAACTTTTGAAGAAAATTCTTTCATGTTCTTTTTTAAGTATAAAAATGAACAGTAAATGAATTAGGTTTTCTCATTTACTTATATAAACGCAAGGATGCATTCCAAGGTGTGTTGAGCAATTAGATGCAGTTGTCACTTTTAACTAGACCACCAGAGTAGTACTTAAGCTGGTGTCAAGCATATGGCATTCAGCCCAGAATTAACTACTCTACACAATATAATTAATAACAGTCAACATTTAATGAGCACTTAATTTTTGTTAATCAACATACTAAGGGACTTATGTGCATTGTAGTGTATAATAGTCATAAAAGTGCCAAGAGATAAGTAATATTGTTCTCATCATTCAGGAGAAGAACCTTGAAAGTTAAAACCCTGATGTTAAAAAGTCACTTGTAGGGCTGGGGTTATAGCTCAGTTGGTATAGTGCTTGCCTTTCATGCACTAAGGCCCTGGGTTCAATCCCCAGCACCACCACCACCACCACCACCACCACCACCACCACCACCACACACACACACACACACACACACACACACACACACACACACAAATAAATAAATAAAAATAAAAAAATAATAAAAGGTTACTTGGCTGGTAAGTGCCAATAGTGGTGGAAACCCAGGTCTTTTTATCTCCAAATCCCTTTAACCACTCACTACCTTTACTCTTATTTTAAAATTGTAAATTTTTAGTGTATTTTGTGAGATATCTCTCAGTAAATGTGAAGAAATGGAGGAAGGGATGCCCACTACAACTTGAGTCATTTCTGACTTGTTAGTTGGTCAGCATACCTTAGATGCCTCTCAGAGTCAATGTAGACGTGCCTCTCTTGGTTCTCTGATTATAGAATAGTTTTAACCCCCAAACCCTTTGCAAGCTGCCTTAATTGCATTAGCCAGTGAATGCTGCCAGCTGGAGCAGAGGCCCAGTCTTTAAAGTTCCTTTGTCTAGGTGTTAATTAGAAATGGGGTTTCAGGGAAGGATGTGAAAAGAACATGTTCAAAAATCTCAGTTGTTGCCTCTTGCTGTTTTGGATGTAAAACTTTTCCCACAATTATATTATAATATATTTTTTTCTTTTTCTTTTGTAATGGAGAAAGTGTTTTCTTTTGTTTTAGCTTATTATGCTTACTTATTTAATTGCAATATTTTTCTTGCCCCTTTTTTTTTTTGAACTTAGAAATGGCTCAGTTGGGGAACTACGATAGTGGGACAGCAGAAACACCAGAAACGGATGAGTCAGTGGGTGTAAGTATCTTTCTTGACAAAATATGTTGGTTTTTCTGTTTGTTAGCATCTAGAGATTTTGACTGTGTTAATTACTTTATTCAACAAATATTTATTGTGCTTTCTACATGGAAGACACTGTTTCCAATAACAGGCAGATAATTTAGAGTTTTCCCTTCAAAGAGAAAAAGAAATTTACTAAAAGAAATCATACACAAAAGATAGTAATTATAAAATAAGATCTACAGAGACAAAAAAAAAAGAGCATGTCCACTAGAATATCCCATAAAGAGATTTGCCTTTATTTAGAATGCTCCAGAAGATTTCCTGAGGACGTGGCACTTGAGCTGAAATGTGAGCAATTATTAATATAAGGGGCAGTGGACCCAATCTGGATGCAAGTTCCATCTAAGGGCTAAGAGCAAGGGAGACCTTGGAGACCAGAGAGCCTGGGTGAAGCCTGGACACACAGGTCCCTACTTCTCACATTTGTCAGGTTTATATTTTGTTTTGTTTTGTTTTTAAGAACAATGGGAAGTGACTGAGCTTGAGAGGAGTGTTGTTTGTACTTGGAAGTGGAAGGAATAAATAGGGAGCTGACCCAGTAAGAGTCATGGCTTGATACAAAGAAAGCAGTGGGGTGCAGGGAGCATCAGAGTGACTATGGAAAAGTCTGTTAAGAGACGGGTACAGGGGCTGGGATTGTGGCTCAGCAGTAGAACACTCACTCACCTAGCACACGCAGGGCCTTGGGTTCGGTCCTCAGACCACATAAAAATAAATAAATAAAACAATGGTATTATGTCAAACTACAATTAAAATAAATAAATATTTTTTAAAAGAGATGGTTACAGTGGCCAGGGGTCCTGGTGGCTGGTGTCATTCTTCTCAATAATAAACACCAGCAGGGAAAGCAGGATGAAGCAGGTTGGGATGATCAGGAAAGCAGAAACAGGCTGTGTAGCCTGGGGTCTGAGAACCCAGATTCTGGATTTGAAAACTGGTTCTACCCCTTAGTAGGTGTGTGTGTTGGGGTGGGCTGGAAGGTTCTTTGTGTCTCTGTTCCCCCATCTTTAAAGCTTTCTCATCTTAAAAGATATAAGAGATTATGAAAGATGAAATGAGATATACCATTAAAATGGTTAGGAAAGTATTACACAGTAAGTACTAAATAAATGATAGTTGTTTTATTATCATCATAACATATAATTTTGAATATATTGAGATTAGAGTTCCTTGATAGCATCCAAGAAGAACCAACAAACCCTCAACTGGATATCTGCTATCTTCTAGCGCTGGGAGGGAGAGCTTCTGGTGGACGTTCAAGTGACTTAGTAGTACAACATGGACATAAAGGAGTTCTCTAGGTGGGGAGGAATTAATGGAACTAGGTGGCCTTGTATAGGGCCCACCACTGTGAAGAAGCAGCCACAGTGGGAGTGGTTGAACAGGGTATGGTCCTAGTCTCAAATTGTTTTCTACAATGGCAGGTGGTGTCCTATGGCCAAGACACTAGGGGGAGGCAGAGAAAAGAGATGGCTGAGCTGGGGAGGTTAAGTAACCCTGAGGGCAGGGGTTGGTTGTATTACCTGCGTAGACACTGAAGCCACTCAGGATGGTGAGAGAACTAGAGCAGAGAGGAGAGTGGGAGGCTGGGCGCCCAAGTCCTCCCAAGATGAGGGGATGACTCATGGCCTCAGCAAATCAGAAGTGACTGGGAAGAATGGACACACTTCAGAGTCGTGGGTACTTTCCAACCCTGAGAGGGGGTGGATTCTGGACTCTGCAGAGAGGAGCAGAGAGGCTGGTAACACCCTTTCCCTGCTTAGGTAAATGGAGTACAGGGGAGCTTGTGTAAAAGCACCATGTTTAACCCTGTCCTTTGAGCGAAACATTTAGAAAGCCGTCATTTTAGAACATTGGGATCTAACCCAACTCAGATTTCTGGTATGGAGGTAAAGAAAGTCAGGCATTCTACACCTAGGTGTGCTGTTTGTCACCTAAGAGTTTTCCCAAACAAGAAAGATTGCCACAGCAATGAAAAGGTGACACCCCAGTGAGGGCCATGTCCTCCACCAGCTCCAGGGACAGCCACCCAGGTACCCCTTTTCTGGTACACTGAAATCAGAAGGAAGGTTTGGTATTTTGGACTTAAGTCTCAAAATGTCCTAAGACTAGAATGAGGTTAGGATGAGGAGAGTTTATAGAGGGAAAATAAAATGGGGAATTTTCAGAAAGCTTGGTGCCTTTGTCTTTTGGAAATGTGGGTGTAACTAAAAGCAGCTGAGCCCCTGTAAGGTGGGTGCCACTGGGGAAGACTGATCTTGAGAGATGTTCCAGGTTCCTTTAGCTAGAATACTGCACTTCAGCCCCTGAAAGACATAGAATTAATTCAGTTATTATCTATTTTGCCATTAAAATAATTTTCTCAAATTCTGAACTATTTTCTTAACCTCCTTCTTTGTTCCCCAGAGCTCTAATGCTTCCCTGAAACTTCGAAGGAAACCTCGAGAAAGTGATTTTGAAACAATTAAATTGATTAGTAATGGAGCCTATGGGTGAGTAATTCAAGAGAAGCTATTATATTTTAACACCCCCTACTAATATATTTATTCTTCACATGCAGATGTAATACTTGAGATTTCTGCTCTTTCCTTCATGGGTATGATGTGTAGCCAGAATCATTTTCTATTGATCACCCCAACAGAAAACATAGCAAGTGACCTAGGAATTCTTTAGAGGGCTGAAGAGAAAAATTTCATAAAATAAAAGTTTTATGTATTCCTTTTTCCACTCCTTCAGTCTGCCCTTTTGGGTTCAAAATGCCCAGTTCTTGTATGTTTATGTATACATGCACACACACACATACACATACATACACAATTTTATATATAGCACTGTTAACTTGAGAATTAGCCTGTATTTCTATCTGAAGAATAGTCAGCTGTGTCAGGAAAGTATTTAAATAAGACTGTTTGAAAATTTAGAGCAACACATTTCTGTTCATCTTTGTATTAGACCAGGATCTTAAGAATTGAACCCTATCCTATAGTCTAATCAGATTAGTGCTGCTCCTTCCCCAATCCACTTTTGTTTCTTTAAGGTAGAGATGTATTTTCTAGATTGACACAAATGTGCTACAAGATTTGCTTTCAAATAATACATTTTAGTCCCCTAGTAGACATTAAATTCTTGCCACTTTTCTTTTTCCTTTATTATTGTACCTTCTGATAACATATAAAATAGGTTTTATTGTTTTTCAATAAATTTTTAATTGACAAATAATTATACACATTTATAGGGTGCACTGTGATACATCATTGCATATGTAATGATCAAGTCATGGTTATTAGCATTTCCATCTCCTTAAACATTTACCATTTCCTTGTGGGGGGAAGCTTTGAATTTCTCTCTTCTATTTCCTTGATTCATTTTTATAGACACACAATTTCCTGCCCAGGGCTTAGGGTAAATGGTCACACGATCTTCTGAATTAGTGATAGTTTGGAAGGGCAATTAGTGCACATTAGTAACCTGATCCATTTTAGACAGCCTGAGAATTCTAGTTTAATTAAGTATTAATCCCAATTCCATCTGTATATGGAGAGCCATAAATAATCCCAGAGACGTTTATTGCCATTTATCACACATAAGAGCAGATGAGATAAAGCGATTTTTGTTGTGCCACAAGGGATATTTCTCCCTACTATTTTTTTCACCTCTAATATTTTCCACACCATTAACTCAGTGAAGAACTTAAACATTTGTGAGATCTTTCTATGCTTCACCAATTTGTTTTCAGGATTATGTCAAATGGCATATATCCTGATGTGGCTCATAAAAGCTTTCTGGTGTTATATGTTTGCAATATTTTTTTTAAGGACCCCAGTGAAACTTTTCTACATAGCAATGTTGTCCTAGCAGGAAGTCATTCGTGGGTTTTGTTTGTCTATTACTATTTGATTTTCAGTTCTTTATACTTTTGGACATGAGCTGAGGAGATCTTCCTTCTTTAGGGAGAAGTCTGCTCACTGACTACATGGGCACATGGGCTTGAGAATTGCTAAATTCTCTTGGTAGTAGAATTCTGGAATAAGATGATCTAAGAAGCTCTGCTTTTGTAAAACTTGGGCATATATCTTAGCAGTATTTGGAGTTCTAATTGGTTGAGTAAACTCATTTGTAGTGCAATTAAACCACTGTATAGTAGATGAGGTATATCACACTTTAGGGAATGGCTGGGAATATACAAGAAGTTAAACAAGCTGTGAATCAGTAAACACCCAGGACGCAGGCCAAGTCATTAATGGGCTTACAAGCTGCCTGTCGGCGCCTCAGCCAATCAGCCAAAACTTTTTTTTTCTCTTTTGCTTTTCTCAGATTTAATCTCTCATTACATTTCTGACAGGTTTCCTCTATGTTTTGATTATTTTTAATTTGAAATTTGAATGGCGCTACTTCTATCAGTTCAGCCAGTCATGATGCAGACTGCAGGCCGATGTGAACTGGTTGAACAAATGGATTCCTGCACAGCTGGGAGACCTGGGCTTTAGAGGCTATCTTAGTTTTCTGTGAATTGTTTCACCACTCACATCAGTGGCTCAGAAGGCCCTTGGTTCCCTGGCTTCTCAAAAATCAGTGGTACTGGGAACCAACATCTCATTAGGAAGGGATTCTGCTTTTCATGCTAAAACACACATCATGGTTTTCCTGGCATACCTGGTGACCATGTGTGTGATAATTCAAATTTGATAAACATCTAATTTTTTCCTCTATTTAACATGTTTCTTATGCTTGGCTCAAGGTAAAGCATCCCTTTGTGCAGCTTAGCATTTTGTGGAGGTCCAAGTTTGTGTGCCAGGCACAGTATTAGTTTTTTTTTTTTTTTTTTAAATCTATGTGCTCTCCTCACCAGAGCCCCAGGTGTGGCAGTTGATTTTATTTCCACTTGAATGTGGGGAAAGAGAGGCTCAGAGATATGGTCACATAGCCTCGCATTCCAAGCAGGACTCTCCCTTAATTATCTTTTGGTTAAAACTTTTAGCTATCTTAACTGAGGTATAGTGGTCGTTCTCCTTCTGTCAAGTACGTCCTGGATTTTTAAGTTATAACTTCAAAATGTTTTGAAAGAGAAAGAATAAAATTGATTCAAAAGAGAAAACACTAAATTTGAAAGGCACTGCATTTCTTCACCACTTTGCCTTTCTTTCTAACCTTGATGCCCCTTACTCTGTCATTATTTGGGGCCAGGATGTTTACCAGGGAGACACGTGTGCAAGCTGACCCATTCCCTCTGCTGCACACTCCCCCTTGCCTTTCCTCACTGCTTTCCTCTAACACTTGCCCCCTCATTCCCACAAGCAGATTCGCAGACCCAGTCTCATATAGTGGGCTCTCTGATCCATGCATAATTTTATACACATTAGACATTCACACTCCAAATAGGATGCATTCATTTGGCTCTAGGTCCTGTCAGCTTCAAGTCCATTTCTCTCTACCCCATTTTACACCCCAATCCTGCCTGGATAGAGAGAAGCTTGACTCCTGAGAACAGGAGTCCCTGGTTTCCCTTCCACTGCACCTCATCTCCCTCCCTTGGATTTTGCTATTTCACGAGGATGTTGGTGGAAGAAGCCTTTTCAAACAGAACAACCCCTAGGGACAGGAAACAGAGAAACATGAAGCCAAAGTTGCTCGGTGCAATGTTCAGGCATTAGGAAGTTTGCTGTCTGCTGTCCCTCTCTGTTTCTTGCTCTCTCCTGCTCTCTCCTCTCTTTTGCAATCTCTTACTCTTTAATGGCTCAGGTAGGTCTAGAACTTTGACCTATAGGAGGAAAGGTGTATGTGAAAGAAAATAATTATTACCAAGTAAACAAATTCTAGCATGAAGAATAATATTCCCAAAGGAGTGCAAAGGAAAAAAACAAGAACATAAAACAAACCAAAAAAAAAAAAAAACAGTTATAGCAAATTCTAATTTGGAGGTCTTGCCAACTTCCTAATTTTATGAACTGAAAACCTGAGACTACAGATTGACAGTCAAATCAAATTTTATAAATTGAATATCTGAAACTACAGATTAAAGCACTATTTATACAGTGCCACAAAGAGAGCTAGTCAAGATCCTAGTCAACTTTTTTCATACAGTCCTATACAATTCCATTCTTCCTGTCTTTCCTATTGTTCTTAGAAAATATTGCAGAACAACTATTTATGTAAAACTTGGTGATCCTTGATTTAAAATCAGAATGGCTACCTTGAGATAGTCTAAATGTGAAAATCAGAATATATATCTAGGGGTCTATTAAGGGAAGAAATAGAAAGCAAGTGCATTCTAATTAACACTTAGAAAGAGGCAAGCAATAGAAAGGTACTGGCTTTTCCTTTTTAATATTTTGCATTCTTAATTTTACTTTAAAAGTATATTCCCTATTCAGAAATCCCTTTTCATGACAATTATTTGTTTCTCAGTGCTTATATTTAAGCAATGAGGTAGTTAATTTCTCCACCCCTTTGTGATCTGTCTTGAAATCCTTCTACCTTCATCAGATTAGAAGCAGCTTAAATTATCTATAGACTTCTGATTTTATCTAATTGGAAATTGGAAAAAGAAAAATACAGTAAAGTCCCTTTATCTGATGCACAGAAAATTACTAGTTAGTTAAGTTCATTAAAAAGTTGGTTAAAGTAGAAAGTTCTTTTAAAAATGGACCTAAACATTTTAATTTAACCGAAATACATGTGAATTTACTGGTTTTTAGATGCCAGACTTCTCCAGACAGCCAAGTTTCAAATCATATATATATATTTTTTTAGTTGTAATTGGACAAAACATCTTTATTTTACTTATTTATTTTTATGTGGGTGCTGAGGATCAAACCCAGAACCTCACATGTACTAGGCAAACGCTGTATCACTGAGCCACAACCCCAGCCCCAAATTATAGCTTCTTTTTTAAAAAAATATTTTTTAGTTTTCAATGGAATTTTATTTTATCTATTTATATGCAATGCTGAGAATCAAACCCAGTGCCTCACACATGCTAGGCAAGGGCTCTACCACTGAGCCACAATCCCAGCCCCAAATTTTAGCTTCTTTTATAAGTACAAGAACTTGAATCATTCTGAATGTAGCAGTCTAGATGCTTATGATGTTTTCAATTTTTGGAAATCTCACCTCCTATAAATCAATAGGAATTTTATGTAGTACTTTGTGTCTGTCAAAATTTTTTAAAAACATTTCTTTAGTTTATATATATACATATAAAACAGAGCTTCTTATTGTCACATCACATTACATTGGTTTAAATATTTAAGTTAGTTTTGATATCAAGTCCAGCCTGCAAACAGGATGGATGGTATGTATAGACCCAGCCTGGGGGAGCAGGGATGCTTGGTTTGCACATGCTGCAAGGATTGCTAGTCCCTGAGGAAAGTAATGGACGCCCAGGGGGATGGATCCCATGTTACTTTTAGAATGGGAATAACCAGCACCAGGTTTATTCAGTGTGTTGATTCTGTGGATGGTCATTAAGAGAGATTTTTATTCCACAGTAAAGGAAAAACTAGAGACCCAAGAAATGGAGAGAGAGGGGAATAAAAGGAATAAAGCCCTTCCAAATGCTTAGAGATAGATGACATAAATAGGTGATTTGGGGAGCAGAGGAAAAAAATGAATACAATGAAAAGACAAAGAGATATACACTTGAAAGAAAAACTAATGCTGAACATGTACAAGAAAGTTGTTACGTTAATTAAACTGGGCTTTTGAATATACTTGAGAATTACACTAGTGATTCAGCTGGATAATGGTGGTTCAGGAGGGCCCAGGACGCCCTGGTCCTCCTTGCAGTCATTGCTTAGGCACAGTGAATAACCAGTGTTCAGAGCATTTCAGATCATATAACCTCTTGTTTTGGAAGGATACCCACAAGATATTCTTCACTGATTAGTAGCCTTATTTTTTGTAAACTATTTCTTATTTGATAACTGCATTTGATTGTAGGATGTGACTCATTATACACTTCTAAAAGTTGATAACTGTAAGTCAATTATGTATTTGATCACTGCCTTCCTGAAGAATTTAAAGCTGTCTCTGGTGATGATGGCAAGTGAGGGAAGAGTTGTGAGGAATGGAGCCCAGTCAGGACATGGTCCTTGTTGCTACTCTTATCCTGATGGGACTTTAAGGCTCCTCCTCCTCCTAATTATTTCCTTCTCTACCTTATCCCCAAGAAGTCACTGTCTTGCTGTACAGAGTACTGGGATTAGAGTTCAGGCAGATTTCAAGTGCAGACTGGTCTGGTCATTGTACAGTCAAGTTTCCTAACACCCTGGCCAGGGATTAGAGGGAGCAGGAACAAAGTTACATGGCTGCCCATGGTTCTGTTAAAAACATGCATTCTCTGTTGAAACAGACTTACGGGTAGCATATGCTGATGTCCATAGTAAGAAAATATGCTACCCTTTGTCACAGAACGGCCCCATATAACCTCTTACCCACTTATTTATCTGGAGATTTTGTGGGAAGTAAATTACTCTCAATTGGAAACCAGATACTCTCAGAAGCTATGGTCCTTTTTGCAGATCCCAAGGGTATTATTTAGAAAATTATTGCTTTAGTCAAGCAAAAGTACCTAACATATGTCTAATGCTAGAAAGTATCTAGTTTGTGATCTGTATGTAATTTTGTTAATTCTTCCCAGTTCTGACTTAGATATTGGATTTTGTTTTGTTTGTGGAAAAACTGAAAACATCAGCTAGCTTTTGGAAATTGGCTCCCTCTGGGGACTGCCCAGCTCCTTTTTTCAGTAATGACAGTGAATTTAATGCTGTATATATGACCTTTACTGAAAAAAAAAATTTAGAAAAAAAAATAAATCTAGCCAAGGGATGGGTCCTGGAATTTGGGGATGTTCCCAGTTTCCAGTATAGTATATGTATAGAGCTGAATGAACTTAAGTCAATGATTGCAGGCTTAGTGGATCCCTAAGATGTCCTTACCTCCTTTCTTCCTGTGAACTCCAACACTTGTGGTCCTTTTTAGGGCAGTCTACTTTGTTCGACATAAGGAGTCCCGGCAGAGGTTTGCCATGAAGAAGATTAATAAACAGAACCTCATCCTTCGAAACCAGATCCAGCAGGCCTTTGTGGAACGTGACATCCTAACCTTTGCAGAAAACCCCTTTGTTGTGAGCATGTATTGCTCCTTTGAAACAAGGCGCCACTTGTGCATGGTCATGGAATACGTGGAAGGTAAATCTGTCTCAGAGAAACGGCACCTGTATCCAGAAGTCCCTCTCTCATTTGTGTTGTGGAAGCTGTGTTTGTGCCGCATAACAGTTATAGCCACGTAGGAACTGAAGCCAGGCAATGAGATGGCTGTATTCCCAGTCATTATCTTCTGATAATTGCTTGTAAAGTGCCTCCTCTACTGTAACAATGGGAAAATTAGTGCTATTTGGAAAAAGGTTGTTTTTCTTTTTAAATAGCTTTCAATCTTAACTACCTCCCCTCAGTTGGTCATTAAAGTGGGAATATAGGCCATGGGATTTTTCCCATGTATTTTTTATCACACATCACAAAAGTGTTCATTACTATTGTTCTTCTTAAATGAATTAGAAGTATATCTTCTTCAGGATATGTTGTGAAATTAAAAATGAGTTAGGAGAAAAAAAGAGACAGCCAGGAAAATCCAGCCAGTCTTCCTGAGTTTCAGCTTTTGTTCTTCCTTCTAAAAGTGGTTTGTGGTCTGCCTTTTAAATACTCTAAATATCCTTTTTTCCATCTTTTCCCCATTAAATTTCTGAGATCTTGAGTGGCCATGACTTGTTGACATAAAGTAAGTAAAATGAATAGATCAGTAAAGGCCAAAACAGTTTTCAGAGCATTGAGTTTAAGCCCTTGTTGTTTGAACAGATTTGCAAAACTATAAAACTCAAGGAAACAGTGAATGTCCTTTAGCTAAACCATTTCATTTTGCAGGTGAATGAAACAAAGTCCAAGAAAGGGAGACCACTGGATACTGAGTGCTTGAGGACAAAAGCCAGGCTTGCCTGACTTCCACCCATCACCCTCTCCAGCACCAGTGCTTTGCTTTCTTAACCATTGTTGTGGTTATTTTAACAACAACAATAACTAATATTGTTGGGCAGTATCCCAGGTTATTAGATTGTTGCAATCCTCATAAAAATTCCACCCTATTACTATCCTGATGTTGTAGATGAAGGAATCAAGACTACCCTGACTGGTTTGCTTAAGAGCTCAGCCTTAAGAGCAGAGTTAGAATTCAGACTCATGTAGCCCATTTCCAAAATCCATGTTTTACACTGACATATTTTAAATTGTTACCATAATCCTGACGTCATGCTAGCAGTTCTTCAAAATACAGTTTTACTTGAGAGCCAAGCCTGCTCTGTTAAATCCTGCATCTTAAATCTTTATTTTTTCCACTTCTTAATTAGAACATGATTACATAGTCTCCAATATGAATGGGATGTCTTACAAATGTGATTCTGCTTTGAAATTCTGAAAGCTAAAGAAACAGGTGGTCCTTGTTAATCCTAGTTGACACTATACCTACTAAATCTTTTCTCTTTTTTTAATAGGGGGAGACTGTGCTACCTTAATGAAAAACATGGGTCCTCTCCCTGTTGATATGGCCAGGATGTACTTTGCTGAGACCGTCTTGGCCTTGGAATATCTACATAATTATGGGATTGTACACAGGGATTTGAAACCAGATAAGTATGTACACTGATGAAACACATGTCCTTTTACAAATACCAATTGTTTTCTAATGTGTACAAAATGTTTTAATATACATTTTTAAATTCCTCCATAATGTTCAAATTGAGTTATTTTAACAGCATATATGGCAATTTTATGTAATTTTTAAAAGCTATAATGCCAGCATTATAATAATAACTTATGATAAATAGTTGGAAAAGATTAAACCCAGAGTGAATTTTTTTAAAGTTTTTTTCTTTGTGATGTAAACTTTTGTAAACTATCTAGAAATTCTAGATAGTTTCTACATTTGATATCATACTTAGGTAATCCATCCCATTTCAAAATAATTTACTTGATATTCCATTGTATTTAAACTTTGTTTTTAATTTATGTGAAATTCATTTTGGTATCTGATTTGAGATAGAGTATTTTCCCCAAATAACTACCTATTCATCTTGAAGCTATTTATTAAATATTTCATGTTTTCTCCACTGATTGAAATGATTTAAAAAATTACATGTTAAAAAGGTATTGTTTTGAAAAAATTATGATAAAATGGACTCATCCTCATTCCAGAAAATTTGGAAAACACAGAGGAAAAAAGAAGAAAGCAATTGTAGCATAGTATTACCAAATAAAACAATTAGAATTTTGCTATATTTCCTTCCAGTAGTTTTTTTAATTCTTTAATTCCTTTAGTGTTTTGTTTATTTAATACTATATATACTATTTAAATTTTTCTTTTGAACTAAAATTAAAAATTTTAAATATATTCAATTGCAAATTCCTTGCATGTAAAATAAGAAATATAGGTTTTGTGGTTAATGAGTACAAATTTAAATAAGAGCTGGAAGTGGAAATCTGAAACAATACATTTTTTCCATCCAAGTGTTTTAATCTGTTTCACTTGAATCACAGATGAGTTGCTTATCTTAATTCCTGATGTATGATATAAAATTACTCATAGCCCTTTCTACTCTCTTATTCTGAAACTGGAAAGGAGTCAAACTTCCATAGTTGAATTTGTCTAAGTTTCACAATGTCGTAAAAACTATCCTCCAAGTAGATTATCAGCTTTGCCTTGCCTTGGGCCCCACCCTGTGAATTGTTCTCTGCCACTAGGGGCAAGTATTTGACAGCTTTATGTGACTAGTCTCTTTCCAGGCCAGGTTGGGTAATAATGTTGATACTGATACATATGCGAGAGTCTTACAAATTGACAAGGGAATAAGGAAAACTAAAAACACGGAAACAGCTTCAAAGTGATTGTTGTTCTCTGTGTCCTTTTGCTTCATAGCTTGTTGGTCACCTCCATGGGGCACATAAAGCTGACAGATTTTGGTTTATCTAAGGTGGGACTAATGAGCATGACTACCAATCTTTATGAGGGTCATATTGAGAAGGATGCTCGAGAGTTCCTGGATAAACAGGTAAGCTCGCATGCAGTGGAGAAATATAAAGTATGGTATTGCCAATGAAATCCGCTTGTGTATACTGTCTTCACATTAGTGCTGGTGGTTTAGATGTCTCTATAAGCCTTACGTTTAATAAAGTGCAAATTGCTCCCATTTGTCTCCCTGGGCCTCTTTGAACTGTCCGCTCCTTCCACAATTCCTCCCCCAGCATTATGGTCTATTAGCAAGACGAACGATCTAATTGCACACAAGTGAGAGTATGAGAGAGACAAATGGAAAACTGTTTTTGTAAGGAATTCAGGAGTCTCAGTAGAGTACTCTTGAAACTCATGATGCATTGTACAATCACGGGTTCTAAAATCCAAGCCATGGCCCATTTCCCTTTAAGCATGCCTCATTACCAAGTGCCCACAATCTGTTCATTGTAAAGTTACTTAAGGTAAACACATCTCAACCATCATGCCTTTATGAAATACCATGGTGTGAATCAGTTCAGAGATACAAGTATTAAAATTCTTCCTGATTATGACAGATTAAAAATGCATTGCTCTTTTGATTTAAGTATTGGAAATGTTTTTAATTTGGTAAAATAGGTAAAATGACCAAACAGCGTCAGAATCTCAATTTGAAACTGAATTCAAGTAGAATTTTAAACTATTCTTCTTTGGAATTAAAGTGATAATTTGCCTTAGTGTCATGATTGCTATTTTTAAGGTCTTAGTCCATATGTTTCCATGTAGCTAAGCTGGTACACTCTAGGCAAAATAATTCATAGTCATCTTGTTCATTTTAATTCATGTGTAATATTCCAGTTATCCTAATATTGCAATAATCTTTCAGGTCTGTGGCACACCTGAATACATCGCCCCAGAAGTGATTCTGAGGCAGGGCTATGGGAAGCCAGTGGACTGGTGGGCCATGGGGATAATCCTCTATGAATTTCTGGTTGGATGTGTGCCATTCTTTGGGGATACTCCAGAAGAGCTATTTGGACAAGTCATCAGCGGTAAATATCATCAGGAGTTATCTTTAAGTCACTATTGGGAAGCAGCTATTCAATGTAAATGTGTAAAGTGACACAGTTTTCACTACTAAAATATTAACCTTTATCAAACAGTTGAGCCAACAAATTAAAAGAACTTGTTCATCAGCACATAACTGACTTTTGTAATCTCGAGAGAGTAGTATGTGTTGAAAACTGATCTGAGAAAGTTTTGTTAACATGGAATTTGAAAATGTGCTAGTGATGTACCCAACTTTTATTGTGTGCCTTTTTTCTTTTGGGTTTTTTTTTTTTTCCCTTTCAACCAAAGAAATTGGTGTGGGATTTACAAATGGTTTAAATATCATCTGGTCTTCTTTCCATAATAGAAAACTTGCACCAGGGAAGGAAAGGTTAATGCGGGTACCATTTACATAAATGGGAAAAAAAATGGCTAATGGCACAATGAAGAAATTAACAAAAATGTAATAAACCCGAAAACAAATATCTACCAAATAATAAATAATGAGAATGGGAAGGAAGCAAATTGAATCCACAGATTGTTAATGATTTCATTGGTAGTTGTTATGGTGTAATGTTATTTCTGCAACAGCTGTTCATCTTTCATTTAAAATTCAATAACCTTTAGATTTTAGCCTGCAAGCTGACCCTCACTATTGTTATGCGGCTTGTGGCAAAGCTAAATTATAATTAAATAGGATCTATCACTACCCTACCTGCTGATATTATACATTTTCCCAAAGCATAGATCAAAAAGACCTCTCTTCCTGGAAGTTTGTCAGGCATCACTGACATCTCTATCAGCCACCTCCAGTCTTTTTTGGACTGTGTTTACATAGGCCAGCAATGGAAATATGGGAAAAATTTACTTTGCAGATGAGGAGCCCCTTAATCACAACAATATTTTCTAACATTGACTTTGCAAGCCAGGCATATTTGTAAACTTTAACAAAGTAGATTTGTGAGTTGCCTGCAGTGTACAACCCCTTTATACAATGTCTGAGCTGTTTATGGATTTATAACTAGACTGTTTTCTGACATACTAAGGCCTGAGTGGCAAGGGGAATCAACTGTTTAATTAACACAAGCAGCAAATGCTGGCTTTGTTCTTGATGCCTTACAGCTCAGATGCATATTCATGTTTTATTTTCCAAATCAGATTTAAACCGCAGCAGAGGAAGCTAGAGGCAGGCACACACAGAAATAACTCATGTTTTTATTGCATTAACATACGCACAGGCATGCACACCTATCTTCAGGCAAACTCCTTTAGAGTGAGAACATATTCTAATATTTATGACAGATTTTAAACACTTCCATTATTAAGATTACTTTGGGTATTACTCTTGTTCTTCAGTCTTAGTATTTTGACCTTTCCTTTGTCTCTATAAATATTTTTTGCAAGATAACTTTTTGTTTCTTGGGATCAAAGAGCTCTGCGGTTGTGGCCAAATTTTTAGATGAGGATAGAAAGAGAGAAAATCATACTTTTGGATGATCCCCAGTAGGTGGGCACGTGAAGCACAGGAATTTTGGAGGGTTTTTTTTATATTGAGTCCTCTTTTTTTTTTGCATTACAATTTTTAATACACATATATACCACAATTTTTCATATTTGAGTCCTCTTAATAACCAGAAGGCACAACTTGTGGGAGCCAATTCTGCCAAAGATACTGCTTATTGAAATAGTTTCATCCTATCGTGTGGAAAGCTGTGCTATTTGTTTCTTGTAAAATAATGCTGCTCACAGTTGACTCTGTAGAGGAGTTAACTAAAGATTTTAAAATGCAATTCTCCTTTCAGTAGCTCTGGAGCAGGGCCTGAGATGAGCATTTCCAACAAATATGTATGTGAGTCCATGCTGTTGGGACCTGGACCATCCTTTGAGAAATAGTTATTAACTACTTTTCTTTTTTCCAGATGAAATCAATTGGCCTGAGAAGGATGAGGCCCCACCACCAGATGCCCAGGATCTAATCACTCTGCTTCTCAGGCAGAATCCTCTGGAAAGGCTGGGTACAGGTTAGAGCTCATGTGTTTTGATTTTTGTCAATATGCAAGAAATAGTGCATTTGTGAATCAATCTGAGGCCTTTGTGTTTTGCTTTTGTATAGGCAACATCTGTTAGTTGATGTGTTACATGACTACATTATAGCAACATTGTTTGGCATTTTGTTTTCTGATTAAGACCAGTGTAGACATCATTAGGGTCATTTTGTTCTTGTTTTGTTTTCATGTTTTGCAAAACAGAAATTCTTATTTGTTTCAATAAGTAAATCTCAAGGACATATGCAACTCTTCTGTCCTAAAAAGCATATATCTTAAGTAATTTGAAATAGAGAATTAGATATGTGGAACTTTTTTTTTTTTGAAATATATATTCACATAAAGATTTGACCCAGCAGGTTGCTATCCACAGGCTTTGAAAGGGGTTATCAGTACTCAAACTAATTATTGGAAAGAGGGCCCGGGGTTGAACCATGCATTCATATCATGGTGATCAGCGCCATGATTCAAGGAGGAGATTAAAAGCCACTGCTATTCAAGATGAAGTAGATAGGTTTGTTTCTTGCTGATTGCTTTTCTTAACTATTCTGCTGTCAGTTTTCTGCTTCCTTTTCTTCCATGTATTCTGAATAGACAGACTTTTAGAGATCCCAGTTTGCCTGAGCATGTGCATTTGCCTTATGAGACTAAAATATTAAATCTAAATGCACATATGCTAGCCAGTATCCATAATTTTCATCAGAATAAGTGGTTGGCTTGATATGGATTATTTAGTATAAAATGTTTCATATCTACCACATTTTAATAGAAATACCAGAAAAGACAAAAAATAAATCTCTCCCCCGTTTTTTTAAGATCATTTGCAATAGTTCCAAATATTTATACTATTCTCCACATTCACCCTCAGATTCCCATTGACTTGTGATTGGAATGCTGCGTAGCTAAAGTTTATGGTAATTCATACAGTAGAGATTAGCAAACTATATAGCCTATAGACCAAATTTGGTCCACTGCCTATTTTTGTAAGTAAAGTTTTATTGAAGCACAACAAAGCCATTCATTCAACATGTTCTCTGTAGCTGCTTTCAATCTAAAATGGCAGAATCGAGTGATCATGAGCAGACTCTGTGGCCCACAAAGACTAAAATGTTTACTGCTTTGTCCTTTACACAGAAAATTTGCAAAAACTACATTAGAGAATTCAAGAAGGTTTAAAATCAGGGCTTAATAGGAAGTGTTGTGAGCTGAGCCTTTTAACTGGAGCTCCAGGTGCCTCTGCTCTTTTCAGTGGATGAGTGGACTTTAACTTAGGAAATAATGTAAATCAAGGTTAAGGGCACAAGCTCTGGAGTCAGATTACCTGAGTTTAAATCTCAACTGTGTGACCATGGGCAAGTTAACTTGCCTTTCTGTTCATTGTTTTCTCATCTGTGAAAAGGAGGTTTTAGTAATAACACCTCACAGGATAAATGAGGATAAAAGTGGTCATCCAGGTAAGGCTCTTAGAACTTTGAATTTTTTGCTTGTCATTGAATTCATGCTTTCCTTTTGCACATATGAAACATACAAGGTGGTGTCATCCCTACCTTTGAGTCCACTGAACTCCAGCTTTATATTTCCTCCCGCCCTATTTGTTTTTCCATTTGTCCAAAGTAACTAGCAAAGTCATTATTTTCTACCTTCTGTGGCCTGCAGTCAGATGTGCTTTACGGTTCAAGAGACATCAGTATCCATCAAAGAATTGGTGTCAAGACTATGTATGGGGCAGAGTTTTGAGGAGTGAGTTTTACTCAAACAAAATATGAGAAGCAATGACATTTTAAGATTTCTTTGTGATAATACAAATATCTATTCAGATGTCCAGCTCAGCTAACTTAGAGAAATATCCTCCTAAGATCTGACTGCAAATATATTTCAGTGGGCACATCCTTTCTAAAGCACACTCAAGAGTCCCTATTCCTCCGATGTTCAAGTATCAGTTTAGAGAGTTTTGTATTTGATATTGTGCCCTTTTCCCTCCTCCAAGAATACCTGGATTCTTGATTGGACTTGACTTAATAAGACAGGGCTGTGATGGTGGTCAGCATACCCACGTATGTACATCATATGCTGCAAGCTATTTCTCTGCACATTTTCTGATTGCACATTTCCTGGTTGCTGCTTTCAGTCTTTTTAATCTTTGACAGCTTGAGGGAGAAATCCCCTAGCAAAAGCATAAAAGAGACACTGAAAAGACCCTGTCCAAGCTCTTTGCATTGTCAAGAAGTGATTGCCAATCAGGCAGGTCCAACATGACAGATCCCGGTAGGGCCTGGAGAATGAGGCTGAGGATCCTACAGGCCTGCCACGCAGCTTCCAATGACAGCATTTTGTATTTAATGCATATTTAACGGGCAAAATAATGCACCGTGAAAATGTGCGAATGCACATTTGCCCGAGAGACTAGAGAGGCTGAGAAAAAGGGTGTGAAGAACATAATGGATGTTTAAGAAAATTCCATGAAAAGAGAAAACTCAAGGGAGAATGTTGGTGCCAAAGCATAACTTGCAGTCTGGGACCTCGCCCTCCTTGAACTATGCTCTTGAACTCGCAGAGAATTGAGTGGCAGCCTGGCTCACTGGATCTCAGAGTTGCTCAGACATGACTGAGTGCTGGTGGTTCCCATGTGCCAGCTATGAGATCTCAAGCAGTTTCTTTATTGCTCTCAGTCTTAGTTTCCTAGTCTATGAAAATGGGCACACTCGACACCTCATAGGATTATTGTGAGTTGTACATAGAAAAATGTTCATGAGGATCTCCAGTACATTGAACTCATGTATAACAGGATCTCAAGAAATAACTTCCCTTCTCTTCCCTTCATGGTGAATTCTTACATTGAGAGCTACCATTGCTTGAGTTATTTGCATATATCTCATAAAGCTATCACCTATACTTTTTCTAATAGTTTAGCAGATCATTTTCCCCCAGTGTATTTCTTTAATTCTTTTCTTCCTCATCTCTCCATAAATGTATGAGAAACAGGACCCACTCCTTCTCAGGGAGGCTCAAAGGCCAAAGGATGAGAAATGTGAACTGGATCCCCAGTGGGCTGATTCCCTGGGGAAGATCAATTTGTCATAGTCCAAAAGAGGAAGTGGAGGTTTTCATCAGCTTGGGTCCAAGAGTGTGGCAGGCAGGGCACTGATATGTTCTGGAAGTGCCATGTAGCCGTTGACCTTGGATACACTGTTTCTCTGGGTGAAGTAGAGCATCCCAGAATGTCAGAGTGTGCCAGTGATACATTCCCACCAACAGCAGCTGAAATGCATGCTAGTCATTATGGTACAGTAGAAGCCTGGCAGGGCTGAGAGTGCAGAGATGCATGTCATCAGGGCTTGACTCTGTTCACCCCTTGTTGTCAACACAGTAGGGGAGTTGGATAGGGAAAAAGCCCTCATGACTTTGTATTCTGCTTCTCCAAGTAAAAGAGCCCTAGAAGAAAATGTCACTGGCAGCTGTTTGGAGCTATGGATTGGGGTGAGATAACAGCCAGAATGTTACAAGGGACTGGAGTGGGATGTGAGGAGGTACTGTAGAACAGTCACATGAATTGGCTGCGCTCCCAGGTACTGGAATTTGTGAATCCATTTCAGATTGAGGCAGGAGAGGTGGTGGTGTGGAGGCAACGTATGCAAGCCTTCTCTTATGTGGGTGGGACTGAGACACTGAGACTTGCCCTGGGTGTTGCAGACAGAGCAGGGTTTAGCCCCTCCTCCTTACCCTCGGAAGGGATCTCAGTCCAGTGTGCTTTGTTGCTTTTCCTTAGTTTTCCCATCTAAAAATGGAGTTGATAATTCCTCCTTTGTGTGGTAATTTCCAATGATTTAATTAAGGGAAACAAGATACCTACAGAATGCATTGCAATACTTGGCACAAAGTCGACCCACAAGACATTAACTACTGGTGCTATTGCTGCTGTTATTAACCTCAGACTTCAGGATGTAGCTAGAAATATGGAAAACACCTGGATAGAAACTCAGATGAAGATTCCAATCCAGTGCTTTCTAAAGAAGAAGGTCTTTTCCCCTCTTTGGGATGATTTCGATTGGTTTACTTTTCTCTCTCTGAAGTTGTTTCCGGAGCACCAGTTTCTCCTTCCCGGGTTTCAAGCTAGAGTCAAAACTGTGCCTTGTGCTAGAAGGACAGAGCCATAGCACCCCTTCTCTCAAGGGACTCACAGCCCAATTTCTATACCACTTCCATTTCCTATCCTGTTTCTTTTGTATCCCTCAGAGGACTGGATGAGATGCCTGTGTGACTCCACAAGGAAGAAGCTTTTACATTCCAACTAGAGGCAGAGAGTCTGAGTAGACCCTAGTATTGCTCTTTTGAGAAATCTCTCATCAACTTTGTGTGCTGGAGGCAGTTTGGATTCCTGCGCTACGATTTTATAATTTATACCCTCTTCTCTTGATATGGTCATAGGGTAGTATATTATATGAGCCTGCATTTCAAAATCACTATTGAAAATCATGAACTGAATTAAACATATCTCACATTGTGCTATCATGCTGACTTGGCAAAAAGGAGCTTAAAACTTAGGAATCGCTGGTTGCAGTGGTGCTCGCCTGTAATCCCAGCAGCTTGGGAGGCTGAGGCAGGAGGATCGAGAGTTCAAAGCCAGCCTCAGCAGTGACAAGGCACTAAGGCAATTCAGTGAGACCCTGTCTCTAAATAAAATACAAAATAGGACTGGGGATGTGGCTCAGTGGTTGAGTGCCCCTGAGTTCAATCCCTGGTATACTACCCCCCGCCCCCCCCCCAAAAAAAACCCCTTAGGAATCGTGATTCATTTTTATTGGATGCATTATAAATCCATCAAACAGGTTTGTAAGTTCCTTACTTAAGAATCTAAGCCACAGAATCTAATGCCTACATATGTTAATGAGCAATCCAATAAAATTGAATGGTAATCATTATATAGTATTTAGGAAAAATTCATCATTATTAACCTTACCCCAGAGGAAACATTGATGTGAACACATTTTGCACCTTGTTAGAATTTGGGTTTGTAATGAGTAAGCCTGCTTTGGGCCAACATGCGTCCACATCCCCAGGTTCAGCATAATGTGTTTTTAAGTGGCCACATCATTAACCTTTGAAAAATGGAAGAAGTCATGGAAAAATTAACAAAGAAAAACTGCCATAGCCACTGCTGTTAGCAAAATCTGATCTCCTGCTGATTTTTTTTTCTTCGAGTTTTGGTTGTAGAATGAACAAGTGTGATTTCCATGATGTCTTTACTTCTCTGCCAATTAACGTTTCAGCTGTTAAGACCTCGACTTGGAGGATAGTTTACCACTTTGCTCTGTCTCCACCCTCTTCTCTTCCAGGTGGTGCATACGAAGTCAAGCAGCATCGCTTCTTCCGTTCTTTAGACTGGAACAGTTTGCTGAGACAGAAGGCAGAATTTATTCCCCAACTGGAATCTGAGGATGACACAAGTTATTTTGATAGTATGTGCATTATCCGACATAAGACACTGTTTGGCCTTTATTTTGTAAAAAAAAAAAAAAAAAAAAAAAAAAAAATCATCTCCGTTATTGAGCCTTCCAATCTCATACCTACAAGTTCTTAAACACAATGTTGCTTTGATACAAAGATTCATAATTAGCTAAATTGAAAGCAGACATTTTGAGTAATTGGAACTGTTCCTAAATATTTCTCTGCAGCTCGGTCAGAGAAGTATCATCATATGGAAACTGAAGAAGAAGATGATACCAACGATGAAGATTTTAATGTGGAGATAAGGCAGTTCTCCTCATGTTCACACAGGTTTTCAAAAGTAAGTAAAATGGGTCATCAAAATACAGTCTCTGGGAGGAGCTCCCTGTGGCCAGTACTTGGGACCCTACATAGTTGGACTGAATCGGAGACCACATGCCCCTTTTGGGGTTTGACGTCTCTGGACTTAAATTCCTTTTGTTTAGGGAAGATGACCTTGTCCTGATGGTGTCAGCAGGCCCTACCCTACTGTGGTAGTATCTTTCCCTCCCCACCAATTAAAAAACGTTCTTTTGGAGGCATAGACTTGCCCAAGTAGTCATCTCTGTGTGGCTGTCTACCCAGTATGCCTACCAGGAGTAGAGATTATGAGTCATATTGAAAAGGCAGTAGGAATCAGGCTAGAATTTTGGAGATGCTTGATAAAGATGCCTTTTTACTAACAGTGTTAATATTTAAAAAAAAAAAAAAAGTTTCGAGACAGGGTAGGATCCTAGGAAAAGTGGAAATAGACCTGCCCAGCACCCTACTCTCTCTCTTGCCACTTTCAGTTGCTACATATTTTCTGTTGCCATGGCACTTTACATGATTATTGTTTAGGTTTTTTGTAGCATTTCATGATTTGAAAGTGTTCTGTAGCTTTTTCTAAATGACTACCTAGAGTGTATCTGCAAATTGGCCAGCACTACCCCCTCTGTAGTGGTGGCAATGACAGAGGGAGAGATTTCCCAAGAGAGGGTGGTGGCAAGTCAGTCCCAGAGCCAATACAAAGGCTTTCCTAACTCTAAATGAGTACTTAGAGCTTGATCTATTCTCTGGCCCACAAAGACCACCCCAAATTGCCTTGGAAGGTTTTTTCTTTTTCCTGTATCCTGTCTCTACGGCTATTCTTTTCCTCTGTGTCCTGGTAGATTGTAGCGGTGTCATGGTGGTACCCATGAGAATAGCCAAATATGAGGCAGTGGGGCTTGCTCCCAGCTCTGGGCTCCCAGCACCCTTGTTTTACAGGAAAGATTAAAAAATGGGCTGAGACTACTTGGCTCCATGATGCATGCCTGTAATCCCAGCTACTTAGGAGGCTGAGGCAGGGGAGGATCTTAAGTTCTAAGACAGCTTTGGAAATTTCCCAAAACCCTGTCTCAAAATAAAAAATTTTTTAAAAAAAGCTGGAGGAATAGCTCAGTGGCAAAATATTTTTCTGGCTTGTGTGAAGCCCTGGGTTCAATCCCCAATACTGGGAAAAGAAAAAAAAAAAGGAGAAAAAAAATGGGCTGAAACTTAGATTTGTCTAACCCCTGAACCTCTTCAGGAATCTCAGTAGCAACATAGGAAGCTGCCTGTGTATGTGATTTATAAGACAAATAAGTCTGGTTCTCAGCACCAAGTATGTACTGAAACCCTCCTCCCAGGCGATCTTCTCATCCCCACCCAGTCTCAAAACAGATTATCTATTCTTCTCATCACACTCAATTCCAATTCATTTTTCTTCTTCCTACCCCTGACTAGTAGCCAGTATACCATTTTTTCTCTGTTATTTTATTTTCTCATTGACTTCATGGTTAAAAAGTAATCCAAGAGGCATATTGATCCTGAGGCCTTAGAAACCCCAATGCATCTAAGGATTATGTTTGCAGATACAAAGTCCATGAGATATGGAGAGAGAGGGGAGTGAATTGGTAGCTCCCCAAACACACACACACACACATACACACACACTCACTCTTGATACTTCATCTCAGGATTCAAGTAAACAACCTTACAAGTGCTTTCCTAATACCTGGTCCCAGTTCACACTTTAATCATACTCTGAGTTTTTCCTCCCAAGACTTCTGGGGTTTTTTGTTTGGTTTTTTGGTTTTTGGTTTTTGATTTTTGACAAGCTCTTTCTAGAAGATATTAACAGGCACTGATTATTTGCCTTCCAGGTCTTTAGCAGTATAGATCGAATAACTCAGAATTCAGGAGAAGAAAAAGAAGACTCTGGGGACAAAACCAAAAGCACAACCTTGCCATCCACGGAAACGTTAAGCTGGAGTTCGGAATATTCTGAAGTGTATGTGAGATGACTCCTAAGTAGTCTTTTAACAGTGGCTGTTAGGGCAGTGGTTCTTAAACCCTAGTAAGCATCAGAATCACCTGGGGCCCTGCTTAAACACAGATGGCTGGGCCCAACCCAGAGCCTCTGATCTAGAAGGTCTTGGGATGGGTCCTGTGTGTTTCTAGTAAGTTCCCTGGACATGCCAATGGGGCTGCTCTGGGTGCACACCTTAAGTATTATCACATGACACATGTCTTCATTAGGCTTGTCCAAGTTCCATTTCTACATGATTCATTCCAAAATTCACCTCTAACACAATTTCCTGGTGTGTGTATTTGACTTTGTTTTTGTTTGTAATTAAGACAACAGTTGTCGACATCCAACTCTTCAGATACTGAAAGCAACAGACACAAACTCAGTTCTGGCCTACTTCCCAAACTGGCAATTTCAGCAGAGGGAGAACAAGATGAAGCCACCCCCTGTCCTGGAGACCCTCATGAGGAGCCTGGGAAGCCAACTCTTCCTCCTGAAGAGTGTGCTCAGGAGGAACCTGAGGTCACCACCCCAGCCAGCACCATCAGCAGCTCCACCCTGTCAGGTGAGCCTCTGGTCACTGCCTGCCACTCTCATCCACCAGTCTAAGTGAGTCCCAGGGCTGGCCAAGCCAGGCAGTGGGGGTGGCAGTTTTATACTCTTGGATTCCTGTCATGACTCCCCTTCTTGTGCTTGAAGGACAAACTCCCAAGAACTCAGGTCAGCTGTTTGAGACTGCCTCAGTGCTTGGCCATACAGCAAGCTGTTCTAGCTATAGTTTAACCTTAAAGCCAGGCTCTACTTCCACAGCTGCTTCCGTGGGACCCTCTGGAGACAGGCAGAATCTGCTAAAGGAGCATATTTTCAGCAAAGGAACAGCTTGTGTAGTAGCATCTAACTCAAGAGTTCTGAGCAAGGGACAATATCCAACAGTCAAGTCATCAGAACTACCCTTGAAAATGTCTTGAATCCCCATAAGGGACAGTATAAAAGCCAGTTTTCCCTCCAGCATTGAGCCGATTGATAGTTTCTTTGAAGGAGTTGGCTTCTGGTAAAGGGACACGTTGCAGCAAACAACTTATCTCTGCACATTAGACTCACACTAGAGCAGCAAGATTCTTATGTGTGAGGCTCACAGACACCTTCCAGAATGTTTCAGATTGAGAGAGAAGGGAGAGAAAGTCAGAAATACCAACCCAATTTCAACTTGTGTCTTACATGCCTGTGAAATAACTCCACTGCATACAAAATGTACCTCTCAGTCTGCAGGGGGTGAGACACTCCCGAGACATGTTTGCCTGTTTGGGAGGCAGTCAAGGGTTTGAGCCTTTTCCTTGACAGTACTTTTGTGTAAAGCAACCTTCCTGACATTGGTAATTTTGCCTCCATAGATGTTTAAAGTATTTGCTGACTTTTAATAGTAGAGGTATCCCCCTTAGATAACCAAACTTGCACTTCCCTCACAACAAGACTTTGAGGTGCATTTAAAATATCATTTGCTTTATAAAATTTCATGCACAGCATATATTTCTATAAATCTTGTGCATTTATGCTTTTTCAAAAAAAATGAAACGTGAATATGGCTTATGGTTGCTATAGTAAATGTTTTTATTAAGTCATATTCATTATGCTAGTTTGATAACCATAAATGATTCCAACTTTTTTTCTCAATATTTTTTTAACTAACTGAATATTCATAGTGTAAGGTTTTTTTTTCTTTTTAATCCCCACCCCCTCACAAAAAAAATTCACCAGCTAGATTGACTTCAGCTTCACTAAAAAGTTTGTATCTGTGGCATTTCGTATATGCTTAGAGATGATTGTAGAGTTGGTTGGTTTTTCTTTTACTGCCTTTCACCTCAGTTGTTTCTGTGTTGGATAATTGCACCTATTCTAATGGTAAAGCCAGGAGAATAGCAATGTGAAAGTAGTGTTGAGGCAACCTACTTCCCTTTAATTCTTGGTACTCAAATCAAATGTAGATATATTGGTATTTTATAATCCTGGTTACAAAGGCCTTAGCTATCTTGCCCTGACTAGAGCGTATTCACCTCCATGTTGTTCTTCACATAGTGAATTATTTATTCTCTCTTGGCATCTTCAGCCTCTGTCAGAAAGGCAGGAGGTGAAGGGAGGGGAACGGTGTCTAAGCATTTGATTGATTACTTTCATAATTAAAAAGAATTCTGCTTAGGTCCTGTCATGCATTTTGATTAATAGATTCAAACCACCGTTCTCCTTCCCTCTCCCCCATACACACACTAAAAATAATCAAAGACCTTGGGGGTTGTACAGAATAGAGAGATGAGCTGATTTGCTTATAGCCAAGGGTAATTAGGGAACCTGAAAACCGTGACTGTAGTAAAATTAAATTTGTTGATTTTTATATTGCTCCACCATCGAAAAGAAGGAACCCTTGACATTTAGAGAACATTAAGGTGACATTATCTACCATTGGCAGAAAGGAAGCACATGCTTCTAGTCAGTGTTGCAAAATGAAGTGGCAGAGACAAGAGAGAATTGAATATCCACACTCTGCACAACTTTATACCTGTTTCTTTCTCTCTCTTTTTTTATGATAGCATGGTATTTGAGTTCTTGAAAAGCAAGTCTCAATGGTAGATGTGGTACTCAAATGCACCCAGAGATTGGGTTTTTCATTTTATTCTTGTCAGTGATTCCAAGCAAACCCAACTAGAAGGAGAGAGAAAATGTGTAACTCACCCAAAGGTAAACATAAGTTTTAGGAGATGAAATTTTTGACCTGTGAAGCAGTTTTGTCAAGTCCTTCCAGTAGCTCATTTCTTTAAGGGCCTAGGATAGATACACAGCTAAGTGAGAATGCATTTAACATACAGGAATGAAAGCATTGTTGATACCTGCCTTAAGATTGTCCTCTTTGGTTGGCCAAGATGGGTGCTTCAAGACAGGGGAATGAATCCGACATAACTTTCCTATGTAAATATATGACTACACTATAGTCAGTCTCAACATCATGTAGATCCACAGCATAAGGATTCTAATTAGAATAAGATATATTCCATGTCATGTGTAACTAAAAAGAATAAAAAATTTTTAAAAAATGGGGTCTCCATGGAAGTCCATGAACCTTTTCCTGTAATTGGAGTACAGTTGATGGCCATGAAATATGCTATTCCTACACTGCCCTCTGAAGCCCCAGGCTCCCTTAGCTTAGACCAGAGCTGCCTCCAGACCACCTCCAAGAGCAAGGATCAGATGAGCACTGTACAGTTGAGTAGTGTGTATGCAGCATCGTAATCAAAATATTAGCTATGTCAAATCAGGCTACACCTTCCTGGTCAAAGAATGTCATGTGGTTCTCACTTTAAAACATGCTGGCTGATCTTTCAATGGAGCAGCATCTGTAATGGCGGTACATACTCTGCATGGATTATAGTTCCTAAAATGAGAGAGTTGAAAATTTTTAATCACAGGGGGCTTAGATTCTATTAATTAATGGATTCTATTAACATCAGTTCTATATTTCTGTCTCATAAGTTTATGAGATGAGCATCACCTCTTTTGGATGGCCAAAAATGTGCTATCAGTGATTTTTAAAAAGGAAATAGAAAATTGATGACCTGGGTAATAAAGAATAGGAGAAACACAAATGAGTCAGTGCTCAGCTTGTCCCAGGGGGACTCATGTCTTTGTGCTTCAGAACTTTCTGTACTGTTGGCCTCTCTCATTCTCCATTGCTGTCCCCTCCTTATGTTTATATTCTCTTGAGGGTAGTCCTGATTTATTTTAAATGTTGTTTTAGTTGTCAGTATACCTTTATTTTATGTATATGTGGTACTGAGAATCGAACCCAGTGCCTCACAGATGCTAGGCAAGTGCTCTGCCACTGAGCTACAACCCCGGCCTCTGATTTTTTAACTTATAAACAGCTTTAGTTTTTTACTGAGGGTTAATAAAGTAAGGGGTATCTTAGAGAGGATGGAAATTAACTTCAGGGAAGGTTAATGGAGGACGCACCTCCTAGATAAAGGGCCAGGAAGAGAGAGAGCCGCTGAGGAGTGTAGCCAGTAATATCCTATGTCTTGTCCATTGAAATTTGCAAAGAGCTTAGAGTAAAAGGAGGCTCCCATGGGACAAGCCAAATGAGATGCTTTTGCCACTCTTCTGTAGGTGACATACCTGAGCCTACTGAGGTACATACTAGGAAGATGGTTAGAAGTGAACAGCTAGGAGCCAACATAGAGTGATTCAGTGATGCCCCTGTGTCAGAATTATTAGCCACATTGATGATGATCATGAGTATCAGAGTATGAAGTGTGTAGTCCTGGTGCTCTAAGGTAGTGCTCAGTTCATAGCATGGCTTTTTATTGGGGCCAGGAAGGAACAACAGTCATCTACATATGGGTTCTGCAAAATAGAGTATGGAAAGTAATTTATTCCTCCAGTTAAATGGAATCACCAATTGAGAATTTGTCAGACTTTTGTAGAAGGAGAACAAAGCCTGAAAGGACACCTCTTCTGTCTCCTTCTCAGCATTCTCTTTCTGAAGGCTTTGTTCTTGTTGGCCTGACACTGTCTGGTCACGGGCCACATGGGAGAGCGTTTCCCAGCATAGGTGCTTCCTTCTCTCTCTTGCCGTCTCTACCTCTCCTGTCCTGGATTTTCCTGAGTGTGCCTATTCCTTTCTCTTTGTACAGTTGGCAGTTTTTCAGAGCACTTGGATCAGATAAATGGACGAAGCGAGTGTGTGGACAGTACAGATAATTCCTCAAAGCCCTCCAGTGAACCCGCCTCTCACATGGCTCGGCAGCGATTAGAAAGCACAGAAAAAAAGAAAATCTCGGGGAAAGTCACAAAGTCCCTTTCTGCCAGTGCTCTGTCCCTCATGATCCCAGGAGGTAGAGAGACATCTATTCGCATGAAATTGTGTGATTTGTGCATGTGCTCCCCCCATCTTGGAATGCTATTTGAGATGCAAGATTGCTTGAAGTAATAAGGGGTGTTGTCCCAGGACAGCTCTCCAGAGTTCCTGCCTGTGGACCCCTGAATTCCCCCCCGCAGGACCTCTGGGGCTCCCAAACAGCATGCACGGCCTGTTTCATCTCACTCTCTGCATCTGGGAATGATGAGGGGCTTCCTTCATAGGAAGCCTTCTTTCTTTCTTTTCTTTTCTCTTTCTGGAATGATTTTTCTTTTCTGCACTGCATATCATTTATACACTTTACAAAACTGTTTATAGCATCTGTTTTGGAAAGCTAAGTATAGTTTTTCTCATCTAATTAATAAGGAAATAGACACAGAACATGAAAGATTTTCATTTCTAAAGATGCACGGCGTCACACACAGCACTGAAATTACAAGTTTTCCCAATTCTGTCAGTTGAGCTATGCCCCCTCCTACTGGTAGTCAAATCAACCTCTGCCCTGTTTTGGAAAACTGGGCTAAATTATGGGTTCCTTGGGTTGCAGTATTTTTCCACAATCTGGTTTTATCTCATCCAAGTCTGTAGTAACTCCACTGGCAGGGATGAAACATCCACCCTGGTGGTTGTGACATCACTCATATGACAGCCATAGAGAAGAAGTGGGAACTAACTTATGTTGCAGATGGCTTGTGTTTGGAAGAATGCAGGCCTTGTATAAAAGGGATTGTTTGCATTTTTAGAATTTCATGTTTGTGCCAAAAGAAATGGGATATAAACAAATGCTCATTTGAGGAGCAGGACTCACTCTAGCAGATTCCATTTCTGGGAGACATCCCATTTAGACCATAAGGCTGACACCATTCTCCCAGTCTCAATGACCCTTCTTAGCCTGAGGTGTAGCCCAAGTGCAGCTGCATAACAGGAAGGTAAGTTTGATGTGGTTCTGTCCACATTTGAAAAGTGAGCGAGATGGCTTGCACTTAGGGAAACTATTCAATCTGGGGTGATAAGGGAGACTATCATGGGGTAGAGGATTGGGGGCCTGGCTGTTTTGCAGTTTGGGTCTGTCTCTGTCCTCTTCTCACTCATATGCTGTGAAATTCCCTTCACACCACTGTACCTCCCCTTACCTGACCTTTGGATTAGATATAGAGGCATCCTGGTCCTCTTTGACCAGGATGCCTCATGAAGTCAGAGTGAAGGAACAGAGGTGGTGATACATTTAGCTTTGTTCTTCTTTGGACAAAATAAAACTTGGAACTTTCAGCTTACTGTGGCCAGCAGTGAGTCTCTCAGTGGTACTGCAGACCAGCCAGTAGGCTGGTGCCAACAACGTACATTTAAAACTCAACACCCCCTTTAAGTTACTCTTTTCTCCTTCTCTCTCTCACACAATTTCACATGACCAATTAATAATATCTGTTTAGATTCATGTTGATGAAATGGTGATAATGAGCTATAAATGGAAAGTTTGTGTCAGTGTGTTCAAGCTACTATAACAAAATTTCATAGACT
The DNA here is from genome assembly GCF_045843805.1 of Urocitellus parryii. NCBI lineage: Eukaryota > Metazoa > Chordata > Mammalia > Rodentia > Sciuridae > Urocitellus > Urocitellus parryii. The sequence continues at coordinate 53,369,830 of NC_135531.1, forward strand.
TAGTAATTTATAAAAAACAAATCTATCCTTCACAGCTCTAGAGGCTAGGATGTCCAAAAATCAAGGCACCAGAAGCCATGGTGTCTAGCAAGGACTTGTCCTGATAGATGGGCACCTGCCAGATATTCTCACAGGCAGAAGAGGGAAGCAGGTGCCCTCAGGCCTCTTACAAGGGCACTGACCTCATTTGGGAGAGGCAGAAACTTCGTGGTGTCATCAACCTCCCACTTTGGGGGGTGTGGGAGTGGGTACCGGGTAGTAAACCAGGGGATACATCTCAGTTCTTTTTAATTTTGAGACAGAGTCTTACTAAGTTGCTGAGGCTAGCCTCAAACTCTTGATATTCCTGCCTCTGCCTCCTGAGTTACTGGAATTATAGGCATGCACCACCTCACTGGGCTTCGTCCCATCTCTTAATACCATCACTTTGGGGATTAAGTTTCAACATATTAATTTTGGTCGGGAGGGGGACAGAGACATTTGGAACATAGCAGTTTGCTTAAAAACAGTAGAACCGGTGTTTTGGAATATGAGCTGAGTTGCTCATAAAATTTCTCTATCTCATCTGCCTTATCCTAGAGGAAACCTTATTTTATTTGCAGGTACTACATGTGGATAATCAAGCTGTAACCATAGTAATGAGTCATTCTTTTCTGGAGAAGTTGCCACATTAGTGTTTTCTTTATTAAAATTCATTAATCAATACTAGTTCAATAACACTGCAAAAAGAAGTTGGTAGGTTGTTCTTTGGTTTCCTGGTCATGTGTTTTTGGAAAGGACCATATTAAATTGTTTTGTGTAAGATTTGGAGTCTAGTTTCTTTTACTGTAGTAAAAACTGCCTTCTCTGCACTAGGACATATTTGAAATACACGCATCCGTGATTTTTTTTTCCTTAATTAAAATATATTAAAGAAAAGTATCATAGCCAGAAAGTAGCTAATCTCTTTTAATTAGAGAACTAAGAAATCATAACTTTAAATATTAATTAAAACATCAGCTTTAAATAGAAGCAGCTTCGATGTTTCTTTGACAGGCTTCAGTTTTACAATGCATCTGTTTACTAATATAAAAATTTTTGCACTGTTTATTTTGTTGTTGAAAATGAGTGCGTTTCATTTTGTGGCCATGCTCCCCGTCCTGACAGAGCTCCTTGGGGAGGCTGACTGCAGGCATGTGTGTGTGTGCCTGGGTTTGGCTTTGATGGTTGGCTCTTTGTTGCAGATATGTTTGCTGTCTCTCCACTGGGAAGTCCAATGTCTCCCCACTCCTTGTCATCGGATCCTTCTTCTTCACGAGATTCTTCTCCCAGTCGAGACTCTTCTTCAACAGCTGCTCCGAGTCCCCATCAGCCCATTGTGATCCACAGTTCAGGGAAGAACTATGGTTTCACCATCCGAGCCATCCGGGTGTACGTGGGAGACAGTGACATCTATACCGTGCACCATATCGTTTGGGTAAGACCAACCGTCTCTTGCTTGTCAGTTTTCACTTCCAGTCAGATTGGGGAATGGCTGAAGCAAAGTTAATAGAAAACTTATTTTCTGTTAACCTGACCTTTGGAACCTGTTTCATTTTCCTTTTAATGCTCTTTTCCTTTATCTGTATGGTGGAACTGAATTTAGCAAAAATTAATAATTTCTCCTAATTCTGTCCAGTTTTCATAGTTGATTGTCCATTCTTAAATATCAACTAGTAGACATACTAAAAGGTCATCATATTTCTATCCTACTTACATTTTTCTTTCCTGGGATTGTTTTTTAAAATTAGATTCCCAATTCTCTTGAAAATTTTTAAAGGAAATGGAAAATAACCTATTTCAGAACAATGACACAATAAGAAACATGCCTTTTTGATGTCCTAGTAGGAACTTAGTATCATTTGTGAATTGCTCAAAATATTCTGCCAGAACAAACAGTAGGTGTTAGGGTTGTCATTTGTTTGCTCAAAAACATATTCTCTTCTCTTGGACTTCAGAATGTAGAAGAAGGAAGCCCAGCATACCAGGCAGGACTAAAGGCTGGGGATCTGATCACACACATCAATGGAGAGCCAGTGCATGGACTCGTTCACACAGAAGTTATAGAGCTCCTTCTGAAGGTACTGTCTTCTTTATGTCATGGCCATGCAGAAAAGGTGGGTAGCTGAACAGACACTTCTCAGAGGAGGATATACAATCAATCAACAAGTACATGAAAAAATGCTCACCATCACTAGCAGTCAGAGAAATGCAAATCAAAACCACCCTAAGATACCATCTCACTCCAGTAAGATTGGCAGCCATTATGAAGTCAAACAACAACAAGTGCTGGAGAGGATGCAAGGAAAAGGGCACCTTGTTCATTGTTGGTGGGACTGCAAATTGGTGCAGCCAATTTGGAAAGCAGTATGGAGATTTCTTGGAAAGCTGGGAATGGAACCACCATTTGACCCAGCTATTCCCCTTCTCGGTCTATTCCCTAAAGACCTAATAAGAGCATGCTACAGGGACACTGCTACATCGATGTTCACAGCAGCACAATTCACCATAGCAAGATTGTGGAACCAACCTAGATGCCCTTCAATAGATGAATGGATAAAAAAAATGTGGCATTTATACACAATGGAGTATTACTCTGCATTAAAAAATGACAAAATCATAGAATTTGGAGGGAAATGGATGGCATTAGAGCAGATTATGCTAAATGAAGCTAGTCAATCTTTAAAAAACAAATGCCAAATGACTCCTTTGATATAAGGGGAGTAACCAAGGACAGGGTAGGGACGAAGAGCTTGAGAAGAGGATTAACATTAAATGGGGATGAGAGGTGGGAGGGAATGGGAGTGAGAAGGGAAATCACATGGAAATGGAAGGTGATCCTCAGGGTTATACAAAATTACATATAAGAGGAAAGGAGGGGTAAGACAAGATAATACAAGTGGAAGAAATGATTTACAGTAGAGGGGGTAGAGAGAGAAAAGGGGAGGGGAGGGGAGGGGAGGGGGGATAGTAGAGAATAGGACAGACAGCAGAATACATCAGACACTAGAAAGGCATTATGTCAATCAATGGAAGGGTAACTGATGTGATACAGCAATCTGTATACAGGGTAAAATTGGGAGTTCATAACCCACTTTAATCAAAATGTGAAATATGATGTATTAAGAACTATGTAATGTTTTGAACGACCAACAATAAAAAAAAGAAAAAGAAAAAAAAAAGAAAAGGTGGGTAGCCCAATAGTGCCAAGAGAGAGTTCTCCAAGGCCCCATGTCATCAGTCTCATTATTTAGAGGATATTCATAGTCTGAAGTTTAATGTAAAGACAAAGTATTATGAATTCCTTTACATTATGAAACAATATATCTATATTTGCACACCCAGTTCCTAATTTTGCTTCTCATTCTACACAGTAAGAATACTCTTTGTTTATGTACCTCACACATCATGGAATCCACCTCAGGTCATTTTCTTAAGGAATTTTTTGGTAGGTTTGATTCTAGTATAGTAGGAGACACTAGTACTGAACCATGAATCAGATTGAGCCTAAGAGTTCCTTTAAAAGAATCATGAGTATGTGCACATGTACTACAAATGATGGAACTAAGTGGTAGGGGAGGAGAGGTTCTAGCAATTATTAGGTTTCCCTCTTTCCCATACAAATATATAAGTCGGCTTAAGTGTGGATCAATTTTTGTTTGACAGGTAAGCTGAGTGGAGCCTATGAAGTGAGATCACAGGAAATATGGATGTGAATGGAGAGAGACAGTTATACTGAAAAGAAAGCTGATTTATCTGTGCTAATAAATGCAGTCCCTACTTTTAGGATTATTTAACAAACCCACAAATTTATAGATGGTCTTTTGCTTCTCAAGCACTCCACCCTGACTCTAAAAGTGGTGACCAGCCCGAGCCTATTTAGGGAGAAAGAGCATAAATATATATGAGCATAATCTCATATGTATGGTTTAAACCACATTCATTCAGACTGACTGTAAAGGGTTGGGGATGTGAATCAGTGGTAGAGCACTTGCCAAGCATGCACAAGACCCTTGGTTCAATTCCTAGCACTGCACCAAAAAAGAAAAAAAATCAAAATCAGACTGACTCTGGTGCCCTCATTATAGACATTGGTGACATGGGAGATAAGGGTGGTCTTTGTCCTCTAGAAATATAGATGTATGAGGGGGGATAAAAACAACAATTAGTTGGGGCTTTAGCAAAAAGAGGAATGTCATACGTTGGGAGAAAACATTCGGTGAGTTGGGGGAGGTATCCCAGGGAAATGAAATGACCTGGGAGGTGAAACTTAAAAGAAAATGAGGGACTTGGAAGGTGCTCCTAGGAAGTAGGTGGCAGATCTTCCAAAACTAAATGCAGCTAAATGACTTCTTCCTCGCTTCTTACATCCCTTCAGCTTGCACAAGTATATTTTTCAAAAGATTTGGTTTTGAAAACCTAGTCTCCAGAAGCAATAGTGTGTGTATCCTGAGGTATAGAGTGAGGTAGTCAGTTGATCAAAGTTATTGCCATTAATATCATTATTGATCTTGGGTTCAGGGCCCCTGGAGATTTGGGGCTCAATAAGTTTGTGGAATAGAAAGCTTGCTGTCCAGAAGTTAATGTCATGGACAAGGACTACATAGCTACTTTTGTTGTGTCCTGATTTCATGTCTTATTGCACATGCCATTTAGTTTGGTAGCAAAAGCCTTAAGATGACAGGGGTAGCCTAGACTTCTGTGTGGTTTCTAAGTAGAAACAAACAACACTTCTGGCTCCTGTCAGGATAAGGCCTGAGGTTTTAAGTTCAGTTCAGCACCTGTCTCTGATAATGGTCCTAATCTAACTGGGATGGAACAAGAGTCTCAGTAAATGTACAAGAAATGGGAGGCAGAGCAGATTGCCAACTTTGAGATCTCTTGCTGTAAAAGTCATCTGAAATCATCTCAAAAAATAAGTCAAGAAGAAACTCAAGATTCAAGAAACTCACAAGCTGCTTTGCCCAGAGTACTTTATTCTGTAGTCCCTGGTGCCCCATCACTGGCTCACAGAGCCACCCTTTTTTAATAAAGACCAGGGAAACATGGGGTTTTCCTTTGTTTCCTGTATCTAATAGACCACAAGGTGGGCAGACAATGGAGCTTAGTGTCTATAAAACACTCTTTGTCTAGGTGCACAGCTTGACTCTTGGAGTTAGAGAATAAGTTTTGTAGGTGGGCTTCTTTTAGTTGTCATTCATCCTAGCAGAGCTTTTCCAAAGCTTGGCATCAGTGATTTTAAAAAGGTTAAAAGGATTTTAAATGGTACTAATGTATGTCTTCCCTTCTGCATTCTTTATAACAGTATTGTGTTATGTGCAAAATAGCTTCTGCCACAACATATCTTTACATCATAGTGTACATCTGCTCATAAAAGCAGAAGACAAACTAAACTGAAATATATAAATATTGAGGAACACACATTATTTTGCTGAGACATAATTGATCACTTTCATGATTTATTTTGTATGTCAATATGATTCTGTATTTTAAGACCTCTCTTCTTGCTTCTATGATATTTGAATATATATTTCTCCTAAAAGTTTCTGGCAGGTTTCTCAGCAGAATCAGATGGTCTTGGATGTAATATATTGCCTCCTGTGGTTACAGAGCACCTTCCACAACCTAATGCATTTATTCCTGGGCCCAGCTCTGTCCCTGAAATGGCTTAAGCATACTGGAGTGGAAAGCTCTGGCTCTTAGAACCCATGGCTTTGTGATCCACGTAGAGGATCCTGCCTGTGCCTCATAAGGATGCACTCAGAGGAGTAACTAGTGTAATGAAACAAAGAGGATACAAGGGATTTAATTATCTTCCCAGTGAACTGTGTAATCATGTAGCTTTCTTCCAAAATGAACCAACAATTCTTGAACAAAGAGTGTAATGTGGCTAGTATCAACAGTAGGCTCCTCGTGCCCTGGCTGATTTTACATGGAGTGGTACTTCTAGTCTAGTATTCCTGGTTGCCACTTCCACCGTGTTCACATTTACAGAGGCCTTACAAACCTCATGGCATCCTTACAAAGAGATGGAAAAAAATCACTGTGTGGTGGGGCTACGTGTATGCTTATAAACACATTTGTAATCTTTATATTTTTATCATTTTCTACATGTCATTGTCACATTTGGTCTCATTTCCCTTCGCAGCTTCAAAGTGGACCTGCCACGAAAGCTCTAACTTATATGTTCAGGGAAACTTGTCCAAAGTCGCTCAGCATGCTAGAATCATAGAATTATAGACATTGGTGGTTGTCTAATTCATCTCACCAGTGGCAAGTGACTCCCTTCAACCTTTCCTGACATCTTCATTTGACTTTAAGGCAGCAATCTTTAAAAAAAAAAAAAAAAAAAAACCTTCATAAAAGAACTTCACGGGGCTGGGGTTGTAGCTCAGTGGTAGAGTACTTGCCTCACATGTATGGGGCACTGGGTTCAATTCTCAGCACAGAATATAAATAAATAAATAAAGGTCCATTAATAACTAATAAAATATTTTTTTAAAAAAGAACTTCACAAATGGACTGAAGTCATTCTTCAGTCCTACAGTTGTAGACAAAGACCAAACTGACCCACTCATGTCCCCTGCTCACATGATAACTTGCCAGGCCCGACTTCTGTAACCCAGGAAACCCTCTGTTCAGCCAGGCTGCTTTCTTAGTGTAGCATTAGTTTAATTTCCAATGTGTAAGAGATGCCCTGAAATTTTACCATCACTTGGTTTAGAAATTTCCTTTCCAGGACCTCTGGGGAGCTTCTGTATATTGGAATGGAGATCACCAAATAGCATCATTACTATTTTCATATTTGTTGAGCCCCTGATGTATACAGAGCCTTGTATGATATATACTATAAGAGTCACACAAAAATGGCACATAAAATAATAAAGCAAGAGCTCTTGGCATCAGAAAGTTCTGTTGCATTTTCTACAAATAAAAACAAATAACCCTTGCAGTTATAGATATTGTAGATATAAATGTCTCTATATTATAGATTTTTTTTTAAGAAAAAGGGAGAGAGAAGTTAACAAAGCAACCAAGCCTACCTCCTAGGAAGGAGCACAAGATGACTGGCAAGGAGTAGAGTAGCTCAGCAGGCTGAGCTTTTAACTTATAGAATAAGTTATGATACATACACAATATACAGTTATTATATTAACTTATAGGTTAAGTTATGATATATACAGAATACTGCTCTATATATGAAGTCTCCAATTGCCAATGACTTATAGCCCAGCATTCACAGAGGAAAGTGGTGGCAATACCAGGTTATAAACAAAGTGTTAAACATAAGGAACAGAGTGTAAAACACAAGTTTTGAAGGATGAGAGATGGCTTTCCTTTCACTAGGAGGCACAGCGATAGTGTCAGAGAATGGGGGATTATTTGCACAGGGTTTTGAAAGATGGGTAGATGCAGTATGTGAGGAGGGGCCCAGCCTCAGCAACACAAAGAGCTGTGTATATGTAAGGGTAGCTCTTCAACAAGAAGAACTGTGTAAATCTCAAGGTGGGTGAGGTACAGAGCAAGTCAGCAGGTTGGAACCTGGGTTTATGTGAGGACAGGGTATGTGGGAAGATTGAGGCTGGGTGAGTGTGTCAGGGCAAAGGCAAGGGAATGCAGGAAGAGCCCATCCCCATCTCTACTTTTCAGAGAAAGAAAGGTAAAACCCTTGGAATTCTGTGAATTACCCAAGTCCAACTGATAGCTTATCAGTTAACAGAGCCAGGCTGAGAGAAGAGATTAGATAGTCTGACTTCTGCTGTTGTCTTCAGTTCAGCTAGCTTAAAATAATTTCCCACCCACTGTGCACTAATAACCAAAAGAGTTTAAAGTAAAAGTGAATTAATTGAACATTAACAATCTGCTGGATACATTTCTGTTGTTGTTGCCGTTATCTTTTAAACAAGTGCCACAGAATTTCTCTAAGAGGTGGCTCATTCGTCAAGTTAATTGAGGATAAGCCTAGGTAAACTACAGGAAGGGAATTCAGGGAGCGGCTGCTGTAGCAGAATGAATCCACCAGGTGGCAGGCTTCACAAATAGCACCTATTTTTCGATCATTTACCATTTTTCTACTTAGTAATGTTTCCAACCTAATATTTGTACTCTACATCCTTTGTGTATTACTCCTTAGAGAAATTATCTTTGCTATATGTGTGTAAGTCAAAAGTGAATTGTCCTCTGAAAGAGCCATGTAGAAACAAAGAGAAAACTGAATTTGGTTTTTATAGGGTGTATGGGGTGATGTGCTGCCATTTAGCAAGCTCTGCTCCTCACTGTTTATGAATGAGGAGTGCTCAGGATCTAAATTATATTTTGTCTTATACAATTTTTTGATGTTTACATTTCCTCGATGATCTGATTCTTCAAGCATGACTCGCGGCCATAAATTACATGCTGATATGCTCACCACCCCTGGTGACAAGCCCAAACCATATACCACACCAGGCAGAGGCAGAGGGACTCAGGGTGTACCCTCCCCTATACAGTGGGTCTGGGAGGGAAGAGCATGGAAGAGTGAGGAACAGAAGAGAAAAGCACAAGCTCTTCCCTTGGGCTCTGTGACCCTAAGGAAGAAGAATCTCAGGGACTCTGAATCTATTGCCCTTATCTGTACATCGAGGATGACAGTCCCTTCCCATTCATTAGGTTGTAAAACCAAAAGTAAAGAGAATATATATGAAAATTGTTTAAAAATCAAGCTCTACAAGCTCTACCATGCCAGGTGGCATGGTTAGCTTCATTAGATGAGACGTAAGAGTCAGTGCTGAATTCCATAGAAGTGAGTAGAACTCGATTTCAGATTCAAGTGGACAGTAGGACAGCCAGATGATCATTACAGCTCTGGGTGACTACTTCATATAGGAATGTGGAAAAGGATTAAAAGAACATCAATGAAAGGTGAATTCCAACCATTTTGTGGCCTCTAGCCTTCAAAATAAGAAAAGACATATTTTTATCTGGTCTCACTCAATTTGTGAAGAGATAACCTGTTCCAAAAATCTTTCAGTGGTAGCCCTTACATAGTTATTAGCCAAAATTTCCATTTAAATAATACATAGAATGCAAATCTCTATCCTTTCTGAATAAGGGGGTGGGGGTGTCTTGTTGAAATTCAAACCCTAGTTTCCTAAAATATTTTCTACAAATATGACATTAGGTATGAGCTTATATGTTCGTAAATGTATAAAGAACTATAAAACCAATAATTAAATACTAATACTTTCCTTGGAGGTAAGGCATGGATAAATCTTCCCTAACAAAATATGAATATGTAAGAGAACTCCTAGGAATTGAAAGACAGAAAATAATAGCAGTAAGGAAGTAGCTAAATGAATTTTGATTCACCCAAGTGATAGACTACATTATACAGCAAATAAAAATCATGTTCTTAAGATAATACTTAATGATAAAAGTTTTTAAAAATTATATAATGAAAAACAAATATAGTAAAATTGTTTTTAAACCTTGTGTGTGTGCACATGCATGTGCAAGCCTGAAAAAGAAAGGCCAGCAGTGGTCAGGGACATAGCTCAGTAGCACAGCACTTACCTAGCACACATGAGCCCCTGCGTTTTATCTCCATCACCCCAAATATAAAAAAAGACCAGCAGACAATACATGAAATATTACCAGTGTAGTTGGGTGGTGGGCTTCTCAATGATTTCCTTTTTATTTCTACTTTACTCTTTTCTTCTTATAATGGCATGTCTCAAATCAGAGGCAGAAAGTAGATGTTATCATTAAAACAGTCAGTCCCTGTTTTTTCAATCCCCTGTTCTTATCACACTTAACTTCCCATCACTTGGTACCACTTAGAGATGAGCTGCTGGGTGTCCTCTAGGCAAATGCCCTTTTCCTTATCCTACTCATATTTTCAAGGTAATCAGAACCATCTCTTACTTTGAAAGGACATATTTCTTTCCTGGTTATTTCAAAATTCTAAAAGAGTTTATGGATGCCAGCGTGACTACCTGCTGCCCTGGATACCCTGGACCCAGCAGCTGACTCCATGCTCAACTCATCCCCAGGGCCTGCCCAGGAAACTCCTGTTCCCAGATTGAGTGAAAAGACACAGAAGCCCACCAGGAACTACCTCATCCAGTGTGATCTGGTTAGAAAGAGGTTTCCTACCGGCTGGCACATGTTTTCCAGTTCTGCAAACTGACAGGTTTTATGACAATAGAAAGGAAACCTTTTAAAGTAATTAAAAATAAAAGTCTCATTCAGTTTTGCTACTCTGTGATTTCTAGGCCAAAGACAAAGCACAAAAAGGAGAATGAATATATATATATATATATATATATATATATATATATATGCATGCCAAGAGCAGACAGCCACTGGGCACATTTATACTTAATACATATGGATGAAGATAACTTATTTATAGAGTCCTTTCCATGTGTCACACTTGGTGCTAAAGGCTTTACAAACTCTCATTTATGCCTCAGATGAGCCCTGTGGATAGGCAGCATTGGTACCATTAGCAAGTACCATGTATGTGACTCCACTGAGACCTCAGGAGGTGAGCAACCAGCCCACTGAGATCATAGAGCTTAGATTTGTTTGTTTGTTTACTATTTTTTATTCTAATTAGTTTTACATGAGAGTAGGAATGCACTTGGGTACATCATATATAGATGGAAAATAATTTCTCATTGTTCTGGTTGTACATGATATAGAATCCCATCAGTCATATAGTTCATATATATATACATACATACACACACACACACACACACACACACACACACACAAACACAAACACATAGGGTAATAATGTCTGTTTCATTCTACTGTCCTTCCTACCCGCATACCTGCTTCCCACCCTTCACTCCCCTCTACCTTAAGTAACTCTGTTCTTTCCTAGCCTCGCCCCCAACCTATTGTGAGTTAACATCTGCATATCAGAAAAAAACATTTGGCCTTTGGTTTTGGGGAATTGACTTATTTCACTTATCATGGTTGGTCTCCACTTCCATCCATTTACCCACAAATGCCCTAATTTCATTCTTCTTTAAGGCTGAGTAACATTCCATTGTGTATATATACCACATTTTTTTAATCCATTTGTCTGTGGAAGGGCACCTAGGTTGGTTCCATAGTTTAGCTATTGTGAGTTGAGCTGCATCACTCAGCTGCAACATTGATGTGGTTGCATCACTGTAATATGCTGATTTTAAGTCCTTTGGGTATAAACCAAGGAGTGGGATGGCTGGGTCAACTAGTGGTTCCATTCCAAGTTTACAAAGCTTGGATTTGAACTCAAACATGTGGTCTCCAGAGCTCACCCTCTTTAAGAGACTTCATATTTTACCCTCCACCCCATTTGAATTGCCTGGACTTCATTGATGGAAGGGTTGTTTAGAAACTGGAAGGCTCTTTTTATGAATGCTTGTATTTATTCATCTTTGGATCTCTTACCTCTGTTCTGTTCTGATGTTGCATCACAGCATTCCCCTTTGATATCACCTCATCTTTTTTATAGAGTGGAAATAAGGTGTCAATCACCACTACCCCATTTGAAAACACATCAATCAAAACAGGACCAGCCAGGAGAAACAGCTATAAGAGCCGGATGGTGAGGCGGAGCAAGAAGTCTAAGAAGAAGGAAAGTCTAGAAAGGTTAGTTAAATCATTCTTCTTGGGAGTTTGGTATATATCCATGTTGGAGAAATTACTTCTTACTTAAATGCTTATGTATGAGAAAGACCTATTTCTCTATGAGAAATTCTATGCCACAGCTCCCATATATTTGTTGAAGTTTGTATTCACAATAGCATTATTTTGACATATTTTTATTGCAGAAGGATTTTAATAGTTTTTTTTTTTTTTTTTTTTTTTTATCATCACTTGTGAGCACCCTGAGAAGTTTTTTTGTTGTTTCTGAAGCTGCTAGACTTCATTTTAGGAGAGTTGAATTTGAAGAACTGAACCAGTAGGAGGCAGTTTTTCACATTAAATCTGCATTTTAAATGTCCCTTAGATTATCTAAAAACAATTTTGTAATGCCAGATATTCCAAAATAAGTACATTTTTAAAGCTTCTAAATAAACCTGGAAGTTAAAGGATTTTTTCTAACTGGCTGACATCTAACAAGGTAACACAGTGGCAGCCCGGGGGAGCGCTGGTGCTCCAGGTGTCCCCTGGTGTGGCTTCTGTGTGCTGCCACAGCCCGTGTCCTTCCCTCACTTGGATCTGACAGGTTTTTCTCACCAAGAGGACTCTTGAGATAAATATAGGAAAATAGGCAGACAAGAAAAAAAATCATTTTTTAACTCCAAGGAAAAGTTTTACAAAAAGGGGAAATGTTTTACGTAGCCCAGCTGTGATATAAATTAAAATACAAGCCGTTGTGTAACTAAAATTCTTTGTTTTAGCCATATTGGGAGAAATAGAAAAGGGATAGTGTATTTGTTCAGCAGATAGAAGGAGATTATAAAAGAACTTAATTCTCATTTTCTATGGTAAGAAATCAACTGATAATTTCTACAACTGGGAAAGGTTTTTAAAATGCCAGGATAAGCACATTATTTAGCAAAATACAGACAAATGGAAGAAGAAACAGATAAAGTCGAAGGTAGTTTCCCTGAGATGTGCAGACAGCGTAGGGGAGTTGTTGTTACATTGTAAGTTTATGACTTTGTGCACCAAGTACTTTGATTAAAATTACACACACGAGTTCAAGAGTCCCTCTGTTCTTTCAGAGGTTGTGCTCTATATTTTGATTGTGCTTTAGGTTATGTATTGTTTCAAGGGACAGTAGTGCCCCAACTTTCTGTGTAAGCTCACCAGGGTGAGATTGGCTTCCATGAAGGTAAAAGAATGCCATAGATCCAGGTGCACTGATAAGCCAGGGGTAGCTGCATTTTTTTTGCTTTGTGACCTGCTCATCAAGTGCTAAGTGCATGGTCGTGCCTGTGTATCATGTCTGTTACCGTCTATAGAAGCTGCAGCCTCACCTTGCCCGGCATTTTCCATGTGAACACCCAGACTACAGTGTTGTTAGGAATATCCAGCAGCCTACAACAGAATAAACACAGCACACAGGCCTTCCTAGATAATGGGGAGACAATTGGTAGACACTTTAACAAATTAGTTAACACAAAATGAATCTCTGGAAGAAAACCATGACCTCTTGATATATATGGGGTATATACTCAGAGCTTTCATACAAAGAAGACTCTTCTAATAAACCTAATAAAGAAATTATTTGAATGTATTTGTATTTTTCCTGTTTTCCTGGCTCTTCCTAAGCGTTTGGCATTAGGAGAACCTTAAAAGACTATTCCTTTACAAGTCATGAGACAGTTTTAACATAAAAGTAGCATCCTCCTCTCTTCGCTTCTCTGTCAAAGTTGCTAAACTGAATGTGTGGATGTGGTAGGGAGGCAGGTGTGGTTCTGAAAATAGGCTCTGATCCATGATTTTTGTTTTCCACCCCAGGAGGAGATCTCTTTTCAAAAAGCTAGCCAAGCAGCCTTCTCCTTTACTCCACACCAGCCGAAGTTTCTCCTGCTTGAACCGGTCCCTGTCATCCGGAGAGAGCCTTCCAGGTTCCCCCACTCACAGCTTGTCTCCTCGATCTCCCACACCCAGCTATCGCTCCACCCCTGACTTTCCATCTGGTAAGTCTCCTGGTCTAGACAGCAAGAGAGAGTCCAGAGGAAGTGAAGTTATCATGAAGATTTTGCCAAGCTGAGGAAGTAAATGACAAATAGGACTCACAGGGAAGACAGAGGGGATTTTCTGACTATTAAACTAAGACAAGTAGTATGGGCTAAGCCTGCATGTAGGGAGGTTCATTTCATTAGTGAGATACTAAGACATGATGCTGACTGTACCACCAGTGGTCTGGTTGGGAAAGTATGGGGAAAAAAAGGGACAAGGACCCTGGATTCTTACAGCCTTCTTTTCTCCCCACAGGTACTAATTCCTCTCAGAGCAGCTCCCCAAGTTCTAGTGCCCCCAATTCCCCAGCCGGGTCAGGGCACATCCGCCCCAGCACCCTCCACGGCCTGGCCCCCAAACTCAGTGGGCAGAGGTACCGCTCTGGAAGAAGAAAGTCAGCCGGCAGCATTCCACTCTCCCCGCTAGCCCGGACACCCTCTCCAACGCCCCAGCCCACCTCCCCACAACGCTCACCCTCCCCATTATTGGGACACTCACTTGGCAATGCCAAGATTGCACAAGCCTTTCCCAGCAAGATGCACTCCCCCCCCACCATTGTCAGACACATTGTGAGGCCCAAGAGTGCCGAGCCCCCACGGTCACCGCTGCTCAAGCGTGTGCAGTCCGAGGAAAAGTTGTCACCTTCCTATGGCAGTGACAAAAAGCACCTGTGCTCCCGCAAACACAGCCTGGAAGTGACCCAGGAGGAGGTGCAGAGGGAGCAGTCCCAGCGGGAGGCAACTCTACAGAGCCTGGAGGAGAACAACGTGTGCGATGCCCCGTCCCTAAGTCGTGCCCGGCCAGTGGAGCAAGGCTGCCTCAAACGCCCGGTCTCCAGGAAGGTGGGTCGGCAGGAGTCTGTGGACGACGTGGACCGAGACAAACTGAAGTCCAAGATGACAGTGAAGAAACCAGATGGCCTCCCAGAAAAGCCTGAATCCCATCAGAAACCCCATGGTCTCGGCAGCGATGCAGAAAATCACGCTCTCTTTAGGCTAGAGGAGAGAGAGAAGAAAGTCTACCCCAAGCCTTTAGAAAGGTCAAGTCATTTTGAAAACAAAGCAGCAGAGGCCCAGTCTCTGGGCAACCGGCTGAAAGATGTCCTCCACAAGCAGGCCAGCGTGCGGGCCACGGAGGGGATGGCCTCCGACGGGACAGCAGCTGCCTGTGGCCCAGCACCAGGGGAGCACAACCAGGCCGTGGGTGATTTCAAAAGGGCCTCTGCTCCCAGCACCCTCCAGGACAGTCTCTGTCGCTCCCCTGATAGGTCCACCTCTGGGAAGGGTGAAAACACAGAGAAGACCTCCCAGGCCAAGGAGTTCCTCCGAAGTGAGAAGTTAGACAGTAAACTGGCCAATATCGATTACCTCCGAAAGAAAATGTCACTTGAAGACAAAGAAGATGGCCACTGCTCCATGCTGAAGCCCAAGATAACATCTAGCACCCATGAATGCCTGCCAGGGAACCCAGTCCGACCCATGGGTGGGCAGCAGGAGGCCCCACCTGGCTCTGAGAGCCGAGCATTTATAAGCAGCACCCACACAACCCAGATGAGCACCATCTCCTTTGTTCCTCTCAAGACCTTAGCTGGCCGGGTGGATGGTGGAGCAGAGAAGTCAGGATTGGTTGCTCCTGAGTCCCCTGTCAGGAAAAGCCCTTCTGAGTATAAGCTGGAGGGTCGGTCAGTTTCATGCCTGAAGCCCATTGAGGGTACACTGGACATTGCTCTTCTGTCTGGGCCCCATGCCTCTAAGACAGAGCAGCCATCACCAGAGCCTGCACAGAGCCCCAGCCCTGGTGGTGACATGGCACCCTCTGTGCCACTACCTCTTCCTGGCAGTAGTGGGAAGAAGAGTGAAACCTCCAGCCTGAGAGAGCCTTCCCCTGCCAGCTCAAAGATGAATAAATCCTACCTGCTCGAGCCTCGGTTCCTGCCCCCGAGCTGGGGTCTCCAGAACTCACCAGCAGCTTCCCTGCCGGACCCAGAGCTAAGGAGAGACAGAAAAGTTTCCCATCCTGCCACCAGGAGCCCATTGACAGTCACGGAAAATGATTCCCAGCAGAGAGTGTGTGGCCCCACGAAACACCAAGACTGTGTTACTGACACCAAGGTCATCCCTGGCCTGGGACAGACACAGCACAGCAATGACCAGGCTCGGCCATGTGGCCCTCTCCCATCTGAAGGGGCCTCCTCAAAGGAGAAGGCAAACCTAAAAGATCCATCTGAAAAGGACCCCTCCACCGGGAGGAGTGAGCGTCCTGCCTTGAGGGCTGATGTGCACAGAGACCCCATCGTGGAACTGTATCCTCTAGAGATTGCTAAAGCCAATGACAACTGCAAAAATCTCCCTTCTGTGGGAAGGACCCACCCAGATGCTAGTAGTGCACAGGCCCAGACCCTGGAGAAAGCGTGGGGACCTTGTGCAAAGACATACCACAAAGATGGCTTAAGTGAGGCAAGGTCCCTGGTCAGAGAGAACTCTTCCTTGAACTCTGCTAGAATTCCTTGTGAAAGGGAGGTGGGCAAGATAAGAAGTAGCATGGAACCCAAGCCTGAAGCCCCCCCTACCAAGTGTCCCCTACAGCCACTCGGAATTGAGAGTAGGAAAACTGAAAAGCTCCCCAGCTTCTCCTCTTTGCAGAAAGAGGGTCCCAAGGAGCCTGACAGGAAGGAGCAACCTCTACAAAGGCATGTGAGCAGTGATTCTCAGCACCCCCTGACCACCAAAGACCTGTCTGGCCCGGCCTCTCGGCAGCACTGCAGTTCCTCAAGCCTTGGTCCCCAAGGGACCAAGCCAGGTGTTGCAGAACCTGCAGCAGCCTTCCAGGATCCTCCTAGGCCTTCTGTTGCTGTGCACAGTGAGAGCAGTGACCACAATCTCCGACCTGGCCCTGACCCCAGCCCTTCAAAGTCCAAGCACCCAGACAGGTCCCTCTCCTCACAGAAATCAAGTGTTGTCACTGCAAAGGGCAAAGAGCCTGTCACTCAGCCCCTCAGTGGCTCTAGCAGAGAGGGAAGGAACGATAGTAAAGGTGGATTGGATGTGTTCACTGCCATCCCAGGCTCCCAGAGCAAAGCTAACGAGGTGGGTGGTGGGGCAGAAAGTGTGCCCTTCAACCCACTGCATGCTGAAGACAGTCCTTTAGATCCCAAACTGAAACCCAGCAGTGGGCGTGGCCCAGAGATGCAGGAGAAGCAGCTGCATTTACCAAGGCCAGGACACCCAGGCTTCAGCGAGTCAGTAGACCATAAACCTCTCATTGTGAGTGAAAAGCAAAGCCTGTCTCCAAAGCATCCCAAACCATCCACTGTGAAAGACTGTCCCCCTCTGTGCAGACAGACAGACAGAAGCCCAAGTCAGCAGGCCCCCGCTGCAGACAGGAAGCCAGAAGGGAAGAAATGCACAGAAGCACTTTATGTTCCTGCGGCAGACAGTGGGAAGCTGGAGGCCAGCCTTTCCCTAGCTCATGGTGAGGCCCGGCTGAAAGGCACAGAGAAGCCAGGTGCAGCAGTGGGAAAGGGCTCCTCAGAGGCCAAGGGGAAGGGACCTGGTCCCCAGAAGACCCTGCCTGAGGCTGGCAAGCTCAGCAGCATCAAACGGTCACCCTCGGCCACTGGGCAGAGTTCTTTCCGATCCTCTGCCCTCCCAGAGAAGTCTCTGAGCTACTCCTCCAGCTTCCCCGAGGCCCGGCCTGGAGTTCGAGATGCTGCCACGGCCAGCAGCAGCCCCTCTTCTGCCAAGGCCAACGGGGCCGCACTTGAGCCTACAGCCCCCAGCAACAGGGACCACAGGAAGTCCCAGTCTGGGGCAGATGGCAGAACCCAAATGACAAAGAGTGACTCTTTGCCATCCTTCCGCCTCGCCACCTCTGCTCTGGAGTCACAGCACTCAGATGCGCAGGGGCTGAGCGGAGTAGGCCACAGGGACAGAGCGCTCTCGGTCACTGCTGCCACAGGAGAAACCAAAGGTCGAGAGCCTGCCCCTGCCCAGCCTTTCCCCACTAGGAAACAGAATGTGGGCAGGGAGGCCATCAAGGCACCCCAAGCCCCAAACTCTGATCGCCCCATCACCCTGTCTTCAGAGAAGGACTTTGTGGTGCGGCAGAGACGGGGCAAAGAGAGTTTGCGTAGCAGCCCTCACAAAAAGGCCTCCTAACTGGGCAGGCCCCAGAGCAGGACTGTGGAGACCCCACCTGAATGTGTAACTGTGTCTTGACCACCTTCGAAACCAGCACTGTGTGGGAATGTCCGCCAGGCAGAGCTTGGAGCCTCACTGAGAAGGAGTGGGAGAGAGAGAGGGAACCTTCTTCCAGATGCCTTCCTAGCTGGAACCAGTAGAACTGTTGCCAGATGGTGTTTGTACAAAAAAAGAAGTAATACCTTTACAGCTAAGGATTGTTGAGGAAAGAGATTTTTCTCTGTAAATATCTAGCAATGTGTTTGGTTTGGGATGTAGAGTCTATACCTTGCTGCTGATTGCATTGTTTACTACGGCTTTTTAAAATTAAGATCTTTGCTTTACCACTTATCATAATGTAGTAATGAAGCAGAATGGTCAGAACTGGGTGTGTGTAAAAATAGAGACATCCATATTCATGTATGTACACATCCACCCACATGTTTTGGTCTGTGGTTTGAGAATATTTCAAGGCTCTGTTTTTATAAGTAGTTAAAGATGAAAGAAAGCCCTAAATACAGTAGATTGTGAGTTTTTAAATGTGTATTTTTAAACCAGTTTCTGATAGTACTGGATCTGGCTACCTGCATTTCCAGTTCTAAAGCAAGAGCACTCTGATTGCTGCATTTGGAATCCTCCATTATGAATAGTCAGGACAAATGAAGCTAGCCATTTTCCTTTCTCAGTTATCCTAGTAGACATTTTAATCCTTAGGTCCTGCTGTCCAAAAAGCCAGCTGTTCTTGTCTGTCAGTTATATGTCTGATCTTCTTTGGTGGTAGAGCAGGGACTATAAACATATCACCTTTGTTTCTGTTCTTTCTTTCCTTTCTTTTCAAACGGTTACACTCAGGCCTTTGTGCTATGAGTGACTAGTCCAAGAAGCACACATTTTGTGGTAGTCCTGCACCAACACTGCTCTTGAATAAAAAAAATAACTGGCTGCACACAAATCTGCTGGTACTTAGGTCAAGTGATAAGCATCAGGCATTGGAAGAGGTTTTAAATTTGCTTTTTTGAGGAAAAGAAGGGGGGAGTTGGATTTTGGCATCATAGCATATATATTAAGGAATAATCAGGACATCAGATACATTTTAATACATAGCTGGGGCCTTATGTTGTAGATGAAGCTTGCTGTTTTTAGCAAGTTCCTGGGTTTCACATTCATTTCTGATGCATCGAATAGCTCCATGTATTTCGTAACATGATCTCTCTCTTTGTATGCAAAAACTACTGTATTAATAAAGAGCAGCATTTTTGTAACAAAAGAGACTTAGTGGAGCTATTTGGTGCTTGAATGTGATCATCCTTTTTACTTTTGCTAAGCCTTATTTAAATTTTGTATACCATGAAATATGTAGAATTTGTCAAATCATTTAAGTGCTGAGGGGTTTTGATTTTTTTTGTTGAAGTTTTTTGGTGGCTTGTTTTGAATTGTGAGATGGCACTTGCTGACATAAGTACTAAGGCACTGAGAGATGCTTGGGACACATTGCAGGAGTTTTGGTTTTGTAAGATGAAACATTTACCAATAAATGACTAACCTAGCCCCAAATCCCCTTGGGATGTCTTAGTAGCTTTATGCTATAAAATTGTTTATGTAACCACAGCATCATTGTACAGCCCAATAGATTGTAAATCATCTAGCAAGGCTGTAAGCACTCCATAAACAAAGGTATAACAACCTACTACTCAGTTGTCCTTTGTTGTAAAGTGAATTGCAATGACAGGGAAAAAAAGTTTCCACTTTGCCCCTATTTTTTTTTTCCATGTAGTTTTAGCCATTCCCCATCACTACATGTTGAAATGTAGAAAAAAAAAATATTTTTTACAAGAACTTAAAAGAATTTCAAAGTGGTCTCAAAGCTTTTAATACATGTTTGGCAGTTGTCAGAACCTGATCCTTCTACACTCAGACATCAATCCAGGTCTGTCCAGGAGGTAGTTCATGGTTTACAGCCTTTGCTTTTTAACTGTCCAGTTTTCTTTAAAGCACAATTAGCTGCTTGTTTACAAAGGATATTTTTATGTATATTTTGTATAGTGTATTATCATTTTTGCCAAATATGTTTTTGCATTTTGGATGAGTAAAGAGTACTTAAGGTTGCATTCATGTATTACCTGTTGGTTGTTGTGAAGCTCTCCAGTCAGCTGGTAGAAATTCTCCTGTGTTCTCTTTGGTCAGTCTCTGTGTGATTGTAAGATGTGCTCCTCGGTAGTACTCCCAGCTGTAGACTTAACAGCTTAAAAGTTTGTTAGGATCTGTGCAATAAAGTGTTTGCAGTCTTATTTTCTCTAAGAAATTCCCCCGTGGATGTCATAATTGTTGTATATTGAACAAATATTTATACTTATGCAGTTGCATAACATTGAATAAAAATTTAGCATGAAAATAATGACTAGTAAGTTTTTTAAAACACATACGTAAATATGCATGCTACCTCCAAAGATATTACTGATTATCAGTCTATTTTAGGAAGTACGGGTTTTTGCACAATTGCTTTTGGTGAGTGGAATGGTTTGCCTTTTTTCTTTTGACCTCTACAAACAGTCCATTCTTCAAGATTGTTTTCAAACTCCTTTTACTTCCTCCTCTGAAGGACTTCTCAACTTCCACACCTGTCTTCCCTACAGTCTTCAGGGAAGAAGTGTCCTTTCTCCATTCTACCGCCTCACAGTCTTCCAAGCCTTGGCTCCATCCATGACTGGGGTCCCCCTCCTGGTTCTTTTTCCTGCCATCCTGTCTCTCCTTTTAGAAGCCATTTCCTTAACCTTAGCTTTTCCTTCTTTCCATGCTCAGCTGACCCCCTAAAACAGTAGTCTGTGCTGGAAACCTTCCCATCTTCCTATCACCCCTCACTTTCAGAATCTGGCTTTGTCCACTGCACCATCCACATTGTACTGAGGGCAGTCAGTGACACCCTGAACCCAAAGCCCACTTTCAGGCATTACTTAACATAGGCTATGTCTCCCTTGAACACCAGGTTTCCCGACAACTCTCTCCTACTTCAACCTTTGTCTATTCCTTTCTGTCTTAAAAATTCTGCCCTCTTCTGAGTACTTGTCTCCTTAAACACAATGTTTCCCCAGGTTCATTCTTTGCTGGGCCTTTTTCTTCGCTTTCCCCTTGGTCTTTCCTTTCACTTTTAGGTATTTGTATGTGATGACTCATATTCAAAACATCCCAAAGTGTGCCCATTCTCTTCTCAGCCCCTTCCCTCAAAGCATGCCATGTTCCTCCTCTTCTCACATGACCAGATTCTATGTGTACTCTCCCTTTACATTAAAAAACAATGAGAAAGGGCAAAGGGGTGGGAGGGAAGGGAGGGGGCATTGGGTCAGAAAGGATGGTGGAATGAGATGGACATCATTATCCAAAGTATATGTATGAAAACACGAATGGTGTGAATATACTTTGTATACAACCAGAGATATGAAAAATTGTTCCATATGTGTAGCAAGACTCGTAATGTATTCCACTGTCATATATAACAAATTAGAATAAAAGTATTTTAAAAAAACAGTGAATACATACACACACACACATACACACACAGAATCACCAAATTTGCAAAATGCTCTCTATTCCCATCACTTTTATGCTCCCTATTCTCATCACTTTTCTGCTACCAGAAACCTTAATCTCTAGCATCATCTCTCCCCCAGATGAGCCCAGTAGCCTCCTACCCGGTTTCCTTTCCACTTACCTACTCCTTCAGGTCCGTTCATCCTTAGATTTTTGTCAAATTCAAGAACACTATACTGTTACCCTGATTTAAATGTTTTAAGTAATTTTCATATTCTTTGGGATATAGGGCATCTCTTTAAATGTTCCCTTAGCCTACCTGTTAGGCCATTTGCTATAATTAAAACCAAAGGCAGGGTACTTTATAAAGAAGGTGCAGTTATAGAAGCAGAAAGACCAGAATTAGCTGATCCATCCACTCAGACTCTGATCTGCATCACAATGGCAGGACCATAATAGCTCTCTCTTGTAAGAATAACTGAGATCCCAAGAGACCTTCATTAATCCCTTTCAAAGCTGATGGCCCCAGAGATCTACCCACTTTGTGGTAGGCCCTACTTCACTACCACATTGGGGTCCAAGCTTCCAGCACATGAACTTTTGGGGAACATACTCAAACTATGTCCACAGCATCCTAGATAACGCTGTCTACCTGTGAGTAAGTGATAAGTAGATACTTATCTACTCATGTGGGGCAATCACATTGGGCACTCAACAGCCAAGCCCTCCAGAGAAAACTGATTGGTTTGGTGACTGGAGATAAGGTAGCATGACTTGCAGATTTTGGTTTAGCAGGCCCTAGGCAGGGCTAAAATTTCTGAGAATCAACAAGCTTTTAACTGGCTCAGGGGCTGCCTTCCTGGCCACACTAGGGAATTTGTATCTGAAGTTTGGACCCAGGCATCTGTAAGTTTTAAAAACTGTTTCCTGTGTGGTCAAGGTTGACAAGCAAAAACAAGAAATTACCCACTGACAGCTTAACATTTTGTTTCACTCATTTTCCCACCTCCTTGTGAAATCACAGAAAGACCTTTAAGAAACTTACTAGGTAACTGCTGGTCCAGTTACCCAGACCCTAATGACCTTTTCAGAGTGTCATCCTCAGACCAGCAACTTTTGCATCCCCCATGGGCATGCTAGAAATGAATGATTTTAGGCTCCATCTCAGACCCACTGGTTATGTGCATTTCAACACAACAGCCAAGTTGTCCATTAAAGTTGAAGAAGCTGCGTTATGGGGTTGTGGTTATAGATCAATGGTAGAGCACTTACCCAGCCTGCATGAGGCCTGGGGTTGCTTTGTCCCCTGCACTACATAAATAAAACCAAACTCTGTTGTCAGTATTTTCCTGGAAGATCATTACTTCAGATATTTATTAAACCCACAAATTCCCTGACCCTGTCCTGGTCCACTTAGAAACCTAGGGAGAGGCCCGGGACACTGGGTTTATAATGAATGGTTGGGAGAGGCAGGCAATTCTTATGAATGAGGCCTGGGCAAGTGATATGAGTATGTTAATTGTGTTTCAAAGTTGTCTGTGGTAAAGTCTATTTTAACCAGTGCTTCTTAAAGCTCCTGGCTAGAGGAAACTAAAGATTAAAATCTATGAAACTCTCAAAGAGGAACTTGTACATTTATTATGTACAGATATGTGCTTTAGCACTGGTCAAGATACTTCTCAGGTGCCCTCTTAAGCCTCAGTACAGTCTTCAAACAGTGTCGTGACATTCTTTTCTTGCTGATGAGGAAACCAGCCCAAATAAATGGGCTTTGTAGTTGGCTCCACAAGAACTCTCTACAGAGAGCTTGGGTTAGAATCCAGACTTTTCTGGTCCTAATGCTTTTGATCTTTCTAAACATTTCCAACTACCATAACTGAATTCAAAATTAGGCTCCTCTGTGAATGATCCAAGCCATCTTATTTCCTCTGTAATGCAGAAAAATCATACTATTAAGTTAACAAATTTGATGATTGGTGGAAAACCATAAGTGAGGGAAGCTAATTGTTCTCTGTAACAGGGCGTCTTTATTAGTTCTAATTAATCAACAGACAATTTCCCATGTAGTCTTCTCAGTTCACAGCACAAATGCAACATGAGAAAAGATAGGACTGGAGTCATCTCTGTCCTCATGGGAAAACACAAAGCAGCAGCTCGCTGAATTCTGGGGCTCTGTGTTCCAAGAGACAAGGTCATCTCATAGGCTAGCAGCCACTGGTGGACTTCCAATCCAGTTAGAAAGAAAAACCCCCAGATCAATTAAGCTCAGTGGAGTGTATTTTATTAAAGCAAAAACACAAACAATTCACAAATATGACAGCATACAGAACCAGGGCAGGTTCTAAGAACTCTCAACAATGTTTTCAGACAGTATTTAGAGAAAAACAGATGTGGGGGGTAAACAAACAGCATAACCAAACTGTCAGCTAAATGTAACTAGCTGTTTACAGCCCAGTCAGTTAACTGGCTACAGATCCTTTGGCAACCATCCAAAGCTCAGTTACTAGGATGAAACTTTAAATTTCTGGGCCAAACCCCAAAAGTCCAGTCCAAATCCATGATTTCCCACTGGCCTTGTTTAACCATTTCTCCCTATTGGTCATGCTTCCACAGGCAAGAATCTGATCAAAACATAAGACATCAGCACCACTTTCAGTCACCACCATCCGTAGATTAAGGGGTCCTCATGATCAAGTGTTTGAGTCATGGTCATCCCAGCCAAGAGAGCCCAGTTAGCATCCAGCAGATAGCTGTCCATACACATTTAAGACTTTGAGAGGATGGAGTGCCCCAGGGAGACTGACAGTGTGACTACTAGGAGGTTGATACCAAGGATTTAGACCATGTTTCTTAGCCAGGGTCTTTGTAAATCAAACCAAGTCAGATGATTAAAGAACAAGCCAGGTGGGAGGTCTACCCATTTTATTCAAATATACAGTTAAGCAATCTCGCAGCCCATAACTGGGTGGAACTGTTTCAGGGGATGAAACAAGTATCTAGAATTTTAATTACTCGACTAATTCTGCCAAGTGAAAAAGGCACCCACAAGGAAAAATTAGGAGGGGTATGAGCCTCATTATAATAGTACTGTTGTGACATCTTAGGGAAAGCTGTCCACTGTGCATGTCTTAAATTATCTGCTTCTGGAGAAGCACTTTCCCAGTTGACTTTAACTTAAAGCCTCCAACAATTCCAGGAGTCCAGAGGACCACCTTAAGCTGTAATATAAGATATTAACTCAAGAAGATCCTGAAGCTTTACTGCAGGGTGGACAGTGAGAATAAGCTACAGCACTCACCACACCAGTATTATTTTTTCAAAATTCACATTACCCTGCATACTCTGTGATGAGTTGGAGAGCAAATACTTTATAAATTGAATATTTAACACCTTAGAACTGAACAGACACTTTACAGAAGAAATACAATCAACAAGTATGTGAAAAAATGTTCAACATATCTAGTAATTAGAAAAATGCAAATTAAAACTAAGATTTTATCTCATCCCAGTCAGAATGACAGTCAAGAATATAGGCAACAATAAGTGTTGGCAAGAATGTGGGGGAAAAGATAAACTCATACATTGCTGGTGGGAATGCAAATTGGTTCAACCACTATGGAAAGCAATATGGAGATTCCTCAGAAAATTTGGAATGGAACCACCATTTGACCCAGCTATACCACTCTTTGGTATATACCTAAAGGACTTAAAATCAACATAATACAGTGGCACATTCATATCAATGCTCATAGCAGCTCAATTCACAATAGCTAAACTACAGAATCAACCTAGGTGCTCTTCAGTAGATGAATAAAGAAAATGTTGTATATATATTTTTGATAAATATTACTCAGCTTTAAAGAAAAATGAAATTATGGCATTTGTCAGTAAATGGATGGAGTGGAGAATATCATGCTAAGAAAAATAAGCCAATCCCCCCGAAAAAAAAACAAAGCCAAATGTTTTCTCAGATAAGTAGATGCTAATTCACAATGGCAGAGGGAAAAGAATTGCTAGGGAAGAATAAAGTTACTTTAGATTGGGTAGAGGAAAGAGGAATTGGGGATAGGAAGAACAGTAGAATGAAACATACATTATTACCTTATGTACATATATGACTGTGAGAAATTATACCCCATCTATGTATGACATATCAAAATGCATAAATGCATTCTGCCATTATGTCTAACTAATTAAAACAAATTTAAAAAAGAAAAAAAAAGAAAACCACAGAAAAGATGAGGCAACCATTGGACCCTCCAAAAGTCCATGTTAACCCTGGATTTACTTTCTCTAAAGTACCAGTTTTGTTTCTCTAATGTTTGCACATAGCACTGTCCATTAAACTTAAGAGATTAAAAGGATACATTACAATTGATAGAAATTCAAAGGACCATTGGACATTATTTTAAAAATCTATATGCTAAAAATTGGAGAATGTAGGAGTAATTTCAAGATTGCAGAATAGAGAAGGTTGCTTTCCTTGCTGCTCTGTGGCATGAAACCAAGTATGCAGATAAGCAGCTTCTTAGCAAGGTGGGTGAACAAAAAAAAAAAGTGAGGGGGGAACTTTACTGGAATTTAATACTGGACATTCAAAGCAGACTGGGATCTCAGGAAGTTGAATATAATACAATAAGGAAGAAATCCCCTGGCACCACAGCAGCTGCTGGTGGTTGGAGGGATCGATCACCAACCAGGTTGGTCCCTCCATGAGTGAAGTGGAGGGACAAGGGAATTAAAGGAGCCCACATTTTAGCACATCTGGGTATAGAGAGTTTAGAGATGAAAGGCACTGCCTCATTAAACTAAAAGGTGTGCTGCACAACATCCTTGTGTGGGAAAGAAGCTACCATCTCTCCAGGATGTATACAGAGGACAGAGGAAGAATCCATTTTGCAGCCACAGCATAAGGGCTGGCAGCTAGGGAGCCAATTCCTAGCAAACCTGAGTTTGGCCCAAAATATAGGCCTGGCAAACCCACAATGAATGACGTAGAGTGTGCCTAATTGAGCAGGACAAAATCAAATGTGAACAGAGGTTCATACAGGGGACTACTGGCCACAGAAACCCATCTGGCTGTCTCCCTCCTCTTCTAACCTGGCTGCTTGCAGGACTGGCTGGGAGAGAAGCCTAGGTAGAAATTCAAAAGGGTGGGGATAGGAGAGATCGAGTTTGGAGTCTAAACTTGAGACCAGGAAATGCGGGGTCCACAAGTCACATAGTGGACTAAGAATTGGCTCCTCACTACACAAGTGGAACCCAGGGGAGATCCCTGGGGTGCAGTCTTCCAGTGAGGACCAGAAATTTCTGGGCCCTGGAGGTGTGCTGATTTAAAGTTTCCAGACCAGTTGGCATTCAGTGAAGAACCTGGAACACACCCAAGCCTAAACCCTGCATCCAGGAGTCCTGCCTACAGGATAACCTCTCTCACCCCAGCAAACCCACCCAACACTGCTGAGAAGGAAAGCTGAGAATCTTTTGAACTCCAATAGACATGATTCTTTTTTTTAATCAAGATTTTTTTCCCCTTTTTTCTTTTCTCTGTTTAATTGTGGCCCTAATGGTTCATCTACAGTCATATATATCCTTATTTATTTTTCCTCAATTCTAGCATTTTTTGAAGACAGTTATTTTTCATGGATCAGTATTTTTAGGACTATTTTCAGTATATTTGATTAGTATATCTCAGTTTTGTTTTGTAGTCATTTATTTTTATTTTACATACACATACATTCTCTCACTTATCTGCTTCCCTCGATTCTCTCTCTTTTCTTCTTCTAACAGCCAATCTCTATTGTTCTCTTTCACTCTTCCTTTAATTTGTCACTTCTATCTTCTCCTCCCTCATAATCATCACATCCTACATCAGTTCTGTTCTGTCCCAGTCCACCATTCAAAATTGTAAGCCTTTTTGCAAACTTACTGTTTTTACTGTAATAAATGATCATATGATTTCCGTTTATTGTGACAATTAGCATTGTAGATGTCATAGCAGGAACTACTTGGTTTAGTGCTAAACATTGTTTGCATTGGTTGTTGTTATTATTTGTCTCCCCCTAAGCAGTGAGGTAGTAGGAACATTTAGGAGCACTACAAGTCCACAGGGTAGAAACTGTACTGCCTCAGATCCTTACTCTTATATGGGTAGACACACAAACAACATTGCTGTAAACAAATCAAGATACTTGAATAACAGAATCCATGATACCACAGTGGAAGAAATGTCAGAGAACAAATTTAGAATGTACATAGTCAAACTGATCTCTGAAGTAAAGGACAATGTAAGGAGTGAAATCAGAAAGAAAATACAGGAAGTGAAAGATCACTTAAAAGATTCTGAAAAAAAAGCAGAAATCCTCAAAATGAAAGAATCAATAAACCAAATTAAAAATTCAATGGAATGCATCACCAACAGACTAAGATCACTTGGAAGATACAGTTTCAGGCAATGAAGACAAAAATATATAATCATGAAAATAAAGTTGACCATAGAGAAAAGATATTAAGAGCCATGAACAGAACTTCCAAGAAATATGGGATAACCAGGAAAGACCAAATTTAAGATTTATTGGGATAGATGAAGACTTGGAGATATGAACCAAAAGAATGCACAATCTTTTAAACGAAATGATATCTGAAAAAATCCCAAACCTAAAGAATGAAATGAAAAAAAATCAAATCCAGAAGGCTTACAGAACCCCCAAATATACAAAATTACAACAGACCCATACCAAGGCACATTATTAAGAAAATGCCTACATATACAATAAAGTATAGAAGTCTAAAGGCTATCAAAATAAAAATATTAGATTATGCATAGGCAGAAACCAATTCAGATCTCAGCTGATTTTTCAACTCAGACCCTCAAAGCTAGGAGGACTTGGAATAATACATACCAAGCTCTGAAAGAAAATGGATGTCAGCCAAGAATAATATACTCAGCAAAATTAAGCTTCCAAATTGACGATAAAATTAAAACCTTCCATGATAATAAAAACAAGTTAAAAGAATTTATAACTAGCTAGGTGCATGCTGGTAATCCCACTTGCTCAGGAGGCTGAGGCAGGAGGATTGCAAGTTCAAAGCCAGCATCAGCCCCAGCTAAGCAACTCAGGGAGACCCTGTCTCTAAATAAAATACAAAAATAGGGCAGGGGATATGGCTTGGTGGCTGAGTGCCCCTGAGTCCCATCCCTGGTATCTCCCCCAACCATAAAAACAAAAAGAAGAAGAATTCACAAATAGAAAGCCTGCATTATAAAACGTTCTCAATAAAATATTTTTTATTTTATAAAGAAGAAATGAAAAAGTGAAAGCCAGCAAAGGGAGGAACTATACTAGAAGAATAATCAATCAAAGGAAAAACTGATTCAAAGTAAAAACCAGAAATAAATAAAAATGGCAGGGATAGAAATCATTTCTCAATAATAACATTGAATGTAAATGGCCTGAACTCATCCATCAAAAGACATTGAATGGCAGATCTATTTAAAAAACAAGACCCAATTTTATGCTGCCTCCAAGTGATTCACCTCATAGGCAAAGACATCTACAGACTAAAGGTAAAATGATGGGAAATAACATATCATTCACATGGACCTTAAAACAAGCTATCCTCATATCAAACAAAGTGGACATAAAGCCAAAGTTAATCAGAAGGGATAAGGAAAGACATGTCATACTGCTTAAGAGAATTATACATTAGCAAGACATAACAATTGTAAATATTTCTGCCCCAAACAATAGAGCATCTATGTAAATCAAAGGAACCCTTCTCAATTTCAAGAATCAAAGAGACCACAACACAATAATACCGGGTGACTTTGACATGCCTTTCTTACCACTGAATAGAAATTCCAAACAAAAACTAAATAAAAGAAGCTAGAGAATTAAAAATACAATTGATAAATTTAGATTTTATAGACATATAGAATATTTCATCCATCAACGAGTGAATATACTTTCTTCTAAACAGCACACAGATCCTTCTATAAAAGAGACCATGTTATATAAGCTATCACATGGTGGCATACAATTGTAATATTACATTAATATATTTTTAGCATCTGTAGGGTTGTTTTGAGAACTCTCTTTCCATTGATATAATTCTTGTGTCCTTTTTTCTTCATTAAACCTGTAAGATTTTTTTAAATCAATGTTTAGCTATATTATTTCTTTTCTATTTGATATATTTCTGCTCCTACTCTTTTCTTTCCTACTACCTAATTTGAAAATAATTCAATGGTTAATATGCCTTTTATTCTGATACAAGTACTTTGTTGTAAGTGTTCATCTGAGTACTGTTTCATCCTAGAGATTCTGATATTTGAAGCTTTATTATCACTTAGTTCAAAGCACCGTTCATTTATTTTTCTTGTACTTTCTTCCTTGACCTGTGAGATATTCATAAGTGTGTTGGGAGTGTGCTCATGAAGACATCTGAGACATTATAAACATTATTTACTGTTGGGTGTATGTTTCTAACAACTCTGCTAATGATATGAAGTCTTAATGGCCTCCATTTGCAGATATACATGTGGATCCTGTGTCTATCTTTCATCAGCTACCATCTTCATGGTTTTCAGAGACCATCCAATAATAACGCTTGCTTACATGCTAAATACTTGCAAAAAGAAAAAAAAAAACTTTGCTGTCTTACTGATTGTTGTCTTAGCATGACCCCTGCCCTGTAAACACCTCATCCAGTCACACACCAGCTGCCACCATGGACCTCTGGACTATCCTGATGCTAAGTACCCTTAACTCTCCATGCCCCACAGGATGGGGAACATGACTTCAGTCACTTTCTCCCATCTTTGCCCTCTCTCAGCAGTAAAGTAAGCAACCAGAACGAGTCAGCACCCAAAAACCTTAAAAGAGTTTAGGGTCCAAAGTCCTTGAGGGGGAAATATTAGGGGATAGACAGATGAAGTTAAGAGAATTCTATAAAATGGTCCCCCTTTGCTGATCCACATGTGCTTTCTTTTCCAAGAAGCAATTTCCTGGAGTCCTGACTGGCTTAAATGAAGAGGATATGTCACATTCTTCAGCAAACTATCTATTCTTGTTTTCTTTTTTTTTTTAATGTGGTCCTGGGGATCGAACCCAGTGCCTCATGCGTGCTAGGCAAGCGCTTTACCACTGAGCCACCACCCCAGCCCCAGCAAACTATCTATTAATTGCAGGAGAACAGATCCTAAAACTCTGGGAGATAAAAATGGTTCCTCCCTATCATAAAATCTGTAATCCACTTGGAACTGGGTCAGCATGGGACAAGGTGACCTGGAGTTGCCACGACAGTAGGGATTTTAAAAAGTCAAGAGGTGGACCTGGGCCAGGAAGCTTGGCTCTTGCCTCTGGCAGGACCCCTCATTTTGATCCTCCTAAGCCTGATACTCATTGCTTACATTTTAAACTAATGACATTGAATCCATAATAAAAAAGACTCTCAATAAAGAATAGCCAAGGGCCAGATGGCTTCATTACTGAATTTTGCCAAACTATTTTTTTCTTTTGGTACTTGAAGTTGAACCCAGGGGTACTTTATCAATGAGCTCCATCCTGTCTCTTTTTATTTTTTAGTTGAAAACAGTGACTTGCCAAGTTGCTGAGGGTCTCACTAAGTTGCTGGGGGTGATCTCAACCTTATCCTATTGTCTCAGCCTCCTGAGTCACTGGCATTACAGGCCTGCACCACCACACTTGGCATGAATTTGGCCAGACATTAAAAAAAAAAAAAAACTAACACCAATGTTTCTCAAACATTGAATTATCTATTGAATTAAAAGGAGAAACCCCTACCAATCTTATTCTATAGATATAGCAAAGAAAGAAAGAAAGAAAGAAAGAAAGAAAGAAAGAAAGAAAGAAAGAAAGAAAGAAAGAAAGAAAACTATGAACTAATAACCCTGCTGGACATAGTTGCAAAAATCTTCAGCATAATACTAGTAAATTGAATTAAATATCACATCAATAAGAGCATACATCATGATCAAATTAGTTTAATTCCAAGGATGTATTAATACATTAATAATCTTAATATATCACATAAATAGATGGAAGAAAAGTCATAATAATCTCAATATATGCAGAAAAAGCACGTGATAAGAGTCAATGCTCCTTCATGTTAAAAGTCTTGAACAAATTAGATATAAAAGGATCATACCTCATCACAATAAATGCTATATATAACAAACTCACAGTCAACATCATGCTGAATGGGGAAAAACTGAAAGCATTTTCTCCAAGATTAGGAACAAAACAAGTATGTAGTTCACAATGCTCTTATTCAATGGAGTAGGAATTTTAGCCAGGTCAATCAGGCAAGAGAAAAATAAAAGGCATACAAATAGAAAAGAAGGAACTCAAAATTATCCCTGTGTGCAGATATGATTTCATACACAGAAAAATCCTCAAGACGCCATGAAAACACTATTGGAACTGATAAAATCAGTAAAGTAGTAGGATGCAAATTCAACATTGAAAAATCAATAACTTTTCTATATAACAATAACAAATTTGCTGAGAAATCAGAAAAGTTATCCCATTTACAACACACACACACACACACACACACACACATGAATAAACTTAAGGAAATGAAAGACTTCTACAATTAAAATTCAGAACACTGAAGAAAGAAATAAGATCCTAAACAGTGGAAAGACCTTTCATGTTCATGGATTGGAAAAAATATTACTAAAATGTCTACACTACCCAAAGTGATCTATAGATTCAATGCAACCCTCATCAAAATGCCAGTGACATTTTTCACAGAACTTGAACAACAATCCTAAAATTCATGTAGAAACTCAAAAGATACCAAATAGCTAAAGTGATCTTGAGCAAAAAGAGCAAATATGGAGACATCACAATATCTGATTTTAAGACATACTACAGAGCCATAGCAACAAAAACAACATGGTTTTGGTATAAAAACAGACATACATCAATGGTATAGAAAAGAGAAAACAGGAATAAATCCACACAAATTCAGTCAACTGATTCTCAACAAAGGTGCCAAATCAGACATTAGAAAAATAGTACAGCTTCTTTAACAAATCATGCTGGGAAACTATCCACATTCAGAAGATTGAAGCTTCATCCCCCCTCTCACCCTGTGCAAAAAATTAACTCCAAATGGATCAAAATAAAGCTTAAAACTTTAAAACTACTCAAATAAAATATAGGGGAAGCACTTCAAGAATACCAATACAGAATGATTTTTCTGGATAGGACTCAAAAAGCCCAGAAAAAAAAAAAGCTAAAGTTAGCAAATAGGATTACATCAAACTAAAAAGCTTCTACTTAGCAAGGGAACAAATCAACAGAGTGAAGAGATCACCTACAGAATGAGATACAATATTCATCAGCTTTTCATCTAACAGAGGGTTGATATCCAAAACATATAAAGAAAAAAAGATAATTAAACTTAAAAATGGGCAAATGATCTGAATAGGCACTTCTTAAAAAATACAAGCAGCCAATAAATAGATGAAAATATGTTCAATATCATTAGCCATCAGGGAAACACCAATCAAAATGGCAGTAAAACAACATCTCACCCTAGTTAGAATGGCAATTACAAAATAAACAAATGCTGCCAAGGACATGAGAACAAAGGAATACTTACATGCTATTGGTAAGAATGGAATTTAGAACAGTCACTATGGAAAACAGTATGGCGTTTCCTCAAACTAAAAAGAACTACCATATCTAGCTATGCCATTCCTGGACACATACCTGTTGGAAATAAAGCCAGCATACAAGAGAAACCCGCATGCCCTGTGCAGCATGATTCACAATAGCCAAGCTATGGCATCAGCCTAGGTGACTCTCAACAGATGAATGAATAAAGAAAAATGTTCATACAGTATAGTATTATTTAGCCATAAATAAGAATGAAATCCCACTGCTTGCAGTAAATGAATGGAATTGAGGACAACACGTGAGTGAAATCAGCCAGACACAGAAAGACATGTCTCCCGCATGTGAAAGCTAAAAAAATAAATAAGTAAAAAATGAAAAATAAAAGCTATTTCTAGTTTTAATAATCACATACTAACATTTTTACCTCTTAGTAGTCTTAATTTCTAGGGAAAACAGAACAGTTCAAAATTATTTGCTTTCCACCAACAGTTTGAAGTTGAGCACAATTTCATAGTCTTTTAGAAACATTTCTTCAAAAGGCAATCCTTTTTAGGTCTACTCACAGACCTAAATACACTTAGATTCTGTGTATTGCATGAAACCAAGATGTTCAATGGGTAAAATTTTTTCATTATCAAATATTAAACTGAGACCAGCAGTATTTTGTATTCAATTGCAACAAAAAGAGCTGACATGAAAAATATAATTTGACCATTAATCTATTTGCAGATAATGAATAGGTAACAGTGAGTAAACAGTGCTTCCTTCATGGCACTTGACATAATCACTAATTTTCTGTCCTTTTTTACTTGTTCCGTGTGTATGCACCTGCTTCTGTAACACTCCATGAGGAAAAGGAACTCTACCTTGTTTGTCATATACCTCTACACCTACTAAAATGTTACATAAGCCATCAAATATCCATTAAGTGGATTGTTTCACTACTTAATTTTTTCAAATTAGTCAAGACACATTCTTCTTTTTTTCAATGAAATCAGAAAATAGCTGTTTTGTCTTCAGAAGAATTTACAATAGCCTATTCCAATCAAAGGTAATTGGAACATCCCCAGCAGGTCAGAATCACATTTATCATGTCATCAGACTGTCTTCCTCCAACACACAATCAAATCAGAATGGTAGAGGCCCATGTTTTAGTATTTACTTGAAAATGGCACAGACATTTCATAAATATCTACTCTTTAATTTACAACAACTAGATTCCAAGGCTTCCCGCCATTGAGAACTATTCCTGAAACTACCACAACTTCATTCACAAACTTCCATTCTATTTATATTCACCAGGTTTAACTCTAATTACCAATTATTCTTGAATTGATCGCTAAACAAAGCCATTGAAGGAGTTCAGGAAATACCATCCTCAAATATATTGCTTGAGTATATTGATTACTTTTAAGTAGAAGGCATTTGTACACCAAAATGTAGGTTTTCTAAGTTTCTCTCACTTGGAGCCTCCAAAGGGACTCAGCTCTAACTAACTCATCACAAGAGATACTTCACTGCACCCAGACAGACCTTATTACAGCCTATCATCTATTATTCTAAGAATATTTTTAAAAAACCATTTGCTCTTCGAGGTGTGGTGGTGCATGCCTGTAATCCCAGTTGCTCAAGAGGCTTAGGCAGGAGGATCACAGGTTTGAAGCCAGCCTCAGCAATTTAGTGAGGCTTTAAGCAATATGGCAAGACCCTGTCTCAAAATAAAATAAATAAATAAATTAAAAAGGGCTGGATTGTGGCTTGGTGGATAAGTGTCCCTGGGTTCAATCCCTTGTCAAAATAAAAAGTAGTTGCTCTGATGGTATTTTCTTTGCCCTTGACCATTTTGTTTTGCTCATTTCAGCAAGGAAATGGAGTAAAAAGATTCGTTCCCTCTTCTTGATTGACTTGTCTGATTATTGCCCTAAAGGATTGTCAGCTACATGTCTGACAATAATCACATTCCAGGCCTACCTACCAACATCTGCTGAGACCCAGACAAGCACACACAGGAATCCTATTTAGGACAAATGGGCAAAGGTGAGGCTTGTGACACAGACCCAAATCATCACCTTCATTCTGAGAGCATCCAGCAATTTAGTCCTCCATCTCCTGCAGGGATAGAGAGGGAACCACCCTTACAAATGGAGACTTCTCTAAAACCAAGAATCAACAAATGGAATGGAATCAAACTAAAAAGTTCTTCACAGCAAAAGAAACAATCAAGAATGTGAAGAGAGAGCCTACCAAATCTTTTCCACCTTCTCCTCAGATAGAGCATTAATCTCTAAGATATATAAAGATCTCAAAAAACATAAAACCAAAAAAAAAAAGAAAGAAAAAAGAAAAACCCAATCAATAAATGGGCAAAGGAACTGAACAAGCACTTCACAGAAGAAATATGATCAGTCAACAAATATATGATAAACCAAAACTACTCTGATATCATTCTCACTCCAGTCAGAATGGCAGCTATTATGAAGAAAAACAACAATAAGTGTTGGCGAGGATGTGGGGGAAAAGGCAAATTCATATATTGCTGGTGGGACTGCAAATTGGTATAGCCAATATGGAAAGCAGTATGGAGATTCCTTGGAAAACTGGGAATGGAACCACCATTTGACCCAGCTATCCCTCTCCTTGGTCTATACCCAAAGGACTTAAAAACAGCATACTACAGAGACACAGCCACATCAATCTTTATAGCAGCACAATTCACAATAGCTAAACACAATAGTGGAACCAACCTAGATGCCCCTCAGTAGATGAATGGATTAAAAAATGTGGCATATATATACGAGATGGAATATCACTCAGCAATAAAAGAAATAAAATCATGGCATTTGCAGGTAAATAGATGGCACTGGAGAAAATAATGCTAAGTGAAGTTAGCCAATCCCCAAAAAACAAATGCCGAATGTTTTCTCTGATATAAGGTGACTGACCCATAATGGGGTAGGGAGGAGGAGCATGGGAGGAATAGACAAACTCTAGATAGGGCAGAGAGGTGGGAGGGGAAAGGTGGGGCAGGGGGTTAGCAAGGATGGTGGAATGTGATGGACAAAGCACATGTAGGAAGACACGAATTGGTGCCAACATACTTTATATACAAACAGAGATATAAAAAATTGTGCTCTATATGCATAATAAGAATTGTAATGCATTCCTCTGTCATGTATTTAAAAAATAAAATCAATTAAATATTTTAAAAAGACTCACTATATATAATAAAACTTACTCACAGCTAATCTCTCAACCACATGGATCTAAATTTTAACTTGATCAAGGGATATCTTCTCAGAATGAAAGAGTACTTGAAATTTGTACAAAAACAAAAAAATGCTCTATAGAAAATGGTTTATTGGATTTTAGTTTGTAGTGACAGCTGAATGAGCATGATGAAAAACTATTGAACTAGCATTTAAAAGTGAATGGATCGTACAGCCATGAATGTTTGTGAGTCAAGAAAGCACTTAGAAAATAAGCATTATTGGTTAAAAGATTAAGCTGAATAAATAAATAACACAAAGACCTTTGCAAGGGAAAAAATATATGAGAAAATGTTCAACATCTCTAGCAGTTAGAGAAGTGCAAATTAAAACTACACAGGTTTCATATCATTGCAGTCAGAATGGTAATTATCAAGAATACAACTAACAATAAATGTTGGTGAGGATGTGGGGGAAAAGTTTCACTCATACATTGGTGGTGAGACTGCAAATTGGTACACTCTGGAAAGCAGTATGGAGATTCCTCAAAAAACTTGGAATGGAACCATCATTTGATCCAGTTATCCCACCCTTCAGTATACACTCAAAGAACTTAAAATCAGCATAGTATAGTGCTGTAAACACATCAATGTTTATAGCAGCTCAATTCACAATAGCTAAGCTCTCAAACCAGCCCAGGTGCCCTTCAATAGATAAACAGATAAATAAAATGTGGTATGTATACACAATGGAATATTACTCAGCCATAAAGAGAAATGAAATTATTGCATTAGCCAGTAAATGGATGGAACTGAAGACTATCATGCTAATAGTCTATTTATAGAGTATCATGCTAATAAGCCAATCACTGAAAACAAAGGAATGTTCTGATATGTGGGTGCTAACTCACAATAAGGTAGCGGGTAGGGAAGAATAGAAGTACTTTGGATTAGACAAAGGGGAATGAAGGGAAGGGAGGAGGAATGGGAACAGAAAAGACAGTAGAATGAATCAGATGCTATATTCCAATGTTCATATATGAATACATGATTGATATAATTCCACATCATGTACAACCACAAAAATGGGAAATTATACTCCATATATGTATAATATGTCCAAATACATTCTACTGTCATGTATAACTAATAAGAACTGTGGGAGACCAGCTCCAACAGGGGGTCTCAGGAGACGAACGGATGGTGAGGAGTCGGCGAAAGAGGGGGTGGAGAAACAACACAGACACCAAAGTGAAGGTGTTGATCCCAATCTTTACTTGTGAAGTTGATCATATATACTTTTCATTTTGGCAGACGCCTTGCACCATCCACCTCAGTAGGGCCTTGCCATTGCCTGAGTCAGGGGAGGGGGCGCAGCAAAGAACAAATTTTAAAATGCTCCAGCAAATGGAGACTTCTCTACAGATGTAGGTTTCTTTCAGCAAATACAAGTCTCAAAATTAATTAATGATGGACAGCTTCTCATCCCAGCCTGCATTAAGTTACCGAGGAGGCAGAGCTCATTTGCAAGAAGGGCAGGGAAACAGATACCTTACATTATGGTCCTGGGCTTAATGTTTTAACCAAGGTGTAAAGAAGCCAACCCTACCCACCTGAGGGCTCAACTTCTATTAACAACTCTCCCTCCTGGATTCATTTACACTTTAAATGCTTCAAGGTCAATGAAAAATTGAATCTCTTTGTTTCTGTGGAGTCTTTAATCTTTTCCCCATCTACTCTACAAATAAACAATTTCACCCAAATTAAACCCCCCTCATTGTGGTCTCTGCAGTTCTGTTATTCCTGGTAAGAGTCACCCATTTCTCTAAAAACAACCACCACCAAACCACCCCCACCCCCCCAAAAAAAAACCAGACCAACAAAAAACAAGAAAACCCAACAACAACAACAAATCCCACAATCCCCACATGCCCCAAATAAAAAACTGCAGGTATCAGGCATTCTTATTCAGGAAATGGGCCAGAATTCCAGCCCCTGGACTTGGTGTATTTCTTTTCAATCCTAGCAGCTACCACAAATGCCCAGTCATATGCTCTCTTATGGCACAAACTGACCCTTGGCACAAACCCCAAGGGCATGTCCTCCTCAGAGCACAAGCTATCCCTGGGTGGAGTTCCAGGAGATGGAGTTCGAGATGCCTAGGATCTAGATGAGCCCATGATTCCCTCTTGCAGCAACCTTACCAAACTACTTTACTGAATCCAGGTTTTCTCTACACTGGCCTGAGATCCCGCTAGGCCCCAGTGCTTTTCCTACTGACCCTGGTTCAGTTTCCATCTGGTCCAATCAGACACCGGAGTTCTAACCGGACCCAGTCCAATGTCCTGGTTACAACTTCCAACCCAGTCTGGATCAAAATTTTGCTCAACAAACTCATTGAAAAACAAATCCATGGAGCTTCCAAATCCAAGAGAGAACTTACCTATCATTCCCAAGTGCAGTAAGAAGACAGTGGCCATGATGTTCCCAGCAGTCCCCACACCCCATTACCTGCCGCCCCCAGGAGTCTAGAAGGAAGATGCCTTAGACGAATTAAATTTAGTAGAATTTATGTAAGCAAAAAAAAAGTAGAACCCGGCACTCCCAGAACCAGAATAGGTGCTGAGAATACCCAACAATGTGATCAGACAGCATTTATAGGGAAACAGAAGTGAGGCAGGTAAAATAATTGGTTACAGCCTAGTGAACAACCCGTCAATTGGGCACAGCTTATCTAGTATTATTTATAGCTCAATCAGTTAATTGGTGACAGCGTATCCTGCAACCAGCCAAGTCTTAGTTACTGTGATTAAACTTCCATATATTGCTTTGGTCTGTTGAAGACAGTGCGAGTGCTCAGTTCAAACCCCTGGGCCCCTACATAATTTTATTGAATACTTGTATGCAGATAAGAACTTGAGAAAGGGAATCTCTGTGATGTACCAGTCCAGTATGCTTAAATGTTGCATATGATTATATTTTTTCTCCTCACATGGCTTTAAAAAAGTCCATTAATATGGTAAAGCTCAAAGCATCTTACAAATATTCATCCTGCTTCACTAAGCACTGCCCAGAGTTAGCTGTCAGCGGCTGGGTGGTGAAGAATGAAGATGTTTGCAAGGCCTGCAGCAGGCACTTTGCAGCTACAAAGGTCACATGTCATGTTGGCATGAACACATCCTCAAGCACTAACCTGTCTAAATAAAAATCTTTACCAGAAAATCCTGTCCTTTTGGAATACATATGCTGTGTTAAGGGTCCCAGGCTGAAATAATTTTCATGAGTAGAAATGTATTGACTTCTGTTGGGATCTGAAGCATTTCCTGTGGATTCTCCCCTGTAATTTGTGTCCTCCAGTTCCATTGGGGATCTTCAAACCAGCTTTGGCTCCCTCTGTCTCAAGAAAAAGGAAAAAGTGACCCACAAAAGCTGAGCTTGATCATTTGCATTCCTTGGAAAAACACTGCCTTCTTTTGAGTACCTGTGGTTCTCAGGATCCTTGACTTCTTATTGTTTACCCCAAAGCAACAGTTCTTTTATTTTTTTCCTTATTGCCTATAGTTGGAAAATACATTGAAGGAAAATTCAAAATATAGCAAGCAGAAAAGTTCTCAAATTAGTATAACCCCACCAGCCACTCTGTCATTGTTTAATATTTAGGTATTATTTATTTTGCTGACAAATGAAATAATAATGAGCATCATGTTTAGTAATCTGCTCTTTTGCTTGGATATTAAAGCAAATATATTTCAATGTCTGTAAATATATTTTGCAGTGTTATTTATAATGGCCATATGGCATTTCATTTTATGATTGTGCCATATTATTTTCTCGTGTGTGTGTGTGTATGTGTGTGTGTGTGTGTGTGTGTGTGTGTGTGTGTCTATACTAGAAAACCTCAGGCACAGATGATGATGATGATGATGATGATGATGAAGATTATCTTACTCTTCAGTTCTTGGCACATTAACCATGGCTAAGGTTCATTTAATTTATCTTGATATTGCCTTTCGCGTCCAACCCCCATATAACCAGCAACAATATTAGTGGTTTATTTTTTGGTTTGGGTTCTTTAAAAATATATTTTTATACATTGTTTGTATACATGCCTTTTTAATTTATGTAGGTGATCATGTTAATACATCATTTTGGTTTTTGTTCCTCCCTGAAACTCTGTATGTTAAATTAAATTTGCATAACACTGACTCTGTACATCAACAAACTGCAACCTTATTAAGAGTATATCCATTTAACAGATCACTGAGTTTTAGCCAATTGCAGCTGCTGAGCTGCAGCCAATCACAGACTGTGAGCAGATCAGACTACATCCATATGAGGCAGATGCCTCAATATACCATGCCTAAATAAGGCAAATACTGAGCTATAACTAATCAAGTGGTTTCTATATGTCACTTCCTTTTCCTATCTATGAATAAATACCATTTGGCTATATTGCTGGATGGAGCTATATGAAGTTCCACTGGTTCAGAAGCTGAGTGTGATGCAAACTGGTAATCCCAGAGACTCAGAAGGCTGAGGCAGGAGGATTACAAGTTTGAGGTCAGCCTCAGAAACTTTAGCAAGACTCTGTCTAAAACTAAACTTAAAAAAAAAAAGAAAAAAATGAAACTCTATTGGTTCAGGGTATATCCAATACATGAATCCATCTTTGCTCAAATAAACTCTGTTAACTTTAAATTGTCTGCAAAGTTTTTCTTTAATGTTTAAGATTCCATTGTTGTTGTATCAAATCCATTGCTTCTAACTATGTGTTTTTCATCTTCCCCACTTTATCCACTCACTTTCCTAGTGATGAACACTCAAATTGCTACAAACTTCCCCATCCTTAAATTATGCTGCCATGAATTCTCACGACATACCCCCCACCCCATATTTGAGGATCACATTTTAATTTGTCAGATTATGGCCTTATATGGTCTTAGGAGGGCTATATCAGTTTAAACCTAAGGCATGCAGTTCCAGCTTTCTCTTTTGGGTCAGTCTGGTAGATATAAAAGTTCATTTCATTTTAATATGCCTTTATCTGATTGTTAATTGCATTGACTTGTTTATGGTATTAAGTTGTTCCACATAAGAACATTGAATCTCTCCCTACTTTTTCAGAGCATTTCCTAATTTATTTAATCACTTATTTCTTGTTGCATATTTAGATTGTTACTAGAGAGGGAAAAGGAAAATACAAAGGAAATAGTTTTCCAAGCAATTTAGAAAGCCCATGAACCAACAGGAAGGGAGCAGAAGGAGATGGGTGGGTGTCTGGTGGCCACTTGTTTTCCCCCTATCTTTGCATGATCTAGTACCATATCTTGAACAGTCAAGTGCTCAGGGAAAATTAAAGATGAAGAGGGTTCAAGGTGGGTCTTTGATGAGCTTTGCTGCGTAATCTTTTTTTTTGTACTGAGGATTGAACCCAGGGGCCCTTAACTACTTGGCCACATCCCCAACCCTTTTTTTTTTTTTTTCCATTGAGACAGGGTCTCACTGAGTTGCTTAAGGTCTCACTAAATTGATGAGGCTGGCTTCGAACTTGTGATCCTCCTGTCTCAGTCTCCCGAGCTGCTAGGATTACGGGCACATGCCACCATGCCCAGCTGCTGCTATATCTTTCATGAGAAATGACAGCTTTTAAATACCATCCATAAATCAAATGCTTTCATTTTAAAGTCTCATCATATTCAATAACTGATTTCAAATCATAAACAGCTAGCATGGCATGAGAGTGAGAAGGACACAGGTGGAAAGCAGGGTGGTTTTAGGAGAGTCCTGTCGCCTGGCAGTGATGGCAGAAGACACAGACTACCTGCCCAGGATGTTCCTGGGTTTGAGGGCTCCTTAGTGCTGCTGTCCCATTTTCGTTAAGAAATTTCCTCTCATGGGATATGGAATTACAGTGTCTGGGCTGATGGAGTTTAACAAGCTTCTGCTGCTGTTTGTTGTTAAGATTAAGGAAGGATGTTATATAAAATAATTTGGTCAAGAGTGCAAAACCAACCCCGTCTCAATAGCTAAAGTTGGGACATAGGCAACTGTTTTGTAAAGAATTCCCCAGGTCATTCCGATAATCAGGTGGGCTTGGGAGCCACACTGAGCTAATCCATCTCCCTATGGCTTGCAGGCTACCTCCTGCTATATTGGGCAAATTGTGCTCTTTTTTCCCTCCTCATTCTGGGGATTGAATCCAAGGCCTTGGGCATAGTAGGAAAGTGTACTACCATTGAGCTAAACCTCAAGGCTCTTTTATTTTATTTTAAGACAGGGTCTCATTAAGTTACCCAGATTGGCCTTGGACTTGTGATCCTCTGGCCTCAGCCTCCTGAACAACTGGGGTTATAGGTGTGTGCTATCACGCCTGGCCTAGAATTCAGATTCTTTACACATCAGGCCATTGACTCCCCAGTCTTTTCTGCTTAGAGCTAACCAGCTAATGTTTTGAAATCAGTTATTGATCTGATAAATTTTAAAAAGAAAGAATTAATTAAATACAGATTGTATTTAAAAGCTGTTACTGCTCATGAAAGATTAAACAGCAAAGCTCTTCAACATTCTGAGCAGAAAAAAAAACATTGTCAGTTACCCCTCTTGTATTCTATACTAACAAAAGAAAACATTAAAAAGCCAGTTGTTGTATACTTTTAAAACTTCAAAATTGCAATCAACGTTTATCAGAGAGT
Source organism: Urocitellus parryii (assembly GCF_045843805.1). Classification (NCBI taxonomy): domain Eukaryota; kingdom Metazoa; phylum Chordata; class Mammalia; order Rodentia; family Sciuridae; genus Urocitellus; species Urocitellus parryii. The sequence goes on from NC_135531.1 coordinate 53,412,773, forward strand.
TGGACAAGTAAGAATGACTGAAGAGTTTCCTGTTTTGAAAATTTTCAGATAATGCCTGTGTTTGAGGCTGTGCTGTGCTCAGTTAATAGCAGTGGCTGCTGGCACAGGAAAAGGTATAATTCTTCCTCAGATTGTAAGAGTTGCAGCTCACGCAGAGAATCCTCTGTGATGGAGGCCAGTCAGCTTTTATGGACTTCAATGCTATTTGCTTCAGTACACTTTGAAATGCAGGGTCAGCTCACTGAGCTACATCATGCAATAATAACACATTTTTATAGGAGTAGCTTGTCAGAGCAGCAACAACACACAATACATAAAACCAATAAACACACTATGTCTACAGATTCTATCCTAGTAACCAGATAAAGCAATAAAATTGACAGCAGCCATCAAAAAGCTCCCTTTCTGACTTTTTGGAGGTGAATTTACTGTTGCTTGAAACATAGGAACTGTCACAAAGCCTTAGATCAGTGTGCAGTTATGGGGCAGCTAGTTGTATCATATGGGAGGGAGCATGGTGATCAATGAAAGCAGGATGAACAATTATGCCTTTCTAACATCTGAGACTTTGCTATCTTTAATGTAATGCAACCTGCATCAGAGTTTTTTCTACAGAATAGTTTTGTTTTTTTTTTTCAAGTTACCCATTCAATATTATAGCAAAGAGTATGGCTAAGGGGTGGTAGGTCAACAATTAATATTTCCCATCTGCAGCTTAAAACCCTAGGGCAGGAAGGAGATCACATTGACAGAATACCTAGGAAACTAATGGGTTGGTGTTGTCTAAGACCAAATTCTTAGAATAGGGATCTTCCGTGGGAAAAAATGCATTTGAAGTCAAATATCACAAGATGAGAGAAGTAAGAGGGATACATGTATCATTAAGAATAAAAATGGATTTTACTGGAGTCAGTCATTTGGCTGGGAAACCAGGGCTAATCTTAGTCTGACAGAATCTCCACATCTGGAGGCAAGGCACAAGAATCCACTTCTTATCCTAGGTTGCCCTAGGTTATTCTGGTGAGAAATATGTGGGAGGCATAGGAAATATTGGAGATGTCAACTGAAGCTCAAGGTTGGTATGTCTGGGCATGGAGATGGAAGTAGGTGCTGATAAGGGTTTGGGAGTCAGAAGGCCAGCAAATGTCAGCAATTACTGAAAATATATTGAGTCCTTATTTTGTCCCAGGTGCTTGTAGGACACCATTGGGTAAAGACCCTCATGTGCAGCTTACATTCGGGGGGTAAAAAAAGACAAGATAGACAAATTAAAACAGATGAGGATAATAATCCTATAGCTGATTAACAATAAAGATGATGGAGCTGTTAGAGAGAGCATTGGGTGTGGCCTAATTTGGTTTGGACTGGCCAGGTCAAGGAAGAACTCCCTCAGAGGAGCGGATAACAGCACGGAGATCTCAGGGAACCACTCATGGGGAGATGCTCTCAGCATCTTCCAGGCAAAAAAGGAACAAGCGAGAAAGCCTGTAATTCCTGAGCCCCCAAGAGGTTCTTCCATTGCTGTTCCCTTCCTGTCCAGCTTTTCCAGGGAATGAAGAAGAGGCAAAGAGGATGAATTCCCACATTCCATGATCATGTCCCACTATTATGCCTTTAGTCTAAGGGCAAAAAAATTTCGGATTGGATATTAAAATTGATCAACTTTTACTTTGATATCCAAGCAGAATTTCAGAATGATACTCTCTTTGACCTAAAAATTGATAGTAGAACTTAATCGAGCCCTTATGCAGTCACTCTTTGGTTTCTATAGAGGATTGGTTCCAGGACCTCTCACAGATTCCAGAATCCCCAGATGCTTGAGTTCCTTATATAAAATGGCACAATATTTTCAGATAACCTACACGCATCTTCCCATACACTTTAAATCATCTCTAGATTACTTATAAACATCCCAAACAATATTAGTACTAGGTAAACAATTGTTGTGCTATATTGCTTAGGGAACAAGGACATGAAAATTTTCTGTGCATATTCTGTACACTTGGAGGTTTTTTTTTTTTTTTTTTTCAAATATTGTCCATCTGCAGTTGCTTGAATCCATGGATGTGGAGGAGGAGGAAGCAGGCTATAAAAGCAGCAGCTGAGTACAAGAGCTCCCAGCAAGCTCGTCCAATAATCCAGCCTCAGAAGGGCAAGGCCCAGTTGAATGGGACTCAGTGGGCCTGGGGAAGGTCTCAGTGTTGACACTGCCACCTTCTTCATCCTCTTTGTCTATTTGTACTCAATGACTTTGTCCAGTGTCTATTGTTGGCACGACCTTCACTGACACCCTCAGCCTCAACAGAAACGGTCACGAAGCCAGCTTTACTGTGTTCCTAACTAGTTTTCATGTAAGCATGCTCTCTGAGATAAATAGATGTTTGAGGACCAGTCTGGGAACCAGTCACCATTTATCTTATCATTCCATGGGAAAGAGGCTTCTGAGGACTAGACACCTAGACAAGAAGAGCATTTTGGACCGTAGCCCATTACTAAGTGAGATCTACCACATAAAAGCCAGAACACCAGACAGGCAGTGAAGGTGAAGGATGGAGGTGAATAAAATCCTAGACCTCAGGGATTAAGGGGTAAAGGAATGTTTCTTGTTTGTTTATTTGTTTGTTTTGTTTGGTGTGTTTTTTTTTTTTGTAGTTATTTTCATTCCAGAGGCATTATCAAGACCTAGAAACCTAAGGACTTAGTAGATTAATGGAGTCTATTTGAAAGTACAATTCATTTTTCAGTCTTTTAAATTCTTTTTTTTGTTTGTTTTATTTTGTTTCATTTTTTGATACAAGAGATTGAACCCTGGGGCACTTAACCACTGAACATCCTCAGCCCTTTTTGTTTCTTATTTTGAGACAGGGTCTTGCTTAGTTGCTGAGGCTGGACTCAAACTTACCATCCTCCTGTCTCAGCCTCCCAGGCCACTGGGATTACATGTGTACATTACCATGCCCAGGATGCATTTTTCTTTTTTTTTCATTTAAAATATTCAATGAGACTTTGCCCTGGACTAAGTTTTCCAAATGGCTACATTATTGAGAATTTTGACTCAAGCACAATGACTGAGTTATGGGAGAAAGTACAAGTGGATAGGGTTGGCCTCAGCATTGCCAAGTTATGGGGATGGTGATCTCCTTCCAGGGATGAGGTTCTGTGAGGTCTCTGAGTGAGTGGAAGGCAGGTGGCATTGCCAAGGCTCCCTCCCCAACTTCAGTCATCTTCCATGGGAGGAAATAGGTGGTAAGGTGCCTCCCATAGTAGGGTCCTCTGGCCCCAGTCAGTTTACCTGCCATGAAGGACTCATAAGGGTAAGAAGCTCAAAAAAACAAAACAAAACAAAAAAACCCCAAAACAACACAAAACAAAATAAAAGTAAAAGAGTAAAAAACTTAAAAAGCACAGTCAATCCCAGCCCAACACCAGGAGCTGGTCTGAAGAGTCTGGTTACCCACATCCAACTATTTCTCCAGTTAAGGCAGTTGTGCCTAACACGTTCTGTTTGCCTTCTCTAGAAGCCTTCAGCACTAAATGTGTTGGTATTTCCACCTGAGAAAGAATTTAATTGCGAAAATGAGTAGAATGGAGACCAAGAGGAAAAATACTGTTAGAAATAAAATTCCCACGGGGGTAATTCCACAGGACAGCTGGACATCAGACAGTTGAACTCCCTGTAGTGATGGGGGATTTGCGCACACAGTCTCCTCCAAGTCCTCAAGTTTTTGCAGGTTTTCTTTGTACCATGTTAAAAAGTGAATGTTTGAGCACGTGCAGTCCAGGGGATTGTGACTTAAATTAATAGTGCTCTGCTGGGACAGGATGGAGAGGAGATGGGGTGAGATAATGCCAATAGCATTAGCAGCCAAATTGAGGTAGATCCCCTTAAGATGGCTAAGAGCATCAATGCTATTTGATGTCAGATTATTGTGACTTAAGTCTACGTGACTCACTTTATCAAGGCTGTGGAAGGCCTGCTGGTCTATGGACAAGAGGTCACTGGAGGATAACACCAGAATCTCCAAGCTTCCCACTGTCTGAAGTAGGTTGTTCTTCGGGATACTCCCATCTTGAAAACGATTCCCCCGTAAGTTCAGATGCCGAAGGTCTGGCAGGCCTGCTAGAAGAAGCTGATTGCTGGTATCAAGGAAGCTATGAGAGAGATTCAGAATCTTCAAGTGATGAAGGTTTTGGAAAGGACTTTGTGGTGCACTCACATGTAAGTGGGTAAATGACAAATCCAAGATCTCTAGCTGAGGACATGCTTGGAATGCCTCCCTCTGAAAACCAATGAGCTCATTGTAGCTCAGGTTTAGACTTTGCAGTCGGGGAAGATTTTTGAGCTGCAGATTGCAGCAATCAGAAGCTTCTATGCCGCTGTGGCTTAAATCAAGTTTCTGAAGATTCTCTAGTTTTTCTAAGCAGCCAGTACCGAGGTGAAGCTTCTTCATGTTGCCTTTGACATAGAGGTGTGTAAGGGAGGGGAAATTGGCAGCATTGATTTGACACAATTGGTCAAATTTATTTACATTGAGAACTAATTTCTTGAGTGAGTTCATACCCTCAATCCCAGAGGGTAATTCTTGCAGGTGAGTGGCTGTTAGATCCAGATTCTGGAGTTGGGCAAAGCATCGAAACGTGGTGGAGGAGAAGTCAGAGAAATGATGCTTTTGCAGGTTGATGCTCTCAACAGATGTGTCACAAAGACCCTGAAATGTGGCTGAACTTAGATATTGGTTATCAATGTCCTCAAATGTCCCCAACCAGAGAGATTGAATAGTAGAGTTCCGTAGACCATTGAATATGACAGACAAGTCACGAGTCCCTCCAAAGTTCAAGCTTTGGAAGAATTGTGAACTGAAAGCCCCAGGCTCAATACCTTTAATGTCATTGCCATTGAAGTTAAGACTTAGGTTGGTGGCTTGCTTCAGAGAGTTCATATCTTCTCTAGAAAAGTAGTGTATAGCATTATTCTGAAAATCCAAGACTTTCAGATTCCCTGCTGGGAAATCATTTGGGAGCTTAATGGAAGAAATATGGTTGCTCCCCAGATGCAAACTTTCCAAGTTTTCCAGATTGTGAGGTGGGATAAACTCAAGACTGGATATTCCTGTTTGAATTAAGAACAAATGCTTCAGTGACTTGGGCCCGTTAAATGCTGTTTCTGCCATGAATATCAGAGGGTTTCCAGTTAATATCAGTGTGCTCAACTGATGATGGCTTTGGAAAGTGTCATCATGTATCCAGTTAATCTGGCACCTTGAAAAGATAATTGTATTTAACAATGATTAATTAGAAAAAAAAGGGAAAATGCTGTCACCACATTCCCAAAGCCATCTTTTGTATACCATAAAACACTATATGTTATCCAACACAAAAAACTTTCTTCCATACCCACAGATGGCCTGTCAAGATAATTAATGAATAGTCCTAGTACTGAGAGCTCTGATTTGGAATTTATTCCAGATGTCTGTCTTTCCTATTTAGATAGAACACTCAGAGGTTTATATTTGTATTCTAAGGAACAATTAGTGGTTTGATATTTTTTGTAGGCAAAACCAAACTGTGATTTATTATATTAAGTAATATAAAATATGCCATATGTAATTTATAATAGATAATACATGTATGTATTTATCCTTGGCATCCTTGGCAAGTTAAAGCCTATTTCGGGGGAAGAAAGAGTTGCTGGAGATTGAGCCTATGCCATTACACATGTTAGGCATGTGCTACATGCTACACTCAGCCTCCCTCTTTCATCTATGAAATACAAAAATAATGACTATTTTGTAGAATTATTGTATGTCAAATGATGTATGTAAAAATGTTCCATTGAACTATAGAATGCTAGAAGTTAAGAGAAATCCATCCTGGTCCTGCATCTTAAAGTACTGGATTAAACACACACACTTACGCACACACACACACTGATAGTTTCTGCATCTAACTGCAGAAATGGGTAGTAATATTAATTGGCACCCCACAGAGGTGATTGTAAAGATTAAACAGTGCTATTGGTGTGTGCTTTCTTCCACTTTGCAGAAACTCAAGTGGAAAGTCACAAGTGGAAGTCATTGAACTATTGCAGGGGGTGCAGAAGTCATGAACATGTGGGGCCCCTTCCCCCACTCCACACACACACACACAAGCTGCACATTCTTCTGTTTTCTTCCCTTACTTTCTTGTAATACTTTTGTCCACTGATTCTGCCACTAAAGCCAAATAATGGAACTCTTTTTTCAGTTAAAAAAAAAAAATTAGGAGGTATGTGTGTTTCTCATGACTTTTGTTACATGCAATTCACCTAATAATAGTCAACTGTGTTAAAATATAGTATAATATGGTGTCTGATTCAGTGCAGAATTTATTTTCACTTTTTTTTAATATTCCTTAGAACTTCTTCAATGGTACTGCTGATGCAGCTAGTTTGAAAACAACTCACTTTCCTGTCCATTGATTGTTGTTTATTTTAAATTACATTTCACTTGCATTAAAGTATTTCAGATGAAGGAATAGATGAAAATACAGAATAAGCAGAGTGTCCCTGTGCCCCAAAAGAAGATCCTGGGGACAATTCAAATGCAAATTTTGTTTCTTCTTAAGTAAAACATCAAGAGTACACAGGAACTCAGATACATACCTGGTTAAATCCAAAAAAGTAAGATTTATGAGTCTGCTGAAAGTTGTATTTTGAATTGTAGGCAAGAAATTAAAGCTGAATTCCAAAAATTCTGTTGTGTTTGGTAGGGTGTCAGGAATTTCACTGAGACCTAAATTTTCACAGTTATATGTTTTGTTGGCTTCTTTCTGATGGGAGAAATAATGTAAATTAATATAGGATTTAGAGATTTGATTGACTATCTAGAAAAATTAGACACATTTTACCCTTTGAGCAGCAATCCCACTTTCAGTAATCCTTACCAAATATACTCTTGCAAAAACTCAACATGAGGGCCTGGGGTTGTGGCTCAGAGGTAGAATGCTTGCCTAGTGTGTGTGAGGTGCTGGGTTTGATTCTCAGCACTGCATAAAAATAAATAAATTAATTAAAGGTATTGTGTCCAAGTACAACTAAAAAAATATATAAAAAACATGATTTGTCCATGATAGTATTCATTATATATATATATATGTATATATATATATATATATATATATATATATATATATATATATATATTTGTAATAGCAAAACCAGGCTATCTATCAATGTGGGAATAATTGACCAAAATATGATACATTCTCAAAATGGAAACCTCAGCAAGAATGAGAAAGATCTGCATATATTGGTAGGGAGTGAGATCCAGGACATGGTGTAAGGTGAAAAAAACAAAGCACCAAACAGTGTATGCAGTGTCTATAGCATAGAGTATGCTAGGTTTTCATAACAAGGATACTTGAGCTGGGCTCAATGGTGCACGCATGTAATTCCAGTGGCTTGGGAGGCTGAGGCAAGAGGATCCTGAGTTCAAAGCCATCCTCAGCTTCTTAGTGAGCCCCTAAAGCAACTTAACAAGACCCTATCTCTAAATAAGTGCTAGGAATGTGGCTCAGTGGGAAAGTGCCCCTGGGTTAAATCCCTGGTACCAAAAAAACAAATATTATCATATTTTTGAAAAGAAACTATGGTTAAAAAAATCCAGTGATCTTTAAGAGGACAGAAAGTACCAGATAGAGGAGTAAAAATATAAATAAGATTCCTCTGATTATACTTTGGTTAGTTTTGATTTGTAATAAATAGAAGTGTTTGTTTCATCTTGAAAATAAGCAATCAATATTAAATTGGCATCGGAAAAATAGGACAATGAGACATTATTCACTTTCTGACATAGTACAATATGAAGTACACAGAGCCACCTATGAAGTATTCTTGCCAAAAAGAAAGTAATTAACTTGAATTCAATGAAGACTTTAGGTCTACTTTTCACATCTACAAGTGATATGAGAGATTTAAGCTAATGGTAGCAGTTAATCAAATGCAAAAAGTGGCACATAATAAAAAACATCTTTGTTTATTAGTATGTGAAAGAGAGAAAGAAAGAGAAGGGAGACAGCTTTAAAAACAAACACAAAGTGGTACAAAAGCTACTTAAGAGTTAGAACCAACAAATAACAGACTAGGCTTTGTTTAGATTATGACTCAAGTAGAACAGTTAGAAAAAGACATTTTTAGATAATCAGAGACATTTAAATGAGATAGAATTTGATGGTGTTAAGAAATTATGAATTAGCATCTGCATATGAGAGAAAACATCCAGGCTTTTGTTTTTTGAGATTGGCTTTTTTCGCTTAGCATGATATTCTCCAACTCCATCCATTTACTGGCAAATGCCATAATTCCTCTCTTCTTTAAAGCTGAGTAATATTCCAATAAAAAAAGAAATTATGAATTTTGTTAATGTTAGAGGCTTTATGGTTATATTCAATCAATGTTCCCCTTTTTTTTTCTTTTGAGATGCATATTTAAGTATTCAGATTTAAAATGATGTGATGTTGGGAATTTGCTTTAAAATACCTGGCAAAAAAATGATAGGAGGAATGGACAGATAAAAATTAGTAAGTAAAACGGTGATGTTTGCTGGATGTGGAGTGATATTTAGGTGGAGGTTGCTTATCCAAAATTAAGAATCTTAGCCTAACGAGGTAAAAGTTGGAAACAGTTCTGATGGTGGAATCATAATTAATCTGGATGACACTTCATCATGAAGGGTAAGGGGGCTCCTAGGAAGGGGCATGTCTTTCCTGTGGAAGCTCCTAGGTAAGAAAGAAATGATCTCCAGGACAAATGCCCCTTGGAGGCCCCAAGAGATGGGTGCCAAGGACCATGAACCAGCTCTTAGATGTCTCAGGCCCCAGGTGACTTCATCCATCCTTCTTGTCCTTGCCCCTCCTGATCATACCTAGGCTTCCTAGAGGCTCCTCTGAGACTGCCCTGACTGCAAAAGATCTACCCCACCAAACTCCAGATCAGCTGCTCTCCAGATCAGTTGCAAAGAGACCTGCTTAGCTGGAAACAGAACTGAAAATGTTCTTCTTTTTCCTGAATCATGAGGCTCAGGATGTTGCCATTTTAATCTTTTTTTTTTTTTTTTGCTTTTCTCTAATTTCTGCTTAGTTGTGCGTTTTTTATAGCAACAGTGAGCATGTACATCTATAAGAAATCACTAGTTTCCTTCAATATTGTGACAATATTATAGTTGTCACTGATGAAAATGCCATATTTATATTTCCTTGTAATTCATTCTTCATTCTTATAGACCCAAAGTCCTCTAGGCACTGTTGCAAATCTATATAATGTCCTTGAAATGCACACTTTGCATTGGAAACTTGGATTTAACTGACTGGTGAGGAAAAAAAATATATTTTATTTTGCTATACTGTCCTTGGTGGCCAGACAACCCAGAAAGTATGTGTATGTGCAGCTGCAGTCCCTATAGTTGCCATGGTGCTGATCAGCATGAAGGAGACAATTATCTTTTCTGGTCTCCATTGGCATAACTGATTTCATATACGCTTGGAGAAAGGGGACTTCCCCCAATTCGTCTTGCTCTATTCTGACCCTACAGCAAAAGTCTCAATGCTGGCAATTCCTTCCTTCTACTGAATATGCAAGTACCCCGTGACACCTAAATTATTCCATGTCTCAGCCTCTTGTGTGCTTTAGTAAGTACTTTATTGAAATAATGTGATTCACAAAATCGAGAATCCAGGAGGACCCCTACTGAGCCAGTGGCCTGAGGGAACAACTAGGAAAAGGAAAAGTTAGTAACTATGAAAAGATCTCTTTTACCTAGCAGAGAGCTAGGGCTCAAGGGTTACCAGCAGCCTGCCCAAAGCTTGTGCTTTGTAATCTCAAGTTAGGTAAAAATGACAATAAACTCTCTGCCCTTGATTGCCAGGAGAAAGAGGAAGTGACAAGAAATGCAGCTAAGAGAATTTAAAAACCAAACAGATTTTCAGAAATGTCTTGGATTCATTCAACACACAAGTGGCCCTCCCTTACAGTTTTTGTAATCACAATTATACTGTCAATATTGGTATGATGATGGGATACCAAAGCACCACACACTCCAGAATCATCCAAGAAGCATTTGATTATTTTTAGTAGACTGTATTTTTTAAGGTTGAAAGTGCATGTGTGTGTGTGCCCCTTGATTCTGAATAGGGGTGGGCATGGGACAGTTGTCATGAATACCAGGTAGCTTTATCATAGCTCTGCTGTTGCTGGAATAATGAGACTATTAGTCTCATTATTTTTGAATGGGAGTAAGATAGCATGAACTTTCACCCCTAAATATCTTATATGTCTTAAGGATATATAATCACAATGCTATTATCAAATTCAGAATATTTAATATTTAATGCTGATTCAATGTTACTACTAACATAGTCTGTATTCAAATTTTGCTACTTGTCTCAACATTGTCCTTTTTTTTTATTTACTTTTTTTTAATTGATTGTTCCATACATTACAGAGCTCTTGATAAATCATCTTTCATACATTTGACTCCATTGGGTTTTGAACTCCCATTTCTACCCCAAATACAGATAGCAGAATCACATCTGTTACATACTCACATTTTTACCTAATGGCATATTAGTGACTGTTTTAATCTGCTACCTTTCCTAACCCCTACTATCCCCCCTCCCCTCCCCTCCCACCTTCCCTCTCTGCCTCCTCTGCTGTTGTTCAATTCTCTCCCTTTTTTCCCCCTCCCCCTTGCCCATCATAACCTCTTATACTTTTGTGGATCATTGAAGGTCTCCTACCATTTGCATATCCTTTCCCTTCTCTCTCCCTTTCTCTTCCCCCATTCGTCTTTGTTTACTGTTAGTCTTTTCCTCATGCTCTTCCTTCCTGTTTTGTTCTTAGTTGCTCTCTTTATATCAAAGAAGACATTTGGCATTTGTTTTTTAGGGCTTGGCTAGCTTCACTTAGCATAATCTGCTCTAATGCCATCCATTTCCCTGCAAATTCTATGATTTTGTCATTTCTTAGTGCTGCATAATACTCCATTGTATATAGATGCCACATTTTTTTATCCATTCATCTATTGAAGGGCATCTAGGTTGGTTCCACAGTCTAGCTATTGTGAATTGTGCCGCTATAATCACTGATGTGGCAGTATCCCTATAGTGCGCTCTTTTAAGGTCCTCAGGGAATAGTCCGAGAAGGGTGATAGCTGGGGCAAATGGTGGATCCATTCCCAGCTTTCCCAGGAATCTCCATACTGCTTTCCAAATTGGCCTCACCATTTTGCAGTCCCACCAGCAGTGTACAAGTGTACCCTTTTCCCCACATCCTTGCCAACACTTATTGTTGTTTGACTTCATAATGGCTGCCAATCTTACTGGAGTGAGATGGTATCTTAGGGTGGTTTTGATTTGCATTTCTCTGATTGCTAATGATGGTGAGCATTTTTTCATGTACTTGTTGATTGATTGTATGTCCTCCTCTGAGAAATGTCTGTTCAGGTCCTTGGCCCATTTGTTGATTGGATTATTTGTTATCTTATTATTTAATTTTTTGAGTTCTTTGTACATTCTGGATATTAGGGCTTTATCTGATGTGTGGAGGGTAAAAATTTGTTCCCAGGATGTAGGCTCTCTATTTACCTCTTTTATTGTTTCTCTTGCTGAGAAAAAACTTTTTAGTTTAAGTAAGTCCCATTTGTTTATTCAACATTGTCCTTTACAGTAATTTTTGTTTTTCCAACCCAGGATCATATACTGATTACATTTAGTAGTCATAGTTCCTTAGATTCCTTTAATTTGAGACAATTCTTTAGCCTGTCATCATGTGTTATGACACTGGTATCTTCTGAAGAATACAGGCTCATATCTAGCAAAATGTCTCTTATTATGGGTTCATATGTTTCCTCATAGTTGACTCAGGTTATACATTTTTTTTTTTGGTAAAAATACTGTATCAGTCATGTTGTGTCTTTCTCCCAGTCAAGATTCAGATTAAAACTTTCAGAAAGTTCTGATAGATCAGCACAGGGTTGCAGAACAGCAGAGTGACAATTCTTCAGTGAATGAAGACAGGATGCAGAAAAGGAACAGACAGCTTGGTCACTGCCAGCACTACATGCTTTATTTTTATATCCAGACAGACACAACCCACACTGTAGTTTCCCTGAGATCCACATGTCCACTTCCTACAAGCCCAGTCTTGTCTTTCTATAATTCAGTAGGTGGTCAGTTTCCAAAGTTGCTTTCTTATTCCTCTACTGTGGCTGGTGGCAATTGCAGACAGGATCCTTCTGACATAATTCTGGTAAAGCTGCCTGGTATTCATGACAAATATTCCATGCCCACCCGTATTCAAAATCAACGGGCATTTGCTTAGGACTCACTGTACCCTGGGACCTGTGCCAACCACTTTGTCTCCAGCTTGGTCTCAGAGCTGTGCCTTTTACCGGGAGCAAGGCTCCCAAGTGCTACATTTGTATTTGCAATCCCTTTTCCCTGCAGGTATTCATTTGCATTTTTTCAATCAGTATCTTATTTTGCTTCTTTCTGCAATGTATCTCTAACTCCCTCCCATCCCACTGTATTTTCTCTCTTTGCAAGTGTGGAAGCATTTTCTAATTTGGAACGCTTGCTTTGAATTCCACTCAAGTGCTTATTCCCACCTTTTCAGGCGTCTCATCTGCACTTGACTCATGCATGCACAAGGAGTCTGGGACACTGCCCCCCAACCCTCCCTCTTTAATCACACCTCTATCCAAGAGAGAGCAGTTTGGCTGGTAAGATGAATCTTAGAGCAATGATTACTCTCTGAAAACAAAATAAAACAAACACCCCCAAGAAAGTACATCCCTAAAACTTTGGGCATTCCAATTATATGTCTATTTATTTATTTATTTATCTTTATAATCAGTCCACTGGGGTTCAAGTCCCAGTTCTCAACACAAAATTCTGTTGTCTGGACATGTGGTTTCTCCAGCTGTGGACTGGGGATGATAACCTCATCTTGCAGCCTTACTATGAGGATTTAAATGTGTGTCAGCACTACAAGAAGTTAGCCCTTAATGGGATCTGCACAGCATCACATCATTACCTAAAGCTATTGGGAAGTTCTTGCATCAATAAACTTGGAGTAGCCCTCAAAAAGAGCTCTGCTGAGGACCCCTGCTCCATACCTAGGACTGAAGGACACTCTCCTACTGTGATTTTTTGGGGAAGAGAATGGTTAAGATGAGCTCATTTGAAATGGGGAGGCCTGCCTGCCCTCTTCAAGTAACTATTCTAAGTTGAATGTAAAATGTTCCCATGATCAAAATCCAAATCACTGAACACTGGATTCCTGCTACTCTTCATATTTGTCATCCTCTGAAGGCTTGGTCATGGCTATAATTTTGTTACTTACCTCTCTATATACATATATTTCACATTCACACACACACAGAGAAAATATATAGCATCTAACAATGGAAGAATCTGCTTGAAAGGTTTGCGAGTGTTCATTGTAATATCTCTCAAATCTGTTGGTAGGTTTGAACTCCCATATATATAAATAAAATAAAGGTATTGTGTCCAACTACAAATATGTTAGTTGTAGTTGGACACAATACCTTTATTTTACTTATTTACTTTTATGTGGTGTTGAGGATTGAACCCAGTGCCTCACATGTGCTAGGTAAGCGCCTTACTGCTGAGCCACAACCCCAGTCCAGTTTAAACTCCTTTTAATCAAAAAGTTTTATTAAAAATTATTACCAACTGCCACCTAGCATGCATGAAATATAGAAGTGGAAATAAATATGAAACAAATTCCTAGACAAAATCACTGGATAATATCATCATAGTCTTGGGATAACCAAAATTTCTTAAACATGGACGCACAGGAAAACTAAAGGAAAAATGATACTTTGAGCTATAATAAAATTAAGAACTTCTATTTAGCAAAAGATACCATTAAGGGGAGTACAAAGGTAAGTCACAGAGTAGGAGAAGATAAATTTGCATTCTCATATGGGATTTTTATTCACAAAACATAAACAATATCTACAAATCAAGACAGCCTATGAGAAAATGGGCAAGAGACTTGAACAGGCACCTCCCACACATAAAAGGGATTATGCAGGGCTGAGAATGTAGCCCAGTGATAGAGCTCTTGCCTAGTATGCACAAAGCCCTAGGTCTGATCCCAGACAAAACATACACACATGTAATGTAATGATTAGCCAAAGTATGAATATGTGCTCAAATTAATTATTCTTCAAGAAAACAAAAAATAGGGTTTAATCTCCAGCACCACAAAAGGAAAGAAAGAAAGGAAGAAAGAAAGAAAGAAAGAAAGGAAGAAAGAAAGAAAGAAAGAAAGAAAGGAAGAAAGAAAGAAAGGAAGAAAGAAAGAAAGAAAGAAAGAAAGAAAGAAAGAAAGAAAGAAAGAAAGCAAGCAAAAATTAAATCTTAGGGAAATACTACTACCTTCCCATCACAAGGGCCAACACTTAAAAACAAACAATATAAAATGCTAGTGAGGGCTGGGGATGTGGCTCAAGCGGTAACGTGTTCGCCTGGTACACGCAGGGTGCTGGGTTCGATCCTCAGCACCACATAAAAATAAAGATGTTGTGTTCATCAAAAACTAAAATAAATAAATAAATATTAAAAATTGTCTCTCTCTTTAAAAAAATTTAAAAAATAAAATGCTAGTGAATCTGTGGAACAATCAGAATTCATACACTTTTCCAATAAGTATAAATTGGTACCAACATTTTAGGAAACCATTTGAAATATCAAAGTTAAAATTATGATTACCCTATGACCAAATACATCCATTCTAAGGCACACACTTAATAAATATTCATACCTTTGTTAATTAAAGACAAGAACACCCAAAATAGCATCATTCATGACAGTCAAAAAACTACAAACAATGCCAATATCCATTAACAGTAGAAGGCATTAATAAATGGCAGCTCACTGATCAAACAGTGTGGTTCAGTGATGAGCTTGAACGAATGACTGCTGCACACACCACCAAGGATTTAACGTTGAGCAAAAAAAGGCAGACAGACAAAAAACTGCACACCTTGGGCTTCCACATTTATAAGCTCAAATCCAGGCAAAAAGAATGATGACGATAGAAGTTAGAGGACTGGATGCCTTTGGGGATTAGTGACAGGGAGGAGGCATGAGGAAGGCTTCCATGTACTGAGCATGTTCTATGTTCTCATCTATGTGCTGGTTATATGAATATATTCACTTGGTGAAAATGCATTTAACCTCACACTTAGGGCTTGTATTTTGTTTCAACAAAAAGATGGCTAAACTCAAAGTGAAACAAAACCAAAACCTAATTTTCAGGATAAGTTAGAGAAGTTACTGGGGGTCAGTCTCATGAACACACAGTACGTGGTCAATTCTGCTTGAACTGAAGGGGAAGAAGAAAGGGGGAACAGAGACCAAGGGAAGGAATGTGGCTAAAGTTAGGGTGATTTGAACTTGGGAAGGGGCCAGACCCTTACATCAAAGGCACACATTTCTTCTCCTAACTACTCCTTTCATCTCACCTGCAGCCTGGAAATCCCATTTATCTTTGTCTCTCCCAAGTCCCTCTGTAGTTTCCCACAGTGGTAAGGGCTCTTACGTTATCACTGTGGGAAAATCAGCTTTAGAATCTGCTCCTATGTAGGGCTGGGAAGGTAGCTCCGTGGTAGAGATCTTGCCTAGTGTGTGCAAAGCCCTCACAAAAGAGAGAAAAGTAAAAGGATATATAGATCCAGTGTTACTGGACACAAAGACATTTAAAATCAGAGTCTTTTTAGAGAAAGTAATACAGGAAGTCTGCTGCATTGGAAGATTTCAGTCTTGCCTGTTTTATTCAACACACGTCCAGGCTCTGGGACCTAGACCACTTTTATGACCTTCATAGTACAGAAGGCCCCAGAACAGATGACCAAAGGACTGAGGTCCTCTCCGTGTTGCTTTCCCCTCCTCTCTGCTACAGTGGGAGTCATTTAAAAGAACTGGCAACTCTGGGGCCTGATGTTCTCAATATGCAGTTCAACCAGCACAGTATTTCTATGTGTTTTGCAAATCTCTCAGCAGTGCTACCCTTCCTTGGGCTCCTTGTGGCCTTCAGAAGGGCAGATTGGCTTTGTAAGGATATAGGGTTTTGAGACATGAACTGGTAGGTGTAATAGCGGGGCATTTAAAATAGCCTGCTCCTGAATAAGCTAGAATTTAATGCCATATTATCCCATCTGAGGGTGTTGCAGGAGATGAATGGCATATGTCTCTGATGACTGAGGAGGCCATGTCCCCACTCCTATGCCATTATAGTGCCACTCACTTCTGTATGAAATTAACCTTCCTTCAAGGGAATGTATGTTCTCTTTCATATGCTGTGGAAGCTAGGGAAAAAAAAGAGGAAAAGAAAGATGGGGGCCGATCTCATGAAAATCAAAGGGAGGCCAGTAGAGGGAAGGAACCAAGGAGTGGGAGGTGGGGAGGAAGGAGGGAAGTGCTGGGGAGAGAACTTGTGGCTCAGCAGTAGAGTGCTCGCCTGGCACCGGCGGGGCCCTGGTTCCATCCTCAGCACCACATAAAAATATCGTGTCCTAAAAAATAAATATTTTAAAAAATTATAATGTGGGGATAAAATTAAAAATGGGGGGGAAAAAGAAATTGACCTTCCAACACCAATGATAAGGAGACAGATTCCTCAGGTTTTGCCCTTCTGTTCTGAACTGAATTATGTCACCCCCTCACCCACAGCTTGTCTCCCGTATAAAATCATATGGTGCAATCCTAACCCTAGTACTTCATCAAGTGACTGTATTTGGAAATAGGGCCTAAAATAAGGTCACTAGGCTGGCCCTCATTCAGTATGATAGTGTTCTTATAATAAGAGGAAATCAGGACACGGCCATGCCCAGTAAGAAGACTGTGCAAAGACCCAGGGAGAAGTTGGGCAGCTACATGCAAGAAGAGAGGCCTAAAGAGAAACAAACCCCACCGGGAACTTGATCTCACACTTCCAGGCTCCAGAACTATGAGAGAATAAATTTCTGTAGTTTAAACCTCTAAGTCTGTGACACTTGGTTATGGGAGCCTGAGCAAAATAATATACGGTCCCAGCCTTAATTTCCCCTGGGCACTCCACCTCCTCTTGGTCTGAGAGTACCCAATTCCATCCAAACACCAGGCTAACAAGTTTGTCTTCCTTCCTTCCTTCCTTCCTTCCTTTCCCTGTCTTCCTTCCTTCCTTCCTTCCTTCCTTCCTTCCTTCCTTCCTTCCTTCCTTCCTTTCTTTCTTTCTTCCTTCCTTCCTTCCTTCCTTCCTTTCTTTCTTTCTTTCTTTCTTTCTTTCTTTCTTTCTTTCTTTCTTTCTTTCTTTCTTTCTTTCTTTCTCTCTTTCTCTCTTTCTTTCTTTCTTTCTTAATTTCTGTCCCAGGCTTTGTTCCAGGCCTGGCTTTGGTTTCTGTCCTTGTCTGGCAGGGCTTTGCCCCACTTACTCATCCTGCTCCTAATGTCCCCAGTGTCTGCCTCAGGGTCATCCTACACTTTGCCACTCCTGGCTCTTACTCTTCTTTCAGACCCAATTTAGGAAGGCAGCTTACCAACCCACCACCATCAATGTCCACTCCTGTCTGCAGCCCCTGTCCAGCAGCCCACGTGGTGTTGGATGCTTGCCAGGGCCAGAGAGCCTGGGACGACACTTGAAGCCCTTTAGAAGATGGCAAGAGATGGAGGCTCATTCCCTCTCTCTCCCTTACCACTCCCTTCAAGAACTACCTACAGGTTGATAAATAGTGCTATGGTCCAAAACAGAAGGTGCAATTTGGCTCTATTCTGAGATTTGACTCCTGTGTGTTAGTCAAACAGATGGAGGGCTATCCAACCTGAGGAGAAAGCCAGACTGATTCAGAATGATCTTTTAAATGCTCTGAAACCTGGCAAGAGCCTGTCTTTACTAATCCTCATCCTGACAGCCAGGAAACCAAAGAACTGTCTGGACTGTTGGCCAAGTGCCGGGATGTTGGACAACAGCTCCCCCAGGTAAAGAGGCAAGTTTCATCAGGGCTGCTGTAGTGTCAGGGCCCTGTTCCTATCTCATGTCTCAAGTGGGATCATGTGGGAGGAATTGCTAGAGGAAGAGGGAAATTCTCACCTCTTCCCCGCAAGATGCTCCCAGACCATCCCCTAGCTGAGTTCTTCGGCTCCTTTCTCATAATAAAGACAAACTTCTATAGATCCATTGGTCTTTTGGAGTCAGTGCATATTGAAATGCCAAGGGATCACATGCAGAATCTTGAAATTTTTAGAAAGTTTAATCTGAATAAAGACAAACAGTTTGGACTCACCTCAATGCACAGCTGATCCGAGGTGGAGCTGACTTCATGGCAGGCTGAAAACAGCACCACCAAAAAGCAGCAGATGACAACGGAAGCCATCACAGGTCCAGGGCAGCCCCAGCTTTGTGAGATTACCTAATATTTGGAGCTGAGAAACTGAATCAAGCTATAAAGATCCCAGTCATTTGGCAGTTAGAGAGGTACCCAGAAGGGTGATCTTGGAACCAGAATTTCTATCGACTGCTCAGCATTCAGTGCCTCTGGGTTAAGAAAAAAAAAAAAAAAGGAAGTTCCTTTTGCATACCCACCATCTTTGCCAAAAATAACTGAGAACCCAGCCCTAGGATGAGGCTTTGCATTTCCTGGCAAACATGATATCAGTTGTGCAGCCCTCTGTGAGGTAGCTCCCACTGACTTTAAGCCAGCTGCCAGGGTTTGGTCAACTCCAACTGTCCTTCTCCATTAGAGAGGCTGTGGACACAGGATTCTGTAGTCACACAGGGGGTCACTTTGCTAGCTGTCGAATGAGTGACTAGGAGAGGTGGGAGGCAACCTGGCAGGGCAAAGCACCCTGTGGGAGGACCAAGGAGCTGTGAACTGGTACAGGAGGTGACAGATTCATGAGTATACCTACTTCTTGAGTTTCAGAAGCTGCTTGGCCCATCTCGTCCAACCCCACCTCTGATCTTTTACAGGTGGAGGATTTCTCCACCTTTTGGCTTGACCTGGTGACACAGACCTGTCAGAGCAGCTTGGGAGGATTCCCCTCTTGTTCCCTCCCAGCTGGCCCAGGTTAAACAGCAGCTGCTACAAACAAAGTAGTCAGGCCAAGGGGGAGCAGAGCTAAGGATGTCAGTCTTGGCTCAATTTCTCCTTAGAAATAGCTTGGAAGCACCAGTGTAATTACTCTCATTATGGTGCAAGATGTCGTGGTGATGAGAAGAAGCCAAAGTTCAAGCATTTTCTCAATGTACTGACTTTAGCTACCTTAGACCTTTTCTGTTCTCCACCTGTCTGGCATATAGGAGATATTTGGTGTTACTGTTTTCCCATTGCATTTCCAGAAATCCAGTTCTTAGCTTCAGAGTTTGTAGTGACTGGAGATATTACTGCTACTGCATTGTCTTACTAACATTAAAAAAGTGATTATAGTAGTTACCTTTTATCGAGCTATTGTTAGATACCAGGCCAGCCTTTATCTTTAGTTTTGGGTACATTTTTATATACTAGAATTATTCTATGTGTGCTATAAGAGTGCTGTAATTTTCCTTGCTTTATGGTTGTAGAAAATGATGCTCAGAGAACTTAAATGACTTCTAGGATACTACACAACTCTATGTAGGTAGAGTAGGTTTTCCAATCCAGATGGTTTATCTGCAGAGACTGCATTTCTTTCTCCACAGTATATGAAAAACGTTTGTCTTCTCAAGCAGCTGAAAAGAAGGTGGGGTGAAGAAGATTCTTCATCTGAAGATTTTAAAGTCGATGCTAAAAAGTAGAGGGAGATGTAGAAGCTGCACAGTGACACTTTGCTGGGGCTATTATAAGTAATTAGGCTTTTGTGGTCGCCCTTACCTTGCCATCCTCATCAATAAGAGCACCTCTGCAGAAGCTGTTGGCAAAACACAGTGGCAGATGCAGAAGGGTAGCTATCACGGTGTGTGGGGAGAGCTGAGGACAGGAAAGGGCCTAGTTCTAAGCCTCAGATCCATCCTTTACTGAGTGGCCTCTGGCAAGTCATTTTACTTCTCTAAGGCCGTTTCCCCATTGGGAAAATAAGAATTGTAATTCTTGTTCTGCTTCCATCACAGGATAATTATGAAAATCCAATAGGACCATATATAAGAAGACGCTTTTTTAACCTTAAAACCCCACGTAAACACGAAGCATGTGAAGCAAAGGCTCTTCTGAGTCTCCTGTTCCAATGTCATGTAAATATTACTCTCAGGAAATTGTCTCCTACCCCAGAGACATTGAAAAAGCCATATTACTTTCCTTCTTAAAGAAAGGTTTGATGGTTTGGTTACTACCATTAGATTTTGTCATTTTCTGAGGCCACATCATTTGCATATGATTTGCATGTGTTTGCATAATGGATTCAAAAGACTCACTGCAAGTGTATAAGAGTAAAAGAAAATAAATGAATATGAGTGACCTTCTGCCACAGCATTCAAATCAAATATTCAGGGCATAATACCCTGAAATATGAAATAGATTAAAATTTAAACTATTGCAAACAGATAGGAAGATAGGTTTTAGAGTTCAGAGGCAAGAATGAAACCCTTATTTGGTCCCAGGTTGTAAAGAATCACATTCTCCTAAAGGTCACCCCTCCAAATGGTTTTCATGCCTGAATTCTCCCCTCCACGGCACCCCTTATCCCACTCTTCCCTATAGACAAAAACATACTACGTTATTTTCCAGTCTATTCTGAAATGCCTCAGTGACAGAAAACTTATTATTCCCCAACAATTGTTCTGGCCAATTTTGACTGTTTAAGAGGTTTTATCATATATTGAACTGTTCAAATCTTCCTTCTAATGTTGAACAACGTTCCTTGCTCTTTCTGACAGTCAATTTGATTGCTTTCCTATCCGCTAATCCTCTGAGATTTGAGAATAATTATGTTCCTAATTTTCCCTTTAATTTTTTAAAAAACATTTTGTGGTTGTAGATGGACAGCATGCCTTTATTTTATTTGTTTATTTTTATGTGGTCCTAAGGATTGAGCCCAGTGCCTGCCACCGTATAGGCAATTGTTCTGCCACTGAGCTATAGTCATAGCCCCAATTTTTCTCTTTTCTACATTAAAAATGTCTAGTTTCTCCAACTATGTCACAAATTCACACTTTATAATTCCTACCAGTCTGTTTATCTGGGCATTTTTTTAAATCCCCCAAGAAATAAACTCTCTTGAGCACTAAACCAAGTTTTGCCAGTAACTGGTTGTGCGTGTCATTGAGACAGTCACTTAATGTCTCAATTTTATCATCTATAACATGAAGGAATCAGATTAGCTCATCTACAAGGTTCTTCTACATTTGAAATTCCACTGCCATATTTCACAATTATGATTTCCAATTTTCTTATTTAGGTGTTGTTGGCTTGAATCAATATAAGGAGTTATACTTGCTTTTTGCTAACAATCTGCTCTATTTCTTCCTCCATGTGGTCTTATCCCTTGTTGGTAAACAAATAGAGTAAATTTAGCATAATCTCTATGATCCCAATTTTCTCAGAGTGCAAAGAAGGTATGGAGTGGCCATCACCCTCACTAAGAACCAGCTTTTGCAAAGATAATGTTGAAGGAGAGGACATGATGAGAAAAGACACCAGAAATTTAAAAAAAAATTCTTATTTCTAGCTGCCTTATCAATAGAGAAACAACAACTCTGCAGACTCTAGAAATTTTCATAAAGTTCAAGTGTCTTTACAATAGATGGTAACATAGATTGACATACAAATACAAAATCATTCCTTTTATGGTTGTTCTTTTATTCCGCCAGGTTTTCATATAGCTCATCCCTTGTGGTCACCATGTGATCAGCTGTCCCTCCCCATGGAAATGCCCAATTTTATGTCTAGTGAGGCCTGTGTAACCTCTTCCCTATTTCCATGTGATTATAATCTGGGAGTGACTTGGGGTTGTAGGATATCTTGTTTGGTCCTTTAAGCCCTTTCCTGGTGATAATCCCAAGGTTTATTGACTTTCTTTGAAGATGTACAAACCAAAATATGACTTAATGAAGAAAATTTACCAAAAAACTAGACATGCAATTTCTATTGTATCATATAGTTACCAGCTGAGGTTAAACTGACTTACCTTCCCCCTCTCAGTACATTTAGTTTTGGTTCTACTTTTGGCCCAAGCTTGCTTCCTCCCCCAATGCACCCCTCACCTCCAGGTGGTTACGCCTACACATATCTGAATTTCTACCTGAATATTGTAATATAGTTTATGGACAACTTTACTCCTTATCATTGTTTCCCAATACTCATCTAAAATTTTACACAGTATTAAGATTCAGGTTAAGAGCCATAAATGCCCAAAGTAAAGCCCTGTTCAACCTCATTCCCATTTTCTCTGAGGGTTACCTGGGGTCCTACCTCTGGGGCACTTTGGAACAGAGCCAGTGGTTCCTCTGATCTACTTTCTTCTCATGCTGCCATGCTGCTGTCTTTGCCGTTGAGACAGCACTTGGAAGATCACCAGGC
Organism: Urocitellus parryii; assembly: GCF_045843805.1. Lineage (NCBI taxonomy): Eukaryota > Metazoa > Chordata > Mammalia > Rodentia > Sciuridae > Urocitellus > Urocitellus parryii. The sequence goes on from NC_135531.1 coordinate 53,435,302, forward strand.
TGGACAGAGCAAGGGGTTCTGATGCCCCTCTCACAGAGGGGGACGTGGTTCTCTTATGTCCTACTTAATTTTGTAGGAAAGGAGATACTTTTCCTCTACCCTCTTAGGGTCTCTGGCTAGGGGCTGTGATTCGAACTGATTCCTGACTAACAGTAAAAATTGTATATAATGTTGATGTTTTTATATGGCACAGGGAACTTGATAGAAGGAAGGAAAAATGCCCTGGAAGCAATTAGACCCAGGGGCCTATATGTCATTTTAACAAAGAGAAATATATGTTTTGGACACATGATGACACCAAGAAAAGTAGTTTGGGCTAGGATCAGTAAGTTGTGGGGAAATGACCATGAAAATAAATGGGAGAAACTAATGAAAGATAAGGTTTAGAAAGGTCTGTTTTGACTCCTTATCTCCAGTGATAAGAATGTTCTCTCCTTCTTGACACAGGAAAAACACCCCTTTCATGAGAAAAGTGTGCCCTGCTTTTAGGAAGAAATGGGGAGGGCGGAGAACCCTCCCTGCATTTGCTAGTTCTCAATTGCCTTCAGCTCAAAATAATCATTATACCAAGGTAGCATATTTTGGAGGATGTTCTGTATGTCTTGATGGCACTGCTGTTGATGACAACAGCAAAGAAGGACAGGCATCTTCTCATGGCACATAACTAGTTAGTCACAAGAAATCTCTAGGTTTTTCCACACCTCCAAACTCATGTCTTCTTAGCTTCGATATGGCAGCACGCAGGGAGTGGGTGGTGAGTGGCAGAAGTCCTTCCTTTTCTGATTCAAGGTCAATTTGCATTTCCTGCTCCAGGATTTCACCTCTTCCCAAATGATTGATATCAGAAATATTCATTCCCTGGGGTCCTCATTACAGCAACTTAAAAACTGTCTGATGTTGGAACATTTCCCAAAATCTGGGTTTTATTATTTTTGTGGTCATCTAGTTACACATATACAGTGCTGGAAATATGTAAAACATATCAGAATATTTGTCAAGCTTTAACTTTCAATTAACCACATTGTCAGTGTTATTTGATGACTTCTCTTTCATCTGATGGATTTTATAAAGGCATAAATGTTAAAGGTATCCTTAGGGTTTTAATCTCAAACTGTAAATTAATGTAATATTTCTAAGTGAAAGAGACAGGGACTACAGTATAAGACTGAGAATTAGGATTCTGAGATAAACTCTTAACTCTGAAATGAAGTGGTCCTAAGAGTGGTACATTAAAATCAGAAAATTTAAAAACCTAACTTTAAAAATAACCTAATCCAACTCAGTCATTTCCTCTCATTAAGAATGTAAATGAATGGGTAAGGTTGTGGCTCAGCCAGAGTGCTTGCCTAGCACGTGCAAAGCCCTGGGTTCGATCCTCCGCATCACATAAAAATAAATAAATAAAATAAAGGTATTGTGTTCAACTGCAACTAAAAATAAATAAATATTTTAAAAAATGTAAATAAACAACCTATGAGTCTAATAGTCCCAAGAGTAGAGATTATTCATATTATTATTTAGTCATTTACTTTTAGCCTTTCTGAAACATTTTTTTTTTTTCCACACACTGTCTGTTGTCAGGCTGCTAGTACTTCACAGTGAATCTGGGAGGATAAGGTTTCCTGACCTACTGAAGGGGTAGACAACTACTTCCACAAATGGCAATATAGCATCCTTTCTACATCTGAACGAACCTCAGAAAATCTGATTAGTGGGACTGGAAGCGTTTGTTGGATCTCCATGCTGGTGTGCTCCTTTCTCTGCCCCGTGTGCAGCACTTCCTTGTCATGTGTCTAGGAGTATCAGCAGACCAGGGTTCAACAGGCTTCCTGGGTTTCCATCTTCGGACACAGGCATCCATGCGACCTTAGACAACTCATTTAGATTCTGAGGATCTCAACTTCTTCTCTTTTCTGCTTTTCTCACAAGAGAGGATATGAAAAGAAGAGTAACCTATAAAAGGCCTATGAAGAATTTTATCACATCCAAAACATGTGTGAATGACAGGCTGTTTCCTTGTCCGGGTTTGTTTTTAAGGAGCAAATGCCTTTAAAAGGCAAAATAAAGCTGGTGCAAAAATAAAATGTATGTAGGAAACAATGACAAGGGGCCAGGTACTCTCGTAAGCAGTGGGCATGCTTTGTCACATGTGATTTCAGAACCACTTGTTGATGCAAGCTTTACTTTTATCCCAAACATATGTAAGTAAACCAAGCCCAGCATGGCTCAGAGATGCACAAGGTCATCTCTGACAGGTCAGAAAGTGGTGGGCCCAGGACTTCTAAATGGCTCTGATTCCAGACTTGAACTCTTGTCCTACCACACTGTCTCTTAAGAAATCCCCTTGCTTGTCGTTGAAAGAATTCCAGAACCACTGCCATATGGTAGGGGATGTGCTTGGTGTGGATGTCCCAGGCACTCAGGTTCACATTCAAGTCCTCCCAGTTTTCAATCCTTTGTAGGGATTCTTCCCAGCACTTTTTTTGACAACCACATTTTCATAGAATAGAGAGGGTATTTGGAAGAGATGTCAGCCTGAGACATTTAATCAGCTGGGCTGAAAGCAATCAAGATGCCATCTGGACAGGCTCTGACTTCCTGCCTAGAAGATAAAGACATCTGGACTTAGTAAATGCCAAGGACATGCTGACATCAGTCCCCAGGCCTATGGGCCACTCCTTGCTTCATGCAGACACATTTTCTGAGTTGCACAGTGTCTATCGCTCTGAGCTAGCCTTGGGGCCATCGAGAGCTTGCTACTGTTTCCACTAAAGCTTTCTCTGTTCACAGCCAGGGAACACTGTGAGCTGGAGTGACTTTCAAGCTATGGAGATGGGATCGAATGCAAAGGCTGCTCTAAATAGGCCTCTTTAATGATGGGGCAAGAAATGGCTGCCCCAGGCCCAATTTTTCATTGATGCAGCATCTCTGAATTAGGGCACATGATGACTGCTGATCATTAAGTAGGACTGAGAGGAACTGTGTGTACATAGGAAGAAGCTAATTAAGGTGGCTTCCAGGTTTGCATGCCCAATCTCTCTTAGTGCTGGCTACATCTCCTTCCTTTGAGGGATGCTCTCCCTGCAGCATACGATCTGGGGTAGTCAGCTGCTGGCACAACCCTGGGTGGAAGGAGATGGAGCCTGGGGAAAAGCTGGGGGACTTGAAGCCAGAGGTCAAGATACCACATACAGAGCTGTTATTGTGGCAACATCTGAACATTTGCACATGTTTTCTAAACACCTTGCAGACATGGCTTGGATCTCACAGACCAGTTCTTTCTATTTAAAACAGACTTAGAGTCCTTTCAATTCATACTCAAAACAACAAAATTTGGCAGAGTTGAAACCAAAACCCATCCCCTCCGTAATATTCCCCCAGAGAGAAATATCATGTGCTCCAAATAGACTCATGAAAATCCCTTTCCCATTGATAAACCTGTTCCAAAGAGTGCTCTTTCAGCTCCTCTGTGGTTGGAACATATTGAAGACTTGGGGGAAGATTAGCTAGTTTGAACTGATTTACATTTGATAGTTTTGATTTTTTAAATAATGAAAAACATCATATCCGTAAATGTTAAAGTTTTCATTTCTAACTTAAGATCTTGACCAACTATCATTTATGACTTAAAAACCAAACCAAGTGCAATAGTAGGGATTTCATCACTATAGATGGAGATTGATAGGGTGTTGATCAAAACCTTGTGATCCTCTGACCTCTGTTCTTAGGAAACAGCACCTCCATTCTTTTCCTTTGATTCTCTTATAGTTTGCATATAAGTTTCTTTGCCTGTCATTCACTTTGCTTCTGTTGTGTTTTCTTGCTAAAAACCATCTTCCTATAAGGCCTGTTTCATTAGCATTCAATCCTTACTTCAATTATGTTTATCTCTTCAAAGAGATATTGATTTTTATTTTGAATTTTTATTATTTTAATTATGCAACTCTATTTGTCCTCTCTCTTCAGAATTTTGTTTCTGTGTGACTGTCATATCTCTTGGTTTCTGGAGGGCCGAGGCAGCTCAGAGCATTATAGGAACAGCTCTTCTAAGTCCTTGGCTTACCCTTATATCTAGGGAGCTAAGCAGTCAGCCCAAGTAGAGAGGAAATCTTCCTGGGATCCCCACTGTGTACTTCCTTCAGCTTAAGGACTGGGACCCAGTGGTCAGTTGTGTCTAGCCAAGGTGACGTGCCTGGGTGGCAGTAAGTGAAGGAAAGGGGGCTTATGGCCTCCGGCATGTAGCATGCCCCATAGCCCTAACATTGACCAACACAGCAATTCACTTCTCAGGTGGTACAAATCTCTAGTTTTTGTCATTTTTTTTTAAAAGAAGAGGCAAGTATATGGAGCCCAGAGACAAGAAAATAGGAAGCTAAGAATTGATATGTCTCAGGAGTTATCAACAAGGAAGGGGAAAAACACAGTTTATATTTCTGAATAAGCATATGTCCTAATAAGACCGGCCATAAATGTATGCCAAGGTAGAGTGAAAGTCCTTGTGTAGAAACACAATCAGCAGTTCTCAAATATAGAAAAATACTAGCTTCGAATTGAGGCATGGTCTTCTTCTTTGGAACATAGTTCCTACTGCAGTCTATTCTTAGGGTTAAAAAAGAAGAAGTAAAAGGAAGAAATTCTCAAACTCTTTTCATTTTCTAAATATAATTGAGTTTGTTTTAAACAAATCTACCATAAAAATTGAAGTTTGTAGAATGGGTTAAACTTATTTTTTCAAAGATTTCCTATTATTTATGATAGTACTGCACCATAAAATTCCTTTAAATAGTAACCAAACCTGGTACATTCTTTGATGACTGGATTTTTCAAAATTTAAGCACACATCCTGCTCTGATACATGGATCTTAAATAGGCAAGGGCCAATAAAAAGCAGAATGAATGACAGAAAATGTTTGTTTCACGTAACTAAGTCAGTGGAGTTAGAATTGCTCTCAGAATTGACTTTCAGATACCTGAGGGAGGTATGAATACCCAGCCTTGCCCAAGGCCTTCAGGAAAACTTTGAATCTTGTTCTCCTCCCCACTCATGAAAAATGCCCATTTAGTCAGGGTCTGGAGGTCAAGAGCAGAGCAAGGTGGGAGACTGCCAGCCCCACTGGCCCAGTCTCCTCCTGTACCAATACTAACACCCTCTGGAGCAAGAAGCACTGTCCAGAAGAAACCTATGGGAGTCACAGGAATATTTGCAAGTTTTTGAATAAGCCCACATCAAACATGTGAAAGGAGGGTAGCATAATCTCACAAATACACACACACACACACACACACACACACGCACAACCTGTCACAACTTCCTTCTATATTTTGCTTTTTAAACATGTTTTAAAAAGTTTTTTCTTCTTCTCCTTCTTCCTTTTTAATCTTGGAAAAGTAGACAGCAAAACAGCTCTTGGAAGAATTTACAGTTAGCCACATCAGAGTCTGGGAAGCTCAGTGGCTGGAGCAGGGTTGGGAAGAGCGGATAGGGAGTGATCCTCCTTTGAGTCACTGCAATCTCTGTAGGACCAAGTTGGAGAGAGGGATTCTTAAGTCCAAAGGGAAGTGGAGAAGAAGAGGAGGGTTGGGGTTGGAGGGGAGGGGGAGGGGGAGGGGGGAGAAACAGAAAATAAAAGTACTTGTTTAAATCTACAGAATAATGCCTGGCCTGGTTGAAGAGAAGAAGGCCCCAGAAAGAATGCGTGGGCTAGAAGGCAGCTGGGTGGGGAGGCCCTTGGTTCCTGGGCTGGTTCAGGAAGCCAGCATGGCAGAGGCATGGGGTGGGTACTTGGGCCATCACCCTGTGTATTCCCAGAGCAGAGCCCAGTTTTGTTTTGTTTTCTTTCAGTAAATGATATGCCACCTCCAAAAAACAAACAAAACAAATGACAGCAAAATGTGAAAAGAAAGAGGTGAAATTCACTAATTTAAATCACATATTATTAACACAATATATTAAAATATTATTATTTAAGCCAATATAAAACCAGTATAACCAATGTAAAATAATAATGGAATATTTACCTTCTGACTTTCACACTATGTCTACAAAACCCAGTGTGTAGTTTACTTTTGTAACATAGCTCAATTTTAACACTTTCATCAGAAATACTTGATTTGTATGTAGATTACATGCAATTTGTATGGAGGGATAGTAAATTAACATACTCCAGGCATACTTAAAAGGTTTTTTTTTTTTGATAACTGAGTGTAGCTTGAGTTTTTGTATTAAAATTAATTAGAATGAAATAAAATTCATTTTGTGATTTCTTGGTCATATTAGCCACATGCCTGTAGGGTGCCTTATTGGACTGCACATTTCTACAGGCTGGAGAGAAGGGTTTGAAATAAGTATGAGCTAGTGAGTTCAGATTAAACAGAAAACTAAAATCATCATGCATTTACGATTCTCCTTGCTGGCCACAGGACAATGCAGGCAGTTGGAAAGTGGGTGTTTGGCAAGAAGTGTTACCAGGTTAGTTCCCATAGTATACAGCTACAGGCAGTTATTTTGCAAATGTTAACCCTGCCACCTAGTGACCACTTTCTGAATGTCACGTGGAGATTGCTACATGAAAATACTCCTGCCCTTCCTGAATTCTCTGAGACTTACCCTTGCTGGAGACTCCAGTGTGCTGTTAATGGTCATTGCTGTTTTAGGGCTGCTTTAGTTATCCCTGCAGAATAAAAGTTGAGTCATTATTTCCCTGTCCCCCCAAGATGCTTGGAGAATAATGAACATATCTCTGAAGCATCCCATGTGCCAAGGAAATGACTTTGGTCTCTACAATGATTAGAGTTCCCATTCTTCCATATATTTCATGCTGAATCTTCTGTCTGCTCCTGCTCCACCGAACTAAGATATCAGTGAGGTCAGGGACAATGACTTGCTCACCTGTTAACCACAGCCTGTTTGATGTGTCTATCTGACAATTGTTGGTGAATGAATGGATGGATGGTATAGTGACTCTAAGTTCACAGTCCTTTCTAGCATCTTTACCACATATCTCCCCCTTTCTAACTACTATGAATCATGTCATCTTTTCTTCAGCTCATAGTCTCACTTTATTCTATTATGTGCTCAGCAGAACTTAGTAAGTGAACTTGCTTTGGATTTTGGAGACACAAAGTTAAAGCTGAGCTCTCCCTAATTTATACCCACCAAACTATCTACAGCTGTGCCTGCATCAGCACCTGCTCTTCCTGAGACATAATGCCTCACATTCCAGGTGTCCTTTCTATCCCATGGAATCATCTGGAGAGCTTTACTAATGTAGCTACCAATGACAATTGATGCCTGAGTCCCAACTCAGAAAATCTGACACAATAGGTCTTGTCTGTAGGCCAGGCATGGAGATTTTTTAAATGCCTCCAGGGAGTTCTAACTAAAGTCAGGACTGAGACCTGTTCTCTGCATCCTACTCATTATCATCTTCTCGGGGTTCAGAAGGTAACCCCACATTCACCTGGATTTCCAACCATTCTCATTTTGGGGTCATTTCCCAAATCACACTCAATGCTTCCTCTGTCTGAAAATAAGAATGGAGAAGGCCCAGCAACCAGTTGCTCTCTTTAAGTACTTTCCAAGCCAAACTTGGAAAATAAGTTGCCCACATAGGCTGCCTCTGCTTTCTCATTTTCATTTATTGCTAAATCTATTACAGACTGGGTACTGCTCCAGAGGTGATTACCCTGCCATTCAAAATCCCCTACCTTCTGTGACCGCAAGATCCCGTGTCTCCTAGTCTTTTTGCCAGGTTACCTTTCCACTTTACCTTCCACTCTTGAGAGTTGCCGCAGTCCGGCTGGGTGGGGGGGTGACAAGCAACTTGTGTACATTGATACAGCAGGAGTGGGAGGAGCCGTTTATTGTAGGACAGGAGCGATATATATACATTCCACACAGCTTATCTTAATTAACATAAACTAGATACAACAGTCAACCAATAAGAAATCTCCACACTTAATGGCTCACTGGCACCACCTCATAAACCACTCCCCATGGCAAAATGCCAGGCACCATCCTGACTTGTTTAGAGACTCTAACAGAGAGTGCCTCAGGATGTAGTGCTCAGCTGTTTCCCTTTCTTATTTCACTTCCTAGGGCTTTTCTGACCTGGATCCTTGGAGCAGAACACTTGCTCAGACCATTCTGTGATTCGCATTCCTACCACTCCAAGTCCCCATTAGGCCTGTCTCTCCTGTCGGTGTGCACAGATTTCATATTCCACGTGGAATTTGATAACCCCCCACCAACCTTAGACAGTGCTCTTAGAGTAGTTCCTATTGTATTAATTTCCTGGGGACTCTGTAATAAATTGCTACAGACAGGTTGGCTTAAAATAGCACACATTTATTCTCTGGCAGTCCTGGAGGCGAGAAAACCAAAATCAGTTCCACTGGGTTGAAATCAAGGTATTGGCAGGGCTGCATTTCCTCTGAAGGCTTTAGGAGTGACCTGCTTCTTGTCTGTTTCTGACTGTGGTAGCTTCCACTACTCCTTGATATATTAATCTGTTTCCCTGAGAAACAGAACCAATAGGATTTCTTTCTTTCTTTCTCTCTTTCTTTCTTTCTTTCTTTCTTTCTTTCTTTCTTTCTTTCTTTCTTTCTTTCTTTCTTTCTTTCTACATGTCCACATGTCATCTTACATATTTGTCTATCCATCTTTCTGGAATTGATTTACAAAACTACGGAGGCTGAGAAGTCACATGATATGTAGTCAGTAAGTGGAGATGTGGGAGAACTCAGTGTAACTTGTGGCCTGAGGGCAGAACACCAGTGCTCAAGCAGAAAGAGAGGAGAGAATCCTTCTCACTCAGCATCTTTGTTCTCCTCAGGTGTTCTTTGTCAGAATGAGGCCCACCCATGGTAGGAGGGGAATCTGCTTTACTCAGATGATTGATCCAAATATTAATCTCACCAGAAACACCCTCAAAGATATGCTCAGCATAATCTTTGGCTGAAAGACAGATACATAGACAGGTTAGGTAGAACTTACTACCTTTGGCCCAGTCAAATTTACACATAGAGTCAACCTTCATACTTGGCCAGTGGCTGTATCACTCCATCTTCAAGACCAGCATCTTCAGTTCTCTCTTTGCTCTTTCTTTACTCACCCCACCTTTAACCTCTCTTTGCCCCTACTTAATAAGAATATGTGTGATGATATATAGGGTTCACTCAGATAACCCAGGATAACCTCGCTGTTTTAAGATTTCAACTTAATCACATCTGTGAAAATATTTTTCCCTAGCATGTGTGAGGCACTGGGTTCAATACTTAGCTTTGCATAAAAATAAACAAATAAAGGCATGTTGTCCATCTACAACTGTATTTTTTTTAAAGTAAAAGGGAAAATATAGGACATGGTATCAACTAGTGATGTCACATCTATGTTGTTTTATTCTTTGATGTTTACAAATCGGTGAGATCCTCCAATTGCTCATTTCTTAGAAGGCATCCCTGTTGTTACACAATGTATGTTATATATAATAATCAAGTGATAAATGACATGAAAAAGTAGAGCAGTTCAAAGGGGGTTTGTATAAACTTGCAGATGGAGTAGCCTCTGGAGAAGCTGACGTTCTAGGAAAGGCCAGAGTAGCTGAAGGGCTAAGTCATGACTGTATTGGGGGAAAGAGCTCTCCTAGCTCAGGACACAGCATTTGAGGACATCCCTGAAGCAGGAGTGGTCCAGATCAGAGAAGGAGAAGGAGGCCTGTGTGGGGCTGGAGCAGGTAAGCAGGGCATGGAATAGCAGGAGGTGAGGGCAAAGCAGTCATGGGGGACAGCATGTCTTTAAGGGTGGTTAAGGGTGGTGGGAGGACTTTGTTTCTATCTGTCATCTAGATATGTCGGTCTGTTTCTCTCTAGGGGGGGGGGAGAGAGAGAGAGAGAGAGAGAGAGAGAGAGAGAGAGAGAGAGAGAGAGAGAGAGGTGTCAATAGGTATCAAATATCACTGAAGTTTTTTGTCTAAGCATCTGGAAGCCAGACTAAATTAATAAGAGTTTTGTCTGGAATTCCTACCCCAAACATCTTAATTCTCTGAAGTCACTGGAATGGCACAAGCAGCTGCACGGAGTTGTCATCCATCCTTTCTTGCAGAGTGTCTGATCCTTTCTCGAACTTATGCTCCTCTGCCCTCCCACATTGGAGCATGGGGGATGTGGTGCTGCTCTAGGCTCAGGACTTCTAGACTCTGAAGTCCACAGCCTAACTCCCTCTGTGTCCATCAGTTCCAATGCACCCTGACTCTCCTCTGGTCTGAGTCTTGGCCCTGTTTGGCATGTCCTTCTGGCCCTCACGTTTGAGTTCATACACAGGGCTCTGTGGGGTTGACGCCTGATGATTATTTTATTCACAGACATTTCTCCTTGTTCTAGTCTGAAACAGTGGAGGTTAGTCAGCGCCCCCTGGCTCTCTGTTGGCCCAGGTGGCCTGGCTGTGTGCCACTTTTTGTAACTGTGCCCTGTTTACTCAACTCCTTGGATTTTTAAGATTCTCCTGGTCAGAGCTTCAAGGATGGTGTATAGGCCAGGCTTGGTGAAAGGGCCTCACTGTGAAGAAGTTGCAGCTGTTTAGGAAGAAGGCTCATTTTTCCCTGTGTGTGTGCAGTTATGCACTTAGTGGATCGGATGCTACAAAACTCTGGGAAATGATTTGGAGAGTCAGTGGCAGGAACAGTTGTCTGTCATGGCTGGGCTTTGTTTTGACCCAGACCTTACCCCATGGAAGCCTCTCAGTGAGTAACATGAAAGGGTCAGACGTCTCTTGTTTCCCCTCCTGGTGGGAGCAGGAGTGCCACTGTATGGCATCTCTCCCAACTTTCAGATGGGGGTGTTGTATGCACATGTCTACGAGCACACAAACCATGTGTATCTGGAATGAAAAGCTCTGGGGGAAAATGAATGTAAATCAACTCTCAACTATTTGTTCTGGAACGATTCATGTTTATTTAAGTCACCAGCCTCCCTCCTAAGTGCGGTCACAAGCTCTCCCAAATTCCTCAGACACCCAAATAACTCAGTATTCAGAGATCTCGTGTCCTTCCCCAGACCCTGCCTGGGGCCTGCCTTGGCTGCTGAGTCTGACAGGTGCATTCTGGGCACAGTGGCCCCAGGAGAGTGAAGGCCTCAGCCACAGTCAGAAGCAGGAAACAGGCAGGCCCCCTCTGGGGAACTGAAATGGTGCCAACAGAGTGTGTGCTCTTCAGGCCATCAGGCCAGGTCACCTGAACTGGAAACTGCTTGTTGAGGGTGATCCGAGACTTCTCTTGTCTCCTCACGAGGAGGCCTGGCCCTTGCCCTGATTAGCTTCTTAATTTACACTTCCTGTGAGTCCTGTGCTAGATGGGAGCTTTGGGACAGGGGCCAAATGCCAGGGACTCCCCCCATTACCTTTCAGAAACACTCCGTGGTCTGATGTGGAGCTGAGCCGGCTTTGGCCAAACCATTGCGGGCACTGACTGGAAGCAGCTTGTTTTGTCTGGGCAGATTTAGTTTTGTTACCCTGTAATCAAGTTAAAGTGGAAGAAGGTATATTTTTTTGTTTTCTGAAAGTGGTTGCAGCAAAACCCATTGTGAATCCTTTATTTTTCTATGTGTTGTTTAGACTTAGCAGAATCTGAGGGAGCTGGTGCTGCTGTGGCTTGATCCCTGGTGGCAATACCATCTCCAAATGCTGTACAAGTACCAGGAGAGGTGACAGCCCAGCTCATAGGGAGCCTGTTTCTAGAAAAGAAGTGCTTCTGGGCTCTGGTCCCGCAGAACCACATTGTGTTCCTAGGGTCTAATGTGTGCTCCTAGAGTCTAATTGGTGTAAGCTCGTGAATGCTGGGGTGTGTTCTTTGATATACCCCATGTGAAGGGATATTGATTTAGCATTTGGACCAGGCACCCTTGTAAGGGCTTTGCATACACTAACTCAGATTTACAAATGACTGGATGCCGTTAATAAAAAGACCCAAGAAGTGTAAGGATGTGCATTGTGTTCATTTATTACTAATAAAAAAACACTACTTATATTTTGTAAATATTTGTAAATGAGGGAAAACTTCCAGAAGGGTGGTCAAGCAAATAGCATAGTGTATTTTTGTTCTTTTGTTTAGTTAGGAGATAAACTGTGGCACTATGGTGTGGGAGGGAGACTTTTTTTTTTAATATATCTTTTCTCTGAATTATTTTTGAACATGTATGTTATATTCCTGTTCCAATAAAACATACTACATTTATTGTTAAATAGAACAAAATAGAAACTTTATAGGCTAAAGATTATGGATCAGACCCTGGAGGAGGGCAAGTCCAAGGTAAGACTGTGCATAGAATACTAGGAAGCAGGATGGAAGGGGAAAGGAGGCTATCCCATGTGGAGAGAGTGGCTCAAACAATGAAAGCTAGCTGTGTTGAGGAAGTTTGATTGAAATGCAGGGAGCTGGCAAGGGAGGGGAGGGAAAACTAGCTGGAAGGTTGGACAATCAGCTGGCAGGTCCTGGGCTCTATTCTGTGTAAGCAATGGGGGTTCTTCACTGTGCCCAGCAGAGGAGCCATCAGACTCCAGCTCAGAAGGTTAGAGGGGAAGAGTTGAAAGACTATGGCCTGGGAAATTGATCTGGAGGCTTGGGGATCAATAGCCAGCTAAAGGTTAGTGAGAGCAAAGTCAGAAGGGAGAGGATGAGCCCTTTAGGACTGATTGTTGGAAGATCACAGAGGACAAATGACTACTGATTGGGTGTCAGGATACATGAAGCAGTTGGTGAAGCCTGAGCCTGCTTGCTCAGGAGGACAGAGCTGGAATGAGCAGATTTGGTGGCAGTGGTGCTCATGGGGTCAGTGTAGGGACTGAGGGCCTTGCACACCATACTCTGGAATTTGAGACTGGAGCTGGGGAGAAAGGCTGGAGGTATTTTGGGGAGTGAGTTTGGCAGTGGAAAGAGTTGAAGCCTAGACAGTGGAAAGAGTTGATTTGCATTTATCAAATAAAATAAGCTAGAGAAAGAGGAAAGAAAAAGGAACAATGAAGATAAGGTGAAATCAGAGAAATTTTGGTACAACTTAACACAGAAGCCTGTGATAAAGCCCAGCACACTCAATGGAGGTTGGGAGAAGGAGCTGAGTCAGGCCTTGGTAGAGCTATGAAACTTTGCACAGGAAAGGAGGGGACTCATGAGGAGAGCTGGGATTAATGTTATTTTCTGGGTTTGCTTATAAAACAGCACTCAGGTCAAAGTGGAACCTGGCATGTGTTGGCAGGATCCTGGGGGTAGGGCAATACTTTGGCACCCCTGAAGTACATCTTCTTGAACTATTTTTCTACTAGTCATTTTGTGATATCAGGAGAAGCTGATTTTCTCTTTAAAAAATTGCATACCTAGGCTTATATTTTAAAGGTGGAGTATTTTAATTTTTTTTAAACATTGAACATTTACATGTAGTGGAAATTGTCTTTCACTTCACATATCTTCTGTACTGTTAGGCATTTCCACTTAGTAAGAACAGAGAAAACTACATGGAAAGTAGTAAAATTTTGCTCAAACTGTATTTAAGTCTCCCCTCCCTTGACTTCCATGATAGCATGGTTCTCTTTCTCTATTTTATTTTGTGCTTTTTTTTTGTCCCTATTCTTCCTTTAGATTTTAAAAAAATGAATCAGACAACTCTATAGGGGACTTTTTACTTAAATTGAGATAATAAAAAATGATTGCTTGTGCCTGGTAAATAAGGCTACACTCCACGCCATGCAGTGCCTGCATGGCCTTGACTACTCAGGTGAGCTGAGAGATCAAGATCTAACCTCAAAATCTGGGACTGAGTCTGGCTGAGCCACATAACTTTCTGTAGTATATATGAGTGAAGAGGAAGTTGCAATGTGGCATGTTTTGAAATGTGCATGTGAATGGGAACCAACTCCATCCATTTACCTGCGAATGCCGTAATCCCTTGAATGCTATGTAATATTCCATTTGGCCAATTATGTGAAGAATGTTATGTGAAAAGCTGAGAACTCTGACAACGTATTGCAGATTTATTCCAATGTTAGTGTGGTGCCCATGTTTGATAAACTGGCTTTTACCCTAGCTGGTCCAGCCCTTTATCTGGTTTGTGTGGATGCGGCTTACAATTAGGAATTACTGTCAGTATTACTAAAGATATGAAAGGAGACCTATTTCATGTAGACAAAAGGACCACAAAGTCTGAGAGGAGCTTGAAGCTCCATTGCAAAGAGAGAAATCAAAATGATTTTCTCAGGAGGCCAGGAGGGTGAGCATTATTGAAATGGCAGATCCACTAGCTCTTATGGAGAACTGAGGTCAGCTTTGAGTGTGGATTTGTGGTGTCTGGTGGGTGAAGGGAAGGAGAAGAAGTGAATAAGTATAGAAATATAGGAAGCTGCATTGAATTTCAGAATTCTAGTTCCTGTTGTGAAATCTTTTTAGAATTTATTATTTTTTGGAGTTATTTTTAAATTTATTTTTTATTTGTTTTAATCAGTTATACATGACAGCAGAATGCTCTTTGATTCATCATACACAAATGGAGCACAATTTTTCACTTCTCTGGTTGTACACAAAGTAGGGTCACACCATTCGTGCAATCATACATGTACCTAGGGTGATGATGTTTGTCTCGTTCCACCATCTTTCCTACTCCCATTTTCCCTCCCCTCCACCCTTCCCCTTTGCCCAATCCAAAGTTCCTCCACTTGTCCCATTTTTCTCCCCCATTATGGATTAGCATCCACTTGTCAGAGAAGACATTGGGCCTTTGTTTTTTTGGGGATTGGCTTACTTCGCTTAGCATGATTATTCTCCAACTCCATCCATTTACCTGCAAATGCCATAATTCTATTCTCTTTTAATGCTAAGTAATATTCCATTGTGTATATATAATACCGTTTCTTTATCCATTCATCTGTAGAATGGTATCTAGTTTGCTTCCACAATTTGGCAGTTGTGAATTGTGCTGCAATAAATATTGATGCAGCTCTGTAATTGTTGTATGCTGTTTTTAAGTCCTTTGGGTATGGATTGAGGAGCGGGATAGCTGAGTCAAATGATGATTCCATTACAGATTTTTAAAAAATCTCCATACTATTTTCCAGATTAGTTGTACCAATTTGCAGTGTCACCAGCAATGTATAAGTGGGCCTTTTTCCCCACATTCTTGCCAACAATATTGTTGCTTGTACTCTTGATAACTGCCATTCTGACTGGAGTGAGATGAAATCCTAGAGCAGTTTTGATTTGCATTTCTCTAATTACTAGAGATGTTAAACATTTTTTTCATATATTTGTTTATGGTGATAGAGGAAGATACAGAGTTTTACACCAAAGGAATGCACAATCTCTTCAATGATATAATATCAGAAAATTTCCCAAACATGAAGAATATATTGAAAAAATCAAATACAAGAGGCCTAAAAGACACCAAATGTATAAACTGACAACAGATATACACCAAAGCACATTTTAATGAAAATGCCTCACCTACAGAATAAGAATAGAATTTTAAAGGCCACAAGAGAAAGGAATCAGATTACATACAGGGGGAGACCAATTTGGATCTTAACCCAGACCCTCAAAATTAGGAGACACTGGAACAACATATACCAAGCTCTGAAATAAATGGATGCCAATGAAGAATCTTATATCCAGGAAAATTAAGCTTCCATGATAAACAAAAATAAAAACCTTCCATGATAAATAAAAGTTAAAAGAATTTATAGTGAGAAAGCCAGCATTAAAGAAGATTCTTGGCAAAATATTCCATGAGGAGGATATGAAAAACAACAATGAAAATCAGCAAAGGGAGGAACTATGCTAAAGGAAAGGCCTATTAAAGGAGAAACCAAGTCAAAACCCAAAAATAAATCAAAATGACTGGGAATACAAAACACATTTCAATAATAACCCTGAATATCAATGGCCTAAATTCATGAATTAAAAGACATAGACTGGCAGGCTGGATTAACAAATAAGATCCAACAATATGCTGCCTTCATGAGACTCACCTCCTAGGAAAAGACATCTAAAGCCTGAAGGTGAAAGGATGGGAAAAAACATATCACTCACATGGACTGCATAAACAAGAAGGGGTTTCCATCCTAACATCGGATAAAGTGGACTTCAAACCAAAGTAGTGAAGTGGGATAAAGAAGGACATTTCATATTGCTTAAGGCAATAATACATCAATAAGACATAAAAATCATAAATATCTATGCCTCAAAGAATGAAGCATCTACATATATCAAACAAACACTTCTCAATTTCAAGAATCAAATGGACCACAACATAATACTACTGGGTGACATTAATCCACCACTCTTACCACTGGATAGGTCTTCCAAACAAAAACTAAACAAAGAAACTATAGAACTTAATAATACAATCAATAATTTAGACTTAACAGATGTATATAGAATATTTCTTCAATAGACGAAGGAATATACTGTTTTCTAAGCAGCTCATGAATCCTTCTCCAAAGTAGACCATATGTCATGCCACAGAGCAAGTCTTAAAATTTATTTTTAAAGTAGAGTCCTGTACAGTGATAATGTTAAGAACCATCCTCTGGGATGTGTAGACTGCTTTGAGAACTGCCACTATAGTCTTTGGGTAATCTGAAACACTTCCTGTTGGTAAACTGTCTTTGGTCTGATGTGAGCATCTAAGTTGTAGTGCATTTGTGGCAATCTTTGAAAGAATAGATTTCTCATATGATCGAACATGAAGTATTACTTTAATTTTCATTTTAGTTTTTCTATCAATCATAATTGGGTAGCACTGGTTACTTATATTTGAGAGTGGACTATTTATATCTCATTCAGATTACTTAATTAACATTCAAAAAAGTAAAAAAAAAAAAGAATACACACCTGCATCATGTGATTATGGCCATAATTTAACCTCCCTGAGGCATATCTCCCTTATTTCAAACTGTGGAGGACTGAGGCTGGGGTGGAGGGGTTAGATGGTTATCAAAGTAACTTCTTTAAATGTCTAAGAACATGGCAAAATGATAGGATGCTTTTTAGGACTGAGTTTGAATGCCACAAAAATAAATACAAATGTAAACTTCTGAAGCTGGATTTTGGGTCTGTTTGATATTTGTTAGGTAAACGAGGCTATTCGAATTCATCTTATGAATTTCAAGAAGAAAATTAATGCCCATCCCGGTTTAAAGCTCCTGATAGCTAGAATGCACACTGGTAGGCTCAAGAACACAGGGAAGCCTTGAATATTCAGCACCTTAAATATACTTACTTTTATATTGTAGGATTTAGAATATGGTATCACTCACTTTCTTAGATGATCGTGGAGGCTGACTATTTCCTCTGCACTGTGGGACGCTGCTGCTGTCCTGGATATGTCATGAGGACCTGTGAATAAAATGTGTCTTTCCTGGAATGATATCACTCTGCACCCTTTTTGGGAACTAAAGTGTTCCCAGGGAAGTTCTTGGGAGTATTTCAGTCTCTGTTTGTGTGGTTTTGCCTATTTCCCCTTTTCGGGGCATTCGGCCTCTGAACACTTCCTTCTACTATTGCTCAGTGTTGTTTGTGGGCCATCCTGTGATGGTGGGAGACTGGGAGAAAGAAAAGCTCATTGACTTCCTCTGGGGACTGCCCTTCAGTGGGGAGAATGTTGTAATTTCCAAATAAGCAGACTTAACGGATGTAATCTGATGCTATTCTATCAGGTTCGTCAAGAGTTTCATGATCAGACATCTACAGTTTTAGTTTGGTAGCCCAGCTTTGCTTCTGTCTACTTCCACCCCAATAAGTCTGCAATTGGAATGCGCCTCTAGCTGAAGGTCAAAAGGAACAATGTTGAACTCTCATTTCTTGATATTTATCTGCCAGGCTTCCTAAAGTCTCATTCCTTGAGGGCACATCATCTGAATCCCATAAGATGATAAGCTGTCATTTAATCAACTGCTTCATGAGCACATCCTATGTACTGCTGGCTCACCCTCTTAAAGTGAGGAACTCTTTTAATATGCAAAGAGGACTAGAAATGATATAGGATGTTCTTTCTCTGACTCTGTGGAACTAGGATTACGTGGCCTGAGAAATACCTGGCAACTAGTCACATTAAACTAAGTTTTGAAGGTACTGTGAGCTGCAAGTGATAAACAGCAAGATAGGTGTGTGCTTGCATGTGAACGATTTTGTGTGTGTGTGTGTATGGGTATATGCGTGTATGGGCTGGGGGAGGAAGCTTTAAAAGGATAGGGCTGTGAAGATTTTCTTTGGGCTACTTTGTTGAATTTCTGGAGGGTTTGGTTTAGAAATCATGGCACTCTATTATAGTTGACCACTTTATTTGTCAAACTGTGGCTCTTTTGGTGATGCATAATTTCATTGTTTCTGTGTAGTTTCTTGTAGAGTATAACTCAGCAGGAGAGAGACTGGCTTTTCTGTCCAGGGTCTCTCTGATGAATATAGGGTACATGATGAATGATCTCACTTTACCAGGAAGGCAAGGCCATTATCCTTATCCCCTAACACCCATGGAATGGTGAAAATCCTGCTGCCAGATTTCTATAGCATGCATTTTGACTAGTTTATTAAATATAATTGGAAGTCATGCATCCTACTTTCTAAAATAGTTGTGAGGGTATCTTTGTCCATTTTGTGCTGATATGAAAGAACAGCACGGATTGGGTAATTTATAATAAACAGAAATGTAGTGGCTCGCAGTTTTGGAGGCTGGGGAGACCAAGATCAAAGAGCTGTGTCTGGTGAGGGCCTTCTTTCTATGTCATAACATGGCAGAAGGCATCACAGGGGTGAAAGCAGAGCTCTTGACCTGATGACCTTGTAAATGTCCCACCTCCTGACACTATCACACTGGGGATTAGGTTACCAACAGATGAACTCTGGGGTCTCATTCAACCTAGAGTAGAGGGTCCTAATCATTCCATCCAAGTTTGACCTCTTTATCTAAATTGTAAATGGCATCTTAGAATCTAGGCAGAGAGACCAAGGAGATGGCATCTGGAAATTACTCCAGTCAGATTCAAGTTGGACTTTCTGATACCCTAGTCACTTCGTCGTGGCCTTGAGTGTGGTCCTTCACCTCTTTGGTTCTCAGTTTTTATCTGTAGACTTGGGAAAATGATATCTGCTCCTAAAAAAAAAAAAAATCTCACAACAAGAGAATTTCAAAAGGAAATATCTACAAGAGTTTGCTTTTACATAAGGGAAATTGTAAATAGTTATTCCACATACCCCTGTACCCCCAGCCTGCTATGTCAGCTGACGTCAGTAGTTTCAGTCACAATGAACGAGGGTTGACTCCCTGACAAGGTGAGACATTAGGTTGTTCTCAAGGGTAATGACTTCCAGATTGAGCTCCGATGTGGGGACTGACTAGAGCAGCATCAACCAGAGGTGGTCTGCGTGAGCATCCTTGTCTTGCTTCTGATCATGGGTGGCCAGAAGACTGGGGGCCCATTCAGTATTTCAACATTAAATATGATTTTAACTGGAGGTTTTCCAAAGATGCTCTTCATCAAATGGGGAAGGGTCTGTCAATTCCTAGTTTACTTAGGTTTTGTAATGAATGGATTTGGAATCTCGTCAATAATTTTGCACCCTCTATGAGGATGATTCTCTGATTTTTTGCTTTCATTCTGTTAATGTGGCAAATTGTATTGAATGATTTTTGAATGTTGAACTAATCTTGCATTCCTAGGATCCCGTTGGTCATGAGACAGTATTTCCTTTTGTGTTGCTTATTTTTATTTACTAATATTTAAGGCTTCTGCATCCATGTTCATGAATGAAATCAATCTGCTAATTTCTTTTCCTGTAATGTCTGTCAGATTTTCACATCAAGGTTAGGCTGGTGTTAGATTTTCTGAAAGAGTGTGTGTAAGATTGGTATCTTTTTTTCTTAAATGTTTCATGAGACTCATTATAAAAGTTATCTGGGCCCCTAACTTTCTTGGTGGTAAGGTTTTTAATCCCAAATTTAATTTTTAATACATTAAATAAATATTAAATAAATTAAAATAAATTTAATAAAGCAAATTTAATAATAAATATATTTAGATTTTTGTATTTCTTATTATGCTTTGGTAAATTGCTCTTTTTTCAGGGACCTGTCCATTTCATCTGAATTGCCAAATTTGCTCAGGTGACCTTTTTGGTAATATGCCTTAATTAATTTTTATAATGGCTGTGGAAACTAAGAGTTTCCCATTAAGTCTGTTAATGGCAGCTTGGGTATTATTTTTTTCCCTTGATTGATCTTCCTAAAGATATTTCAATTGTAGTAATGTTTTAAAACACAGTGTTTTTGTTTTCTGTTCTTATTTTGGTTGGGTATTGGCTAGTTTTAGGTTGTTACGTTAGAGATCTGCTTCACAATGGTGTGAGGGGATTGTAATAGCTAACGATAGTTAAAGAGTTAAAAACAAACTATTTATTAAGCTTCCTAAGGAGTAGGGTGTTGTGTCATGCACTTTAATAGATCATCTCTAATATTCCATGCTAGGTTGCTATTATTTTACCAATTTTGCCATGCTGGATTGGCAGTTTGGAAAGGTCATGTGACTTGCTCAGGATTATACAACTAACAGTGGTTGACCAGGTGTTTGGAACTCACTGATTGGCAAGACTGTAGACTTTTCACCATACTCAGTTGACTCTCTATAGGAGGTGGAGAATTCCCAGTTGAGTTGATGGATTTTACTTTCCTCGACTCCAGGTTGTGCCCAGCCTCCCAGTCTCCCTCCTGAGCTGCTCAGAACAGAATGTCCTCCTATCCCCTCTGTCAGAAAATACCTCTCCTGATTTAAACCTCTGCTAAACACCCAACTCCTCCTACAATTACTAAAACTTACCTGGCTTTGGTTAAACTGTCCCATTGCAGGTTTTGCTCTTACCACAGGTCTGCAGATGAAACCTGAGAGCATGATTTCATCCTTAAAAATAATAGTCAATTAATAAGTATGCATTAACTTTTTAAACAGAGTTCTATTTTTAATGATTGATATTTAATTCTAAAAAGGAAGTCAGACAGCATAAGCTGCATATGTAACTCTGGGCTTAACACTTCAGGAACATCAGCCCTTCTTCCCATCAAAAACCCATGAAATAATCCCCCCAACCAAAGGCCGAATGTTTTCTCTGATCTGCCAATTCTAACACACAGTAAGGGGTGGGGAGGGAAGAATAGAAGTTCATTGGATTAGACAAGGGGATGGGAATAGGAAAGACAGTGGAATGAATTGGACATAACTTTTCTGTGTTCACATATGAATACACGACCACATCATGTGCAACCACAAGAATGAGAAGTTATGCTCCATGTATGATATGTCAAAATACATTCTACTGTCATGTATAACTATAAAGAACAAATAAAAATACAAAACAAAACCCCATGAGATAAAGATTATTGTCCTTTCCAAGTCTTCACCATGAGGAAGGAGCAGGTTCTCTCAATGCACCACTCTTTAGTCCACCCCCAGGTGCCTGCCTCTTTACTGTTTATACCAAAGAGCAAAGAAAACAATTAAAAGTATCAATCATTCAAAAGTTGCTTGTAATATGAATATATCAATTGCAAGTATACCTCTGTTAATGCTTGGAGGGAAGCATTAAAATTTGCTCTGAACATCCCGATAGTATGGAAAGATGAGGTGGGGCATGGGGGAGAGAACGAGAACACTATGTTCTTGAACAATTTAGAATAGATTTTCAGTGATATATTTGATGAAGAAACTTTCACTGATTTAAAAAGTCAGACTGTAAGTGAATGAAAAATATTTGAAGTCATTGTTATTTAATTTCAAAATGTTTAAGATGAAGCTATTTATAGCACCAAGTCATTGTCACCCCACCCCTGTGTCCCTAAAGGATAGGTACTATATGCCAGTCTGAAGATAATCTCACCTGTTGGTAGGAAAAAAATATTGATCAAAAGGTCCCTGAAATATTTATATCACATATCTCTACTCTGCTTTTTAAATTTTTGAAAATTTACTTAAATTATTTAGACACGGGGCTGGAGATGTGGCTCAGCGGTAGCGCGCTCGCCTGGCTTGCGTGCGGCCCGGGTTCGATCCCCAGCACCACATACCAACAAAGATGTTGTGTCCGCCGAGAACTAAAAAATAAATATTAAAAAAAAAAAATTCTCTCTCTCTCTCTCTCCTCTCTCACTCTCTCTAAAAAAAAAAAAATTATTTAGACACGACAGTACAATGCATTTTGATGCATCATACAGAAATGGAGTGTAACTTCTCATTCTTCTGGTTTTACATGATGTAGAATCACTGGTCATGTAATCATAAACGTACATAGTGTAATAATGTCTGATTTATTTCACTACCATTCCTACCCCAATACCCCCTTCTCTTCCTTCTCTCCCCTTGGCCTAAGTCAAAGTACCTCTATTTTTCCCTAGCACTCCCCTTATTGTGAATTAGCATCCACATATCAGAAAAAAACATTTGACCTTTGGATTTTGGGGATTGGCCTATTTTGCTCAGCACGATATTCTTCAGATCCATCCATTTATTTGCAAATGCCATAATTTCATTCTTCTTTAAGGCTGAATAATATTCCATTGTGTATATATCACATTTTCTCTATCCATTCATCTGTGAAAGGGCATCTAATTTGGTTCCATAATTTGTCTATTGTGAATTGAGCTGCTATAAACATTAATGTGGCTGCATTACTGTAGTATGCTGATTTGAAGTCCTTTGGGTATAGACAGAGGAGTGGGATAGCTGAGTCAAATGGTGATTCCATTCCGTGCTTTCTGCAGAATCTCCATACTGCTTTCCACATGGTTGCACCAATTTTCAGCCCCACCAGCAATGTATGAGTATAACCCTCACCCACCATCCTCGACAACATTTATTGTTGCTTATATTCTTGATAATTGCCATTCTGACTGGAGTGAGATGAAATCTTAGAGTAGTTTTGATTTGAATTTCTCTAATTAGTAGAGATATTACACATTTTTTCATATATTCTGCTTTTCATGCTTTATTTATTAATTTATTTATTTTCTCTACTTCCAGATGATAAACTCCATGTAAAGGGAAGCCCTCTTCTAGTTCTCAGATCCTTCCAGGGCATTTATCAGGATCAGGCCAATTTAGTGGTTGCTAAATAGTGGTGGACTGCCAGGAATGCCCTGAGGCCACCAGGGGAATGGTCCAGGAGCCAATGGGGGAGAAAATGGAGAGGGCACAGAGGCCTGGCAGGAGAGAGTGATTGTGCAAGAGGGACACAGGCTGGGCAGCCTGGCTGTCGGCAGTAGGCCTTCTCATTTACTTGTCAGCAGCCCCAGATGGAGAGATTAGAGAACTTGGTGCTGTTTACCTCCCTTCCACTGAGCGTGGGGACGCTTGGCAGGGTCATCAGGCGGCAGTGATCTGCCATGACTCCAGGTTGGGGTGGATATCCAGGCAGATATTTGTTTTTTGAACAACCAGACAGGCTGTCTCCTGAGATCTGACCCAAACTGGAACTGGAGGAAAGTCAACTGGCCTTGGTTCAAAACAGACAAACTGAAACAATGCTAATAGCTGGGGGAGGGGTAGAAGACCTCAAGAACCATACGGAATGCTTACTTACCTTCAGCCTGCAGACTATAAACCCTTAGCAGAAATGTGTGAGCAGCGGCAGTCCCGGACAAAGCCAGACTTTTTACGAGAACCAAGAATAGGTGAAATTTACAAATAATAATATGAAGAGACATTGCAGCCATATGAACATGAATGTGGAAGAAGCATATTCATAATACAGAAAGTTCTTGGGCTGTAGATCATTAGACCAACTCCTTAGAAAAATCCTAATGATGCTGCTTACCGAGTGTTGACTGTGACCAGAATGTTAGGCGCAGCCAGTTGTCCAGACTCAAATGAATGAAGAAGGTACTGTCTCCTAAGATGATAATAAAGTGCAGGGGAGAGTTGGCACCAAGGTGCTATTGATGTCTTGTCAGTACTTTTGTAACAGGGGTTCTACTGAGGCTGGCGGCAACCACCATGGCCCTCTGGACCCTGGGCCTAATCCCTGAACATCATCTGTCCTCTGTTGGGATCAGAGAAGCAAAAGTTAGCTTGAAGCATCATCGCCAGCCTTTTCTCTCTCCTTTTCTGTTTATGTCTCTCTCTGTCTTTGTCGGACACACACACACACACACACACACACACACACACACGCTTGTATGAGCAAGTGCAAGATGGTACAGAGAAGGTGGTTTAACTTGCAGAGACTTAAATCAGAGCTTCTTTGTTAGTGAAAGGCAAACAAAACAATCTGGACATGGGGTCAGACTGCTCTGGAATGCAGAATTGTTTGTCGCCAGTCAAACAGCCGCCTGATGCTGGATTTACACGACGTTTCAGCAAACCGAAACAATGAGGACGTTTACCATTAACTCTAGGCTTGAGCCATAAAATCAGATTCGAAATATCAGGGTCACTAAGTCTGATCCTGAAGGCCCTCAACAAACAACATTGCCCAGGGCGAAATGACTACTTAGACCAAACGTCCAAGTCCAAGTTTATTAAACACCTGGTATTTTGCTAAAGACTCTGAATATAAAGACAAAAAGACCTAAGCCTCTTCATGCATTCAAGGACCATGTTGAGATTTAGCTGGAGACAGAGAATCAAATAATGGTGATATAATTCTCGTTAATGTGATTTTCCTTTTTTTTCTTTTTTCTTTTTTTTTTTTTTGTGTGTGTGTGTGCCCTGGAATGAACCCAAGGGTACTTAACCACTGAGCAACATCCCTACATCCCCAACTGTTTTTATTTTTTATTTTTTGAGACAGGGTCTCACTAAGTTGCTGAGGCTGGCTTCAAACCTGTGATCCTCCTGCCTCAGCCTCCTGAACCACTGGGATTAGAGGCAGGCGCCACCATGCTTGGCTATGATTTTTCTTTCAAATCAAATGTAACTAAAGCAGAGAGGAGTTGAGCATTTTTCCAAGGGGAGATAGCATTTTGAGTGGAAGCTTGAAGGAAGAGTAGAACTTTTCTAGATCTGCTAACTGATGGGATAGGAGCGGAGGTGCATGCTGGACAGGAATAGGTTTAAGGCATGAGGAACAGTGACATTCCAGAAACTACTTAGTAAACTAAAGTATACTACTTTGTAATACTAAACACAACTTAGTATTTTCAAGCTCAAGGTGGAGAGTGGCAGGGTCGGGGATCAGGAGGGTCGTAGTCAGCTGCATGCGCCAGGCTCTGTACTTGCTTTTTGCCCTGTAGAGAAAGGGATGCTGTGAGCAGAGAAATGGCATGGTCACATTTGCCTCTTAAAAGGATCAATGCAATGGCACCACGTGGACAGGTGGCAAGGGAGCTGACCAGATGGTGCGACATGGTTCTGTGGGGAGAGGAAGAGCAAGTTTTGCAGCTGACACTAATTGAGGAACAATGAGGAATTGTTAGTCCAGGTGAATTATCAAGAGACTCTCACAGGCAACTGCGGGGATCATGAGGAGGATAACAGGACACAAAAGTGAGATGGTGGGGTTGGGGTTGTGGCTTCGTGGTAGAGCACTTGCCTAACATGTGTGAGCCTCAGCACCACATAAAAATAAATAAAGGTATTTAAAAAAGTGAGATGGTGGTCAGCCCCAACTCTAAGCAAATTCCAGGACTGGGGAGCACCAGGGTTTCACCCTGGCTTCTTAGAGTCATTCTCCATGCTGAGTAGCCACTTTGCCACCAGCCTGGGCCAGCAGGGGCTGGATGGGTAGCCAGGGTATGTCAGCTGAAGGGAACATCTGATACACTGCTTCTCTGCAGTGTCTGGAGCTCAGTTGTGGGTTTTAATCAATATTTGTTAATTGAGTGGATTCAGGCATAAGGATAGGAACTGAAGGTACAACAGTGAACCAATCACACAAAACAGCCTGTCCCGGGGTGCACAAATGAGATAGCAGTCAGCAAAAGGAATACAATGTATATGCCTGGGGGGTGAAATATGCCATGAAACAAAAATAAGACGGGGAGGGTGGTTTGCAATTTGGCATAGAGTGGTCAAGGAAGGCTCCTCTGAGCAAAGATCTCCTGGAGGAGAGGGTCAGCCTGTCCATGTGTGCAGAAAAGCATCTTGAGAAGGGAGAGAGCGAGTGCCAAGACCTCAGGTGAGGCATGTGCTCAGTATTTGAGGAGAAGCAAGAAGGCTGGCATGACTGTGGGCAAGCACCTGGGGGCCCAGGAGTTGGGGGGGCATATTGGGTAGGGCTGGGTGGACTTGATCCTTCATTCTGAGTGAGATAGAAAGTCAAGTTCATTCTCTCTGGTATCCCATGTTGTACACTGTGCTCCTCTCCTGGCCTTTCCAGTCATAGCTCACCAGTGTTCATTGTGGGACATTCGATAAGACATCTGGCCCAGATGCATATAAAGTCGATGTCACTAGGCTGGGTTGTAGCTCAGGGGTGGAGCATTAGCCTAGCATGCTCAAGGCCCTGGATTTGACCCCTAGCACCACCAGAAAAACAAAAAGTCAGTGTCATTAAGGTAAAAGGTAGGAGTACTTCTCTTGATTAGAAGGGTCTAGGGAGCTACAGCAATCAGGCATAATGCTAGAATTCTTATGGTAGGGAGAGAGATTGGAATGTGCACTAATATTAGATGTTATTATGGAATTGCTCTTAATTTTGCTTAGGCGTGTTAGTGGCAAAATCTTATTCTGAGAGGGCAGGTGCTCAAATATTTTGGAGTGAAATGTCATGGTATCTCACATACACACAATCAAAAGAATATGTAGATAAACCAGACTTGCCAAAATATGGATAATTGTTGAGTCTAGGTGGTGGGTTTGTAGATGTTTGTTGTCATAGTCTAACACCTTTCATTTTGGAATATTTTCATATTAAAAAGTTGGTAAAAAATCCATCTATGCTCTAATCTATCTGAGGCTTGCTTTTGGTTGCTGTTATTTATTTATTCTTGTGAGAGGCTGCCCAACCCCCTGGCCAGGCCATTGATTTATTCTGGATCAGAAATTCTTGCCTGGGAAGACCCAGAGGAGATTCTGAATGCAGGGTTATGGGTGGGGTGTCAGGGTGGGTGGCATTCTGGGCCTTTTTGGCCCTCAGGCCATAACAGGACTGGATGGTGAGTCAAAGGATGGTGGATACTTGACAATTCTAAAAGACACTTCCAGGGCAAGGGGAAGGCAAAGAAAAAAACCACAGCCTTGGCGAGGCTAATTCTCCTCCAGAGTGCGTGCTTTTCCCTGATGTTAAGGTTCTAAATTATTCCAGTGTTTACCTGCTGCGTGACTTGACAAAAGGGTAATGTGATTTTGAAACTCAGCGGTCATCCAGAAAGTCTATTTTCAGCCAGGCGGTTACCAGGCAATGTCAGGGGATTGGGCTCTGGTGTATCAAATCCTAAATTTAATTCAGGAGCCAGTGTGTCTCTGAATAGGAAAAAAGCCCAACCATTCTTTGCCCAAGTTGCATCGATTCCATACGGTATTTTCCACACGGAAGCAAGAATTAACACATCCAGAAAGCTGGGCTTAGCATCTTTGGATCTCCTGATGTAAACTTCAGTGTATGGAAAGAATGTTAGCATTGGTACACACACCTCCTCTGCCAGCCACACAAGATAGGAAAACAAAAAATTACCCTGGAAAAATGACTCAGATCCCAGGGAAAAGAAAAATGTAGGTGGCAATATATCAAGGAGTCCCTAAAGCTTGTATTTATTTGCAACTTTCTTTGTTGTGCTGCAGGAATAGCATTCAAAGATAAAAATCATTTGAAACAGAAAAATGGTCTTTATTTGTAGGTTTGTCTATTCTTGTAACTGTAATAATAACAATAATAATAGCAACAACAGCTAAAGTTTCTGGAGTGTTTACTGTGTGCCAGGCATACTGAGCACTTTATAACCTTTAACTGATTTAATTTTTATGACAGCCCTAGGAAGAAGCTGTTGTTATTGTCTTCATTTTTAGGGAGTGAAGCCCAGAGAATTAAATAATCTGTGCAAGGTCACCCGGCTGGTGTTTAACAGATAGTATTCAAGCTGTCTCTTGAGGTAAGCCAAATCAAATACTACCCTATTTTTCTCGAGTCATGTTTTTATTCTCTTCTTTCTCCATGATAAAGTTTGTTCCTGTCCCTCTGTAGGGCTACAGTACATTGAAAATGCTGGTCCCCTTGCCTAGCATACAGGGTTAAATCCCTAGCACAGAAAAAAGAATAAAAAGAAAGAAAGAAAGAAGCAAAGGGGAGTCCCACATATTCCCAGCTAGCAAGCCCCATTGCTAAGGGTCCTCATAAGAGCAGTGGTCTCCACTGACCTTGGGGCACCAGTGACTCTGACCTGGGGGTTCCGGGGTTCCAATTGTCACTAACAATAGCTTGCTATATGCCATGCCTTCTGTTACGCGTTTCACATATTTCATTTCAGTGCTTAGAAAAAGATTTTTTATGAGTCATAGTAAAGTAATTTATTTGGTAAAGCAGGACTAAGTTGCACAAATATATTTGAAGTAAAAGTTTCACAAAACAGCACTTACCTTTATCATGTCTGACACTTGGGTATTTTCCATTTTTCTTCTATTTCATTACAAAAATGCTGGTTGTGAAATGCTAATTGATTTTATGTCCTACTAAATGGTTCACAACCTATAGTTTAGAAAAACATGTCTTTGGTTCATTTTGATTATCACAGTAATCTTCTGAAGTTAAAGTAACTTTTAATACCCCCTCTTAAAGATGAAAAAACAGAGTCCATTTGTTCAGGATCACTTAGAGAAACTAGTCCATCACTTACTTCACTTTATATTTCTTTTCGAAACACAACCGAGTTGTATTAAAAAAATAAATTTCCCAATTCTCATGTGCTTGATGTGTTGTCTGTGGCCTGAATAAATGTAAGGCCTTGAACATGTGGGCATTTGGACATTGTTCTAGGTCAAATACATGCAGATGTGTTGAGATATATAAAAATCAAAGTACCTATAGATTTGGTATAGCTTTTAGTTATTATGCATGTTTTTGATCAAATGAGTTAAAGATCACAACTTTTATCTTTTGGAGACCTGAGAATTCTTTTCCTTCCTTCCTTCTATTTTTTTTCTAGGAAATGGGTTGAACATAAAGGCCATACCTTTGGAAGTGCAGCTGGCAGGTTTAACTGAGAATTCAGAAATCTCATCTTTAATTCCACTGAACATCAGCATAGGCATTATCATGTTATTTGTTTCTGCTATGCTGGGGATCAAAACAAGGGCTTTGCACATGCTACTCAAGTGCTCTGCCAATGAGCTATACTCCCAGCCCCTGTAAACATTGGTTATTGTTGGACAGTAAACTATAGCAGTATTGTCAGCACACTGAATTGGTCACCAGTATAAATTATTAATACATATGATGTATGTAATCTGAAAATGTTGCAGATATTCCAAAATATCACCAATGCTCACTGCTACTTAAAATTATGCTAGCTATGTCCACCATTGGAATTAGATATTTAGTGGATTGACAAAGAAATATGTGCGTTAATATGTCACAATATTTTTTTGGAGAATTTTGATTGGTAAAAATAGTTTATAGAAAAAATATGATTTTTATTGTTGTTTAGAAACTAGTAATAGAAAAGGGGTCTCCACAAATGACCTGAACAGACATTTCTCAAAGGAGCTGTTATGATTTAGATATTAGGTGTTTCCCAAAAGCTTATGTGTGAGATAATGCAAGAAGGCTTAGAGGTAAAATGATTGGGTTATGAGAGCCTTAACCAAATCAGTGAATTCATCCCCTGAAAGGGATTAACTGAGTGGTAATTGTAGGCAGGTAGGTAGGTAGGTGTCGCTGGAGGAGGCATGGGGCATGCCTTTGTGGTTTATATTGTGTCCTGGTGAGGAGGGGCTACTGGCTCTTGCACTTTCTCTCTCTCCTCTCTCTCTCTCTCTCTGCTTCCTGATGGGATATCTTGAGCACCTATTCTCCCCTACACTCTTCTGCCATGATGTTCTGCCTCACCTGGAGCCCTAAGGAGTAGAGTTGGCTATCTATGGACTGAGACCTTTGAAACCATGAGGCCCCAAATAAATTATTCCTCCTCTAAAAATGTTCTTATCAGGTCTTTTAATCACAGCAACAAAAAGCTGACTGAAACAAGGGCTCATACAGATGACCAACGATTTTATGAAAAATGCCCAATATCATTAATCATCCGAGAAATCAAAACTACAATGAGATGTCATCCCATTTCAGTTAGAATTGTTGTTACCCAAAAGAAGAAAAGAAAGGAGATACTGCAACACTGTACAGTATGTGAAGAAAGGGGAACTCTTATGTACTACTAATGGGGATGTAAATTAGTGCAGTCATTATGGAAAGTAGTATGCAGGTCTCTGAAAAATTGAGAATAGAACTACCATATTACCTAGCAATCTTACTCCTGGGTATATAACCAAAGGTATTATAATCAATATGTCAGAGAGATATCTGTACGTTCATGTTTATTGCAATATTTTTCATAATAGCCAAGATATAGGATCGACCTAGGCATTGGTTATGTGCCCCTCCCTAGGAGTCTGGTATTTCCACCCCTAAACTCATGTATTGAAAGCATTGTCCCCAACGCAGCAAGGTTCTGAGGTGGAGTTCTTAGGCAATGATCAGATCACAAGGGCTCCACTGTATCTGTGGATTAGTTCATCTGATGGATTGATTCATTGAGAGCTGGATGGACTACTTGGAGGTGGGACCTAATCAGAAGAAGTAGATCACTGCAGGTGTGCCTCGAAAGCGTTTTCCTTTTCTTTAGTTCCCCCCTCTCTCTCTGCTTCCTGACTTCATGAAAACTGAGCAACTTTCTTCTGCCACCATACCCTCTGAAACCATAAGCCAAAATAAACTTTTCCTCCTTTAAGTTGTTCTTGTCATATATTTTGGTCACAGTCACCAAGTGCTGACTAACACAGTGTCTATCTATGGGTGAATAATAAAGAAAAATGTGGTATTATATACAACAGAATATTATTCAGCCATGAAAAGAATGAAACTCTGTCATTTGTAGAAACATGGATGGAACTGGAGGACATTATATTAAGTGAAATGAGTAACATAATGACAAATACTGCATGTTCTCATTCATGTGTGGAATTTAGAAGATAGGAGTATACAAATAGAATAGTGGTCACCAGAGCCTGGGAAGGGTGTGGGGCAAGGAGGATAGAGATGGGGTGGTCAGTGGGTATAGAGCTGCAGTTGGACAGTCTGAACAAGGGGGAAAAGGTTTCTAGGAGATGTGGAAGCTGAGGCCTGGCAAGTTTTTTGTTCCTTTAAACTTTTCTCTGGTCTCTTTGTCTGCCCTTGCTTGTCTCACAGTGTCACACCACTGTCTTCTTATTCCTCCACAGATATGCTCCTGCCTCTTACATTGGGTACACACATTCATATAAGGATCATAAAATTAATTACTTTAGACAAGTTTAAATAGAGGAAGTCTATTTTGTTTATGGGATACCCATTATTCATGCTAACAACCAAAACCTAAAATGACTGTTTTTCTTCTCAATAGGACAAGAAAGGTCTACAATTTTGGGTCGAGTCTTGGCCATGGTCTTCCAGAATTATCATCTTGCCTCACAGAAATAAAAGGCCAGAGAGTGACCAGTGGTATAAATTATTTCTAGGTTTGCATTATAAAACACTGTGGACACTAAATAATAAATAACAGACACAGACTCTCTAAATAACAGTCTCTGCTTTGATGAAACTTTGCTGTGGCTTTTATTTAGCTTTGTGTTAAATTTAGCCACATTGTCCTGTACAGAGAAAAAAGGTTCTTGTATGTTCCATGAATTGAAATGGTTGACAGAGCTGAAATATTTTAATCTTGGGATCATCAAGATACACCGGCTTTAATTTACCTCTGAAATTCCTTTGAGATGATCTAAACTCCAGAATGTTATCAGTGTTATCTTCTTTCAAAGAAAACTGAATATGTCCTTCCTTCCATGCTCTTCTATTGTCAATACGATGGAGTCCAGTGTGCTCAGGATGGGATCCAAGGTTTCACCGTCTGGGAACTGCCTACCTCTTCAAACTCATGGCTGTCCATTTTCTCACACGTGCTTTTATTTCAATCTTTCCAAAGTCCCTGTATTTTTTTGCATGTATGTCTCTCCAAATCTGCATGACTATTCATAGGTGATTCATTTTGCCTTTTTGCTTTACCTCCTTGAAGACTCCTATTAATCCTTTGAAACTCTTTTACAGCATCACTCTCTCTGCAGATTTCTCCTCTGGGAACATCCATTCACAGCCACCAGTACAATGGAGGTAGTAGCCTCTATCTGTGTTCTCATATTCATGGACACTATTGATCTGAGTACATTAAGGTGGTTTATTTACAACCATTAAACGAATGGGATTTATTAGCCCTGGCGGCATGTTGGGAGGCTGGAGTGGTAAAATTGAAACATCACACATTGTACGGATCACTTCTTTGTGCAACTTCCTTACGTGTGCTCAGCCTGCATTTTGACTCCAGTCATGAATTTGATGTGCAGTGGTGATCCGTCAGCTCCCTTTTCGACTGCATCATGAAACTCTTGCTTTCTGACATGGGGTTTCTCTGAGGTTGTTTCTGACCTTGTGGAAACCAGGCCAGCTACTACTCTGTTTCATGCATACACTGCAAGCGAGAGTGAGTTAAATTCCCATAGGACAATAGTGAGAATTAGATAAATACTTCCTTTCTGCATCCCTTGGGAAGATAAACCAGTGGCTTACTCCACAAGGTAGCTCACAGCAGCTCAGGAGTAGGGAGCCTCAATTGCTCATCTTAATGACCAGCTCAATACAAGACCCTTGGCCTGGCTTCCCCCAGTCCCTGTTTCAATCTTCCTGGTTCTCTGCTTCTGTTCCTCAAATAAACTATTTTTTCCCTCAGGCTTTACTTTGGGGAAGAACCCAGACTAAGACAGCTAATTTCAATCAGCTTCACTCAGTTAAAATTTTCTTAAATTTCGAGATGTTTGGAAACTATTTGTAAGTCTCATAACGAAGGCATAAATAAAGATGGTATGGAAAACAAATAAAGAAGATAGCATTCATTATATTGTATGTAAATGTGCATGAAATATGAATTGATTTTGAGATTTAGACATTCTTCTTTCTTTAACTTGAAGGCACACTCACACAATTGCTTAGTTTTATAAAACCATGTCTCCATAATCCTACAGCTGTGTCTTAGATGGTGACTGAATAGTAATGTTTTGATCACAGCTGTACAGATGGTGAGACCTTAGATGCAGCAGCTTTCTTGGGGCAAGTGCTGACGCCCCTGGAGACACATGAATTTCCCACAGAGGGTCAGTGCCCGGAACTTGGGTGAAAACGCTATGCTCACACCAGTGGGCTCCATGGCCTGCCCCAGTGTGTGTGCTTGTGTGAGATTGCATGCATGTTTCTGCACACCTGTGTGTATGCTTCTTCTTTATAAGCACAGGGTATGAATTATAACCTAATTATTTTAAATCCCATAATTATTGGACAGTTTTTGGAAATGGAAACTATTTGGAAGCAAACTTGACCTCTGAACCCCTGTGCATTCTGTGAATGAAATCCCAGGACTGTTGTGTCTTTTGCAGCCGAAAGAGAGATTCAAATTCACTCAGGAGCTGTATACAGAGATGGTTTCTAGCAGAAGCAGGACCAGAAGCCAGGCCTAGGACTTTGGAGCTCCTATTCTTGGTCCTTCAGGTCACTACCACAGTCTCTTAATGCTCCTTCTGTTGAACCCAAAGCCAACATACTGCTTCTATAAAGGGCCACATAGTAAACAGTTCAACCTTTGCAGGCTGATGGTGTATGTAGCAGGTACTCAGCTCTGCCATTGTGTATAAGCAGCCATATGTGATACTTGAATGAACGAGCATGGCTCTGCTCCAATAAAGGTTATTTACAGACACACAGATATAGGCCTCATTTGTTCTGTGAGAGGTAGCTGGCTCACTAGTAGCCTGACAATTTCTACTTGGTGGTCACCAAAAGGCTACTGGCTATTACAGAGTTAAAGCCGTCACACAGTCTGGTGGTGAGACGCTGTTGCATCACAGTCCCCACAAGAATGGCTTCCTTCCAGGCCTGTGTATGCTCAGACTCAGAGCCAGCAGCCAGGAGAGTGGACCTGGCACCCATTCTTCTCTGGTTTCCAGAAGGAATCACAAATCCCCTTCCTGTATAGATAATGAAACAATTGTACCATGGGAGAACTTACTGGAAAGTAGTACAGGGTCACCAGGAAGGAACAGGAATTCACTGCTCAGTCACAGTCTGGCTGGGAGTCGGTCCGACCTGGAAAAGTCAGCTAGAAGGCATGTCTGACCTTGGCAGCCCTCCAGGACCCTACACTCACGGGATAATATATTGGGTTTTGGAGATTTCTATGGCCCTCTCAGAGCTTCCTGTTGCAGCTCCAGCTGTCTCATCCTCCTCAAAGTTGAGTTGGTAATTCCATACAGGATTTAACCTTCAATGGTTATGTCAGTGCAAAGCTATTGTTTCTGTTAACCAAAGTTGTCAATAGAAAAACAAAGTTTGCATTCTCACAATTTCATCTTCCACAAAATTTGATTTTTGAGTCCTTTACTCTGTGCCCTCATCTCTGGGATCTAGTGCCAGATCTGAAGATGTAGAAAGCAAGTGTCTCCTTAGGTAAGTATTCAGTTCAAAGAGACAAGGACTTTCAAAGAAAGGGATTTAAATGACCTAAATCTCAAAAATGTACATGTGGTTACTTGTTTCAATGGTCAACCGGACAGATCTGCAAGTGGGCTTAAGTTCCTAATGAATGCCAATGTACTTGG
The DNA here is from genome assembly GCF_045843805.1 of Urocitellus parryii. Classification (NCBI taxonomy): domain Eukaryota; kingdom Metazoa; phylum Chordata; class Mammalia; order Rodentia; family Sciuridae; genus Urocitellus; species Urocitellus parryii. The sequence continues at coordinate 53,470,139 of NC_135531.1, forward strand.
AGTTGAAGTGATTTAGGCGAAAAGAATTATTACTATATTTTTTCAAGTAGCACTCCTGTCCCTAGGGAGGGGGACGCTCTTTTCTATGTGAGGCAGTAGAAATGAAGAGAAAGAAGGAAGGAAGGAAGGAGTATTTGACTATTTCTTCACAAGCAACCAATTCCTTTAGCACCTGGCTGTGGTTCCTGCTGCTGTGAGAAGAAGATCAATGGCTTTAATATTCCATTGTTTGTGGAAAGCATTTGCCTTCTTGTCTGAGCTGCTGGTTTTCAGATTGGTAGCAAGGCAGAAAATGTGGCAGATATAAAAGGAAAACTTGGTCAAAACATTTTAAATCAATCTCCTGTGGATTCTGCTCTCCCCTCCTGCTCCTTTATGAACCTCTGGTTGATCTTTAGCTGTGTTTCTGTCCCCTGAAGAGGGGCAAGTCCTTAAGTGTACAGCTTTTGTAGTACTGCTCACAAAAATGCGTTTCTATTTGTTTTTTTTAATGGCCTACTTTGTTTTAATAAAATTTTTATCTTCTTCAGTAACACTAATGCCAAGGAATGATAAGTGAATATTAATTAAAGAAAAAAAAAAAAAGAACAATTAACAACAAAACAGTCCAGAGAAGGTGGCTGAAGAAATATTACACTGGGTGCATAAATTGGAAATGGCTCACTACCACAAGGTGGCGCTGTTAAAACACCTCAGTTTAAAGTCCTTTAAAAAAAAAAAAAGAAAAGAAAATGAAGAGCCTTTCACACAGAAAATACTACTTTGTATGGAAAGCCTGGAGTGTGCCTCTGTAGTACTTAGTGTATGTGTGTGTGTGTGTGTGTGTGTGTGTGTGTGTGTGTATGTGCATGCATGCACGTGTTCACATTTGTGTGGATGTGTTTGTAACCATTTTAAGAAGTCTATGTGGGGAGTGGTAATAGAATTTTTGTGTTTTTGAGAGAGAAGTTTCATGATCGATTCTCTTACAATTCAAGCAAGAATTTTACCATCTGCTAAAACTGTATATTGAATATTAAATATATTTAATCCTAACCAGATCTTTCCTGGCGTCTTCTGGAGTGCAACAAAATGATGATAACAAAATGATGAATCAAGTTGTCTGTTTCTCAGTCTACTTTTGTTTTACATGAAGAGCTTGCATACTAAGGGTATTTATGCAAAAACAATTAGAGCCCCATTACGGGAAACATGAATCCTGTGAGGCACAGACGGTCTTGACTGCTTTGGGAACTTGGTGTGTAGAAAGTTGGTAAATTAATACTCTGTGGAAAAGAATTCTTTGCTTTAAAACATGTCTATTGTGTGACTCCCTAATGCCAGTACTGTTGTTATTGAAAGTGACCATTTCCATGTTTGTGAATTCTGTATGTGCATAGGGTATCCAGTTACTGACAAGAGAGATGCAAAGCTGGTATGTCACAAGTTTGTACATTGAAGAGGGGATATTGATATAATGGTTTTTGTTCTTGAAAAAACATCAAGGATTGGAAACTGATTTAATGCAAAAAAGTAGAAATGCCCAGAATTTTATGTTGATGCTCACTTATTCCATTCCCAGAGCAATTCTCTGAATCATACAATGTTTGCATCTACGTTCTCAAGGTGAGGTTCCAAGGAGTCTAATGATTTGTCAACTGTCGTGAAGACACTATGCTACAGAATCAGGAGTTAAACCTTGAAATTAGTCTAAGGAGAAAAATGCAGGGAAGGGAAAGAGGAAAGGTTGAGGTTATTTTGCTATTGTGTTCAGATTAAATCTGGTAAAATAATGTGTATCTCATTGAAAGAAAAAAGAAAGAGAAAAGAGTAAATATATACATATAACACACCATATCCATATATATCCATATATATATATCTGTCTCATATGTATGTGCTGGAAATTGAATTCAGGGCCCCATGCATGCTAAGCACTTGTTCTATCATTATGTTACAACTTCTGCCTATTATATAAGTTTCATCAACTTCTATCTTATTTTTCATCATCCACAGACCAAGAGGCCTGGAAAAACTAGTGGATTTACCCCATACCTACTACCTTGGGAAGGCAGGCAGGTTGCCCATGAAAACTAGAGCTGTGATAGTTCCCAGATGATTCATACTACAGGGGAATTGACCCAGCTGGAAATGCAACTCATGATCTAGAAATCAACCAAATTACTTGGGAGAAATTATGTTAATTAAAATATGTGACTCCAAGGAGTGTGCCTGGCCTATGCTAGATAGTCAACATGCTAGCAAAACATGAGTCTATCGCAATATCAATAACTTTTGAAGTATTCAAAATAACTATATATTTATTATTAGACTTTCTAATTGAATTGTTTAGGATGGTAGTTTTTAGCCTAGATTTTGCAGAGATGGCTCTGTGCCCAGTTTGGAAGTTATATGAAAGGAAAGAGTATGTATGTGTGCAGGGTGATGGCGTATGGGGTGGAGGTGGGCTTTGCCATTCACCCTATCCTATACTGAAACAAGTGGGCTACTTCTGAGACATACAGTTCTTTGGTATATATTAAATACTTGATTTTGATGCCATGTCCCGTAGTTCATCAGGAATCTAAGTGATTTATTTGGGGCAATTTATCACATTTTACTTAAAATATCCAGACACTTTGATAATTTTTAAAAATTAAGAAAAGATCCCATTGCTATCAGAATTGAAGGTGACACAATATTTGAGATGAAAAAAGTTATTATAAATCCCAAAGAGATGCATCACAAAGGAATTGAATTCCTAATTTGATACAGAATGGAAAGGACCTGATTTTCTGATGATAAATCTTGAATGAGCTGGAGGCTGATGAATACAGAAGTAATAGCAAGTAAGACGCCTTTTGGCAGAAGCTGAAGACTTGGGGTTAATGTTGAAGTTTCTAATTGTGTCCTCTAATGGTTCTGAAATGTTGATAGGGATGTCATTTGTTTATTTGTTGCTTTGTTCATTTATTCATTTATTCGTTCATACATATTTCAAAGGTTGTTAAGAGCTGAACATAGAGAAGTGAATCAGAAGGCTTGGACCAACTGCCAGCTGAAAGGCTTCTTTGCTTTCTATGATAAAGGTGTGTTGTTTATATCCACGCCAATAACTTGTGTTTTCAATATTTTTGTTGTCGAAAAATGCCACCTGCTTATTCCAAAGGCACCCTGGCCATTTGCTTATTTTGCTAATGATTTGCTGCAGTGGAAACATGGGGCGACTTGGTCTAGTTCCCAGCTCTTGGAGACCACAGGAAGCACAGACAGGTACCTGCTTGATTCTCCAGGGCTGCAGACATTCTCTGGCTTGTGTTGTGCAGCACACGCTGTACTTCCTGTGTCATGCCCACATCCGGCTATCGGGCCTTCCTTCTGCAGGGCTTGTGGGGAAATTTTGTTGATTTGGGCTCAGGGTCAAGCAATCTATTTTAGAAACCTTAGGAAACTGTGTTTAAGGAATATTAAAAGGTCTCATAAAAAGAGGTTTGCATAGTTGGCCAGCAGTTGGTTTCTTAATGAGACTGAAGAGTCTTACCTTATCTTGGCATTTAATCAGTTCAGAAATTGTTTCAATATGGTATATCATTTTCTTTTATAAAAAAGTTTTTCCCTGACAGTAAAGGGTTGCCAAGCTTTTGCAGTCTTTGATAATCTCTTGTGGAATATGCTTTATGCATTTCTTTTTATGAGGGTCAAACCCTTCCAATATAGAGAAACAACCGAGGAAAAGGAAAATTTAGGGAAACTTACCAATGCAGTGTCAGAAACCTAACTGAAGATTTTGACTTCAAGTTCAGTGCACTGTTTTGACATTATAAATAACCATCTAGATATTTGGTAGCTAATCAACAAGAACTTGAGATTATGGCTCCATGTTTGAGATTCATATACACCAAAACCCAATTATCAGGGAGTGCATGCTTTACAGGCTTAATTATACACAACATCATTTCAAAATGAAAATGTGGGGGTCTGTACCAATAACACATACCTCAAGGGAAAGATAAAATATAGCATTTAAGAACTAGGACATACAAATCAGGGTAGAAGGCTGATAATCATAATCAAAGGACTTCAAGTATTTTCAAGTCTCTTTATGAGGATTCACATAGCTGTTGCAATTTGGCCTCATATCTGAAAGAAAGTCGAACTGGATCCAAGTTTAAAAATGGCTTCAGGACAAAAGAAATGTGGATTTTTTTTTTTAACGAAATTATCTTCTTTGAGTGCATAGAATTTTCTTTACTCCTTAAATCGCTCTCTTCACAGCACACTAGTTAGTAAAAAAAAGTTTTAATAGGGATGTCTGTATATCAAATCTCATTTCTTGTTAAGAGAATAGGGTCAAAAGCAGGTAAATTTTGCTGGCAAAAGGTTGGATTGGGTACTTAGCAACCCAAAGTAGAAATCCAGGTGGAGAAACTGAGAGCCTTGGAAACGGGGCAGGGAGACAAAAGCACAGAGTTGAGGTGCTTTGAAGACAAATGTGATCAATGCCACAGCTTTTGCTTTATAGAATCGGTCCTTGAGTAATAGATTGCAAAAGTAAAGGAAGAAAAGAATTCATACTTGATTTGTAGAGAAAGGTGTATGCTTCCTTCTAAGAAAAGAAAGAATGCCCTCCTGTACAGGAAAACTCGAAATGCTTTTATTTGATATTAACTCTAACAGGATCATTTTAATAAGACTGACACTCAGGAAAGCAGAGAATTCAGATTACTCTGACTTTATTTCCTAGTTGTTCACAAACTTCCATGTGACGCAAGAACAGGTATTGCAAATGACTTTAGGTGCCAACTCTGGGTGGCCTTGAAAATGACTCAGCTGTACTGGGGGATTTCCCTCTCCCAGAGGGAGGTGCTGTGACCAAGCTCAGCAGCCCTCAGCTGGTGTTTAAGCCTAGACCAGCTGGCATGCAGAGATTGTATTCCTTGCAAAGAGGCCATTTTTACATGGTTGCCCTTAAAAAGGTGCAGATAGAGACAGAAGGGTGGGTTCCTTTACTGGAATGTAAGCCACCTTGAATGTCCAGCAGAGTGCCTTGGCCCACCTCTTCATGGGGACAATGAGTGACCCTAGTTGTTCATGTCTCCGTTCTCCCCAGTAAAGCCCCTTCCATAACCTACCCTTCATGAAGTTATGGAGCTTCCATGACATCCACCTTTGAATATTATTCTATAGACAACAAGAATGGCGATTTGTTCAGGACCCAGGTTTAAATTGTTCCCCAGAGTTCCCTCAAATAACACACAACAAAATAGCACTGTCTTTTTATTATTCAAAATCCTCTCGTGTTGAGAGTTAACTCTCATCCTGAAACTGACTCTTCTTAGGCACCATTAAAACACACAGGGTAAAATGCTCCCTCTGCTTAAATTCTCATCTCATTACTGTTCCGTGTATTGGTCTCCTTAGGTAAGTATTCAGGAGGCCATGAAAAGAAGCGCTCATGGTCAGATTTCATGCTGAACTCCAGTGAATGACGCAGAGCACAGTGGAAGGCCTTGTCAACGCAATCACTGTCACCTATGATTATTTATCCAGCTTGGAAGAGGCGCTCCGCTCTGCTGGCCGCCTGTGGAGTGAGTCCCTGCATTGGAAACAAATATGGGTTCTAATGTCATGAAAACAGTACAGCCTTATGCAAGTGTAAGTCATCACTTGGTTATTATTCTTCTTATTGTTGCTGGAATATTGGTTAATTCAATTCTGTCCTCAGAATTGAACTTTAACCAGGATTAGATTTTATGACAACTAGGAACATTGCTCATAAATGAGAGAAAATAAAGATTGAATTTGTTTTCACAAGTTTTTCTTTTAAGCTTTGTGTCTGAATATAGAGGAACCCTGTGGTTTTTGTTGTTGTTTGAATACAGTTTCTATGTAGATTAAAAATAGGTTGTGAATCCATGTTTCTACAAGTAGAACCTGTTCTTATAATCAAAGCCTTATACTGCATATTGAAATTGCTTATGGATTTTGAGCTCTGTATTTCTACCACTATCAATATTAACAGATTTAATTAAATTGTAGACAAAAATCCAAATCATTTAGTGAAATAGAAAATGATGCTATTTATATTGACATGCTATTAAATGCAGATATTATAACAGATTGAGGATCATACATTGTAGGAAGATTTGCTTTCTTTTAAACCTCTAGGTATACAGAATTTAATTCATTGTTGATCATAATTCTTGGTTTACAGTTTATGTGACTGAACATTTTTAACAACATAACGAACATTTTTAACAATATAATAAGCACCCACAAAGAACTGCCCAATGCCAGAACAAGGATGTGACCAAAGTAAAACCAACTGTTTAATTACAGTTTATGGTCAATTAATGTGTATTATCTCCTACTGGCTGTTCTGATTAACATTATCATCACTATCATCATTTCCTTGAGGCTGAGCAACACTTGCAGATGAATTTTTAGAGTATATCAGCTATTAAATTTTACCTGTATGGCCTATGTTATTTATAGACTATAGAGGTTTAAGTTAATGCAACCAATTTTTGGCCAATTAGTATCATATTCTTTTGATTGTCCTCTATTTGCAATACAGCATAAACTAGATACCCCAGGAGACAATCAGTCTACTAGTAGGAATCAATACCCTGTATTTCTGAAGGTTCCTAACTGTTTAGTTGCAGTACTTGGTTCATTCATCCAGTCAATTATTCAGAGAAAATTTCTTGAACACCAGATACTGAGCTTGGTGCTAGGGTTTCAAGTTCAAAATGGGAGAAGCAGAGTTGCAGAGAGATGGTTGCTATTGGAAGTAATGAGAGTGAGGAAAGCATGGAGGAGTTGGTTTGAGCAGGAGAAAGGTAGATCACTTCTCTCTGTTCTGGGAGAGTTAGAGAAGTCCCTGGAGGAGGTAGAACTTCACAGGGGGATTCTCCTCATGAAGAAGAGACAGAGGTTTAACACAACAATGATTAAATTGCTTTAATGGAGAACAGGGAAAGAGATCTAAGGTGACTTTTTGCCCCCCCCTTTCCCTTTCTCCTCTGAAAGCCTGCTGGCTTGTCCAGTTGCTGACACCTGCCACCAGGCACAGATGAGACGATGCGGACCCCCAATGGGACCCCATCCTCGGCTTAAGTTTATTCTGTCCAAATACATCAGAGCTTATTTTTTTGAACTAATTGAAAGGTTTATTTGTCCTATCTCAGAATGCACAACGTATGGATATAGCAGTCAGTGAGCACCTAATTATGAGAAGTGGTTGAGGTTCAACATTTTTGCCAACCCCAAGGATAAAAGAATATGCTCCAATATAATATAATTCCAGATGAAGTACCCATCCTTCTGTCCCTTGTACAGGCTCTCAATTTGGTCTTTTCTCCAGTGGAAATACAAACTCAGGTGGAAAAACTGTTCAGAACCAACAAGAATACCATGAGAGTACATGAGGCTTCTATCTCAACAGCTTGCTGTAGATAATGGGGGGAAAATGAGTTAAAAAATGTTGAGGAAAACATTTGGGGGATACATAGTCTATATAATGATGCAATAGCAACAACAATTTGTTTCTTAAAGTAATTGAGTCAAAGGCTTATAATAATATGATTCTACGGCCAGCCAGAACAGAAGGCAGATCTCTGTGGACCGTACTCTCTCAATTAGATTTCTGTGGCTTAGCCACAGGAAGCCATCAGAGGTTAAAGACTTAATTTTTCTCCATAGTGTGTCCTGAAGAACAGTGATCAGTATGCAATTTTCCTACTGCTTCTCTGCCTTGTAAAATTCTGTTTTCTCTTTCCTGCCATTGTCACTGTAGCTATTCATGATTACAGTTGTGATGAATGGGCTGATGGTGTCTTTGTTCTCACTTTGTGGAGTTAAGCTCTAGGTAGAAGAGTGTGTCCTGGGTTCTGGGAAAGCCATAGCTCATCTGGGCTGGCCCAGAGTCCTCTTTAGGGGGCGCCCTGGATCAGGGTGATAACTGTATTCCCTCCTCCCCCTCATAAGCCCAAGTTTTGAAATCAGCCCCCCATACCCCATCTCATCATGGTCAAGGACATTCAGAAGGTTGATTTAAATTTTCTCTTGCAGAGGAACTGCTTTTATGGCTGCACTGAAAGTTATTTTCAGCTTTCAAAAATGCCCTCCAGTGTTGGGCACTGGGGCACATGCCTGTAGTCCCAGCAGTTCAGGAGGCTGAGACAGGAGGATCACGAGTTCAAAGCCAGTCTCAGCAACAGTGAAGTGCTAGGCAACTCAGTGAGACCCTGTTTCTCCAAAAAAAAAAAAAAAAAGTGGGGGGCTGTGGATGTGGCTTAGTGGTTGAGTGCCCCTGAATTCAATCCCCAGTACCAAAAAGAAAAAAAAAAAAAGCCCTTCAGCACTCAGTGGGGAACAATGAGAGGCATTGAGGCAGTAGGCAGGGCAGCAGGCTCAGGCTGACCAACACTCCCAGGCTCTTCTCCATGCCAGGGCTTTGTGTTCTGGAGAGCATTAGAGTGATGTGTCTTGTTCTACTCCTTTTGACTCTGTGAGGCCCCCTAAGATGAAGGTTTGAACCTTTTGTTCTTTGTTAAGAGTGGAAACTTGCTGTTAAGACCTGTGCCCTGAGGACAGGTCATGATTTGCAATGACGAGGCCCAGAAACCAGAGAACCAGGGCTCGATTTCTGCATTGTGTTTTGATTTTTAGGACAGACAGCAGAATACATCAGACACTAGAAAGGCAATATGTCAATCAATGGAAGGATAACTGATGTGATACAGCAATTTGTATACGGGGTAAAAGCGGGAGTTCATAATCCACTTGAATCAAACCGTGTAATATGATGTATTAAGAACTATGTAATGTTATGAACGACCAATAAAAAAAAAAAAAAAATTTTTTTTTTTTTAGCTGTAGATAGACACAATAACATTTATTTTATTTTTATGTGGTGCTGGGAATCGAGCCCAGTGCCTCACGTATGCTAGGCAAGCGCTCTACCGCTGAACCACAACCCCAGCCCTCTGTTGATTTTAAAGGCAAATTGGACTGGACTTTTTACTCATTTCACTTATTGTGATGGTCAATTTTATCTGTTAAAGTGACTGGGTTAAAAGATACCTGGATTGCTGATAAAACATTCTGGGTGGGTCTGTGAGAGTGTTTCTGGAAGAGATTAGGATAATGCAGGCAGGTATGACCCTGATCATTAAGGTCCCTAATAGAACAAGGGGCAGAGGAAGGGTGGATTTACTCTCTGCTTGTGCTGGGACATCCATCTTCTCTGGTCCTGAGATATAGGAGCCCCTGGTTCTTAGGCCTTTAGACTCCACAGTGCTCAGGCCTTCCCTGCTTCTCAGGACTCCAGAATATGACTCTACCAGTTTTCCTCAGTCTTCCATATGGCAGGTGGGGTACTACATATACCTGAAGTATCTTTGGGGGACTGGTTCCACGACTTCCTGAGGATATTGAAATTGGTGAAGGTCCAAATTTCTTATGTAAAATGGCTTCATATATGCATATATTTATGCGATCCCCATCATATATTTTAAATCATTTCTAGATTACTTAGAATACCTAAGACAAAGAAATTGCTATGTGAACAATTTTAAAGCTGTATTATTTAAGAGATAATGTCAAAGAAAAAAAGTCTTCATGTTCAGTACAAAAGCAACTTCTATTCTGAATATTTTTGTTCTGTGGTCTGTTGATCTGTGGATATAAACCCTAGATAAGGAGGGCCAATGGTATATATACGTCCAGTTCTCCTACTGGTTCTATTTCTCCAGAGGACCCTGTATGTCATACATGTGTGTCAGAGTTTTTAATTTATATTTCACTTATATTATTTCACATGTGTGGATGACTCAAGTTTTTCTTTAACCTTGTGAGACATGGTAAAAAGGTCCCTGTCTATCACCTCCACCCAGGGTGGGAGAGCTTTACCTGTTTTACATCTTTCCTTCCTAAGTAGGACACACACAGGTTTGTAGAAAAAAAAAAACATTGAAAATCTCCCTTGATTTCTTATTGAGGTAATAAAGGTTTCAATGGGCTTTTCTCAGTTCCTTTCAAATCCTAACATATTGGGTACTCATTACATTCCTATGATGTAGGTGCTATTATTATCATTGTCATTTTATAGACATGAAGACCCCAGGCACAACAGGGTGAAGTAACTTGCCCATTTCACACAGCTAGTAAATTGAGGAGCAGGGATTTTAAAAAAAAGATCTCTTGATATGGCAATCTCAATCTTTGTTTCTGTCTGCAACCACTTTTGCCTGGTGCTGGGTGATTTTTACTCCAGTACTTGCTAGGAAAATGTATGGTACATATTTGTTTAAAAAATAAACAGACAGGCACACATACACAGCTTCTTCATAAAAAGGAATGAACTGTAACTTTTTGTCTTCTACCTGCCAGGTCGTATTTCGAGCAGAGTGGGACCTGGTCCTAACTTGAGCCACCCATGATTCAGATTGTGCCACAAACATAATTTTTTTATTTTTCTGGTGACCTGTTTAACCCTCCTAAGAATTAGGAAAACTAAGTTAATGAGCTTAAAATTTAAATGTATAAAAAGCAGAGAAACAAAATAAACTGGCTTCTCAATTGTAAACCCCAAAGAAAGTATAGAATCATCAATGGTGGTGTTTTGATAGTCAAGGTCAAAGAATTCATTTCCTTTTTCAGAATGAACCACTTTTACTGTGTCAGACTTTATAGCCTGCTGTATAATTTATGTACTTCCCCAATGTTGGACGCTCTTGGAAATTCAGTGAAATTGCTCTAGGAAACCATAATCATCGATTTATTTGAAATTTGGATCTTCCTCTTGGGATTATGTTTAATGCCCCCTTTTATAACTTCAACCTTCTTTGTGACACCTGAGCAATGGAAATTTTCCCCTAATGCAATATTAAGATTACAGATCCAAATTGTGTTGATTTGTAGCAAAATGGCAGCTATTTGTTGACTTTTTAAACTGTCCTTGTCTTGGATTGTGTGTTCCAATTTAGGGTAAGGAATAACTTGCTGAAATGTCTATTCCTTCTGAATTTTGGAAAATATATTACAACAAAAAACAATTCCAGATGGTAGGCACTTCCTGTTTTGTACCAAATTTGAAAGTTTAATAAGAAGTCTTTTGGGGCATTGAATTCCAAGCTCCCCAATTGTGAAAGCCAACACAGGTAAAGTTGCTGTTTAGTAAGTGAACATAGCTTAGGAATGTGAGGAGAACTAACATGTCTTGAGCACTTATTGTGTCTCAGGAATTATGCTATTGCTTTATATGTATTTTATCATTTAATCCTCAAACCAATCCTATGAGGCAGTTACTAATCACCCCATTTGATGGATAAAGAAAGCGATATTCTTAGACTTTGAATATTTTGTCTAAGTGCTCATTTAAGTAATGCCTAGGGCTGAGGTCCAAATAGGGTTTTGTCTTGTGAAATATGTGCTGCTTCCACCAAACAGTGCTCTTTATGAGTCAGAAGACCTGAATTTGTTTGTTCATTAATTTATTCCACAATTTTTTTTTTCCTGAGCACTTACTACGGCACTCTAGTCCCTGGCGATTCAATGTGTTCAGGATAGAATTTTGGCTGTTCTGAAATCATGCCTTTCAAGATGAAAGTAGGAGAGACAGGTGTCTCTCCAGGGGAGAGGATACACAAAACACAAAAGAATGGATCAACAGATGAATCAATAAATAAAAATTTCATGATAAGCCTTTTCATAAAAACAAAAGAAAAAAATGTGATACAGGAATGTGGGGATCAATTTTAGATTTGATGGTCAGGGAGGGGCTTATTGAACAGATGCCACTTTAGGTGAGATTTGAATGATCACAAGAGCAGCTACCTGGTAGAAGAGCTTCCAGGTAGAAGACATAGCTATACAAAAGGCCATAAAGAGAAAATAATTATGTAATAATAATTAAGAAAATGCAAGGAGGCAAGTGTGGTGGAGCACGTCCTGAGCAAGGGAAAGCAGGGAAGAGATGGATGATTAGGGATGTGGAGCTCAGATCTTATAGAGCCTTGTTGGCCAAAAGAAGACATGTAGATTTTTTAGGTGTTATGGGAAACCCTGGAAGGGTTTTAAGCAGAGGATTTAGAGGATTTGTTTATTTTTGAAATTCAAATATGGATTAAAGGGGGGAAATGCAGAAACAGGAGAAGCTGTTAGGAAGTTAAATTGACAATAGCAGGTGAAACTTGTAAGTGCCTGCCGCAGGTTGTTGGTGGAGATGAGAAGTGGATCCTTCAAAATGAGCCCCCGAGACAGAGCCCTCCAGACTGGCCATGCTGCTGAATGAGTTGCAGAACTCATGGAGTGTTAATAAAGTTCCGAAAAGGCCCTAGGCCAAAGTCCACCTGGAAGAAATGTTAATGAACATCCCCCAACAGACTTGAAGACAGCCCATCCCAAAGAAATGTTAATGAAGCCCAGGATACAGCCCCCAACAGATTTGGAGGTAGCTCATCCCAAAGAAATGTTAATGAACAGCAAACTTGACTGGAAATGACCAGATTACTCCTTTGTCCCAAACCCTTCCCACCTACATTCCTTCACCAAACCTATAAAAAGGGGAACACATTGCCCGCTAACTGGATTCCACCTTTTGGGTCCCCTTCTTCCTCCGGGAGAAGTCTTTTCTTCTGTCCTTTAATAAATTTCTAATTTCTACTCTGAAAAAAAAAAAAAAAAAAAAAAAAAAAAAAAAAGAAGAAACCTTCCACTGATAATTAGTGTCTCTGGAGGTTGACCTTGCCCTGATAAAAGTGAAGGTAACTTGGTTGAGTCGTAAGTCTGAGTTTCAAAGCAACCTGTTGTAAAATAGGGAAGGGAGAAGATTCCATTCACATGATAGCAGATAAGCTTTATAACATATACCAAGAGAAGAGCGACTGTGTTAATGAGAGAAAACAAAGCCATCTGAATAAATAGACACACCTTGCTTTTTCTGAAAGAAATAATTTACATGAATTATAAGGTTATCAGTTCTTTTCAAACCATTCTAATAGTGTAACATAATACTAACTATAATACCTTTATTCCTTCTTTTTTTTTGAAACAGAGTAAATTCTTAAATGTATTTAAATGAATAGACAGTTGGTAATGATGAAAGGAAAATTGCCCTCCAAGACATTAAATGGCTTATAAAGAAAGCTATAGTGACTAAAACTGGTAATAGTGCCATGGAACTCAGGATAAAAATCTATGGAATAGAGCAATAATTCTAGAAGTACGGCTGGGGATATAGCTCAATAGGTAGAGTACTTGCCTTGCATGCAGAAGGCCCTGGGTTCAATCCCCAGCATCACATAAAAAAAAAAAAAGAAATAAGCATAAGCACATATAAAAGTTTGGATTTAAATAAAGAGATTCCCTTTAACAGATGAAGTATAAAAAATGTGGTATATATTTATTATGGCATATTACTCAGCCTTAAAGAAGAATGAAATTATGGCATTTGTCAGTAAATGGATGAAGCTGGATAATATCATGCTAAGGGAAATAATCCAATCCCCCCAAACCAAAGGATGAATGTTTTCTCTGATATGAGGATTCTAATTCACAATGGAGGAGGGTGCTAAGGAAGAACAGAATTACTTTTAGTTTAGGTAAAGGGGAACAAAGAGAGGGGAGTGAGTATGGGTGTAGGAAGGGTAGTAGAATGTATCAGATATTATATCCTATGTACATATATAACTATATGACTGGTGGGATTCTACATTATGTATAACCAGAAGAATGAGAAATTATACTCCATTATATATGATGTATCAAAGTGTACTCTACCATCATGTATAACTTTTAAAATAAATTAAAAAATTAAAAAATTAATATGTGATTTTGAATAAATTATGAGTTGATAAATTGTTTAGTGAATGTTGTTGTGACATTGAATTTTATAAATTGTAGCAACTAGAGTACATTTGATGCCAAGAAATGCACATAAATTAAGCATTAATATACAAAAAATATACTTGGAAGTGCAGAAAGAAAAACTTTTCTACAAATAAATATTTCTACAACCTCTAAGTGGAGATTCTTTAAAATATGATATCAATAAAAGAAACCAATAAAGAAAATAAAAATTTAAGTGCTCTGCAATTAAAAAATTTAAAAATTAAAAATGAATGAAAAAATTGAGAGACACATATATGACACATTATTTGGGGAAATAATAATTACATAATAAGCTCTGAAAGAAAACTGAAATGTAGACATGAGTGGGGATTTCACAAAAGAAATATACAAAGGCCAAAAAAATACATAAAACATGTTCTTCCCCTGTAATAATTAAGGAAGAGAAAATAAAACAACAATGGGATTTTATCATTTTCTCTTTCAAATTGACAAAGATGATAAAATGCAAAAATCTAATATTGATAACAGTGTGGTTAAAAGAGCTATTTAATACAATGGTGACAGGGCCAGTTATGTACACTTCCTCTAGCAATATGGCCATATTCGAAAAAAATGTATGTTTTATTACTAAGAGTTTATCCTAAAGAGAAAAAAACGTATATAAGAATCCAGCTATTAAATCTTTATCACAGCTATCTAAGACCCAAGAACTATATTCCATGCTTTTATAATTGTGCCAAAATGAATTCTAATATTATGTATAACAAAAAGAACCAACAAAAAACTTGCATTTAAAAAATATAATTGCTATATTTGAAACTTATGCTAAAACAAAACAAAACAAAAAAGCCCAAAATAAAAACCCAAGGACTATTAACATAGAGTTAACATTCTCCATATAGAGTATGAAGAATCCTGCAAACTAGACATTAAATATGATTATGGTAAAAGTATATTAACAATGTGAAAAGACCTCTACCATGTATTCTAAATGAAAACAGAAAGCTTAAACCACAGCATGATCTCTACCTTCTTTTTTGTTAAATGTGGACATGTGTAGAAAATAAGTTTGTGGAAGAGGTTTTGTAAAGCTTTTTGTGAAAGAGTAGGGTAATAGTTGGTTTTGCTTTCCCATGTATCTAATTAATATATATATATATATATATATATATATATATATATATATATATATATATATATCATTAACATCTTTGAAAGTGTGAGCACTAGGAAAAAAAAAGTTGGGACTCTAAATTCAGGTGGATAGGCTAGGTACTCTGATGACAGGGAAGTTAACTAATCTAACTGCAAGCTTTCACCTATAGATGAATACAATAATGAAAACACCTACCAGGTAGATGACTATGTTAAAATAATGCATAAAAATGTACAGCATCCTTTTCCTACGTCTATAAGACATAAGACATAAGACTCTTATCTCTCTTGATTGTTGATATTTTATTATAGTAAAAATCTATTTTAAAGGGGGATTGGGAACTGGTGCAGTGGTGCATGCCTGCAATTTCAGCGGCTTGGAAGGCTGAGGCAGGAGGATGGCTAGTTCAAAGCCAGCCTCAGCAAAAGTAAGGCACTAAGCAACTCAGTGAGAACTTGTCTGTAGATAAAATATCATATAGGGCTGGGGATGTGGCTCAGTGGCTGATTGCCTCTGAATTTAATCCCTGGTACACCTCTCCCCTCCTCCCCAAAAAAGAGGGATTGAATTTAAAATTCATCAAGTACTAGAAAAATAGCTATCCTTTCCTCTTCATGGAGGGTCAGGCAGAGTAGGTTCTATTTTTTTTTTTCTTGCCTGTGTTCTTTGGTTGCACAACACGAGTTCCCAACATCCAGGGCAAGGCAGTCACCACTTTGGCAGGATTATTAAACCATCCCGATGTGACTCTCTTTGGGTGCAATTCTTGAGAATCTCTCATGCTCTACGGTTTCAGTTGATCAACTGTGAAATGATTTGATTTTGAAGGAGAAAAATAGCCTAGGAATAGTACCTAAAAACACTCTGAATGTTTCCCTCCTTGATGGCTAAGCAAGCTAGAGTGTATGGAAGCAATACTGAGCTGTTAAAGGTTTGGTTTGGTTCAAAGGGTTTGGGGTGCAAAGAGTGCACATGATTCTTCCTGAAATATATCCTAAAATGGATGGGGACCCATCTGCATGGGTTGTTTATTCCTGGTCATGCCATGCATGTTTCAAGAAATAATATTTTCCAAAGTGATGCCTCTTAATATTTTCAGACACACACATAATTATCTGGGGTTGAAGGTGAGGAGGAAGGATTAAATATGTCTCAGATGAGTGTCTAATTATTGTCATTAGAATCTTGCTCCCTGATAGCTCTTCTCTTCCTCAGTTTCTTCTTCCGCCACCTTATCTGAAAAGCCAATCCATTGGCTGTCATCAATTTTTCATCCAAGAATAGGTAGACTTAATGGTCATAGCAGAGGGCTCCATCTGCAATTTTTCCCCCGCATTTTTGTTGTATTTTAGTGCATTTTTCATTTGAAGGTTTCAGGGAACATGGTGGTAATGAGTCATAGCACCCTGTTGTCTACTTGAGGGATACCACCAGCATTTTTCTATCTACTCTATTATGCTATAAGCTAAGAAAGTGGGTGAGTCCCTGGGGCTCACCCCCAGTGTGGATTTTTTTCCCCATCAAGCATTCATTTGAGTCACAATAGAGGAGCTGGGGCCAGTAAGATAAATGCAGGCTGACAAGTGGCTTATTTGACTTAATATGGAAAAATAGAAAATAATGGGAACTAGGTCAAAAATGGCAAAAAGGATTAAGACCTAAATGGAGACAGGTTTCCAGACAATGAAGGGAAGGGGATCTGGCAGTAATAGTGTCTATAAATCCCAACCCACCAGCTTCATGTCTGGTAGTAATTAGGAGAGGAGAAGAATACTGCGAGGCATTGACGGAGGACAAGAGCAGAAAGGAGAGAGGGTCAAAAGGCTCTGTGGAGTTGATGGCTTCACAGGATAAGGAGGACTTGCAGGAGGCAGGCCCTCAAGTTGGACGAGAGAGCAGAGGGGCCTCTAGTCTCCGTGAAGGTGCAGAAGGCTGACATGTAGGACAGGAGCAGAGACGGGGTGGTAAGTAGAGGGAATGGGAGGGAGGACATGAGACTTTCTATTATGAGGACTTGCTGGTGCCACCAACCGGACTTCCTCAGGTACTCTGGTTTGCCTCCTGTGGGCCTGTGGGCCTCTGGTCACTGCTAGTTTACACCCGTGTCTTTGAAACCAGATTCCAGGAAGGATGTAAGGTATAGTAGGTCCTTCTATAGCTAGGACCCCTACATCCTCCTTCACATCCTCATTAGCCTTCTGCCTCCCACGGAGGCCAAGCATGCTCAGACATGACAGGAGCTTGGACCTGAGCACTGGCTCTCCAAGGCTTGCCAGTCTCTTCTATTATTTAATCAGGACATATACCAGCTGGGTTTAAGAGTGCAGCTGGATGCCTTTCAAGGTTCATCTGAGCTTTGGCTGCAGTGTACTTCTTGGTGTGTTAGTCTACATTAAGGCTGCCTGTTTGTGCTGAGAAGTTGAGCAGGATCCTTTTCCATGTGCTCAGTAGAACACCATGTGTGAGGAGGTGTCCAGTTAATGCTCTGCGGTAGTTAGAACTGCTGCAGAAGCAGAGGAATAGGTGTACAGAAAGAACCAAAGGCTCAAATGGGCATGCTGAGCTCTGGAATCTGAATTCAAATGTGGCGTTTCCTTAGCATTTGAAACCAACACAATATCCCAGGTGGATGGGGAAAGCAGTCCATAAGGAGCCTTTGTGATTTAGCTGTCAACATGGTTGGGTCAAAGCTCTGAGACCTCTTGACATTTGTTATGGTTTAGATATGAAGTGTCCCCAAAAGCTCATGTGTGGGTCAATGCAAAAGGATTTATAGGTGATATGATTGGATTATGAGAGCCTTAAAATAACCCGTGTTTTGTTCCACTGATTGGGATTAACTGGTTGTTAACTACAGGCAGTTAGAGTGTGGCTGGAGGAGGTGGGTCATTGGGGGCATGTCTTTGAGGGTTTATATTTTGTCCTTGTTAAGCAGAGATCTCCCTGTTCTTCCTGTTCATCATGTCTTGAGCCACTCTCTTCCACCAACTCTTCCACCATAATGTTCTGCCTCACTCCAAGGACCCAGGAATGGAGTTAGCCTTCTATGGACTGAGACCTCAAGCCATGAGCCCCCAAATAAACTTTTCCTCTTCTAATTGTGCTTGTCATATCTTTTGGTCATAGCAGAAAAAAACAAACAAACAAAAAACCCACTAAAACAAGGTATAAGAGAAATTCAAATATGGCTGAGCTTAGCATATTAAGGCAGGGAATCACCTCTGTGGGTCACCTGATTATGCTCACAGTGTCCTCTACTAGGGAGGACCTAGGCTTTGGGCTGTGAATGTCCTGTTGTGGCATTTCCTTAACATTTAAAACCAACACAAGAGAGTCAAGTCTCTTTCATGGAAATTGTCCTTTGATATATTTTCATGATAGCTTGATGCTCAGTTATCGGACATTCTGAGATTTCTTTCCTATTTATCTTTCAGGAAATTTCCTAGCTCCCAACATTTACCCATGCAAGCGCGGTTATCCTCTTGAAAATGAAGGTTAATTCATTCAATCAGAAAGTGGCACGTTCTGGGGCAAGGAGAGAAGCAATTGTGGAAAAAACAGGATCTAAATTCTTACCTTCTTGTGGGTGATCAGAGGAAACACAAAATTTATAGGTTATTATACATATAGTAAAATTGAGGGTGGTAAGTGCTAAGTAAAAGGAAAGCAAGAATGGATGCAGGGATTGTTGGGGAAGAGTTGAATTTGATTGTTTTAAAATACGCAGGTGTTTGGCAGTACACAGACATAATTTTGAATGTCTGGGTGATTATCTTCTGTGATATGGTAGATATTCAACTCATATGAATAAGAATATTCTCTGATTTGCATAGCATATTGAATTTTTCAAAGTACTTTTATAATTTCTACAGACTGTGCCTCCACCAATATCATGTAGATAAGGAATATGCTACATTTGGACATGCATTCAAACTTTATTAAATTTACTCTTTACAAGGCTTTGGGATGACTTGTGGAACAAATACTCCATTCCACATTGGGGATGACTGATAGTGCATGGCATCAAGCATTGCTGCAGGAAACCAAAGAGTGATGTCTCCCCAGTGGCCTGGTGTTCTCTTAGAAGCTCTGGTTTACGGAGTTGTTGTTGAGCACATTAGCACATCCGTTTTCTATTACGCTGCCTTGGACATTTAAGAGAATAGTCCCATTCTTCCTTGGTGTATGTACAGTGTGTGAGTGAAAAGAAGCCCCTGCAGGCCATCACAGTCACACATATAGGGACATTCCACAGTACCTGTCACATCCAGGCTCTTGAACCCCTCTCCAACTCAGCTGTACATTTCTCCTTGGTGGTTCAGCCTCCCATCAAATTCAGCTTGTCTAAATGAAGCTCATCCTTCTCCACTTGCCCCAGCCAATCTGATGTCTCCTTTTGAATATTAACTCTTTGAGGATTCTTCAACCTCCCTCCACTTTAGAAATCTCTCCAGTTTTTCCGGTGGTGTCTTTATTTGCCTCTGGGCCAATGCAGGACTTGGAAACTTTGTATGTATGTCTGAACAATTGTGATCATCACTTGTGATCATAGGTCACCTCAATTTCAACTTCAAAGTTCTTCCTGTTGACCTTTCATCCTCTGTCGGCATCAACCTGATGCTCTAACCAGACCAGTCGGAAGGTGCCTGGCAGACTTACACATTCTGTGCACTCTGTTTACCACCCCTCCCACTAACCCTTAATTAAAATAGGATTGCCTGATAAAATATGAAACACTCAGTTAAACGGGAATTTCAGATAAGTGAACATGTTTTTACTTACTAGTATTTCTCAAACATTGCATAGAACATAATTATGCTAAACAACAACAATAAAATGATTCATTGTTTTATCTATAATTCAAATTCAATTAGGCATACTGTATTGTAATTTGCTAATCAGGCAATCTTCCTCCATGAAGTCCTTGCTTCCTATCCTGTCCTTTCAAGACCTTAGTCTTGGCCTCTGTGGAAGGTCTAAAGCACTTATCCACAGCCCTGAATCTTCTTACAAGTGCATGGAGTATAACTAGTAAATTAAAAACTAGACTTGTTTTTATCCTTTATTTCAGCTATTATGAAAAAGCTCCTATGCTCTGGGAATGGTGTAAGGCAGTGTGAACACAAAGATAAAATATGGTCCTTGTTCCCATAAAGCATCTAGTGCAGCAGTCCCCCACCCCTGAAGTACACAATGACAAGGTAGCTTCTGGTAGTCACTGATGTTCACTATTTTTGCTAAAGTAGACTTCTTGCAGGAGCTTGCACTTGAAGGGGGACTAGGCATGGAAGAAGCAGGAGGATGGTCTTTGTGGGGAGAGAGAGAGAAAGATGTACAAAGGACCAGATGAGTGAGAGATCATGGAATGATCAGGATATTCAAAGTTCCTTGTTGCTTGAGGGGGATTGCATAAGATATGCAGTGTTCTGTCTGGAGATCTGGTCATTAAACATTTACCAGCACAGTGCTGAAGATAAGGTTTGAAAAGTGGACAGAAACCAAAATATGAAGATTTTATATGTCAGGCATAGGAGGCTGAGTTTTATCCTAAAGGCCATAGTAAATGGATGACAACTATATTGTGCTTTAGTGTGGAGAACTATTGGCCCCTTTAAAGTAGTGGCATGCTCAGATTTATATTAGGAAAGATAGCTCAGAAAGGATTTAGGATGAGATTGGCAGCAGGGTGACCAATTGGGAGGCAGTTGTATTGATTCACACTGGGAATGTGGTGGCCGGGGCAACACATTCAAGAGGTGCTAAGGGTATAAAATTAAGAGGATCCAGTGGCCAAATTGAATAAGCAGGGAACGAAGAGGGAGACATTACATTTCTGGCTTGGGCAACTGTAGAGATGTCAGAAACATCCATCATGTTACAGGAAGATCAGCAGGCTTCAGGCGTGAGGATTATGAGATCTGTCTAAACTTGTTTTATCTCACATTTTGTATGCAATATACATATACATATTTATATAGTTTGTTTGTTTTGTTTTTGTTTTGGTAGCAGGGATTGAATCTAGGGGTGCTTAACCACAGAGCCACATCCCCAGTCCTTTTTAAATTTTATTTTGAGACAGGGTCTTGAAAAATTGTTAAGGGTCTCACTAAGTTGCTGAGGCTGGCTTTGAACTTTCAATCCTCCTGCTTCAACTTCCTGAGCTGCTGGGATTACAGGTGTGTTCCTGGCTTTTTATTGTATTTTGTTACTTACTTTTTCATATGCTGGGCTCTCTTTCCAGGTGGACTCTGATCTCTTCTGAGGTCCTAGATCATTTTAACCAATGTGGGTACATTGGTTCCATTTAACCTGTGACCATGCTTCACAGAGTCACCTCACTAAATGGGGACTTGAAGCCCAAGCTAAGCTGGTGAGCAGCTGTAAGCCATATTGTCCACAGAGTTGAGTGTGGCAGGAACTTTGAGCTGGGACCCAATTTCCACCCAGAGATGTGCTTCTCCTCTGAAGGAAGTTAAACACCCGAGTTGACCTGGCCCCCTCTGGGAGGCAGGCCCACATCTCACATTTGACAGCAGGAGGTTATGGGGCAGCAGGGTGATGACCTGGTCCTTGGAAAACTGCCCTTTCTCTCTGCAGAACTGTGTAAATCCTTCAAGAGGGAGCAAGTAATTCCCTTAGGATCAAGAGAGCCCTCTGCATTCTTGAAATACATGAAGGCAAAATGTACAGGGATTTCTGAGAAAAGTCAATGTGGTGTAAGCATGATCCCTGGGTGTTACGATGCAGCACAGAGGATTTTTTTCCCCTCCCCTGAATGCTGTTCTTTGCTCTCAAGTTAACTCATGCACTGGATTCAGTCCAAGTACATTTTGTTTCTTGATTTCCAGCCAGCCTTCTCTCAGTTGTGGTGCATTCTCTTCTCCGCTCTCGCGATTCCCCCATCCTCTTCTGTCTTTTTAGGATCATTGCAACTTTTCCATGTGACTGAAATGGATTCTGAGGAAAACCCACCATCTTAGGTAGGGCTTCCACCAGAGTGAGGCGGCAGGGACTCCTCTGTGAATGGCCAGCCCCTCCCTCTGCACTGGCCTGCAAGGCCAGGCTCCTCTGCAGGCAGCTGAAGCAGAACGCCTTTGAACTCTGCCCCTGGCCAAATGCTTTCCAGATGTGTAAACCCCAGCCTCCGCTGTCCTCTGACTGTAGCCCTGCCAACATACATCTGCAGATTCCTAGTGCACAGGAAACTTGAAAGGGTATCTTTTACAACATCTGCTGTCTTTTCCCAGCTCTTCCTCTCTGCCTTCTCAGACTTTGCCCTATATTTCATCTCCTCCCTTAAACAAACCCATTAAAGAATCACCATACGCCTCCTCTTGGCTCACACGGGCCAGCTCCTCTGTCTCACCTCAGAGCCTGTTCTTGGCTATAGGGACAGTGAACCGCAGTACCACTAGAATCGCTAAGGAAGATTTTGCACTCCCTGGAAGAGAAAGGGACCTTTTTTTTTTCTTTTTCCTCCATGGGGTTGGAGCCAATCTGCAAACTGAAAAGAGAGGCTTGGCTATGAGAAGCTCAGAGCAGAACTCTACAGATGAAAACGCCAGTCTTTCTGAAGTTTTCCTACTGTACATCCGTAAGAGAACATGAGCTGTACTGGTAGAGAGAACCTTTCTCCCTGGATATTCAGTTTCTTTGGGACAAACGAGGTGAACTTTTGGAAGGCTGGAAGTATTTATGCACAGAATGAGTTCCTTGACTCTCCTCATCCCCCAATGCATGGAACCCATCAAGCTAAGATGTCAGAAAAGGACCTTTTTAGGATGTAATTCAAAAAGATGGAGAAAAGACCCAAGGACCCTTTTGGCACAACAGAGCAGAAGAGTTTTACTGAGGCATTCACTCTCGCTGGGGAAACGATTGGATTGCTGTGCAAATACATGCTTTGACCTTCATTCTGCCATACGTCCATAGAGACTCTAAACTCTGTATGACTCCCTCCCAGGAGACATGGAATGGAGCCAAGTGACAAACTCTGGGAGAGAGAAGAAGATGCAGTGAGGAGGGGAGCAGACTGTAACGGGCCTCTGAGTTCTGGGGACCGAGAGAGGAACAGTTAGAGGTGAGAAGTCCACCCCTACCAGAGTCCTATGTCCTAGAAACCCAGGTCTAATTGGGAGGCAGCAGAGTGTCTGGGTTAAAACTGCTCCTAAGTGCCCACCCATGGTGAGGCCAATGTGGCTTGAAATTGTCACATCCTCTTGAATGAAGGCCATTATAAGTGGATGCTTTAGTATCCCCAAGCACTTCAATTTTGGCTCTCACAAGAAGTCCTAAGGCTTTGCTAGGCTATGGCTACTGTAGCCTCCCTGCTAAAAAGGAAAAAAGGAAAGTGGAAAATATATCACCCCTTGCACTTCAAGTTTTAGAAAACCCAGGAGAGGAGCTGGAGCTGGATTTGGAATCTTCCCTTTACCCACAGCTTCCCTTATAGCCCCGCCACCCAAGGCCATAGGCACAACCCTGTAGCCACAGCAGTAACTTTCTAAAGAGGAGACAAATCTGTATCTTTTATATATGAGAGAGGGTGGGTGAAGGGTAACCAAATCTTTTCCTTCTGCACGAGAATTTAACCTTTGGTTGGCCATGCAACTCTGTTGTTCTGGAAATCTCTTCAAAGTGGAAAACAAATGACATTTCCAGGCAGCAAGGCTGATGATAATAAGAACCTGATTGGTAAACCAGGGGTAAAATCTAAATTGCATCTAGATTAGAAGGAACTATAAGTGAACCATAAATATTGGCTGGGGCCAGGTGTGGTAGCACAGGCCTGTAATCTCATTGACTTGGGAGGCTGAGGCAGGAGGATTGCAAGTTTGAGGCCAGCCTCAGCAATAAGTTGCTGAGAACCGATCTCAAAATACAATTTTAAAAAGGGCTGGGAATATAGCTCACTGGTAAAGTGCCCCTGGGTTCAGTCCCTAGAACAATAAAATGAACACCCTGCTGGAGGTGCTCTGCTTTGGGCTTTCCTGATGATGGATCCTTTGACGACAGTGCTTCTGGGTTTTGAAAACTATATATAGAAAGTTGTCCAGGAGCTATTGTCTCCCTTGGGAGTGAGCATTTTGAATGTCAGGCTAGCTCCCACATCTACCCAATCAGGAACTAGATCCTTCCTACCTGAGCTGCCTCTGGGGAGGCAGTTGACATGGAAATCAAGGTGGATGTGCATACCTGGGCCTGGGGTTTGCCAGATTCTAAGCTTGTTGCAGATGTTCATCTCTACTTCTTGGGATTTTATGATCCCTCCACTTGAATAACTTTCTTCTAACCAATAGAACATGGCAATAAAAAGATAGGGAGTATCTGACAAATCTCTTGGCAAATCTATTGGCGGTCACAAAGAAGCCCACTTGAATTTGTCAAATTCAAATGTCTACTTTATCTGGCAGAAGTGTCTGTGGTCAGGTCATCAAAAATCGTGACTCTTGTCTTGCTAGCAAATTCTCTCTTTTATTGGCTTTGATGAAGCAAGTTGCTAGGTTGGAGAGGCCCGTGTGGCAAGGAACTAATGGCAGCTTCAGCCAGCAATTAACCTGCCTTTCATCCTGATTACTCCTGGGGAACTGAGTCCTGCCAGCAGCCACATCAGTGAGGTGGGAAGTACATCTTTGTCCAGTTGACTCCTCAGATGAGATCTCAGCCCTGTATGATACCCTGCCTGCAGCTTTGTGAGAGTCTGGGAAGCAGAGATCTAATAAGCTGTGCATAGATTCTTGGCTCCAAGAAACTGTGAAGTAAATGATATAGATTGCTTCAAGCTGATGAATTTTAGGTTAATTTTCTATTAGGACAACCAACAGCTTTGATTTGCCTGAAACTGTCCTGGTGTTAGCACTGGAAGTCCATAGTTCCAGTAAACACCTCAGTCTTGAACAACCTGGAGCAGTTACCATCCCACTTCTGTGTTAAGGTCTGTAAAACAAGTCAAGATGGCACCTGGCATTTTGCCAGAGGGAGTGGTTTGTGAAGTAATGCCAGCGAGCCGTTAAGTGTGGAGATTCCTTACTGGTTGACTGTTGTATCTAGTTTATGTTAATTAAGATAAGCTGTGTGGAATGTATATATACCCCTCCGGTCCTACAATAAACGGCTCCCACTCCAGCTGTATCAATGTACACAAGTTGCTCGTCACCCCCAGGTTATTTTGCTGCAGCCGGACTGCGGCACTTATGATGTAGCAAGAGGGGGCTAATACATGTATTCATATGCACTTTCTCTCTTAAGCAGGTGTATCTTCAAGATAGCTTCCTGGAAGTGGGTGCTTAGAGCTGAAATTAATTTATCTAGAATTCTATTAGATATTTCCCAATTTCCCTTCATAGGAGTTGTGCCATTATATTCTCCCATCTGCAATATGAGAGTGCCTGTTTCTCTGTGGTCTCCTAAGTTTGTTTTCATTGTCTATTTATTTGACAATTAAAGTACTGAATCTTCCATTATATGGGTAAGTGTAAGCTGACTCAAATTTGTCTTAAAATAAAGAAATATGTTTGATCATTAACACTTGCAGCATTGAAGAGCATTTCACTCAAATAATATATGGGAAAAAAATGAACCTAAATGAATGTAGTCACACTCTCATGGCCAGTACGTGTGTATGTGGGTGTGTGTGTATGTGTGTGTGAGGGTCTCCTCTACCTTCCTACTCCATCACCTGTTTGACTGAACAATTTTGTGTTAGATATATTACTCCATCATGAAGAGAATTACCCCAAATGGAATATATACCTTTAATATTAGATTAGAGTGCCAGAGAACTCGTGATGTAGCCTAGGGATGGTGGATTGAGTGGGCTTCTTTGTGACTGCTAGTAGATTTGTCAAATTCAAATGTCTACTTTATCTGGCAGATAACTAAGGAAATGACAGGCTGGGTTAGGAAGCCAATGCCCAGATGGCAGGTGCCCAGTATGTGACCAGGGAGGAGTGTAGGTCAGTGTTGCCACTGCAGTTATTCAAGGTAAACCAAAATTAGAGTTTTAAGAAAACCTCACCTGTGGCTCTTCAAAGTCAAAAGCAAAACAAACAAAAACGCCACGCATAACATGCAATAGAAAACATGTCTATTGGGCAGCCTCAGCTTACAAACTGTCAGTTTGGGATTATGGGAATTTGGAAAAGGAAAAAAGTGATTCAGCATTTATTTAGCACCTACAGGTGATAATTTTTCACCTAATCCTGAGAGACATGTCTTATAAACCTGGTTTTCCTGCTAAGGAAATGGAAACTCAGGGAGAATAAATAACTGGTCTAAGGTCATAAAGGAAATCAATGGCAGATCCATGCCCAAGTCTTTGGACACTTCAATCTCTAGTCTTTCCACTCAACAAAGCTATGGTCACTGCTCTTCACTTTCAATTTTCCTCAGAGAGAATACTCCAGAGAATAAATCAATCAGCAATTGAAAAATACTCCTTTTATCTTTGTTTTTCTGTGGCACAAACTGAGCAGGCACATTTAAGTTCACGACCCTTTGGGAAGTGTCCTTGGGTGGTTCCCTGCTCAGGGCTACAAGGATCCTCATCCTTTACTGGACATGGCTCCCTTTCAACTGGAAGGGCAAGGAGCACAAACCTTTCCGTTTTTATTTGCCCTGTACTGGCTTGAACTCCCTTTTTAGGAACTATTATGGGTATGAGGGAAATTCAAATGGGAGTAAAGCTACATTTCAAGCCCAGCAGACATGAACTGCTCTGCTTTCCATCTTGTACCTGCAAGGGCTTGTGGTGGTGTTTATTAGGCCTCTGTTTATAGTCTCTGCTTACCCAATGGCTCCCTGAGGACAGCCTGTGAGGCAGTGTTAATGGAGCATTTGTGAAGTGGGGTGAATGGGGCTCTTTTAAACAGAAATGCTGCCCAAAATGTTGCGGCCCAAAGGTCATCCATTACACTGGTTGTTGGTCTTCTTATGTTTTATAACCTGTAGATCCTTACATTGTTTTTATTTTTATCACTGCTTCTATGTATTCTTTCCTAAGGCTGCTTTTGAGCTTGTCAATTAGCATCCCTTTTCTATTCCCTCATCTGATGCTTCGCTGTTTGTTCATTTTTTTATATATAGTTTTGGAATTTGCACATCTCTGTTTTATAGATTTAATTATGTTTTCAAGGATCAGGAGAAGATCGTTCACATTCTTTAGAGTCTAAATAAGTCAGCTGCTACAAAATGAAAACTGCATAGTTCAGTAAAGAAGTGTTTTGATATACTTTGAGCACATTGAGTATTAATTTGGGAGGAAGGGGAAAGATAGACATTTGTCTGCTGAAATGACTTTTTTCTGATTTGGATCAAATAACAAAGATGGCTACTTTTCCCCTGCAGTTCTGGGGACGTAGAGAGGACGGACAACTTGCACGATTCTATTCAAGTTCAGTTTAATCAGAGAGATTAGAGAATGAAAATGAAAGCAATCTCCCATTCGATCAGCAAATTGGTTCCCTGAAAAGCTAAGCCAGAAATTATGTTATCAACAACTTTTCATTTTTAACTTTCTTTTTTTAGTTTTCCATATCATTTTATGAAGTTAATTAGATCTTGGAATAGGTTAGAGATTGTTTTTGACTGCAACTAATAGAAACTGAATATATTAGTGACATTACCAAAACAAGGTCTATTTTTCCTTTCCTGTAAAGCAGAGACAAAGAGTCCAGACTATTACGGCAGTTCCATGGTCATGAGGAATCCAGGCTTTTTCTATCTTTCTTGTTTCTCTATTTTTTTTAAATATATATTTTTTTTAGTTGTTGATGGACTTAATTTTTTTCCATGTGATGCTGAGGATTAAATCTAGTGCCTCACATATGCTAGGTGAGTGCTCTACCAATAAGCCACAACCCCAGCCCCTTTCCCTCTATTCTGAATGCATGCCTTCTATGTGCAAGGTTACCTCACATCAAGATGTGGGCTCTGGAGCTCCGTCTGTCACTTCAGCCTTGCAGATATCAAAAAGGAGGAAGGAAGATGGCACAGGCCCCAGCATCCCACTCGAATCAACTGTAATCGAAGGCTTATTTCTGAAATATTCACCAATAGCTTGTGCATTGATCTTGCATCTATAAGTGAGACTTGGAAATGTAGTTTTTCAGCTGTGTACACTGCAGAGTCTAACTGTGTGTGTCTGTGACTAAGAAAGAAGGTAGAACGACCTTTGGGAGGGCTGGGGATATAGCTCAGTTGGTAGAGTGCTTGCCTTGCATGTATAAGGCCCTGGGTTCGATCTCTGGCACCACATGCACACACACACACAACTTAAAAAAATGACTTTTGTGTAGGCAAGTAGTTTCTGCTACAGTCTTTGTGATGGACTTCTGTTTTTTCTTTCTTTTCTGGGCT
The DNA here is from genome assembly GCF_045843805.1 of Urocitellus parryii. NCBI lineage: Eukaryota > Metazoa > Chordata > Mammalia > Rodentia > Sciuridae > Urocitellus > Urocitellus parryii. Next base: position 53,498,487 of record NC_135531.1, read on the forward strand.
AGCCCAATTCTGGGGTGTGATAGTGAGAGTAGAGAGAACCATCTAAGCAACAGCCTACTCGGACATTACAATTTGAAAATAATTTCCACAAGGCCTGCCTCTGTGACCAGATTAAGCCTATACACTTACATCCTTGTACGACCATATCATTACAATGTGGTGTACTAGTTTGCTCTGACTTTTGTCACAACTTACTACAAACATGATGGCTTCAAGGAACACAAATTAATGTCTCTGTCTTTATATCACATTCTCGGTCTGTCTTAGAACTCCCTCCTTTCTAATAAGCATGTGATTCTATTTAAGACAGACCCCAACAACCCAGTATAAGCTGCTCCTGTCCTGATCCTTAACTGAATCACATCTCCTCCCATATAAAGCCATATTCCTACTTTTGTCATATAAAGAGATATTCATAGTTTTCAATGGTTAGGACTGAACATCTCTTTTGGGGACTACCATTCACTACATAAGGAGAATAATTTATATCACAAATTACCTTGTATGGCGTCTATGTAATTTTTTTTCTTGTTGACAACTCTAAGGCTAGATAGTTTCCTATGAAACTAACTATATGAAAAGCACATTATCTAAATCTGATCAAAAACCTACCAAAACCATATATTTATCTTCTCTTACATGTTATAGACTTTAGGTGGTGATTGGATTAAATTGACTTCTTGATAATTATGACTTTGTACTTTTGGTTTCGTTTTTATTGCTGTTTTCAGTGTAAGTTGTTTTCTAGGATTTTTAAAAAGTAAGGTTTATTAAATATTATTTATATACAACAAAATTCACCCATTTAGGTGTACAATACTATGAGTTTTGATAAATCTATACAGTCAGGTAATCCCACCAAAATCAAGACATAAAACATTTCCACCATCCCAAAATGTTTCCTCCTGTTCCTTTATAATTAACACTTTCTCTCCACTATCCTTAACTAGAAACCATGAATCTGATTTTACCTTCAATAGATTTTTTTCTTTTGTAATAATGTTATAAAAATGAAATCATACACTGTTAGACTTTTGTATCTCCCTTCCTTCATTTAAAATAATGATTTTTGAGATTCATTCATGTTGTTGGACTTAGTTTGTTACTCTTTACTGATAAGTAGAATTCCAAAGGTACCTACCTACCTCCATTCATCTACTTCCCATTTGATAGTCACATGGGCTGTTTCCAGTTTTTGAAAAATATGAATGAAGATGACATAAACACTTGGTTATAGTTTTCTTGGTGTGTGAAGATATATTTTCATTTCTTTTTGATAAGTACCCAAGAATGAGATATTGCTAGGTTGTCTGGGACATGCATTTAACTTTCTAAGAAACTGCCAAAGAATTTTCTAGAAGTGCCTCTCCCATTGTGTGTACCCATCTGCAGGGTGTAGGCATTCTGGGCCTCTGCATTCCTGCCAGCCCTTGGCAATGCTAGATCTTCCCTTGTTTGTGTTTACATCATAATAAATATGTGGTGTTCTCTTGATAAGCTTTTACTGTTCATTTCCCTAATGACTAATGATTTTGTCCATCTTTTTTAAGTGCTTATACACCATCTGTATGTCTCTGATGAAGCATCTCTTCAAATCTTTATTCCATTTTTAAGTAAGATTGATTGCTTTCTTAGTGCTATGTGTGAGAGTTCCTCATGTATCCTGGCTTCCAGTCCATTATTAAAGCTATGTTTTTGAAACGTGTTCTTTACAGCCTGCATTTACATTTTCATTTTTGTAACTATCCTTTGCAGCCAACACTTTTAGTGTTGGTTAAGTCCAGTTTATCAGCTTTTTCTTTTTGGATCCACACTTTTTGCATCTTAGCAGAGAAATCTTTGCCTGACTCAATGTCTCAAAGATTTTCTCCCATGTTTTCTTCTAGAAATTATAGTTTTGGATTTCCTACTCAGGCTCATAACATGCTTAGAGTCAACATTTATATGTGGTAAGAGTTATGATTTGAAGTTCATATTTTTGCTTATTGATGTCCAAATTTTCCAACATAATTTCTTGAAAAGGCTATACTTTCTTCTTGTCATGTCACCTTGTCAAAAATCAATTGCCATATATGTGTGGTTCTATTTCTGGTCTGACTTTTGTTCCCTTCCGTGTGTTTCTTGGTTCCCCTGAATCACACTGTCTTGATCATTTATAAGAAGTCTTAAAATTAGGTAATGACAGTTATCCACATTTGTTATGACTTTTTTGAAAGCATTTTGGCTATTTTAGGTCTTTGCTTTTCCATATAACTTAGAGTTTGTTTGTCAATTTCTTCACCAAAACCTTCTGGGATTTTCAGATTAATTTGGAAAGAATTGGCATCTTAATAATATTGAATCTTCCAATATCTGAACACATTCTATCTTTTCATTTATTTAGGTATTCTTGTAAGTCTGTTTTAAACAAATTAAATTAATAATCATTTATTTTTTTGTACATAGAAATTACAATTTAATAATACAGTCCTGTATTCTAAGACCTTGCTGAATTCATTTATTAGTTCTAGTAGCTCTTCTATGAATCCTTATGGATTTTCTATGTGGCTACCCTATTTTCTGGGTATAGGGGCAGGTTTTTCTTTGTTTCCTTCTTGATGCCTTTATTTCTTTTACTCATTCACCATATTGCCCAGGACTTCCAGTAAGATGTGAAACAGAGTTGGTGAGATGCCTATTCTTGTTTGTTCCCACCTTCAGGGGAAAAGCATTTCTTTTTCAATATCAGGTATGCTATTAGCTATGGGTTTTTATGTATTCTCCATAAGGGTGTTCCTTCCTAAGTTTGCTGTGAATTTAAATCACAAATAGATGTTGAGTTCTATTAATTCTTTTTCAACACCTGCAGAGATGATGTTATCATTTTTCTCTTTTTGTTGATATGGTAGATTATATTGATTGATTTCTGAACATTGAACTGATCTATATTTCCTGGGAAACATTCCATGTGGTCCTATTATTCTATTTCAATTTGCTAGTTCAGTTTGTTAAAGATTTTTGCATCCTATTTTTATGAAGAATATTGCTCAGTAGTTTACTTATAGATACACGTTTGGTTTTGGTATCAGAATAATGCTGTTGTTTCTTCCTCATATTAATTCTGCTTATTTTTGAAGCTTTCAAAATGGCCTTTTGTAATCTGTTTTATTCTCCAGTCTCTTTAATCTTGAACTAGATCACTAGGACCATGCCCCGCAAATTGTCCTTTCTATATATGTTTACTTCTCTAACACAAATATTAGACATCTACTATCAATAAAGATGACAAAGATATGCTATCATTTATTCTCTTATCTAAAGCTCCAATTTAAAAAAAAATTAGTAGAAAATGGAAAAATGGTGTAGGGAAAGAGTGATATTTGTATAAAAAGTTAGGGTTTCAGTCTTTGTTTAGCGTCTATGTTACTATTTGCCACCTCCTCTTGGATGAATTCTGTATCCTACAAATTGTGTTTAAATATTCTTTATGTACTTTGCCTTTTCCTTATACCACTCATAAGGTGTTCATATTTTTTCCATATATATGAAACCAAGGGCTAGCGGAATTAACCACTGTGTCTGAAGTGACTCTTTCAGTAGGAATTCATGACAAGTTTGCTCATCATTGCTCTAATGAACTCCACACCAGCATTGCCTCTTAGGACACAGGGAACCTTTCCCTCTTTTCCCCATTGCTTTTAGACTGATGCTCTGTCCATGTGGCATCCTTGAGGTTTCAGTTTCCCCACAACATCTTGCAGGTATTCAGTGACACATGAAATGATTCTGGGAAGAGCAAAATTGTAACATGGGTGGCAGAAACTTTCATTTTTGTATCTGTCTCCATTTTTGACTTAAATGGTAAAACTGAGTGTGTGTGTGTGTGTGTGTGTGTGTGTGTGTGTGAGAGAGAGAGAGAGAGAGAGAGAGAGAGAGAGAGAGAGAGAGAGAGACTGACTTGTGGGCTGATAGAGCTCATGAGGAAATCTGTGAAGAACCTAGTAAACCCCTCCACACCATACAAACACACATTAGGTCAACACTGGGGACAGACAACCAGGGGCAGGAAATGTGAGAAAGAGAGGAGCGGGGGAAAGTAGTTAAAAGAATGCAATGGTGGGCTTGTGAGGGGTTGTGTCTGAGACAAGAGCATTTGATGTGTCTCCTTTATGCAAACTGTCACCCTAGTGCTGAAGCCATGGGGCACTTTCCAGGCAGATGGAGATGTTTTGGCCATGTTCCCTTTCCTCAGAATAAATTAATGTAGCCCTGACATGTAGAAGGCACCTTTGGGAAAAGAGAAGATTGGGGGTTTGTGGGTTGTGAGTCTCTGTTGGGGTTTGAAAGGCTGGGGAGATTGAACGACTCAGAGTCTCAACTCTTTCCTCACTCTACAGCTCCCGTACTTCTGCCTGAGAAGCTGACTTGATAACCTCCATGGAGCATCCTCACATCACAGTTGGGAAAACTTGGAGGGGACATGGCTGCCTCTTCCCCAGAACCATCCCCTCAACTGCCCCCACTTGTATTTCCACAGCCCCTCCTATGCCACCAGCCTGGAGCCAACAGGACGCAGAATCCTTTCTTGTCCTGCTCTCTGTGCCCCGGCAGCACACCTCCATCATCCACTACTCTGAATGTACTGTGGCCTCCAGACCACAATGCCAGTCTTCTGGGACACCTCTCAGCATCACCCTAAGTTCGTCTCTGCCGTTTTTCAACACAGTATATCTTAATTGCCAAGATTTCAGTTGCTGAAAATTGTTGATGCTAAAGATCCTAAAGTGACCAGACCCAGTCACCCTTCTTATTTCTTCAGTGGGATAAAATACATCTTTTCTGATTATGTGACAATAAAGAAAAAATAGAAATAGAACCTGTAACTCATCACCCAGACAGCACTACCACTAATACTGTGTTGTATTTCCTTTTTTTTTAAAAAAAAAATATATATATATTTACAATCAAAGTTTGTATCCTGTTTCTTTTGTGTGTGTGTGTCACTTAATAATAATTTGTCAAGAATATTTTCCTAAGCCTTTAACATTTTTTAAAGTATTTATTGAGTTGTAGATGAACACATATAGTATCTTTATTTTTTTATGTGGTGCTGAGGATTGAATCCAGTGTCTCACACATGCAAGGCAAGTGCTTTACCACTGAGCTACAGCCCCAGCCCCAGCCTTTAACATTTGAAGATAAGTTATTAATGACTATTCTTTTGTGTGGATGAAAAATAATTTAGTTCTTAGTTTATTCACAAATGATGGGCACTTGTATTTCTTATAAGATAGATTTCTAGAGCTGAGGTTTTGGGAAAATTAAGATGTTTTAAGGGCTTCTGATATATATATATATATATATATATATATATATATATATATATATATATATATATCTCACCATGTTTCTTTATAGAGATGTTGTCCCAATATATACAGAGTAGAAGTACTTGGGATGTGCATCTAACCACATCAGCAAAGTACTGTGTTCTGTTCTTACATTGCTAATTACATAGGTAATTAAAAGCAATTGCTTGAATCAATCAATTCATTAATATGTATAACTCATAACTCTGACTTTTCCTGTTTCCACTGTCATTGGTGTCCAGCTCTTTTTTCTATGACAGTAATATGGGAAATTCAATAGCATTCAGTAAAATGGGTACAATTATAATAGCTTGTTTTTTATCACTTTGAGATGCTTTAGATGATTAAGTGAAATAAAAGATGAAAAAAATATTTAATAAACCATAAAGCACCATTTGACACCTTGAGTCCTGCTGCATGACCAGTAATCTTCTTGGCGTCTTGGGGTAGAAAATATGCAAGGAAATATAGGAAACATAATTCTTACAGCTCAAGAACTTTAGAAGTTGGTGATATTCTACATATGGCATAATTATAACAATTATGCATCCAGGATTCCTGGAAATATCCCTCCCGCTGCAAATTACATGTGCCAAACATTGTGTCTCAATTTTCTTGGTTTAGAAATACATTAATCACAGACGTTTGCCTATTTGGAGGAAAGTTCACAAGCCTCATTGGTAATCCTTAGGGGTTATTTCTGAATGTTAAGTATTTTAGCTTTGAAAGATAAAAAAAAAAAAAGGCACATTGCATGTATATATTACTTCCTTTGCTTTCGGGGAATTTGAAACAGTGTGTGTGTGTGTGTGTGTGTGTGTGTGTGTGTGTGTATTGTTCATAAAAATGCTCTCACCTTTCAAGTTTGTATTTATATGGTTAATTTCCTTTTTTCTCTCAAAATAAAGTTAATTTTGAATCAACTAAGCACAAAGGAGTGTTCCGTCTCAGATGTTCCCTCTCTCCCTCCCATCTTCCTTTCTTTCTTTTTACTTTCCAGAAACTTGATCCAGTTGAGTGAAAATCTTCATTCCCAGCCAAAAATTTGTTCTCATACTAATACTATCCTACAGTCTCCTCCAGAAAGAAATAGGTTCCACTGAAGCTCAAGATTCTGTAAGAGAAAATATTCATAAAGAAAAAAAATCCTACTTTACCATTTCTGTGACATTTCTGAGTGAGCCAGCCAATTGACTGCAGTGAGGTCCACACAGGCAGGCACAGTGGAGGATGAACAAACAGTATCCCAATGATTACTCCATTAGCTATGGCAGGAAGGTAGTGCCCTGATCTTCTTGTACATAAATTTTAAATGAGTGCATCATTAAGAACGTCCTAACACACAACTTCTTCTTGACCTTTTCTGAAGTTAAAAGGCAAAAAAATACTTAAGTTGTGTTTTTGTGGGTCTGTTGCTCTCACTGTCTGTACCTGACACAAGCATATGCAGGAACATTGGAGTTCCTCCCTTCCGGGGTGCCTGTCTGGATTCTGGGTCTTCATGGATGGAGATTCAGGAAATCAGATAAGGAGGCAGAAAGTAATTAGGTTCTTTCCCAACCCTGGTCAGTCCTTTTCTTTCAAAGTCACTTCTTTTATACCATGGAGGGGCTCTTGCTTCCTTCCTTAGGAAACCTAAATAGCTCAAGATGGGCTGGTTTTGAAATCCGGATGGTCCCAAACCCAGCTATGCAAACCTGTCCCTTTTGCACTCATCTCCTGGGCCATGTGGGAGTGGTGGAACCCAGAGTACCTTAATACAGAAACAAAGGTTTACAACAGATGGTTTAGAGGATAGATAATTCAAGGAATATGCAAATTATTAGTCAAACAATGATTTAGAACTAAATAATTCCTGCTCGTGTACAGTGAGGTAAAGGGGGAAAAGCTCCTTGAGTCAAGATGTGGTGCCTGGGCACATCAATGTTTATAGTAGCTCATTCTACAATAGCTAGGCTATGGAACTAACCTAGGTGCCCTTCAATGGGGCATAAATGGATAAAGAAAATAATACATATATATATACATACACACACACACGCACACATACAAACACATACAATGGAGTATAACACAACCATAAAGAAAAATAAAATTATAGTCTTTGCTGGTAAATGGATGGAACTACAGACTATCATGCTAAGTGAAATAAGCCAATCCTCTCAAACCAAAGGCCAAATACTGTCTCTGATATGTGGATGCTAACATACAATAAGAAGAGGAGGGAAGAATAGAAGTTCATTGGATTAGACAAAGGGGAATGAAGGGACAGGGATGGGAATGGGAAAGACAGTAGAATCAGTCAATCATAATTTTGTTCCTATATTCATGTATGAGTACATGAACAGTGTAACTCCACATCATGTACAACCACAAGAATAGGATGTTTTACTCCATGTATGTATAATATGTCAAAATACATTCTATGGTCATGTTATATTTAAAAAGAATAAATTTAAAATAAAAAGGTGTGGTGGCCGGGAACCACTCTCTTCATTGCCAGTTCCTGGCCCCCTACCTGGGTATACATTTAGTTAAATATCACCCAGGAAAGAAATGGAGCCAAGGTGCCCTGCTTGCTCCACAGAGGCCCTTCAGCTCAGGGACTCTCAGCTGAGGTGTGGGAGGCAGACAGTAGAACCTTTGTGAGCTGTACACTCTCACAGAGCTTCTTCTCCAGTCGCTGCTAACTCCCTTGCTGACTATCATGGCCCTGGTGAACCACGTTTTTGATATAAAAGTGTTGCATACCTTAAATGAGTTGGGCTGGAAAAATGCTGAGATCAGCTTTCTTGGTGACTTTATAATGCCACAAGTCTGTGATCTTGGGCTAAGTTTACATGAATAGATGAGTTTGACCTCTGTATGAATCAAGTTCAACCAGAGAAGCAGAATCAATGAGAGAGAGATGGATAAAAAGAAAGATAGATAATAGAAAGATGGATAGATTAACAATTAGATAAGTATTATTATTTTTCATTTTTTATTTGTCCTATTTAGATATATAAACATGACAGTAGAGTGTATTTTGACATATTATACCTACCTGGAGCATAACTTATTCTAATTAAGATCCCATTCTTGTGGTTGCACATGAGGTGGAGTTTCGCTGGTCACGTATTCATATATGAACATAGGAAAGTTATGTCTGATTCATTCTACTGTCAGAAAGATAGATATTAGATGAAAGCAATGAAAGAAAAATGTTGATGGATAAAAATATGGAGAAATAAATAATAAATAGAGGAAATATAGAAAGGTATACATTAGAAGATTTTTGCTTAGTGATTGTGGCAGCTGGCTCAGCAAGATTGAAATCCATGGGTGGGCAATCTGGAAGGAATCAAGAGCAGGTCGACCCTATAGGCACAGCGTGAATCTGTTACAGGGAGTCAGGAAGGGAAGAGCTCCTGAAGAGAAAGCAATTGGAGATGCAGATGCTATTTGGAGTCCAGCTCAGAGATTGCACAAACCTTCTTTTAAAGGGCTCCTGCTGATTAGGTCACTCCTGCCAAGATACTCTTAAAGTCAATCAACTAGGGACTTTTATTAGTCCTTATTAGTGGCAGTGCCCAGGTGACAGGGAGACGGTGTGCACTGCATGCTGCGACATGGACATGGCTGCTGCCGCTCTTTGTGCTTTTGTCCTTAAGCAAAGTTGATACATCAAAAATCCTTCCTTTCTTCCTTCCTTCCTTTTTAATTTGAGTCTTGGAGCTCAATACATCCAAGATGCATGTTGGATTTTTAGAATGCTTTTGTTGGAAAATGTCACATTATAAGCTGGAACAATGTCTGCACATGTTCTCGGTATATGATTTCTCCTTTGGCCTTTTCCTCCATCTCAAGATGTTCGTGCTCAGATCCAAGGCAATGGCTGCTCCATGTGCTACCCCCATTCCCAAATCATTCCCAGCTGAGCTCAGTAGGCAGAGTAATGTAACCAGAGAACTAACCACCAGGCACTCAGATGAATGACTTTAATATGGAAACCTCTCCCCTGGCCAGATCTGTGCACATGAAGCAGCCACAACAAACGAGCTACGAACAATGCCAATTGTGCTGACTTCACAGTGCACATACATGCAGCCGCTTTTCAGATTCATTTTAACAAAGAGATGAATCAAACTTGTTGGCAAACACCCCACATTGTCTTTTCTCTGTCCCATAACATTGTTTGAGCTCAGTGACTGGGTAGAAAACCCTGCATGAAAGTCAGTGGATAAACTATCCCTAGATCCAGACTCACTCACTACTCTATCTGAACATTACCAAAACAGGGCATCATTAAAACCTTTAATCCAAGTAATTTTCATCTAGGAAGGTCTTTTTACCAACAAGGCAAGTCCAGAGGTCTGTCCCAGGGGGCGTGTGGAATGTCTGACAGATTACTCAGCCCAGTACCATAAACTATGGGGCCATTTTCCTTCTTTTCCCTCCTCAGAATTTAGCTGATGTAATTACACATTTGTGTGATTATAGTCTGTGATTTGCCACGAGATACTAGGGTGGCCCAAGCAGCTTGAGTGCAGGAGCTGAAATCACATAGATCATTTACTTTAAAGTCTGTGCAACCTTGGAAATGAGCACAGGGGTCACAATTTCATGACCAAGTACTTGTCTCATGTCTCAGCATCCAAAAGCAATCTGGCCTCAGGGTTCTCTGACTGTTAAGAAACATTTTTTTTTAAATTTCTAAAGAACAGAGATTCATCTGGCTCATGGTTCTAGGGACTGAGAAGTATGGCGTTGTAGAGGGACTTACATTACTTCATCTCATAGCAGAATGCAGATGAACAAGTGCACAGGTGTGGAAGAGACAAAAAATGTGTGAGGCAGCCTCATTATGACAACCCACTCCTGTGGTGATTACTTCAGTCCTTCGAGAACAAGAACTCACTTGTTTTAGAAGGGTGGTAATCTATTCATGAGGGATCTGCTGTCAAGACCCCAACACTTCCCAACACTATCATTGTTATGGTTTGGATGTGAGGTGTCCTCCAAAAGCTCACACGTGAGATACTGAAAGAAGATTTAGAGGAAAAATGATTGGTTGTGAGCATCTTAACCCAATCAGTGAATTAATCTCCTGGTAGGGATTAACTGAGTGGTAACTGAAATGGTACTGGTGTGGCTGAAGGAGGTGGGAATTGGGGTGTGGCTTTGGGTAGATAATTGTAATGGGCAAGTTGACTCTCTCTCTGCTTCCTGATCACCATGATGTGAGCCGCTTCCCTCTGCCAACCTCTCTCTCCATGATGTTCAGACTCACCTAGAACCCTGGGGAATGGAGCTAGCCCTCTAAGGACTAAGACCACTCAAACTGTGAGCTCTCAAATAAACCTTTTCTCCTCTACAGTTGTTCTGGTTGGATCCTTTAGTCACAGCAGCGAAAAAGCTGACTAAAACAACTACATTAAGATTTAAGGTTCCAGCATTTGAATTCTGGGTGACATACTCACACCATAGCAACTATTATAAATGAGAAATCAGTATCATTTTTCTTAACTGAAGATAATACTACCAGTCGGTAAGTGGCCCTAACCTAAGGGGTGAGATCCATCCTTCCTTACCAGGACATCAGGATTATTTTCTTTTGTTTCTTACTTGAAATTAATATCATTTAGAATCCTGTCTTAGAGCTGGATCAGAGTGGGACAGGTGTAACCAATGATAAGTCCCTGTGGACATGAACTTGAATAACAGTATTCTCAGAGATGTATTACCTCTGTCAGTTTGTTCTACCCTTCAGGGCAAATCAGGGAGAAATTTCGTTTGGTGGTAATATGGCTAAAATTATCTCTAACTCTAACCAATGTCTCTTTTTACTAATAATAGTAGATCTAAGGCTCAAAGTCCTCAGCAAGTCACAATTAAATAGTTAGAATTCTTTAGAGGAATCTTTAATGTGGAAAACAAACCTTGTCCCTTGATTTCCTTGGCAAAGGCACCCAGAAGGTTCCCCATTCTTAACTCTTGCTCCTGTGATCTTGAAAGACAATGGGCAACTTTTCTATAAAGGGCAAGATCAGTGGCACCCTAAGCTTTCTGGGTTGTAGGGCCTCTGGTGCTACTACTAGGCTCTTCCAATGTTGCATAAAATGAACCATAGAAAACACATAGAAATGAGTGGGGCCATATTCCACTAACGTTTTATTTATGGAAACTAAAATGCTTGAATTTCACATAATTTTTTTAAGTGTTATAAAATATTCTTCCTTTGATTTTTTAATCATTAAAAATATAAAACCCTTTCTTAGCTTGTAGAACATACTAAAATAGGCAGCGGTTAGATTTTGCCTGTGGACTGTTTGCTGCACTTGTCTTAGAGCAAGGAAGTCACCTGGAATTTAGAAGAGGAAGCACTTGCAGGGCTCTTTCCAGCCACAAGAGCAAGACCTTTGGACAGAAGGCTGTGGGGTCTCACCTTAATTTTATCTTCTTTCTGGGGCCACACTAGTTTTTCTAGCTGCCTAATGCAGAAATGAACTAATGATTTTCAAGTCCTCAAAGGAGCATGAATTTCAGTTAAATATCCTTTTTATCTTGACTTCTGTTTTTCTTATATTGTGATCTTGTTGCCTGTGAGGATTGTACTAGTTTTAATAACATAAATTTGTCACTTGGATTTTGAATCCAAGAAAGATGTAAAAAGTCACTGAATATTAACATTAACAGGTAATGGAGCATTTCAGATTTTGCTGAGTGCCCAGTGGCACCCACATAAAAGCATAGTCTTGTCCATTTCTTTGATCTCATATCTTCATAGCTGAAAACTTCTCTCAACAATCTTTTGCTTTAGACTATGATATTTTGCTTTTGCAAGCTTTCAGTGAAAGAAATACTTTTGAATATACATGTGTCAGGCATTGCTCTGTTCTTAAAAATACAATAAACTCTTTGGATAAGTTTCCTTGTGAGAATTTAACCACAACTTATGGTTATTTAAATTATTTATTTAGGGGTGAACAACATTTAATAATCTTTAATTTTTTTTTAAATTTTAGTTATAGATGGATCTTTATTTATTTACATGCAGTACTGAGAATTGAACTCAGGGCCTCACACATGCTAAGCAAATGCTCTACCACTGAGCCACAACCTCAGCCCCATAAGTTTTTAATTTTGTTACCTCTGCTCTGAGGATTTCCAGCTGCCTGGCCTCCATGAAGGTCAATAGGTAGGAATAAAAGAAATTGACAGAAGGTCAGTTTTGCCTGCATTGACTCTGTCCTTACAAAGGTGCTGAAAGATAAGCCTGTGACACATGTCATCCTCTTGGCATAGAGGAAGATTGTGTCAACACACAGTCTTCCTGTCTGATTTTCTCGGGCAAAGGAAGACAGAAGACCATAGTTTTGTCCTTTTTTAAAACATTGGGATTTGGAAAGGATCTTGAAATACAGTTTTGCTGCAGGCTGCGAGCTGGCTGAGCTCCGCTCCTGCTGCTGCTGTCGCCGAGCACCGCCTGCCGCACTCCTGCTGGGTGCTTCCCTACTGGGCTGTCAGTGCACGCCGGCTTGCAATCTTGCAACCCGGTTGGGCACAAAAACACAAGCCAGTCAAACTGAAACAAAGTTTTATTTAGAGAGAGGCCGTGTGCGTCCCCTAACAAGTGGGTCCACACACGTGTCTCCTACCTGAGGGGGGGGTGCTCCACTTCCCCCGGAACACCCTCCTACCATCCTTTCCCAACCAATGGGAACTCTCCCATTACAAGAGTGACATGAGTAACCTGAGTCCTGAAACGGGCCCAGGTAAACAGCAGGAGTCCAATTACCATATGAATGTAACTTAACATAATCATAATCTGAATGGCTGGCTGGCAGTCACTAAATCCAAAGGTGCCTGTATCAATATTTTTGCTGTGGCTCCTAGCACAGTTTATAGTACAATTAGATTGAAAATCAGCCTGACATTCTTCACAAAAATGAATTCTGACCTCTGAAGATGCTCAATAGCTTTATTTTCCCCATGCAGCACTTCCCCATGCAGCTTCTCCCTCAGCCTGTTCAGCTCAGAGACATGACAGGGCCCAGGGCCATGGTCCCAAACCGAGTCCAGCCCTGGGCTCTGCCAGCTATGAATGGTCACTATGTATTCTCAGTTTAAGGGAAACAACTTTTCTGTGCCCCACATACTCACAGGTGGCTGGAGACAGTCTCAAGTGTGGCATATTTGTTCCCAGACTCAAAGGAGCAGCTGTGAGGCTCAGGATTTCATATTAGTGAATAAGAATTTGCTCTTCTTTTCATCATTTTCACCTGCAAATGTGACAAGATCCCACCTGCCATAGAGGGACTTGGTAACATGGGAACTTTAGCCTTAGACACACACCCCTGTTTTTCCCCCAACCGTCTGTTCTAACTTGCAAGGTAGTCCTTATGTTTTTGCTTCTCCCTTTCACACCCCACCTGACATGTACAAACACACATAGACACCCACACACTCACACACAAGTACACATACACTTGCACACATTCACACACATATACAAATGCATGATTTCCCATGCAAGACCAAGAGCCAGGCATGGTGATCATGCATAAACTACAAAATCTGAGCTGGCTTGCATTTCTAATGCCTGGTTCTACCCCCACCCCCCCACCCCCCGAGCCAGAAATAGAATGATTCCTTCCATTTAAAATATGAAATGTGTTATTTTTTCATATCAGATATTGACTGACTCCCACGTGCCAGGCACTGAGCTAGAGATAGTGAATTGAGTGATAAAAAAAAAAAACAAGGTTCACCACTCACTGTGCCACTAATTAGATATGTGACCTTGGGCACATCACTGAAATTCTCAGACCCTGGACTGAATCTCTAGTCCATGCTCTCGGTTCTGTTCTGAGAATCAAGACTCAGCAGAAACATGAGAGCAGAAGAGTAGGACAATTATGGTGTCAGAAGCAAAAATAACTCCTGAAGGATGTTCTGCCTGCTGGGACAATACCGTCCAGAGGGAAGAATGAGAAAACAGTAAATAATGTAACATCCTCCTGGACCCGAGCAGAAAGCTGCCCAGTATTAAAGGAGTCAACTAGAAGTGGCGATCCCCTTGAGAAATGGATTCCACTCTGCAAATTGCTTATGGAACAAGGGGCAGGAGAGGAAAGAGTGCTTCTCTTTTGGCTGCCTGTTGTCTTGGCTTTGTGTCCTCTCCTTTTTAAAATGTCTTTTTTCTTTCTTTCTTTTTTCTTTTTGTGGGGCTGGGGATTGAACCCAGGGCCTTGTGCATGCAAAGCAAGCAGTCCACCCACTGAGCTATATTTCATATATAAATTAAAAAAAAATAAATAAAAAGTCTTTTTTTAAATTTAAATTTTTTTTTTTGTACTGGGGATTGAACCCAGATTGGCTTTACTACTGAGTTATGCCCCCAGTCCTTTTTACTTTTTGTATTTTGATACAGGATCTCACTAAGTTGCTTAGGGCCTCCCCAAATTGCTGAGGCTGGTCTCAAACTTGCAATCCTCCTGCCCCAGCCTCTGGTGTGCTAGGATTACAGGCGTGTGCCATTGAGCCCAGCTGTCCTTAGCTTGAATAGCCCAAGGGATCTAAATAATTTGCAGCAAGGAGTGCTCCTTGAATTTGGAGGACTTGTAGTGCAAGTGGAATGTAGGAAGAAAGGCAAAAGACAAAAAGCCACTAACAGCAGCTCTGAGTCACAAGCTTTAATGACTTTCTGGGCCACCTTGAACGAATGATTGAATTTATGTACATCTATGTTTCTTCACTTTTACATAGGAGCTAATTGGGTTTCTTCATATTTGGTGATAAATTATTATTTTTTGGAGTTGCCTCATTTCATTCTTATTTAACTCTGTGTATAATAGGTAAAAAAGAAGGCAGATGCTAATTTGCAAAGATTGTTTGATAATGGTCTGTTGGGGAACAGCCATTACTAAGAAGATTTTGGACTAGGGCTCAAGTATATCTGGAACAACTCTTGAATTGATCTTTTAGGAGCCCTTTGACCTCAAGACCCTCAAAGTTTTAGCCATTATAATGGTGGTCATTCTAGACACTATCTCTCACGTACAACACAAGATTCCAACTGTATACATAACATGAGTGGGGCTTATCTGTGAGAAATATGCCACCGTATTTCTTTTAACTGGTACAATAAGGTCTTAGAAGCATTAAACATGACTGAGGCAGGCATGTGGGAGTCTTGATGCATTAAGCTAGTACTTCTCCGTGGTTGGTTTTATAGATAAAGCAACTAGCACAGCATAAGTGGCTGGCTCATTCTTCCATCTAGTTTGATCTAACCCTTCCGGATGACTTAAGAATGAAACAGCAATTTCTTTATTCTTTATCCCAAGAGAATTGTGCAGGATTCTTGTTGTATTGTGCATTGAAAGCCCTCATTAGCAATGCAAGCTCTTCAGAAGGCAATGAGTGACTCATAGGAGGGCCAGAAATAGTACTAAGGAAAATTGCTTTTATGTAATTTTTTTTTCTCAGAATGTCATGCTGTGAATATTTATCATCCCAGCAGAAACACGTGGGAAAGATCACGTTTTGTGGGGTCTGCAGGGAGACTCTGTCTCTGAGAGCCATGTCACTGCCTCACAGGCCTCTAGGAGCCATCAGAAATTTGAGTGAACAAGTGAAAGGGGTACCTGAAAAGTGACATCTATCTCTAATTTCAATATTATTGCCTTCAGCACCTGGACCCCAATCAAACAATGCTTTGGTTTATTTCTTTTTAAATCTTTCTTTTTTTAAAAAATAAAGAAAAATTTAAAATTATGGCAGAATACACATAACATTAGATTTACCATGTTTACCATCTGGAAGTGTACAGTTGAGTACATACACATTGTTGTCACCGGCATCCATGTCCAGATGGTTTTCATCTTCCCAACTGAAACTCTAGACCCATTAAGAAATAACTCCATCTTACCCTCTTCCAGCCCCTGATGACCACATTCAACCTTCTGTTTCTATGAACTTGACTATTTCAGGCACCTCCTATAAGTGAAACCATATACTAACTTTTGTGACTGGCTTATTTGTTTAGTATAATGTCTCCAAGTTTCATTCATGTTGTGGCATATGTCAGAATTTCACTGTGTGTTTTCAATCTGAACAATATTCTATTGTGTATAGGTACCATTTTTTAATCCATTCGTCAATCAGTGGTCACTTGGGTTGCTTCTAATTTCTAGCTATTATGAATGATACTGTAATGAATATGGGTGTACTCATTTCTGTTTCAATCACGTTCAATTTTTTTTTAAGAGTATACCCAGTGGAATTACTAAAAATAGACTCCTAAAAATTAAAAGGGAAAGTCCTGAGGTGATTAGGTTATATCACTCATGAACAATCTGGAAAGAGAAAGGGCAGAGACAGATGAGTAGACTCTTAACCTAATGACACTCATGGTGGTGGTCACCTACCTCTGACAACCTTAACCCAATCAGTGAATTAATCACTTTATGGGATTAATTGAATGGTAACTGAAGAAAGGTGGGGTGTGGCTGAAGGAGGTGGGACATGTAGGCATGGCTTTGGGGAATATATTTGTATCTGGCAAGTGGAGGTCTCTCTCTGCTTTCTGATCATTATGTGAGCTGCTTCCCTCTGCCACACTGTTCTGCCATAATGTCCTGCCTCACCGCCAGCCCCCAGGAATACAGCCGGCTTTCTAAGGACTAAAACTTTTGAACCTGTTAGTCTCTAAATAAACTCTTCCTCCTTTACAGTTGTTCTGGTCATGTCCTTTAGTCACAGCAGGAAAAAAAAAGCTGTCTAAAACAAGTGGGGAATGAGAGAGGGGTGCTTTGGATCTTAAAGGAGGGCGGGCTATTGGAGAATTCAGAAGTAGACCTTGAAACACTCCTTTGAGAAGTTATAGCCAGGTTGGAAAGAGCTCTCAAAAGCTGACACAGTGACAGCACCTCCACAAGCCATTTGAACAGACACCACCAGGCGCCAATGCAGAGGAACCATGCTGGCTTTCTTCTGTGCTGCTGCGGTAGACCTTGCCATGATCTACTCTGTCCCTTGCCTGGCCAGTGTCCCATAGCAGGATGTATGCAAGTTCTGCCCATGTGAGAAACAAGCATTACCTCAGAGAGTTCTGGGCTTGAAACTCTTCCAGGGTGGTTAAGATGGACACATTTCCTTCAGCCTTGAATTTGATTGGCCCTTGGGAAACAAATCAGACTCTGGAGTTTTGACACATGGCCCCTATGAGGCACCCAATGGTGACGTCTGTGTGTAACTCTCCCAGCTGTGAAAATTCTGTGGGTGAAAAGGCAGATGAAATGGAGGAAAGCTGAACATCACAGCAAGGGCTTAGGAGATAACCTTTGGTGACCTGGAGTTGCCTAGTCTGGCACTAGAATCTCCCCTTTTTGGGGGCAGGCCAGGCCAATACCCCAAGGACCTACATCTTATTTCATGCTACCTCTCTCATTGGGCAATGACCACAGAACTTTAGATAATGACCACTCTTGGAAAGATGAGCATTCTACATACTTTTTTTTTTTTAAATTAAATTATACAACTGGTGTTCTACTTTTTCCTAGAATCTTTGGCTCTCTAAGGACTGACTCTTGCAAAGTAGAGAAAGAAAGGGATCCAAAAAAATATTAGTACACAATAATTTTTGATTAGTATCCCTAGCCAACTGATAAAGATACATTACATGCTCTGCAATTCTGCAAGAGCCCGCCCAAATCCCTGCTTCAGTGCCTTAAGGGGCTCTTTGCAACACAATAGCTTATACTTCAGGCCTGGATTTCAAGAGGACACATGAGTCAGTGGTGTGGGGTGGCGTGCAAGAGGGTTTGGCCCCATGACAACTTGGAAGGTTTGCTGTTGATTTGGAAAGAACAGCAGCTTGTGTTCTGAATAGAGAGAGGGAAAAGAGGACAAAGTTCTCAATTGAAGACTAATAAGATGAAATTGCTTCAAAAAGATGTACAGCCAGCAGTGGAGGAAGGCACGTGTGTATGTGTCTGATGATTGGTAATGGGCACAGACACAGTCATGTTCATATTGAACAGGGACCCATGGGAAAGTTGCTCTGAGTGTCTAGGCAGCTCTCATCAGAACTTGCTTTTCTCAGAATTAAAAAAAAATTATTCAATCTATATTTAAAAACAAAGATGTTCTTGTATAATTATCTGGGTTTCTTAACATTTTGACCTGTGGCTCCTTTAGACTTGAGTGACACCAGAAGATACTATTTTTTAAACATGTTGGGTGTGAGATAGGGAAAAAAAAATTAGAATATTTTTTAATGATTCACAAAGCATTGGAAAGAATTTGGTTTTAGGAATCAGAGGTATGGACCTAAACATCAGCTCTGCTATAACTCTGGAAGTTGGAATCAATGATACACAATTTTATCTATTTATTGGACCTCTGATTGCTCATTTCACAGTGGGCTAAGAGTCAGTGGGAGGCAGCTGAGTTAGATGTTCTTCATCCATGATCCAGAGGGCTTTGGGGATATTGTAAATCCCATGAAGTAGTTTGCAATATGTTATATTTTGTGCATAGACTTTTTTCTCCTCAAAAAAAAAAGAGAGAGAGAGAGAGAGAGAGAGAGAGAGAGAGAGAGGCTCATTTCTTTTCATCTTTCATAAAGTGGCCTGTGGCTCCCCAAATGTTAAGAACTCCTGGACTAGATCACTAACCATCTCCTTGACCTCTAATAGTCTTTGAATATCCAATAGATCTGTAACTCTAAGGTTATTCTGGTTTGTTCTGAGAGTTGACTTGATGGTGTTCACCTAAATCTGCTGTTTTCATTGTAATGTGAGAACCATCGCCGGCATGTGGAACTTCTCTTTTCATTGTCTAGTCTCAGCTGGCCTCTTGGGAAAAATTAAAAAAAAAAACGGATAGGAAATATGAGTCTTTATCCTCTTTAATCTTTGCAATCTGATTGTGCCTGTCTACCCACCACTGCAAGGTCTCAGACAGCCCCATTGTGAAGGCCAAGCATGGCTCGACTGCAGGCTCTTTCCTCCTGGACCCGTTCCTGCCTTTCCACTACCATTCCTCCAGCCGTCTACCCAAATATGCCCATTCCACCTCCCTGTCTTTAAATAATTGACTAGAAATTGTAAAGCTAAATGGGAAGGTAATCTGAGCAGACAAACCTCTTAATACCTCCAGGACACCCTCTGCTTTTTATAAAGGATATCTACTGCTAAATTATTCACCTCTGCATGTTCACGAGGAGGAGGAGTTGGAGGCATGGATTCTTGTTGGAGGGAAGAGCTCCTGGGGCAGATTTCCCACTGGCTGAGCTTTCTGGGGACACCCACAGAAGTGGCACATCAGAGCATTCTGCCCACAAGAATTTTAGAAACAAAATGAAATCAAATGATCTTCTGTTCAACTCACACAAAATTCACTGTTTCAAAAACACTTTCAATGCAATTTTTGTTCCTTTAGGTTTCCTCTTCCAAGGATTTTGTCCACCCTGCAGGGGAATGACTGAATAGTCTGAGAACTGCATCTTCTGTCCTGAGCTTGACCTGCCTCAGGGGCAGTCGCAGACAGACATGGGTCATTGTAAAAGGGGTAAGAATATGTGTGTTGGGGTGGAGTGGGAAGACAGTTCTGTCAATATTCCCTTCCTCTGTTCTTTAGACACCATGCACAGCTTTACTTTCCTTGAATTGTGGGAAAACCATTTCTCTGAAATGACACAGGACTGTCCAATTCTGAGGCACAGGGTGAAGTCAGTTGGCACAGAAGTTGCTAGGGCATTGATGTTAAAGGTTAGCCTATATCTGTTTTGCAAAAATTGCTAAAGCATGTGTTGGGTGGTGCAATAGTGAGAATTTCCTATGTTCTCTTATAGGCACTCTACATTTTATAGGATAAAACTTCTACTTGGAAAACTTAAAGCTAAAAAAATTCTTGATTTTTAACACAAGGGTTCTTCTCTATCCAAAATATAGTGAACACACAATAATAACTTTTTAAAAATAATTATTTTGTGATTATTAACTCATGCATTCCACTTTACCCATCCTATCTCTAGTGTTTCAGGTACTTTCTAGCATGGGTGCATGTGACACTACAATTCAGTTCACCATTTATGTGGTGTGTATTTCAAAGATTTTAAAAAATATTTATTTTTTTTAGTTGTGGACGAAACTTTATTTTTATTTATTTTTATGTGATGCTGAGGATTGAGCCCAGTGCCTCACACATGGCCAGGTAAGTGACCTACCGCTAAGCCACAACCTCAGCCTTCAATAATTTTTTTTTTTAAATTGAGATTGTTAACCTTTTTGTTTCCACATAGTAACTGTACTTTACCAGCTTTTGTTATTTTATCTAGGATGCTTTAAGAAAAAAAAATGTACAGAAACATGTTTATTCATATCACATGTTATCAAAACCCTTTTGTGGGATGAGGTTTAAGTCTTTAACAGTGGCTCTTTGATAGCTAAAAATTTGGTGTTCAGCAATTACTGCTTTTTGAGAACTCCAAGTACACCCAGACTTGCAGTTTTTCAAACAATCAACTCTTTTCTCTGGGTCTGGTTCTCATCTCACTTGGCTCCCTCTAGAGATATAAGACAGGCCCTCTGTTTCTATTGAAGTAGAACAACTGACATTTATGGCCCAGCTATAAGGGGAGAGGCGGATTGACTGATTCAGACATTCATTTTTTTAAGTTAAAAATGTGATATGGGTTTGTTATATGTTTGTTTAATCTTATTTCAGGCTCCCCTTTACAAATCCTGGGGGGGGGGGCGAAGAAAGAAAGCAAAGCTTCAACATATGTGTTGAACTTGGAATAAGAAACTTTAATCCTTGGAAAAACGGTAGTGTAAATTCCAGACTGAAACTAATCACAATATATTCAGACAGTGGCAGGAACATTTTATTTTCTGTTTTAATATTCACACAATCATGCAGTAAAGTGACCTTTTAAATGTATATTTCCCCTAAATTTTCTTAGGCCTATATTATTTTATTTGCTGAAACCCAAGTGGCTTATATGAAGTAAACCAGATGTTTTCCATTTATAGATGGAGCACCTGATAGTCAGAGGCCTAGCAGGTCTGCTGGCGACCAGCTGTTTTCTTATACACTCAGCATCAGTATATATTTTAACTGCAGTGAACACATAAAAGGCTCCATTTATTGGACACTTATGTGCGGGGCCCTGTGCTACAGGCTTTCGGTTCATTAGTAGATTTATGATTTGCAACTCTATGAGGTAGGTCTTCTTACTAGTCCATCACTTCATTGATGAGAAAACTGAGGATTACAGAGGTTACATGATAGAAGTCAGAAAGTAAACCTGGGGTGTCTGAATATACAAAATTACTAAGTTATGATAACCACTACCACTTCAAAACAAGATTGTCTTAAAACCCACCTTCATCTCATCCCCAAATCTGAGAAGTCCAAAGCATTGGACACAATATCTTTTCAGGAGAGTGGTTCATTCAATGTTTAAGAGTATTGGTGCCAGACACGTTATTTTAGCCCCTCTGTGCCTCAACTTCCCCTTTTATTACAAGGAGATAAGAAGAGTTCCTACCTCAAAGGGTTGTCCTGAGGACAAACTAACTCATCTAGACTCAAGGTCCCGCCTCAGGGTGGTTCTTAGCACGTGGCAATGCTCTGGTGTGCCAGTTCTGATGGGTATAGTGAGTGTCACTACTGGACCAGCACTCTTGCTTGTGCTAAATTGATTCAGTGTAAGAATGGTCCCATCCTCACATACCTGGGTCCCAATGAAGGGCTCAACCTTATGATTTCCCCAAAACTCCCCCTACTTCTCTGGCATGTTTGTGTTTAGTAGGTTTTATCAAGGATTTGAGGGAATTGCAGAGGACTTTACAACCTTATATCTTAGAAGAACATGTAACCTCAGTTGAAAATTAGCCACACGTTTTCTTACACAACCATATTGTTCATATCTGTTGTTGCCTTGTCTCCCGACAACCCTGTCCTCACAGTTTCACATTCTACCTTCTTAAGATGTTTCCATAGAGAAGTGGTTTCCTGAAAATAATCTAGGAGCTGCTGTTAAGGTCATTTCTTTTTGAATTCTAACACTGATTTCAAGGAGGAGAAGCCTTTTGGCTATTGTTGCTCCTCTTCCCCTCCTTTCTCTAGAACACAATAAAAGTGCTGGATTAACTGAGTATTTTCCAATATCAAGAAAAATATGCCTATTGAATTTTCAGAGAAACCCTCTTTTTTCTCTAGTTACCACTTGGAATAGTTCATATTCTCCACTTGCTCCCATCACAGGCTGAGGATGGAGGCACTGTGGGGTTGGATCAGGAGCAAATAATTTGCCTCAGCAAGAAGCACTCAGAGTGTCACTTGCACATGTTTCCATCTCCCATCTCCCTGGCTCCATGACCAGAGGAACTGGGCAACTAGTTAGTGTCAGCATCCCATCTCTGGACTGCCTTCCTCCTTTCAGGGCAAGAGCTCAGTCCTAGGGGGAAGAGAAGTAAGAACAAGTGAAAGGACAGTAAATGCTTAAAGAGAAGAGAGGAGACCCTGGGGAAAGAGGGAACAGACTGAGGATGGACTGACCTAGGAGAAATATGCCTAGTAGGAAGTGGTGTATGTGTGGAGGCACAGATTTATTTATGCAATTATTTTTCTAATTATAAAATTAAAAAGCAAGTGTAATAATTTTGGTTAGAAAACTGGGAAAATGTGAAAAAGCCCAAAACAAATAAATAAAATATCTGTGATTTCACCATGCAGAGAATTCTCTGCTGAAATACTGCTGTGTTTCTTTACCGTTGTCTTTCTGTTACTACACAAATCCACATATGACCCTTATGTGTGTATGTATACACACACACACACACATGTACATACATAGTGTGTGTGTATGTATATAAGTATATCATGTGTGTCTACGTGTGTGTGTGTGTGTGTGTGTGTGTGTATGTCAGACCAGAAATGACCATACACATACCCTATAGACTTGATTTAGGCCAAATCAGGGAAAACATGATTTCTGTATGATAAAGGGAACTTGCTACGACTCTTGATTGCTTGCAGAGTCTGTGCTCTTTCCAATGAACCTGCCATTTTGTTCAATCTGCTTAGCTCAGTCATGTTATCTCAACATTTGTCCTCCTGCTCACTCTCTTTCAAAACACGCTCTTGACCTTATAGTTGAGTCTAAATTACCTTTATTCTCTGTACCTCCTCTGGCTTCATCCAGAGCTTCACAGACAGGAGTGCCTATTTGCACAAGTTTTACACATGGATGAGCTGCAGGAGACACCTACTGTTCTTTCTCTGGTACCTGTGAAATGTATCATTTAAAAATGTATATATACATTTTTTTTAAAAAAAGCAGAACATTAGGTTTGAAGGTGCAATCTCTGAAGGCAGGCTGACCTAGGCTCTGGTTCATTACTGCAGCTTTAGTTTTATCATTTGCATAATGAGATATTAAAAATGAGAGTTATTAAAAAGATTTAATGGTATAAGCTGGGAAATGTGCTCGGTGAAGAATGTTGAGAGTACTCAGTTGATGAATATAATAGTTCACTAGCTTCAATATTGTATAAAAAAGTAATGTGTAGCATTTACATGACATTTTCCCAAGGGGAATCACATAAGGTGGAATTTCCTGCAAATTGACTTGCTGGATAAATTGAAGTGATAGGAATTGTGCTATACAATAGCAGCTATAGCTACTTGAGCAGTTCCTACCTTCCTAGCACTTTATAGGATTTTATTTAATTTTCACTGAAACATTATAAAGGGGGTAACACTACTTTGTTAGTTTAGATATCTAAAATCCCCAAAGAAAGCTGCCATCTGGATTCCTTTTCTCTGTCTGCCACCCTACAGTGGCTCCACTCTAAGGCTAGAAGCAAGATGGCAGCAATTGTTCCACCTGTCACAGCTACACACAGCAAGTCCAGGGTGAGAGTATGTCTTCCTGTGGCTCTGTCTTAGAAGTGAGCAAGATGTCTGTAACACATTTTCTTTTACATTTTATTATTCAGAATTTCACCTAGTTCTGAACAAATCATTTGAAAAGCACATAGAATTGCTCTTAGATCACTCTGGTCGGCTCCTGAAGGTATAAGTGGGAGGAGGCTCATGGCTGAAGCAGGGGTGGTGGAAGTCTGGTATTTGGGGCTTTGTTAAGAAGGAAGAATGGAAGCAGCATGTGCACCTAACAGCATTCAATTAATTATCATCTGTTTTTCAGATGAGAAAACTAGCAATCAAAAGCTTATGCAACCACAGGCCCAATGCCACACTCCAATAATCCCAGCAGCTCAGAAGGCTAAGGTAGGAGAATTGTGAGTTCAAAGCCAGCCTCAGCAAAAGGGAGGCACTAAGCAAATCAGTAGGGCTGGGCATGTGGCTCAGTACACAAACAAAAAAAAAACAAAACAAAAGCGTATGCAAAGTGTCATGTCCTGTGGCTGCCAAGGGAGAGAGATGAAATTCTAATCCATGGTTCATCTGACTCTGATGGTAAACATCTCTAAAGCAGATAAGGATAGAGCTGTCCTGTGTCTCTTGCAAGTACTCAGGTCACGGGAATATGCCTGAAACAAGATTCTCTTGTTGTAAAAGCTCATAGAACAACTAAAGCCTAACACTTGGCAATGTGGTATGCCCAGAATGCTTACCTGCATGCAGCCAGCTTGATCTGGCATGGAGTCAGCAGTAGGGTGGTGCCTCTGCAGAAGTATTGGAGGAGGTGAAAAGGCTACTCCTCTAACAGCAGTAGGCTGTAGAGAATGTGTGCAGTCACATACTGAAGTCCAGGCTGTTGAAAGGAAGGGGAGACAGGAAGTACTGCCCTGTCATATATCAGTGAAGCTTCCTTCTCCATGGATGCTTACATAGCTGTTTATCAAGAGGTAAATAGAGAGGTAAACCCTCTTCTCATCAGTCAACATGGTGAAAAGAGAATCTTGTGGAGTCAACGTTTAGACTAAAGTCTCAGAGTTAGAGCCAGGGTTGCCCTTGCTGACCACATTCCCATGTCTTCAAAGATAGCCTGAAGAATGCCACTGATGTTTAGGGCTGTGTTTTAGACTCCTGCTTTTGTCCTAAACCAGGACTGGGTCTCAACTACCTATGGACACCTTCATCTGATCCCCTCCCAGGCTTCACAACTTTAACTCTTTCAAATATATTTGTGTCTGCCTCCATACCCACCCAAACCAAATAGGGATCTTTATTTCTATTCCATAGTCTTTTTGAATCAGACTATCCGGCTGGTTGTCTGAGATGAAGTTCTGGGAATCATTTTCCTATGAACTCTTAAATGACATCTAAGTTGTCACCATGTCCTGGTATTTCTCCTTCTACTCCATCATTCTTTATCTTTCCATTCCAATTGAGTAGTCCTCGTATGGACCTTTTGTACCTGAGCTATGCCAGTGGTCTTTACTTGTTCTCTTCCTTCTCTCTCCCATCAATCCCCTCTTCCACACTGCCACCCAAGGTGTTTTTCTGAAACACAGACATGGCCATGTCCCTTCACGGAGTAAACTCTTGAATTTCCAGATGTCTACAGTGTTATTTTCATCCTCTTCAGAATATCATACAAGGACCCTCATAATCTTATCCAGATTTATCCCTAAAGAATTTTTATATTTTTAGGGAAGAACAGAAGAATGAGCATGACTTAATTTTCCTATGTATATATGTGAAGATATCATAAAGAATCTCACCATTATGTATATCCACAAGACACTAATTTAGAAAGAAACTAGATAAATAAAAGAAAGATTAGAGTGGAGGGAAGGCAGGTAGGGAGGTAGGGAGAAAGGGAGGGAAAGGGGATGTATTGGGGATTGAATTATGGAGAATTATATTCTATGCTTCTATAATTATGTCAAAATGAATCTTAATGTTAAATATAACTAAAAAGAACCACCACCACAACCACCACAAAGAACATCCTTTTTCACCCCCTTCTCCACTCTTGTTGCCACTCTTTTTTTTTTCTAAGTTGTCAATGGACTTTATTTTGTTTGTTTATATGTGGTGCTGAGAATTGAACCCAGGGCCTCACACATGCTAGGCAAGCATGCTACCACTGAGCCACAATCCCATCCCTTTGTTGTCACTCTTGTTGCATGTTGCATGGTAAGAGCTCAAAATTCTGCACCCTTGCTAAGCTAGCTCCTGCTAACTCTGTCTCTCTTCAGTCGCTCTCATGAATATCTACTGGGACCTCATCAGTCCTGAGCAGACGCTCTCTGATGTTTATGAGATCCAGGAGATCCCTCCCTGGAGGTGTTCAGCAAGATGGTCAGTGGCACAGCAAGTAACATTGACGACTTGCTGGCTCCTTGGTGGAAATGCCTTCGCTGAAGGACTGGATGGTGGAGAGAGAAGGTGTTGGGAGAGACGTACCAAAAGCACAGTAATTACTGGTTTCAATATCATCACGAACCATCATTTGCAGGAAACCAGCTTCACAAAAGAAGCATACAAGAAGTTCAGCAGGGGCTGGTTTGTGGCTCAGCAGTAGAGTGCTCGCCTAGCAAGTGCAAGGCCCCTGGGTTCGATCCTCAGCACCACATAAAAATAAATAAAGGTGTTGTGTCCAACTACAACTAAGAAAAAATAAATATTTTAAAAAAAAGTTCACCAAAGGCAAACTTGAAGAACAGAGTCTAGAGAGAGCAAAACCTTCTTAGGACAGGGGCTGCAGAACAAATCAAGCTCATCCTTGCTGATTTCAAAAACTAGCGGTTCTTTATCCGTGAAAACATGGATCTAGATGGCATGGTCCCTCTCATGGGCCATCGGAGGATGGTGTGACTCCATATATGATTTTCTCTAAGGATGGTTTAGAGATGGAAAAAAATGTTAACAGATTTGGCAGTTACTTTGTATCTATCATTTGTCATCATTACTGGCTGCTGTTTGTCATCCACACAACACCAGGACTTAAGACAAATGGAACTGATGTATCCTGAGCACATTTATTTTCATAGTGATTTATTTGGAGTGGAGACATTGTTTTAAGAAAACTTGTCATGGGGGTTGTATGAAAATAAAGTGCATTTAAACTTAAAAAAATGAACATGGCTTAACTAGGAAAAATCATCCTCCTCCTCCTCCTCCTCCTCCTCCTCCTCCTCCTTCTTCTTCTTCTTCTTCTTCTTCTTCTTCGTGTGTCTTAGAGAGCTAGAATGTATCGTTCTTAGTGATTTATTTGGAGTGGAGGCATTGTTTTTTAAGAAAACTTGTCATGTGGGTTGTATGAAAATAAAGTGCATTTAAACTTAAAAAAATGAACATGGCTTAACTAGATAAAATAATCTTCCTCCTCCTCCTCCTCCTCCTCCTATTCTTCTTCTTCTTCTGTCTTAGAGAGCTAGAATGTATCATTCTTCCCTCCAAATTGCCCTGGCAGAATTGCCAAACTATAAGGATAATGTTTCTCTTTGTGTTTGCAGCTAGTAATGTCTAAAATGTGTTGGAAATAAAATAATTTAACTCAGGCATGTACGGTGAATGTTCATGGTTCAGTACTCAACTAATCAAAGTCTATGTTTCAGTTATTCTTTTATTTTTTTTAAGGCTCCACACCCTGCAGGTAAAGCACACCTTGGTCACAACTCCTTTTTGGTAGTGAAGCTCCCTGTTAGACAACAGGGTAGAGGGCAGTGCCCTTTCATTTTCCCTCCTTGTTCCTAGAAATCACTGCTCTATAATATGAGAGATATGTTTGACATCACGAGAGCTATTGCTTTTAAGTTCACATTATGTGCTAGACCTCTGTCTTCATTGTTAGACACATGTTAACTCATTTATTTGAATTATTCAAACAACTCCAAGATTTTGGTACACTGCTTCCTCAGTTTCCAAGTGAGGTAACGGAAATGTGGAGTGGTTGAGTAACTTGCCCAAGGTCATAGCCATCCATAAGGAATGGAACAGGGCTGGGAATCCAGGCTGTCCTGTCCCAGAGCCAACAATCTTGACCACTAATGGCCTCTGGAACCACTAATGAGGGCCTCCTTTTCATCTTATAGTCACAGTTAATCATTTGTTTTTATAGAAGTGTAATACCTCAATTAAAAACATTATTGGTCAGGACAAAATCTGAATGTTTAAATTCCCTGCTTCTGGCATCTTCATTTCTAATCAACACATTCTTTCACTGGTGCTTGGAATCAAGATATTTCATCTCACACTCACTTTAGTTAACAAATGATTACTCCTCAGGAAGATGGGAAAAAGAGAGCTGAGTCACTAATTTGCTAAAATGCTTTCCCCATTGTTCACTTTAGATCTTTCTCATTCTCAGAATCACACACACAGACACACACACACACACACCACACACACACACACATTTTTTTATCTTAACTAACTACCCTGATAAATTATGCAGAATCTTGGTACAGACTATAAATTTGCCAGCTTGGACCCAGAGGAAGAAAGTAGATGAACTATATCCCTGAAGGATTAAAAAAAAAAAAGAGGTGGTCATTATTCTGGAATTTGAACCCAGGGTCCAGGGAGTCTGAGCACTTCAAAGCCTCAGGCTGAAAAGTCACTGAACTTTCTGCTTATGTGTGTGTATTGAGGGTGGGTTGTGCAGGAGCAAAGGAATAAAATGTAATTTCACATTCACGGTTAACTACCATTTTGTTTACATTTTGGACCGAAGGAAAAGAATCCTGTTGCTTTAAATATAGCATAGAATATCCTATAGCTGTTTCTTATTCTTCCTCTCTCCTCCTCCCTCCCTCATTCTTTTCCCTTCCTCTCCTTCTCACTGGCGTGTGTAATTAGCACACAGGTCTTTGTCACTGTTTGTGTTCTCTTCTTACCTAGGAGGCCCACCCCTCATCTTGGGATCTGCTTGTTTTCTATATACACAGTACACTAAGGGTATGATGTTCTGTGTAAAATGTATGCTGAACAGTGCATCAGGGATGGACTCCCTCTGTGATGGGTGAAGCCCTATACTCTTGGCCAATGGTAGAAGAACTCTCCCGTCACGGCGCATACTGTCTGCCCTTGGGTGATCACATCCTTCCCTGACTTATGGGTATACATTTTTCCTCTGATCTAGTGTCTCTGTTTAACATAAACAACACTACATGCATGCTGCTCCTGAGAATTAGAAGACACTGGGATGGCTGGGATGGAATAGGTCATTTGTTTGTAGGTTTGAGCCAACTCTGAGTCTGATTTCTTCAAATTAAATAAGACAGTCCCCAATGGAGCATTTAGAAGAGTTGGGTATATTCAGGCATTAACTAATATTCTTCTTTTGATTGGTCTTAACTTACTTTTCTCCATGAAGGTGTAAGAGTTACCTGGGTTTCCCAGGTGTAAGAGTGGTTTGGAGTGGTGTGGGGAAGGGGATGGATTACGAAATGTGTAGACACACACTCATGGAATCCACTTGGTGTTGTCATGTTGCTTGCTAGATTCTGTGCTAAGTTAGCATTTTTCCTATGCATCACACATGACATTGGGACACGTATGTCTCATCCTTTCTGTGTGTGGAAGGTGAGAAGAGCAAAGCACAACAAGAACAACAACAACAACACACAAACACACACAAGATCTCTGATGTTTCACTGAACGGGAAGGGTCACCACATTTAAAAATTCCTAGTGTAGTGGACATGCGCTTTTCATGTGCCAAGTTGCACCAACCTTTCTACACATTTGAGGCCTATTGTGACATTCTGAGTAAGGGCAGTGCCTCTCTGAGGAGACAGAAACCCTGCAGCAGGGACACTCCCCAGCATTGGAAAATGGAGCCCTGCTGGCCCACTGGAGCACGGAGTGATTCATTTCCTGTCATTAATGGAGTGGAAGAGATGTCCCTCACAAGCCTCTTTAGGCTGGAAGCACATTAGTCTAAATACCCCATTTCCTGATGAGTGGCATCAGCTCTTCTAGTCACCTCTCAGGGCAGCCTTGCTGTTGGATGTTTCTAGCTTCTGGAGGTCCCTGGGGCACAGGGTAAGTGACCCAAGCCCAGATTAACACAGCAACCTGGTTCGTCCTGGAACAGTGTATCCATGTTAATCCTCAAGTTTCCATGGAAACTTGCTAAATATTTAGGGATTGGGTCTTAGGTTATGACTTTGATATTCAGGTTTACCTGGGTATAAATCAGCACCACAAAACAAACAACAAAAACTCCAAAACCGAAACTCAACCCGCCCTTTAAAATTGCAGGAAGTATTATTTGGAAATAATCCTATTTTAGGAGACAGAGCTTTTCCTTTAAAAAGCAAGTTTTCATCCAATAGTCTATTTAGTTCACATTTTGAAATTGTAGGATTATATAATCATAGATTGAAATTGATAGAATATTCCTTTTTATGAAGTTACAAGTTATTCTTCTTTCCTATTTGCAGACTATCAATGGAGAAAGGAAGGTGGTAACTAAGTTTTCTTTCTTGCAGGTGGGAAATAGTTTGGATCTATGGAGAGTTAAGTAATTCGCTCAGGACTACACAGATACAACTGGAATCTGGTACAACAGACCTGTGTTTGCTGGAAGTTCAACATTGCCAGCACTAACCCCTTCTTGAATGACTAATAATCTCTATGCAAAAAACACTCCAGGCCAAAGCCTGGCATTCAGCCTTGTTTATGCCTCAGGCTTCCTCCTGATTCATCTTACCTCATCATAAGCACTTTGTGAGGTCAGATTTGTTATCCCCATTTTACAGATGAGAAAATTGAGACCCATGGTTACATATCTATCAGAGGCAGTGATAGGGTTTGAAATAAAATCTCACTCTACTATATCAGCTGTCTCTGAGATAAACAGAGAAGAAGATATGGGAATGTGAAATAGACACAGCAGGTCATGGACATCAGAGGAATCAAAACTTTTGGAGAAATGGAAGAGTAAGACTTTAAGATAAAATTTGATTTGCTAGTTCCTGGTGACAATAAAATCGTTTGTATGTGTTTCCTGCTAAGTAGAGTTAATACTGTAGGAAGAAGTGAGGCTTGTTGTGAGCAGAGTTTTGGTACCAGAAGGGAAAAGAAAGGAACAGGGCTGGGGATGTGGCTCAAGCAGTAGCACACTCACCTGGCATGCGTGGGGTGCTGGGTTCGATCCTCAGCACCAAGTAAAAATAAAATAAAGATGTTGTGTCCACCGAAAACTACAAAATAAATATCAAAAAATTTTCTCTCTCTCTCTTAAAAAAAAAAAAGGAACACAAGAAGGGAAGAAAGGCCAGTGTAGATGTCCTGCCCAGTTCTTTGGAAAGAACTGATGTGGGGCAAGGACACTGAGTAGTGAGTGAGAAAAGGCATGAAGGGCAGCTGTTAGCAAAATGTAACAAGCTTCAAGAGCCCCAGCATCCTGCTCACTTACCTCTGTCAGGATGATGGCAACGCCCCCCCAATCCAGATTCCCCAGGGATAAAACAAAACCCATGAGACCACAGCACAGAGGGCTTTGGAAGTGCCCGGCAGGGGAAAGAGCAAGTTCATCCTGGCCCAGGGCCTCTTTGATGAGGTAGAAAAATTGGCTTGGAAGTCGGCTTCAATGAAGTGATCCTGGTATCATTATCTCTCGAGAACCACTTAGAAGTCACTGCTCAGGCCTCAGCCCAGACCTACCAAATCAGCAAGGCTGAGATGACACCCCTCACTGAGGCTTCAGTGAGCTTCCAGGCCTTGGATGCACCTTATCTTTGGGATCTACTGCTCTAGTACAGTGGAGGTGACCTCTGGTAGCAGCAGGGGAGAGAAGCTGGTCACAGATACAACTTTACATTAGTATGAAATTATTTGATTAATAGACATGTGCTCTGTACTCTCTCTCTCTCTGTGTGTGTGTGTGTGTGTGTGTGTGTGTGTGTGAGAGAGAGAGAGAGAGAGAGAGAGAGAGAGAGAGAGAGAGAGAGAGGGATGGCTAGATGTTTACTGATCATTTTATTCTTTGTGAAAACTTGGAGAGATCATATTTCCCAGCCTCCCTTTTAGTTCAATTGGGGACATTTGACTGGGGTCTGGCAAATGAAATGTCATGTCCCAGAAGTAAGGTCAGCCACAACAAGGCTTGGGTCCAGGCAAGTGCACTGCCAGCCTGTATAGAACCTTGAGAAAGAAAGACATTTTCATTATATTAAGTAACTAACACTTTTTTTTTGGGGGGGGGGGTGTTTTTGTTAATTTCTTTGATTAATAAACACTCTAAGTAAAAAGAAGGCAAGGGTCAGGTCTTTTACTCTTGATTATATTATGATGATAATTAAAATGCTAACTGATGCTAGAGCCGTGGGACTGATGGGTCCACACCAGCAGTGACTTCTATGCCATGTAGGATCCTGCAGGCTCTCTGCTTTGCAAGCATTAATCCTACAGTTGAGGGATCTGGGGGAGCTCTAGGAGTTCAGAGGGATGGGACATTTTACCAACACACATCTATACTGATTCATGCAAGCTGCATTACTAATGCTTAATACAGTTTGATCCAAGTAGGCATTCAATAAGTTTCTTTTAATTGAAACCAGCAAACTTAAGCACAATGATTGAGCATTGAGGATACAAATTGTAGACATCTGTTAGGAGGCCTCACTGGTGTAAATAATCTGCAGAATGTAGAGACATCTAGGTGCACTCTATTTGATTCATTTTTTTAACCCTAAAATTAGGATGGGGGGCCTTCACTTAAAATGGTGAGTCCTCATACATTGCTGGTGGGACTGCAAATTGGTGCAACCACTATGGAAAGCAATAAAGAGATGCCTCAGAAAACTTGGAATGGAACCACAATTTGACCCAGTTATCCCACTCCCAAAGGACTTAAAATCAGCATACTATAGTGATGTGGTCACACTAATGTTTATAGCAGCTCAATTCACAATAGCTAAACTATGGAGCCAACCTAGGTACCCTTAACAGATGAATGGGTAAATAAATTGTGGTATGTATACACAGTGGAATATCACTCAGCCTTAAAGAGGAATGGAATTATGGCATTTGCTGGTAAATGGATGAAGCTGGAGAATATCTTGCTAAGCGAAATAAGCCAATCCCAAAGAACTGAAGGCTGAATGTTTTCTCTGATATGGATGCTAATTCACAATGGGGGACTTAGGGAAGAACAGAAGTACTTTGAATTAGACAGAGGGGAGTGAAGGGAGGGGAGGGCACATGGGGGTAAGAATGATAGTAGAATGAATCAAACATTATTACCCTATGTGCATATATGATTACATGACCTGTGTAACTCATGTCATGTGCAACCAGAAGAATGGACGTTATCCTTCATTTATGTATGTTGTGTCAAAATGCATTCTACTCTTGTGTATAACTAATTAGAACAAATAAAAAAATTAAAATGGTGAGTCCTTGACTTCCTCTGACTTTCTGAATCCTATTGGTGTTTAATGAAATTTGAGCTTTTTTCCTAAACAAATGCACACAATATACACCTAAATACGGAGGTAGAGTCTCTTTCTGGGGGTGATGTTTCCTTTGAACTTCACTTCTAGCAATGAGCAGTAAAACAAGAAGGAAAATAACCACTGTAAGTGGCTAAATGTGAGGCAGGATCTATTTGCCTTTGAGCAATGAATAAGGATAACTTAGAAAAAGAGGATATAGGCAGTTCCTATAGCATATGTACCATCCATGATATTTTATTTCTCTCAGTTCCTGTCTTTTTGTCTGTAGCGGATAGCAGCACACATTTTTAAAAATCAGAAAAGAGGATTGTGATTTTATGTGGAATGAGTTTTAATGTTCATGCCATCATTTTCAAACTGAGTTTGGCCTCCCAGCAGGGCAGTGTGTAACGGCACTACCTGTCAAGGCCATTCCTTCTCTGTCTCAGCATCTTCTTAGAGGTACGCTGCCAAAGTCTGTTTATTTTAACACCCACCACAGGGGGACCCGTCTTCCTGTTCCCCCACTGAATATAAAAGCTGTTGGGTGGTGAAACCTGCAGATTTAAAGAAGGAATTTCAGGCCTGTCCGAGGCTGAATGATTCACTTCCTGTTATTGGTGCAGTGAGAACAATCTCATTCATAAATGTCTTTTCACTTGTTGCTACTTTAGCTTTAGTAGGTTTTCATTAATGGATAGTTCCAAACCTGAGGAGTCTTTGGCATGGTCTGGAAGGACATGAGGACATCGTTATTCCACAGAGGTCTGTTCATGGAAGGCACCACTTTGGGAACAGGAGGCAGACAGTCATCCGAAGCAGAGGTCAAGGTGATGCTAAACAATTTTATTTTTATTTTTATTTATTTCTTTTTTTGTGTGCTGGGGATTGAATTCAGGGATAGGTGCATGCTAGGCAAGTGCTCTACTACTGGGCTAATCCCCAGACAAAATGAAAGTTGATGTAAACTAAAATATCAGCTCCCACCAAGGTTTAAAATAATGTTCTGGCTGCCTAGCCCTGTTGCTGTTAAATTCACCTCAATTTCCTCAAATTTGAGAATTGAGTGTTTCAGGGAAGTAACTTTGGAGATCTCCTGCAATTTGCAGTTTGACCCTGAAGTCTTGGGAGATAAAGAAACTTGCCCAAGGTCAGTGGTTATACTGGGGCTGATCGTGCTTATATTTGGCTGGGGTGGGGTCTGTGGAGAGACACAATAAGAATCAAGGCCAAGCTTGACCAAAGGAAAGGGAGGCGTGGGTTTGGAAAGCCTTGGTGAGAACTTGTGCTCAATTCTCTGAGCCATAAAATATTACACAAAGTCTGTGAATGAGGGATTCAGTGTCAGGATTTATCCAGAGCATAAGCCAGCATAGCAAAGACTGGGCAGTGTGTTGAGTGTGTAGAAACAAATCACCCATACTTAGTAATCTTGCTCATGGTTGGCCATGAGTCTGGGCTCAAACCCAGGTCAGTCCTTCCCCGCCCTCGGACCCTGGAGGGATCCCATCCCTACGGCAGCCTGGAGAGATTAAGCAAGGATAGAGATGGTCAGGGTCAGGGAAGGAGGACACGGTGCCAGGAATGAAAACGGTGAGGTGGAGGTCAGGAAATAAACAAAAGGAACCTGGGAGGATGTCAAAGCTCCTAGAATTGTGATAAGCCAGAAGCCGAGGAGCTTTGGGGATTTGTAGATGTTGACAGAGTAGCTCAGGTGCCCTCAGAGCCAGAGTGCCAGGACAGACTACCAGTCTCCAGAAAATGAGTCAGAATGTGCCGGGCCTCCACGATGCTGTGTTCTATGCCCGTCCACTATTGCGTTCTGTCAGTCAGTAGTCATGTCACCACATTGAAGTCTCAGAGATCAAATTTGTTTACTTGAGATCCATCACACATCCTGATTCTGTAGATGATGGTGCTGAGATTCCATCCTTAATCTAGGTAGAGATTTTCTCGGCACTGAGGTAGATCTGGCCTCAAGAGAGGCCATTTTTGTTTTCAACCTGATATATCAGGTGATGGTGGCTGGACTCTTCTTTGGGGGTTGCAAGTCTGCACAGGTGCTATCTGTAGACATGGATGTATCCCAGAGAAGCCCTGGACTGTGAAAGCATGGGTGTTCTTGCTTTCCTTTCCTGTAGCCAGCAGTGCAGGGCTCCAGGGTAGGCCACCTTCTCCCTCATGGATGTTTCTGCCATTCTGCAGGATAAACGAGTTCTTTCGTTCTATAGAAAGAGAGAAAATAGCAGAAAATGAGTAGGTCGATGGTCCGGGGGACATCCTTATCTGGGAATTCTATGGATCACCTAGACTACTAGTAAGACAATGAGTCTGGAGTGAGACTGAAAATTTATCCTGCTTCTATGACTAACTGGTTACATGATCTTGGGCACATTATTTCTTCTCCCTGAGCCTCGGTGTCCTCATCTCTGATATGGGGACAATAATAGTTGCCCCCTCATGCATCTGTGTTAGGATTAAAGGAGTAGGTCCTGTAGGAAGAATAGATGAGTACCTGACAGAGGGCCCATCTTCAGATATAGTAGATGCAATCCTCCAGGTGCCAATGACCATATGGTCAATGCTGGTAACCTACAGCTACCCATTTCCACATTAGCAAAAAGTAATTTTTCATATTAACCTGGGAAGGTTTCACTTCCAAAAGAATTTTTATTGGCTGCCAGGAGGACAGCAGCACTCTTTTATGAAATTGCTTACGAGGCAGGGAAGTGAATGAATGCTCTTGGCTGCTGTGATGGGAGAAATGAGCTGCTTTGCACTGTGGACTGGTGGAACCATAGACCAAGCGCCAAGAATGAAGCTAGTAAGGGGAGAAGTGGAGGGAGAAAGAAGAAAGGGTAGAGTGAGATGGAGACTCATGGGCCAGAGGCAGAACCAGAATCTCAGCCTCAAGTAGGAAAAAGTTCATGAATCAGCACGAAAAGTTCCCCTGAAGGTTATTATGTGAGGCCCCCTGTAACAGTTTATCACTCAGATGTGACATTTTAATAGGATTAAAAGAAGCCTTGATCAAGTGGAGCCAGATGGGGGTCAGGGTTGGGGACAGCCCTAAACTCCAACTTCTTAAGTGAGGTGAAGAAAATGTATATGAATTCTCTAAAAAGCCTCCACAGGCAGCAATTGCAAATCGTGTGTAGTTCTAATGAGGCAGCATTTTACTTTGGCAAACACTATCAGCCCTGTGTCTCCAAAGCCCAGCGGTATTTGACTGCTTAGCTTTTGAACTCCAAGAAGTGTCACAGCCATCTCCAGTAATCACAGGGGATTTCAGATCACCAATGGGTTTATACAAGAAACATCTTAGCACATGGCTTAAGAAAACCTCACACACTAATTAAGTGCTGGAAAAGGTCACTGGGTGGAATTTCCTTAAGAAGGATTCCAGTGCTTCATACAGAGAGGCCAGCAGGCTGAGGCCATTTGGATATCCTGCTTTTTTTGTGTGCAATTTCCATGGAAAAATGGTGAAGAATTCTGTAGCCGTTGAGTGCGTGTGAGTTTGGAAAGCTTCTACTGCTAGCAGTGGGGCTTGTGTACAGAAAGGTCTAAAGGAGTGATGTAGGTGGAAAAGGGGGGGCAGATTTTGAAGATTTCAAAAGAACGAATTCATTCATTCTTGGTGTGCATGTGAGGTGTCTTTGAAGTTGTGAATCCTTGGACTGAAATTTTAAATTCATCTCACTGTGGCTTTTGGAAACAGAGCACCAAATCTCTGTCACCCATGTTTATACTGGGGTGAAAGAAAATTCTGTTCTTCAGTGTTTGGATTTGAGAGGGTGAGCTCTCATTGGAGAGGTTCATGTCACTTTTCAGAATCCTACACAGGATGCAGCAATGCTCCAATAATTACCAGGTTGCCCAAGATCATGAAGGCCATGTATCAGGTGCCTGATGTATTGGCAGGCAGCAATTCTTTATGTGCCTGTGGCTAAGGCAGTCTAAGTTGGTAAGCAGAGTGGGTAAGTGGCAGGTTGTATTTTTTTTTGTTGTTGTTCTAGGGGATGTGCAGAGGTGACAGGGAAATGGCTATAGAGGGTCTGAGGCCGGCAGATTCTGAGTCAGAGCTATGACCTTTGCTGGAGCCCATCACCGTTGAAGCTGTCTACAAAATATCATTAAGCTTCCCACTCACTATATATGAAGGTATCTTTTAGGGGTCGTATTCCTACCAGGATAGGACTTCTTAGATCCAGGGCCCAAAGTTCTGAGTGCCTTGGAAACTGACTTCCAGCTTTTAGCATGGCATTCTCCCTGTCCATCCAATCATGCGTCTTCCCTCTCCTACTGTTGACAAAACAGTGATTGATCACCTATTGGATACTTCTCTCTTTATCATATTGGTTGCTTTATTCCTGGTTGTGATTCAGTTTTTCTAGGATGGAGAATGAAGGTCTTGATGCTTGATCCTGTGGAGAGTTTTTCTATTATTTGCAGAGACTATGGAGTATAGAACATGATACAGTCATATGAGCTAGTTGTCAAATACTTCTAGCTTTCTCTCTCCTGGGTACATCTGTGGCCTGCATATCCTGGTCTCCTTGTGGTTAAGAGGGGCCATTTAAGTAGATCTGGCCAAAAAGTTGTGGGCCAAGTTACATGTGTCACTTTTTTGAGTTGGAATCTTTCACTGCTAATGTGTGACCTTCCAGAGCTCTTCCTTCCCTCTGGGAAGTGCTCCAGATGGGGACTTAACTACTATAAACAGAGCTTTTCTGCTGTCTTCTGGTAAGAAACCTGCATTTAATTCACTTAGATTTGGAGCTACTTGTCTTTGCAGCAAATGCTGGCCAGTCCTGGCCAATTTAGGCACTTATGTTTTATGAGAATTCATAGTCTTCTTTCTGTGTTAGGGAGGATTCTGCTATAATTTATAGGTTTCAGAAAGACTAGACTACTTCAGAATTTGCCACCTCCTCAGAGGCTGTGACCTTGCAATACCTACATGAAACCATGTGACTTAGGGAAAAATCACTCTTTCTGAATCTTTGAACTCTAACTCTAAATGAAAGGTTGGATGAGATGACCTGAGGGGTCATGGCTGATTGTCCAGCAATTAACTTAAATAAGTGTGTTTTTTAGGCACCAAACCTGGTAAGGTGAACAGAAGAGTTTGGGAATCTTATCTCTAAGACTGTAAATAATTCTGCCCTCTTTTCATTCTGACTTGAAGATCTTTCCTGTATTGTTCCTTCTGCCTTCTTGGTCTTAGGGAGCTCACCTGTCATTTCCCAGGGAGGCATCCTTGACATCCCAAGTAAAACAAATCACTCACTCCTTTCATTTTCACCAAGCCCCTTCACAGTGTTTGTAAAGGACACATCCATTGATTATTTAGTGTTGATTGTTAGACTCCCCTTTAGAGAATGAACTGCACCAGGGCAAAGAGCT
This sequence comes from Urocitellus parryii, assembly GCF_045843805.1. NCBI lineage: Eukaryota > Metazoa > Chordata > Mammalia > Rodentia > Sciuridae > Urocitellus > Urocitellus parryii. The sequence continues at coordinate 53,537,604 of NC_135531.1, forward strand.
TGTCATTTTCATTTATGCCTCTGTCCCCAGTGCTGACAATTGAACCTGGCATATCTTGGCCGGCAGTTAATGAGGGTTGAATGAATGCCTCCTGGGTTAGAGGCTGTCTAACCTGAAGGAAGTAGCAGCCCAAGCTACCCATGAGTAGCCCCGTTGTCACAGGAAACAAGATGCCACCTATGTGCCTGTCCTCTGGACATAGAGTACATACAAGGCCTAGTTTTTTGGGAGCTTCACTATACTTGGGAAATCAAACTCCTAGAATTCTTGTCAAGGTAGAGTTTGGGTATTTGCCAGAAGCAAATGCACAATCTGCCTGTTAGGAGCAGGGCAGCAGATGGGAGGAAGTGCTGCTTTTAGACCTTAGGAGGACGGGTACCCTATGTGGTTTTCTGCCTCCGGCTGCAGAGGAGGTGAATGCTGCTTTATCTATATGCTTGGAATGATTACAATACTCAGAAGGAGGGGTCTTTTTATTTTTTATTTATTTTTTATTAGTTATACATGACAGTACAATGATCTTGACAATTCATACATTTGAATCAAATGGGGTATAATTTCTTATTTTTCTCATTGTACAGGTTGCAGAATCACATTGGTCATACAGTCACCCATATACATACAGCAATAATAATGTCTATTTTATTCTGCTGTCCTTCCTATCCCCCTTCCCCTCCCCTCCCCTCCCATCACTTCTCTCTACCCAATCTAATGTGACACACTTCTTTTTTTTCTCCTCACAACATCATACATGTATTATGTATAATGATGAGAGTCTCCTTCCATCTTCCGTGCAAATCCCCTTTTCCCTCCTTTTCCCTCCTACCTCTCTTCCCTATTTAGTGGTAATCTTCTTCTCATGCTCTTCCTCCCTACCCCATTTTGTCTTTAAAGAAATAGTTCCATTCCTCAAACACCCATTGTATACACTTTGCAGTGAGTTCACAAGAGGGCAGGCACACATCTGTGTCTAAAATCTCAGTCTTCTTTTTATTATCTATTATTCCTTTTTTTATACAGGTGTTAATTTTAGTAGCCAGAAAATGAAATAAAACCATGACAACAGAATTTCTTTCCTTCCTTCTTTCTTTCCTTTCTTTCTTTCTTTCTTTCTTTCTTTCTTTCTTTTTCTTCAAATAAATCCAAATTGCTTTTCAATTGGTCAGAAAGGGTCAATTCGGAATCTGGCAGGTCTGCTTTCTTCTCTCACTTTCAGCTGGCATGAAATAAAGAAGTTAGAACACAAACAAGTGATTTTTAGACTCTTTGACATTTTAAAAAAATACCATTCATTGTCAAACACCTGGCCTCCTGGGTATCAAAAATATACCCCTTCAAACCTACACGTATGCCAGGCAACAAGCAAGCTAAGCATCTTGGGAGCCAACTAAATTGACCAGGTATGTTGGCATGGCCTATAAGCATCTAAAAAGCCAGTAAATCCAAATGTATGATTCAGAAATTAGGATTCATAAATTATAAACATATGTCATTCACGCGTAATGTGTTTTTCATTTTCTTCCTCCTAAAGAACAGAGGGAATGGCCTACCTACTGATCCCACCCCTTACATACCCAAGCTATGTCTAGCTGAGTTAGAGGACTTATCATCAGGCAGGGGACTGCTGGTGGGATGGCCAGCCAGTCTGTCCAGGCTGCTGTCGACTTGGTGCAAAGCACTGGGTTTAACACACTGTCATCACAGTGTATTCAGGCCCTACTGTTGGCAAAGCAGCAAATTGCTCTTTTGTGGGAGCCGGGGAAGTCACAATTGGTTGCTGTTTCTGGATGGACACATAAAGAGGCAGGGTGGCCTCTTTTCCCCTGAGCCGAGGACAAGAATTTGGGAGCTTTGCCTCCTGTCTCTAGTTCTCTTTCTAAGGGCTCTCCCTGAGTCAGTGAGCCAAACCCTCCATGACTCAGCTCCTTCCTTTGCAAATTGGGAATGGTGAGATTTATTCAAGTGCTGTGAGGCATGCTTGAAAAGGCTTTTGAAAATGCTAGCTCATGTCAAATGATTGGCTATATTCTATGGTTTGAGAATGGGTACAAAGGTTGGGGAATTTCCCTTTCTTGGGTAGGGGTCTGTGTGTTTCTGTGTTGAAGGTATGGCTGGCCTGCACTTTCCTCTTAAGACCTGCACTCCATAGTAGGCTACTAAGAAGTAGTACCATCTCCTGTTTCCCATAAAAAGTCAGTCTAACTTTTGAACAGATGGTTTACACAAAAGGAAATGTATAAAGTGAAATATCACATAGAAGAAATGTTTGGCCTTGAAAATAATTGAGGAAATGAAAATGAAAACATCTGGGGTTAGCAGAAATAACTACAATTGATCAGCCCCCATGGACTAATGGGGCACATGCCCATTAATTTCTTGGTCAATGGCTTTCTATTGTTCTAGTCTTCTTGAGCAGTGATCTGCCATGGTGAAAGAGGAATTATACACTTATTCTGAAAAAAAGATATGATCTGAAATGGGAAAAAGAAAAAAATATTTAAAAATGTCCATAGCAGTGAGGCAGACTGATGGATACATCAAAAATGGAACAATCACCCACATGACAATCAGTAGAATAATGTTTGAGTGAATTCTGGCTCTTCATTATTGTGGGATATTATATATTGGGAAGTCTCACCATAAGGGGCAGAAATGAAGGGGTTTACTTAACTACTACTGATATCATTGGTAGAAGATAATCACTTTCCTAAGGTATATGGGGACACAAAAATTACTATTATATGCCATTATTGAAATGTTGCATTTAAATTTGTGGAAGGACAAGATACATGTGATATACTATTTATTGAAAAAATATTTTTAGAATTTTGTAAAAAGACATTTCTGTATCATTAGGGCTCACCAAAATGTATTCAGAATGATGTACAATGATATAAATTTGCTTCAGTAATAAAAACATGAAGTTTTATAATAAGATAGTAACAAAGCAAACAGAACAAGCAACAAAACAAGCCCTAACAATTTCCCAGAGTATGTCTCCAGGTAGAAGTATGGATCTTTGCTTCTTTTCTCCACCAACATTTGGCATACTATTCTGCACACAGTAAGTGATCACTGTACATCAGCTGAATCATATGCTTGAGTCATATTCAATTACATTAGGAATAGGCTTTCTGCCAATGAATCGTGTGAATATATTGACAGGGCAATATGTAATAATTTCTGTCCCTGTCTTCCCCACCTGTTGGCTTGAGTCAGGGTTGGTTCACATATATCCAGAGGATTCTTAAATGACCTCAATGCCAGGAGCTAAAAGTAAGATTTTACGAAGGAAGGAAGGAAAGAAGGAAGGAAATAAAGAGGAAGAAAGGAAGGGTGGGTGGATGGTGGATCTGGATGATTTTAGTGACAAGCCCTATATTTGCAATTCAAATTATACAGTCTATAGAGCTGAATAGATGTCTCCCAATACGCCTTGTCCTGCCAAGACAATAATGAGGACTGAGTGAGATTGCCTTGTCATGATAGGCCTTAGATGCCTGATGGTGACCCATGGAGGGGGCAGGGGGAAGATCCATGCAAGAGTCTAATTGCTTAATTGAAACAGACTTCTGATTTTTTCATATCCTCATATATTAAGCAGAAGTTTTCCCCGAAAAAGTATCAGTCCTTCTTAAGGCAAAACATAAGATGACTATGGAGTCACTTTAGGGGAGAGGTAGACACTTTTTCCACAACTCTCAAAGATGACACAAATGTCCTGGGTTGGAGGGGAAGGGGTTTCTGAACACAGCATGATTAAGGGTTAAAGCTCCTATGGCACTGGGGTCAGGTGGGGTGTTTTCTTGGGGATAATGTGATTGTGTGTGTGAGTGTGTATGTGTGTGTGATTGTGGTGTATGATTGTGTGTATGTGAACTGAAAGCTCGGGGTAACTCACTGCAATAGCATGGGGAGCCCAGACTACAATGACATAAAGAGAGCTGTGTGTAACATACAGGGAGAGATTTTCTTCATTGACTAGAAACCCGGAGCTCTTCATTTTCATCAGCAGAGAGGGAGTCTTAGGCCAGGTTCACTGGAAAACCACCCAAGGCAAAAGAGTTCATATGCTTTATGAGAAGAAAGTCACTCATTTTTTAAAAGGAAACTTGGAATCATTCAATTAGAATAGGTAAAGAGGTGTGACCTAACTTTTATATCCCAACATAGTGAAAAGGGACCAAGATTTACATCATCCATGTGTCTTGATCAAATTATTAGGTATGCATTAATTCTTTTGTAAAGATAAAAAAAAGTAATCCAGACAGTGGAAGAATAAAGGAAAGAGGACTTAGTATTTAAAGGTTCCTTGGCAGCAATTTTGTTAAGTCTGTACAAATAGAATGGCACGAATGATTTTATAATTATAACTTGATAGGGCTCCACAAATGTATTGAAACTACATTCCAAGTTACTGTTTTATTTATTTATTTATTTATTTATTTATTTATTTATGGTACTGGGGATTGAACCCAGGAAATCTTTACCACTGAGCTACATGTCCAGCCCTTTTTATTTCATTATTTTTGTTTTGAGACAGGGTCTCTTTAAGTTGCCCAGGTTGGCCTTTAACTTGCAATCATCCTCTCAGCCTCCCATGTTGCTGGGATTACAGGTGCGTACAACTGTGCCTGGTCCAAGTACTCAGTTTTTAGGAGCATATGGAATATACCTCAGTCAAAAGCACTGAAATTCACTCTTCCTTATCTGTGAAGTACAGTTAATATGTACCATGCTGGCTATAGGAAATCTGAAGGATAAAAATATCATATTGTATGAACAGGAATTTTATTCCCACAATCACCAATAAATACTTAGTAAGTACTAAAATGAGTTTTAAGTGGCCTTTGGTTTAGGCTTAGGGTTTTTGTCTTGATGTTATGTATTTTTAAACTTTGAGGTTAGAGTCAATCAATGAACTCCCCATTTAGAACAGCTGGCATTGCATCCACCAGCACTGTCAATTAAATATAAGATAGTAAGATTAAATTCTCATAATGTCAGATACTTAATGTCTTGGGGACTTGGTTTGTCTTCAGGGTGTATAATACTACCAGAACATCTTATTCATAATCTGTTTAACTGGCCTAATTATCCTCGTGAATTTATAGCCATGGATACTTGAGAGGGTGATAGTAGTAGGCCACAACATGAATTATTGATTTAAAATGGATATTGATTACAACTCCATCAATGAAGAACAAGAAAATATGTCTTTGTGCATGTAAAAGGGGTTTAATATTATTTAGAGATGGACTAATAAGTCTAACAAGTTGCTGCTTTGTTTGTTTATGTGTTTGTTTTGTTATTTCTATGTTTATATGCCAGGATAAGATTGGCACTTATTTTCTTAGTATCCTGTGGCATTCATCATAGTCTACTTCTTATCGAGGTTTTTCACTTTATATCACTTATTTTTTCACCTATATTTTAATCTGGTTTGAGGTCAGTGGCTATTTGTTCTATCCCTCGCAGGGTCTTGAACTTAAAAATTCATTTTTCTTGATTACATAAGACCTAAAATTTCTGCTAAATTGTCCAGGGTTAGCTAAGGATATATTTTAATTGCTTCAGAACTCTGGAGCTTTTCAAAATCATTCTGACACCTTGCCTTGAATCACACTTCAACAAAGTTTCTTATAAATTATTTCCAGACAGGTTAACTTTTTCGAAGGTCAGGTGTGAGGAGTTACCTGGGAGTAGCTTTGGCATAGGACTTCTCAGAGACATGACTGACATGTCGCTAGTGTGCCCTGCCACAAAGCCCATTCATTGACTGTCTGTAAATGTCCATGACCTATGAGGGGACCATAATCATGCACATGCTTAGTTCTCCTAAGCAGACTTCTTCATTTACTTGGCAAACCCCCATTCATGTGCTACCCTTGAAATCAAGGCTGAGTGCACAGAACTGACAGGAAATCATTGAGAGATGCTTCTGGAAAGGACAACAGACATCCAAATTCTCAGAGCCAATTTTAGATTAAGAAGTAGCACTTTTTATTTGGGCCTGCATATTCGGCATCCAAGTTTCTGTTGGGGGATCAAACTCCTAAGAACTCTTTATGTCAGTCACTTTCCAAAGTCATGGCAACAAACCAGGCTTAGCAGACAGACATGCACTGGGAGTCAGACTGAAGACCAAATAGTTTTAATATATTCTGAGGTGTCATTTTGGTTGGTTCTTTTTTTTTTTTTTGATTGTTGGGAGCCATGAGTCCTCAGATATTCAGCTGAGCCTTGAAGGTGGTGATGTTTGAATCAAGGTGGGCCTAGTGGTCACCCCTTAACCCAGTGTAAACTGTTTTGTTTTGTTTTTTCCTTCTTGCTGTATTGCTGAAGCTGGCCTCACACTTGCTATCACCCTGCTTCAGCCTCCTGAAAAGCTGGGATCCTAGGTGTGCAGTACCATGCTAGACTTACCCAGTGGAGTCTTGAATGCAACCCAGGTGGAGAACTGTGTCACTGACATATGCAACTTTAGTTCTGCTTATACCCTGGGAGGTTATACTTTTTCTCCTCATTTCTAAATTCTGGACTCACATGGCATTTCTCCATTTTCGTGCCTCCTGGGGAGGTGATGCAGGGTTGTGTGTGACCCCACGGTATTGCTTTTTTTCTTTGACTCTTGAATCTCCGCACATTCTCTAGGATATCCCAATGAGTCTAACTGGCCTAATACTACTTCCCTGAATTTTGACAAAATATTTCCAGGGGAACTTTGCAGTCCCAACATGGATGACTGGAGGAAAGAGAAAGATGACCTTTCAGTGAATGTGGGGAGTGCAGAACAGTGACCTGTGCCCCAGTTTTGTTTAGTGCTCCCTTTAGGGAAACCTGCCCAGGCAAGAGCCTCCTAATGTCTTCAGACTCCTCTTCACCCCTCCTTCACCCAGTCTGGATATGAATATGCATGAGTTGGGTTATAATTAGGTCACAGAACAGATGCTATTAATCATATCATTACCAGGGGAAATGATATATGGTAATGCATACCACAGGAACAGGGTTTCATCTACATTTGGAGCATCTCGCTCTCATTTACCAACACACTGTGAAGGAAGGTCTAGCCCAAGGCTGAAATACCTGCTGTCTTTTGAAAACCGGGCTCTCTCAGGGTGGATGTTATCTGGCTTTGGAGGTCTTGCATTTTTATGCCAATGATGATTAAACAACAGCAAGTAGCCAAAAGCCTTGGTCCACAGTGCCCCTTGCCATTTCTCATTATTGTCAGAATGTCTTAAATTGCCCAGGGGTGTTTTTTTTTTCTTGTTGTTATTGCTTTAATTATGGCCATGCCATCCTATGGGAGAGAACTAATTAACCTTCTGTCAAGAAATCAGCTCTGCTGTATGGTGCAGGACATTAATGTTCCTCAGTATTTCAGGGCAAGTTTTTAAAGGTACCTTTTTGTTTTCTTACTATTTTCGACATCTTGAGAGGAAATAGTTGTTTTTTTTTTTTAAGCAGATATGATTGTAGGCAACTCTTTGAGGTTCGTATGGGTGCTGTGTTTCTGTTAATGATTATAAATGAAATAATGAAAAGTAAAGGGTAATTTAGTGGAGTGCAAAAAGGTTCCTTAGGGGTTATTTACCCCTTGGAGTAAGTGGAAAGGAGATATTGAAAAGATGGAGCCAGGAGGAGGGAAAGAAAGGGGAAGGAAAATGAAACTCAGTGAATAACAACCATGGGCGACACACTTCATATCTCCACAAAAGTGGATTCATTTTCTTCATTGTACACATGAGACAAATTCTGAGGCTCTGAAAGGATGTAAAAATAACACAGATAGCCAGTAGTCACATCGAGATTGTCATGATTTCAACATCTGGGCTTTCCACAAAAACAAATGACAGTTGTGTAGCGCCTGATGCCTTACTAGGCTCTCGTCAGCCTGTTATGTCATTTACTGTGGACAAATGTCCAATTTGTTAGTTGCTGGTACCAAATATTTAGGCCTCTATGAAATGAACTAGGTTAACATTTTGCCAATTTCATTTTATACCTTAAGACTTGTCTTTACTTTGTCCTGTCTTCTGTTTTTATATATTCATGCCAACCTTCTTAACTCCTTTCTGAAGAGAATAAGATATAAATAAATAAAAATGATTTTCATAATCACCAAGTAGGGTAAAATGTACTTTATTCTATATAGAGAAATCGGTGATCCATGTCACACACCTAGTAAGTAGACTCCCTGGGTCTTTGGGTCTATGCTTGTTTCACCTACAATGAAGTTATATGATCAAGGGAGGGAAAAACATCACCATCAAGGACATACTGAATAAATGGCTTAGGCTGAGGCAGAAGGCTAGTGCATTCTTTGAAGAAGGAGAAAATGAGCAAAAAAGGAAGATTCGCATATATATGACAAGCAAGAAGCTAAGCTGGACCTAGTATTATTAGAACATTTATGTAGACTCCAACACATTAATATTTAAAACCTATTTTTTTTGTGGTTTAAGTCTATTAATTCACACAAGGGGAGAGAGAGTGGGGAGGAGGTAGTTTTCACGCTTGATTTGGTGATCATCTCTTACTTTTTTACTGGACACTTGAATCAGAGTGACTTCTTCCCCATTAATGCCATTACCAAATATTTACTGAATGTTTAACTACAATCCCTGCACATAAGGAAATATATATCATTTTAAGGTACTATGTCTTCCCTGTTGAGTCCCCAAAATCATAACCTTTCATCAAAGGCAAAATACGATAATATACAGATAAGTATTACTTTTTAATAAGTGATGTAAAAATTCACATTTTTTAATAAATACCCTTCCTTTTTAATATTTGAAATACCTGAAAAAAACTTTAGGGCATGCTAACCCCACCTGTATCAGTGATAAAACTGAGGCAGAGGAAAGAAAAAAGTACTTTGCTTACAGTTAAACAGTAGGTAAGAATCTTTCCGCACTGAGTAATTTGAGTGTGAAATTACCATGTGGACCTTTTTCAACAAGTTTTTGGATCGAAAACCCAGATGAAATTTGTTAGTTATTTTGCTATGGAAAAATCAAGTAGATGTGACCTTCTACTTAAGGTCGTGTTTTCCCAGAATGGTGATGCAAATAGTCCTAATGTTGTCCCCAAGCAGTCCCCAATTTTGTCCTATCCCAGCAGTACCATAAAAACTATTCCTCATGGACTAGGGTTGTAGCTCAGTGGCAGACCACTTGCCTATCATACGAGGCACTGAGCTAATTTCTCAGCACCACATATAAATAAATTAAATAAAGGTCCATCAACAATAAAAAATATTAAAGCAAAAAAAATGACCATTCATTCCACCAAAGAAGTTAGACAGCTCCTTCTAGGAAGAAATCACTTTCCAGCCTTGGGGGCAATGCCCAATAATAATATATTTGCCTTTCCAAGAAGAAATCATACTGAAATGATTGACAGATTTTAGGACACTGATGGAGTCATGTTCCCCAGAGAAAAAGCTCCACTCCTAGGCATGGCTCCTTTTCCTAATTCCTCCATTCAAACAATGATAAGGACAAGAAGTTGCACCTAAACCTTTTACTGATTTCTCTTGATAGCTAGGTAATACCTCTTTCCTTTTCTCACAAAAAATTTACATATCTGGGAGTTCTCATCACATTTAACTTGGTGATTGAAAGGGAAAGGCTGTATATCTATATATATGATATATAGATATATATGTATACATGTATATTAAATTTTTTATTTATTCTTTTTAGGTATACATGCCAGTAGAATGCATTTTGAGATATCATACATACGTGGAGTATAACTTCCCATTCTTGTGCTTGTACATGGTGTGGAGTTACACTGGTTTTGTATTCACATATGAACATAGGAAAAATTATGTTTGATTCATTCTACTGTCTTTTCTATTTCCATCCCCCCTCCCTTTCCTTCATTCCCCTTTGTCTAATCCAGTGAACTTCTATTCTTCCCTACCCTGCCCCCTTATTGCGTGTTAGCATTCACATATCAGAGAGAACATTTGGCCTTTGGTTTGTGGAACTGGCTTATTTCACTTAACATGATAATCTCTAGTTCTATTCATTTACTGGCAAATTCCATAATTTCATTTTCCTTTATGGCTAAGTAATATGCCATTGTGTATATATACCACATTTTTTTTATTCATTCATCTCTTGAAGGGCACCTAGGTTGGTTCCACAGTTAGCTATTGTGAGTTGAGCTGTGGCTATGTCACTATAGTATGCTGATTTTAAATCCTTTGGGTATATTCTGAGGAGTGGGATAACTGCATCAAATGGTGGTTCCATTCCAAGTTTCCTGAGGAATCTCCCTACCGGGGAAAGTCTATATCATAGTCTCATGCCTGTGTGAGGACTCTTCCAACTTATCAGAAAATGCTACTTTGTGGAAATATATCTCAGGCAAGAGATATATCTCTTGTTTACATCATCCTATGTCATATATATATTCCACAGGAAACCTCAGGGTGAGAGAGGTGGATGAAGATGATGGTGGTGAGGATATGGGGCAATGCTTACTAGACCAAGGCAAAACTTGGACTTTCCTTCATCATCCTGGCTATACTGCCATCTTACTATCTCATCTCAATTTTTTTTAAGGTATATTAGTGATAGTGTCTCTTTTTATGTTTGCTTGTGTGAAGTTTTATTCAAATTTTTACTTAACAATTAATAATTGCATGTATTTATGGAGTACTATGATGTTTCTTTACAAATATATAGAGTGTGAAATAATAAAATCATGCTAATTAACCTATTCATCACTTCACATATTTATCATTTATTTGTAATGACAACATTTAAAATTCTCTTTTAGCTATTTTGAAGTATATAGTACATAATTATTAACTATAGTCACCATGCTTTGTTATTGAAAAGACATTTTTCCTCCTATCCAACTGAAACGTTCAATGTTTGACCAAGGTTTCTCATCCTCTCCCCAAGCCACAGTCTTTGTTCCCTACCATGCCACTCTACTTGTCCTAGGTGCCCTCTCTTTCCCTTTCCTCTTCCTTCTCCCCTTCTCCTTCTATTCTGCTGATTTACCTCCCATTCATTTATTTAGTTATTTTAATTGGTGCTTTATGGATACATAATGGTGGAATCCACTGTGGTATATTTATACATGCACATAGAGTAATTTTGTCAAATTCATTCTGCATTTCCTCCCTTTTAGCATCCCTCATTCCTCCTCCTCAATCTCCTTCTTCTATTTCACAGATCTTTCCTCTATTTTTATGGTATCTGACTCCCCCACCCCTACTTTGCTCTGGCTTCAGCAAATAAGAGAAGATATTCGACCCTTGATTTTCTGAATCTGGTTTATTTCACTTGGCATGATGTTCTCCAGTTCTATTTACTAGCAAATGCTATAATTTCATTCTTCTTAATGGTTGAATAAAATTCCATTGTGCATATATATAACATTTTATTAATTCATCCATCTATTGATGGGCCCCTGGGATGGTTTCATACCTTGGCTATTGTGAGTTGTGTTGCTATAAATACTGATGTGACTATATCACTATAGTATGGGATTTTATTTCTTTTGGATAAATACCAAGGAGTTGGATAGCTGGGTTATACATTGGTTCCATTCCTATATTTTTGAGGAATCTCCATACTCCTTTCCAGAGTGGTTGTACTAATTGCACCAACAATGTATTTGTGTACCTTTCTCCCACATCCTCGCCAGTATTTATTATTATTGAATTCTTTTTTTTTTATTATTTATTGTTGGTCGTTCAAATCATTACATAGTTCTTAATACACCATATTTCACAGTTTGATTCAGGTGGGTTATGAACTCCCAATTTTACCCCGTATACAGATTGCTGTATCACATCAGTTACCCTTCCATTGATTGACATATTGCCTTTCTCGTGTCTGATGTATTCTGCTGTCTGTCCTATTCTCTACTATCCCCCCTCCCCTTCCCTCCCCTCCCCTCCCCTTTTCTCTCTCTACCCCTTCTACTGTAAATCATTTCTTCCATTTGTATTATCTTGTCTTACCCCTCCTTTCCTCTTATATGTCATTTTGTATAACCCTGAGGATCGCCTTCCATTTCCATGCGATTTCCCTTCTCACTCCCTTTCCCACCCACCTCTCATCCCTGTTTAATGTAAATCTTCATCTCAAGCTCTTTGTCCCTACCCTGTCCTTGTTTACTCCCCTTATATCAAAGGAGTCATTTGGTATTTGTTTTTTAAAGATTGACTGGCTTCACTTAGCATAATCTGCTCTAATGCCATCCATTTCCCTCCAAATTCTATGATTTTGTCATTTTTTAATGCAGAATAATACTCCATTGTGTATAAATGCCACATTTTTTTTTATCCATTCATCTATTGAAGGGCATCTAGGCTGATTCCACAATCTTGCTATGGTGAATTGTGCTGCTATGAACATCGATGTAGCAGTGTCCCTGTAGCATGCTCTTTTTAGGTCTTTTGGGAATAGACCGAGAAGGGGAATAGCTGGGTCAAATGGTGGTTCCATTCCCAGCTTTCCAAGAACTCTCCATACTGCTTTCCAAATTGGCTGCACCAACTTGCAGTCCCACCAGCAATGAACAAGAGTGCCCTTTTCCCCGCATCCTCTCCAGCACTTATTGTTGTCTGACTTCCTAATGGCTGCCAATCTTACTGGAGTGAGATGGTATCTTAGGGTAGTTTTGATTTGCATTTCTCTGACTGCTAGTGATGGTGAGCATTTTTTCATGTACTTATTGATTGATTGTATGTCCTCCTCTGAGAAGTGTCTGTTCAGGTCCTTGGCCCATTTATTGATTGGGTTATTTGTTATCTTATTGTCTAATTTTTTTAGTTCTTTGTATATTCTGGTTATTAGGGCTCTATCTGAAGTGTGTGGAGTAAAGATTTGTTCCCAGGATGTAGGCTCCCTGTTTATCTCTCTTATTGTTTCTTTTGCTGAGAAAAAACTTTTTAGTTTGAGTAAGTCCCATTTGTTGATTCTAGTTGTTAACTCTTGCGCTATGGGTGTCCTATTGAGGAATTTGGAGCCTGATCCCACAGTATGTAGATCATAACCAACTTTTTCTTCTATCAGATGCCGTGTCTCTGATTTAATATCAAGCTCCTTGATCCATTTTGAGTTAACTTTTGTGCATGGCGAGAGATAGGGATTCAGATTCATTTTGATGCAAATGGATTTCCAGTTTTCCCAGCACCATTTGTTGAAGATGCTATCCTTCCTCCATTGCATGCTTTTAGCCCCTTTATCAAATATAAGATAGTTGTAGTTTTGTGGATTGGTTACTGTGTCCTCTATTCTGTACCATTGGTCCACCCACCTGTTTTGGTACCAGTACCATGCTGTTTTTGTTACTATTGCTCTGTAGTATAGTTTGAAGTCTGGTATCGCTATACCGCCTGATTCACACTTCCTGCTTAGCATTGTTTTTGCTATTCTGGGTCTTTTATTATTCCATATGAATTTCATGATTCTCTTTTCTATTTCTACAAGAAATGCTGTTGGGATTTTGATTGGCATTGCATTGAACTTATAGAGAACTTTTGGTAATATTGCCATTTTGATGATGTTAGTTCTGCCTATCCATGAGCAGGGTATATTTTTCCATCTTCTAAGGTCTTCTTCTATATCTTTCTTTAGGGTTCTGTAATTTTCATTGTATAAATCTTTCACCTCTTTTGTTAGGTTGATTCCCAATTATTTTATTTTTTGGGGGGATATTGTGAATGGAGTAGTTGTCCTCATTTCCCTTTCAGAGGATTTGTTGCTGATATACAGGAATGCCTTTGATTTATGTGTGTTGATCTTATATCCTGCCACTTTGCTGAATTCATTTATTAGCTCTAATAGCTTCTTTGTAGACCCTTTTGGGTCTGCTAGGTATAGAATCATATCATCTGCAAACAGGGATAATTTAAGTTCTTCTTTTCCTATTTTTATGCCTTTAATTTCTTTTGTCTGTCTAATTGCTCTGGCCAGTGTTTCGAGGACTATGTTGAACAGAAGTGGTGAGAGAGGGCATCCCTGTCTTGTACCCGATCTTAGTGGGAATGCCTTCAATTTTTGTCCATTCAGAATGATGCTGGCCTGTGGCTTATCATAGATGGCTTTTACAATGTTGAGGTATGATCCAGTTATCCCTAAATTTTCTAGAGTTTTGAACATAAAGGGATGCTGTACTTTGTCGAATGCTTTTTCTGCATCTATCGAGATGATCATATGGTTCTTATTTTTAAGTCTATTGATGTGGTGAATAACATTTATTGATCTCCGTATATTGAACCAGCCTTGCCTCCCAGGGATGAATCCTACTTGATCATGGTGTATAATTTTTTTGATATGTATTTGAATCCGATTCGCCAGAATTTTATTGAGGATTTTTGCGTCAAGGTTCATTAGAGATATTGGTCTGTAGTTTTCTTTCTTTGAAGTGTCTTTGTCTGGTTTCAGAATCAGGGTGATGTTGGCCTCGTAGAATGAATTTGGAAGTTCTCCCTCTTTTTCTATTTCCTGAAATAGGTTGAAAAGTATTGGTGTTAGTTCCACTTTAAAGGTTTTGTAAAACTCTGCTGTATACCCATCCTGTCCTGGGCTTTTCTTAGTTGGTAATCTTTTGATGGTTTCTTCTATTTCCTCAATTGATATTGGTCTGTTTAGGTTGTCTATATCCTCCTGACTCAATCTGGGCAGATTATATGACTTAAGAAATTTATCGATGCCTTCACTATCTTCTATTTTATTGGAGTATAAGGATTCAAAATAATTTCTGATTATCTTCTGTATTTCTGAAGTGTCTGTTGTGATATTGCCTTTTTCATCCCGTATGCTAGTAATTTGGGTTCTCTCTCTTCTTCTCTTCGTTAGCATGGCTAAGGGTCTGTCAATTTTATTTATTTTTTCAAAAAATCAACTTTTATTTTTGTCGATTTTTTCAATTGTTTCTTTGGTTTCAATTTCATTAATTTCAGCTCTGATTTTAATTATTTCTTGCCTTCTACTTCTTTTGCTGTTGTTTTTGCTCTTCTTTTTCTAGGATTTTGAGATGAAGTATGAGATCATTTATTTGTTGGTTTTTTCTTTTTTTGAGGAATGAACTCCAAGCAATGAATTTTCCTCTTAGAACTGCTTTCAATGTGTCCCATAGATTTCGATATGTTGTGTCTGTGTTTTCATTTGACTCTAGGAAGTTTTTAATTTCCTCCTTATTGTCTTCTAGAACCCATTGATCATTAAGCAACCTATTGTTCATTCTCCAGGTGATGCTTGATTTTTCCTTCCTTCTTTTATCATTGATTTTCAGTTTCATTCCATTATGATCAGATAAGATGCATGGTATTATCTCTACCCCTTTATATTGTCTAAGAGTTGCCCTGTGACATAATATATGGTCTATTTTTGAGAAGGTTCCATGTGCTGCTGAGAAAAAAGTGTAACTACTTGATGTTGGGTGGTATAGTCTATATATGTCAATTAAGTCTAGGTTATTAATTATGTTATTGAGTTCTATAGTTTCCTTATTTAACTTTTGTTTGGAAGATCTGTCCAGTGGTGAGAGAGGTGTATTGAAGTCTCCCATGATTACTGTATGGTGGTCTATTAGACTCTTGAACTTGAGGAGCGTTTGCTTGATGAACATAGCAGCACCGTTGTTTGGGGCATATATATTTATGATTGTTATGTCTTGTTGGTGTATGGTTCCCTTGAGCAGTATGAAGTGTCCTTCTTTATCCCTTTTGATTAACTTTGGCTTGAAATCTATTTTATTAGATATGAGTATGGACACTCCTGCTTGTTTCCGCAGTCCATATGAGTGGTATGATTTTTCCCAGCCTTTCACCTTCAGTCTATGAATATCTTTTCCTATCAGATGCGTGTCCTGTAGGCAGCATATTGTTGGGTCTTGTTTTGTGATCCATTCTACTAGCCTGTGTCTCTTAATTGGTGAGTTTAAGCCATTAACATTTAAGGTTATTATTGAGATATGATTTGTTCTTCCAGCCATATTTGTTTATTGATGTTACTAAAGCTGATTTGTTATCCTCTTTGACTACTTTCCCCCCTTTACTGTCCTACCTCCCATTGTTGGTTTTCAATGTTTTTTTCCATTTCCTCTTCCTGTAATGTTTTGCCAAGGATTTTTTGAAGAGATGGTTTTCTAGCTGCGAATTCCTTTAACTTTTGTTTATCGTGGAAGGTTTTAATTTCATCTTCTATCCTGAAGCTTAATTTCGCCGGATACACAATTCTTGGTTGGAACCCATTTTCTTTCAGTGTTTGAAATATGTTATTCCAGGATCTTCTAGCTTTCAGAGTCTGTGTTGAGAGATCAGCTGTTATCCTGATTGGTTTACCCCTAAATGTAATCTGCTTTCTTTCTCTTGCAGCTTTTAAAATTCTCTCCTTATTCTGTATGTTGGACATCTTCATTATAATGTGTCTAGGTGTGGATCTCTTATGATTTTGCACATTCAGAGTCCTGTAGGCTTCTAGGATTTGGGATTCTGTCTCATTCTTCAAGTCTGGGAAGTTTTCTCGTATTATTTCTCTGAATAGACTATTTATTCCTTTGGTATGGAGCTCTGTGCCTTCCTGTATCCCAATGACTCTTCAATTTGGTCTTTTACTATTGTCCCATAATTCTTGAATGTTCTGCTCATGGTTTCTTAACAGACTTGCTGAGCTGTCTATGTTCTTTTCCAGTTGAAATACTTTGTCTTCATTGTCTGATGTTCTCTCTTCTAAGTGATCTAATCTGCTGGTAGTATTCTCAATTGAGTTTTTAAGTTGGTTTATTTTTTCCTGCATTTCTAGGATTTCTATTTGTTTGTTTTTTATTACCTCTATCTCCCTGTGAAATTGATCTTTTACTTCCTGGATTTGTTTGTCAATGTGATCTTTCATTGTCTGATTTTGCTGTCTCATGTCTTCCTTGAGACTCCAGATCATCTGAAGCATATATATCCTGAACTCTTTATCTGATATTCCATCTGTTGCAGCTATTACCTCTTCTAAAGTTGAGTTGACCTGCATTGCTTGTGATCCTTTCTTTCCTTGTCTTTTCATACTGCACGCGCTTCTGTCTGCTTGGTGCAACTGTTGTGTTTTTGAAATTTACCCCCTATTTATTTATATTGCTCTTGTATAGTTGGGAAGCCTCCCTTGCAGGGCGGGTAGTGGCTGTGCTCCTCCTCTAATTAGGGTGGTCTGTCTACCACGCTGATCAGTCGCAGGTCTGCCCCCCCTGTGGGCACGGGTGGCGGCTCTGCTCTGCCCCCACTCCAATTGTGGTAACGTAACTACCATGCCCTGGGGTCGTTGGTCCTGATCTGGATGTGGGTGGCGGCTCTGCTGGGTCCCCACTCCAATTGTTGTGATGTGTCTACCACGCTGGCAGGCCTCTAGGCCAGTGGGTCGCAGTTCTGCACAGCCCCCACTCCCAATGGGGGTACCTGACTGCCTCTCCAACGGGTCGCTGGGCCCCCTCCGGACCCGGGCGGCAACCCTGCTCCGCCCCCACTCCAACCAGTGTGACGCGACTGCCTCGGTGTTACGTGTCCACCATGCTGGCAAGCTACCTGGCCTGTCTTGCCAGTGGGCCGCAGGTCTGCCTGCCCTGCTTGCTCAGATGGCAGCTCTGCACAGCCCCTACTCCAAATGAGGTTACTTGGCTACCGCGCCGCGGGGTCGCTGGTCCTATTCTAGGCGTGGGCGTCTACTCTCTTCAGCCCTAGCTGCCTTTGGTGTGTCATGATACCACGCCGGCGGGTCACTTGGCCTGCTCTGGGCGCAGGTGGAAGCTCCACTCTGCCCCACAGCACCCAGCAGGAGCCTGACTGAGAAGCAGTCACCGCTGGTTCCCTAGCCTTGGGCCTAAGCAGCTTCGGTAGCCAGAACCCCGCCTCTCAGATCCTGTTACTCTTTCCGCTGGGAGCTGGCTCCAGCGAGCGACCCCCACGGGTTCCCCAGCCCCAGGCGAAAACTATTCCAGGAGTCAGAACCCAGTCACCCCTAGCTCAGCGTATGCTCCACTTGGAACTGGCCTCCACCGGCAGTCTCCGCAGTTTCCTCAGACCTGGGCCAGGTTAGCCCCGGGAACCAGAATCCAGCTGCTCAGTGCCCGGCGCACGCCTTGCCAGGCACGAGCCTCTAGGAGTATTCTCCACAAGATCCCCAGTCCCGAGCCTGAGCAATAAATCTGTCTGCTAGATGCAGGCAAATACCAGCCTGAAATCACCTGTTCCGTAGCTGAATGAGCTGAGATCAGTAGAACATGGGGATGATTACATCATCTCTCCGAAATGGCGGCTGCTGTCCTCCTCTGTGGTCCGACCAGTGTCTGGAACCAAACTGGACCGCTTCTCTCCTCTGTCTCAAAGCTGGAACTCAGCCCTAAGCGCTGCCAAAGTCCTAGCGCCAAACCGCTAGAGGCAGTTCACAGACTCAGGCCTGCGGGGCCCAGTCCAGCAGCCGCCGTGACCGGCGGGATTGTGTCCCTGCTCCGCGTTGCTCCGAACCGGCTGGAGGGGGGTGGGGTGGTAGGAGTGTGGATCGTAGCGCTGAACCGCCAGAGGCAGTTCGCAGACTCAGCCCTGCGGGGCCCAGTCCAGCTGCCGCCGTGACCGGCGGGATTGTGTCCCTGATCTGCGTTGCCGAGATTCAGTCGCCTGGGACAAACTGACCCCTCACACAGACTTACTAGTTATCGGCAGGTCTCCTTTCAGTGGAATATTGTTAGAAGATCCTCCGCAGGTCCCATGCAAGTGTATTTATGTGTCTCTATGATCCTGTTACTGCGGAGGTATAGAAAATGCTGCTTGCTCACCGGCCGCCATGTTGGATCCCCTGTTGAATTCTTGATAATTATCATTCTGACTGGAGTGAGATGAAATCTCATTATAGTTTTGATTTGTATTTCCATATATTTATTAGTCATTTGTGTTTTATCTTTTGAGAAATGTCTATTTAGTTCTTTTGTCCATTTCTTGGGTGGGTTTTCAGTTTTTTTGGTATTAAACTTTTTGAGTTCTTTACATATTCTGGATATTAATCCCCTGACAGAGTAATAGCTGGAAAAGATTTTCTCCCACTTTATAGGCTCATTCTTCATGCTCTTCATTTTTTCCTTTGCTGTGCAAAAAGTTTTTAATATGATTCCTTA
Organism: Urocitellus parryii; assembly: GCF_045843805.1. Classification (NCBI taxonomy): domain Eukaryota; kingdom Metazoa; phylum Chordata; class Mammalia; order Rodentia; family Sciuridae; genus Urocitellus; species Urocitellus parryii. Next base: position 53,556,744 of record NC_135531.1, read on the forward strand.
TTGTCTATTGATTATTCATTTTCTTTCCTTCTGTTGAGATCCTGTTAAGGAAGTCAGTGTATGTGCCAATATGTTAGTGTCTTCACCAATATATTAGTACATATTAGAATTATCTTCTAGCAGTTGCAAAGTTTCTGATCTAATTCTTGAGTCTTTGATCCACTTTAGTTTGACTTTTTGCAGCATGAGAGATAGGGATCTATTTCCTTTCTATATATGAATATCCAATTTTCCCAGCACCATTTTTCAAAGAGGCTATCTTTTATCCAACATATATTTTTGGCATATTTGTCAAATATCTATGTTACTTCTATTCTGTTCCATTGGTCTTACTGTCTTTTTTTGATGACAATATCATGATGATTTTTTTTAAACTATAGCTCTGTAATATAATTTTGGAGCAGGTTTGGGATGCCTCCAGCATCACTCTTCTTAAGATTGCTTTGGCTATTCTGGGTCTCTTAGGCTTCCAAATTAAATTTTAGGACTTTTTCCCCATAGTTCTGTGAAGAAAATGACTGGTATTTTTGTAGGGATTCCACTGAATGTGTATAATACTTTAGGTAATATGGACATTTTGACAATATTAATTCTGCCTACCCAAGAACCTTGGAGGTTTTTCCATATCTAAGATCTTCTTCAATTTCTTTCTTCAGTCTTCTATTTCATTGTTGACATCTTCTTTTATTTCCTTGGTTGGATTAATTCCCATGTGTTTTATTATTTTGAGATTATTGTGAGTCTGATACTTTTACTGATTTCTTTCTTAGCAGAACCATTATTAGAGTATAGAAAAGCTATTGATTTATGAATGTTGATCTTATATCCTGATACTTTGCTAAATTGATGTATTAACTAAAGTTTGTGGGTCTTCTAGATATAGGATCATGTCATCAGAAAATAGAGATAATTTGAATTCTTCTTTTCCTATTTGTATTCCTTTAATTTCCTTTTCTTGCCTGATTGCCCTGGCTAGAGTTTTAAGAACTATATTGAATAGAAGAGGTGAGAGTGAGAGTGAATATCCTTGTCTTATTACTGATTTTAGAGGAAATGCTTTCAGTTTTTCTCCATTCAGTATGATGTTGGTTTTGGCGTTGTCGTAAGTAGACTTTATAATGTCGAGGTAAGTTCCTTCTATCCCTAGTTTCTCCCATGTTTTTAGTATGTATAAGTGTTTGCTTTGTTCAAAAGTCTTTTTTGCATCTATTGAGATGATCATGATTCTTGTCCTTGATTCTATTTATGTGGTGAGTTACATTTATTGATTTGCCTATGTTGAGCTAACCTTGCATTTCAGGGACGAAATCCACTTGATTATGGTGTACTATGTTCTTAGTGTGATTTTTGAATGCAGTTTACTAATATTTTTATTGAGGATTAAAAAAATTGATTCACTCTTTGATGGGCACTGTGGTTGTTTCCGTATCTTGGCTATTGTGAATACTGCAGCAATGAATATGAGAGTTCAGATGTCTTCTTGGCATCTGAGTGTATCTATTATGGTTTGGATATGAGGTGTCCCCCATGTGTGAGATAATGCAAAAAGGTTCAGAGGAGAAATGATTGGATTGTGAGAGTCTTATGCCAATCAGAGAATTGATCCCTTGATAGGGATTAACTGAGTGGTAACTGAAGCCAGGAAGGGTGTGGCTGGAGGAGATAGGCATTGGGGGCATGGCTTTCAGTATATATTTTGTATCTGTCAAATGGAGTCTCTCTGCTTTCTGATCATCTTGTGAGCCACTTCCCTCTGCCACACTGCTCTTCTTTTTTTCTTCTTTCTTTCTCTCTTTCTCTTTCTTTCTTTCTTTGGTACTAGAGATTGAATTCAGGGGCACTCAATCACTGAGCCACATCCCCAGCCCTATTTTGTATTTTATTTATAGTCATGGTTTCACTTAGTTGCTAAGCATCTTGCTTTTGCTGAGGCTGGCTTTGAACTCACAACCCTTCTGCCTCAGTTTCCAGAGCCACGGGGATGGAGATTACAGGTGTGCACCACTGCACCTGGATGCCACACTATTCTGCCATGATGTTCTGCCTTACCTGGATCCCCAAGGAATGGAACCAACTGACTATGAACTGGGACATCTAAAACCATGAGTCCCCAAATAAACTTTTCCTCCTCTACAACTGTTGTGGTTGAGTCTTTTAATCACAGTAGAAAAAAAAAGCTGACAAAACAATATCTAATGCCTTTGGATATTGTTAGAGTTTGGATGTGATTTATCCCCCATGGCTTAATGTATTAGAAGCTCCATACTTACTGTGGAGGTGTTGAGGTCTTGGAAACTTTAAGAGGTGAGGCCTGGCACCATGATGGTATCTGCCATGCGACCCTCATCAGAAGCTGAACTGGAAGGGCTGCCTGAATTTGGAATTTCATTGTTCAAAATTTTGAGCTAAATCAACTTCTTTTCTTTATAAACTACCCAGATTTAGGCATTTTCTTTTTGTAGCAAAAGAAAATTAAGACAGAGATATATATACAGAAGTGAAATCGCTGGAGCAACATCCCATTCATTTATATATGAAATTTAGAGACAGGGTCTTGCTAAATTGCTTAGGGTCTCACTAAATTGCCAAGGCTGGCTTTGAATTTAGGATCCTTCTGTCTCAGCCTCCCAAGCTGCTGGGATTATAGGCATGCATCATCATAATGGGCTCATTTTTAGTTTTTTGACAATCTTCTGTACTGTTTTTCAAGCTAGTCATAATAATTTATAATACCATCAATAGTGTATAAGTGTACTTTTTTCTACATCCTCACCAATACTTGTTATCATTAATTTTGGTGATAACCAATCTAACAATGTGGGAAGTGATATCTTTTTGTTGTTTAAATTTACATTTCTCTGATGATTAGAGATATCAGACATTTTGTTCTTTTCATGTATCTTCTTTTGAGAAATGTCTGTTCAGGTCTTTTGCCCACTTTTAAATAGGGCTATTAGTTTTCTTGGCACTGGGTATTTTAAATTCCTTATATATTTGTATATTAGCCCTTTATCATGGGTATGAGCAAACTCAATCTATGGGTTGTCTGTTCACAATGTTAATTGGTTTCTTTGTTGTGCAGAATTTTTTAGTTTGATACAATCCCCCCTCCTTTTTTTCTATTTTAGCATTCATTGCCTGTTTTGAAGTCTTATGCAAAAATTCACCAGCTAGACAAATGTCCTGGAGCTGTTTCATCAAGTTTTCTTCCAGTATTTTTAAAGCTTCAGGTCTCACATTGAAGTCTGTAATTATTTTGAGTTGATCCTGATATAAGTGATGAGAGAAGGGTCTATTTTCATTCTTTTGTATGTGAATATCCAGTTCTACCAACACCATTTATAAAGAGACTTTTTTTTACATGTTGTGTGTTATTGGCATCATTTTCAAAATTCAAATGAATGCAAATGTGGGATTTTTTTCTGGAAACTCTATCCTCATTCTTTGTGTCTATTTTTATGCCAGTATCATGCTATTCAGATTACTATAGTTTGGTAATATATTTTAAAATCAAATAGTATGATGCTTTCAACTTTTTTTTGTTATTCTTTGTTCTTTTTGCTAAAGATGGCTTTGGCCAAATAGGGTCTTTTTATTTCATATGAATTTTAGAATGGTTTTTTCTGTTTCTGTGAAGAATAAAATTAGAAACTTGATAGTAATTACATTGTATCTGTAGATTGCTTGGATACTATGGACATTTTAGGGATATTAATTCTTCTAATCCACATTTTTTTTATCCATTCATCTATTGAAGGGCATCTAGGTTGGTTCCACAGTCTAGCTATTGTGAATTGTGCCGCTATAATCATTGATGTGACCGTATCCCTATAGTGCGCTCTTTTAAGGTCCTCAGGGAGTAGTCCGAGAAGGGCTATAGCTGGGTCAAATGGTGATTCCATTCCCAGCTTTCCCAGGAATCTCCATACTGCTTTCCAAATTGGCCTCACCATTTTGCAGTCCCACCAGCAGTGTACAAGTTTACCCTTTTCCCCACATCCTCACCAACACTTATTGTTGTTTGACTTCATAATGGCTGCCATTCTTACTGGAGTGAGATGGTATCTTAGGGTGGTTTTGATTTGCATTTCTCTGATTGCTAATGATGGTGAGCATTTTTTCATGTACTTGTTGATTGATTGTATGTCCTCCTCTGAGAAATGTCTGTTCAGGTCCTTGGCCCATTTGTTGATTGGATTATTTGTTATCTTATTATTTAATTTTTTGAGTTCTTTGTACATTCTGGATATACAATGGAGTATTATGCAGCACTAATAAATGACAAAATCATAGAATTTGGAGGGAAATGGATGGCATTAGAGCAGATTATGCTAAGTGAAGCTAGCCAAGCCCTGAAAAACAAATGCCAAATGTCTCCTTTGATATAAAGAGAGCAACTAAGAACAAAACAGGAAGGAAGAGCATGAGGAAAAGACTAACTGTAAACAAAGACAAATGGGGGGAGAGAAAGGGAGAGAGAAGGGAAAGGATATGCAAATGGTAGGAGACCTTCAATGATACACAAAAGTATAAGAGGTTATGATGGACAAGGGGGAGGGGGGAAAAAGGGAGAGAATTGAACAACAGCAGAGGAGGCAGAGAGGGAAGGTGGGAGGGGAGGGGAGGGGGGATAGTATCGGTTAGGAAAGGTAGCAGATCAAGACAGTCACTAATATGCCATTATGTAAAAATGTGAGTATGTAACAGATGTGATTCTGCTATCTGTATTTGGGGTAGAAATGGAAGTTCAAAACCCAATAGAGTCAAATGTATGAAAGATGATTTATCAAGAGCTCTGTAATGTTTGGAACAATCAAAAATAAAAAAAATAAATAAAATAAAAAATAAATAAAAAAATTCTTCTAATCCATAATCATGGGATACCTTTTCATTTATTTGTACCATCTTTAGTTTCTTTCATCAGTATTTTATAGTTTTCACTATACAGATCTTTCACCTTTTTGGTTAAATTTACTCCTAAATATTTTAATATTTTGGATGCTATTATCAGTGGAATTTTCTTTCTTAATTACTTTTTCAGATAGTTTATTGTTAGTTTACATAAAATAATTTATATAAGTTGATTTTTTTATCATATAACTTTGTCAAAAAATTTTTTTTACCAATTCAACCCTTGTTTTTTGGTAGAATTTTTTTAAAATGTTAAGATCATGTGATCAAACAGAGACAATTTCACCCTTTTTCCTATTTTGATGACTTCTTTCTTTCTTGTGTTTCCTTGTACTTTCAGTACTATGTTGAACAAAACTATGGAGAAGATTTCATCTTGTTCTGCATTTAAAGGAAAGGCTTTCAATTTCTCACAATTGAGTATGATATTAAATTGTGGTATTCTTATATATGCCCTCTATTGCATTGAGGAGCATTCCTTCTATACTATTTTTTTGTCATAAAAGGATGTTAAATTCTGTCAAATTCTTTTTTTTTTTGCAACTAATGAGATGATCATATGGTTTTTAGCATTCATTCTGTAAATCAATTTATTGATTTTCATATATTGAAACATCTTTGCATACCAGGGATACATACTACTTGATTATAGTGAATGATCCTTTGCACTGTTTAATTTTGGTTGGTTTTTATTTTGTTGAGGACTTTTTGCATCTATGTTTATTAGGGTTATTGGCTTCCATTGTCTGGCTTTAGTATCAGGGTTTGTAATATAATAATACTGGCTTTGTAAAATACATTTGAAAGTATTCCTTCTTTTCAAAAATTTGGAAGAGTTTAAGAAGGATTTGTCTTAGTTTCTCTCTAAATGTTTGGTAAAATTCATCTGTGAAGGCATCTGGTTTGGACTTTTCTTTGATGAGAGAATTTTAATTACTAATCTAATCTTCTTATTCATTATTGATCTGTCCAGACTTCCTATTTCTCCATGATTCAGTCTTATAGGTTTATATGTTTCTAGAAATTTACTCATTTCTAAGTTGTACCTTTTACTAGCATATAGTTGTTTGTAGAGGTTTTATATGATTTTTTTTGTTGCCATTTATAGTTTTTATATCTGCTCTGATCTTTATTTCTTTCCTTTTTCTAACTTTAGGCTTAGTTTGGTCTTCTTTCAGTCCTTTAGAATGTAAAGTTAGATTTATTTTTTTTCTTCTTTTTTGACACAATCATTTCTATGATAAATCACCCCCTTGGGATTGCTTTTGCTCCATCCTGCAAGCTTTGGTATGTTGTGTTTTCACTTTCTTTTGTCTCAAGATATTTTTAAATTTATATGTTTTTTTTACCCAAATAGTTGTTTATGAGCATATTGTTTAATTTTAACATAGTTGTTAAATTTCCATGATTCATTTTTTTTATTCCTCTCTAGTTTCATTTCACTGTGGTTAGAAAAAATATTTTGTATGATTTTGATTGTTTCATGGCCTAAGATATGGTTTGTTCTGGAGAATACTCTCTTTATATTTGAGAAGAATGTGTATTCTGTTGCTTTGGGGTAGAATGTCTATAAAAACTGCTAGTTTCATTTAATCTTAAGTGTGGTTAAAATCTAGTATTTCCCCATTCATTTTCTGTCTAGATTATCTGTCCATTAGTGAAGTGGGGAATTAAAATCCCTTCCTAATATTGCATTGCTGACTATGTCTCCCTTCATATTTCTAGTTTGCTTTATATATTTAGGTACTCATCCCAATTTCTAATATGCTTCCTTTCGTTAGAGAAATGACCCCTTAGAGAGACTTGCCTATTGTAATAGAACTTTTCAGAGTGTGCGCTACAAAGGGATGCAAAATACCTAAAGAAAGGTTGACTCTTCTCCCTGCTGCATCCATAGCAGATATTTGTTTTCATGTGGCTTCACAATCTGCCTTAATAATCTTGTTGTATCAATCATTAAAAATCTATGATAGGGGCTGCGATTGTGGCTCAGCAGTAAAGCATTCGCCTTGCACGTGTGAGGCCCTGGGTTTGATCCTCAGCACCACATAAACATAAATAAATAAAATAAAGATATAAAAAAAATCGATGAGACAGCACACATTAGAACACAGTGTAGGCTTTGATAGAAAGTGGTGCTGAGTTGAAATCCCTTATCTAGTACTCCCAGGTTGTGTGACTTTATCTGGGGCTTAAGCATCCCTGTGTGTAAAAGGAGGATAATACCTACCCCATGAAGATGGGGGAGAATGAATAAAATAAGCACATCTGATTCACATATATAGATGGTGTCCTATAATGTAAGTGTTCTCTCTTTCCCTAGTTTTAGTGATCTGACCAAAGAAGTTTTGACAATTAAATCCCAAATAGATAGTGAAACATTTACTCAAAAATAGTTATTTTTGTTTAATGATTTTTTTAGAAAAGTATTTCCAGGTTCAGGAGTATACTTCTCAGTGGCTTATGGATGAGACTCCCAAGGCGTACCTGAAAGTGAACTCAGAGCCATTTGGGTAGAGAATTTCAAGACACTGGATACCAGGGGCATGTCTGGAAGAATTAGGCTTTGGGGGAGCACATGGGGAAAAGCACATTTGGACAAAGGCCAGAGAAGATCTGAAGCATGGGGCCCATGGCAGGTGTTTGTTTTGTCTGGGAGATGCCGAAATGTTTGACCTAAAAATTCTCATGTCCTGACACTCCCAAGGAAACAGGTGGGGCAATCGAAGTATTTACTTTAATTTTTTTTTCCAAAAAAATCCAACCAACCCCACCTCCTCACCCCCCCCCAAAAAAAAGAAAGGAAAAAAAATGATTTCAGAAGATTTCCATCTCATCAATATTAAAAGAAAAGGAATGAGATCCTTCACAAAAGAGATTTTTTTCAACTTTGTTCATTAGGAATGTTGGTCTATATATATTTTTCTCCAGCAAACTCCATTCAAAAACAAATCTAAAACTTAATACAACTTGAAAAAATGGATTGTATTCAAGGTTTGCAAGGTTAGTTCATCATATGTACATCAATAAATATAATTTATCATTTAAATAGAATTAAGGACAAAAATCATATGACCATCTCAATGAATATGGAATAGGCCTTTGATAAAATACAGTACCCATTCATGTTCAAAAACACTGTAGAAAATGGGGATCAAAGAAACTTAACATTATAAATACTATATATTACAAACCCAAAGCCAGCATCATACTATATGAAGAAAAATAGAAAATATCTCTTCTAAAATCAGAAACAAGACAAAGATATCCACACTCAGCATTTCTTTTCAATGATTTTCAAAATTCTATCAGAGCAACAAACAAAACAAACATACTTAATAGCATAAAATAAACAACCCAATTAGTAAATGGGAAAAAGAACTAAATAGACATCTCTCAAAAGAAGAAATAAGTGACCAAGAAATATATGAAAAAATGTTCAATATCTATAGCAGTCAAGGAAATGTGAATCAAACCTACATTAAGATTTCATCTTACTCCAGTCAAAATGGCAATTATAAAGACTACAAATAATAATAAATGCTGGTGAGAATATGATGAGAAAGCTCTATTGATACATTGTTGGTAAGACTGAAAATCAGTAACACCACTCTGCAATGTGGAGATTCCTTAAAAGACTAGGAATGGAACCAATAAATGGCCCAGCTATCCCACTCCTTGGTATTTATTCAAAAGAATTAAAATCAGCATACTGTAGTGATACAGCCAATTCAATGTTTATATCAGCAAGATTCTCAATAGCCAAATTATGAAATTATCCCTGATATCCCTCAATAGATGAACAGAAGAAAAATGTAAAATATATACTAAGTGGTGTTTTACTTAGCCATAAAGAATGGAATTATGGCATTTTGTGGTAAATGCATAGAACTAGAGTACATCATGCTAAGTGAAATAAAGCAACACACAGAAAGTAAAATTTTAGGTGTTTTCTCTCTCTGAGAAAAAAAAAAAAAGAAATCCTTCCCAAAAGAGGAACAACTCTTTCTTACAGAAGAATTTTAATTACCATATGTAGATATTCCTCTCTCCAGGAAGTGGAGTTTAAATCTCTTCCTACCTTGAACATGGACTAGATTATGCACCCAATAATAGAGAATGGAAGGGGGGAAAATGTCTTGACAGTGGAGAAAGCTGGTAAGCACCACCTTAAACAAAGAATCAAGGTTAACCTCATCAGTGATGTCACGGTGCTATCATGTCCTCCTGATAACATGTGTGTCAATGGGGAGGGAACTGCTTCTTTAACCCACAACCCCAGTCCAACCACGAGAAAATGCTAGACAAGCCTAAAAGAAGAAGTGTCTATGAAATACCAGATCTGCTTTCTTGAACTCTGTCAAGGTCATAAGAACCAAAAAGACATAGAAGCTGTCACACTTTAGAGACTAAGAGAACAACAACAACAAAAAAACTAATGCAGTATGGCACCCTAGAGTCAATCTTGGCATAGAAAAAGGACACTAATGTGGAAACTTGTGAAATACGAAGAAACTGAGTGTAGTTAATGGTATTGTAATGATGTCAGTTTGTTAGTTTAGACAAATTAACTAGGGTAATGGAAGATGTTAACAATGTTGAAGTCTGGGTGAGCAGACTATTTTCTGGGAACTCTATTCTCTCTGCAGCTTTTTAAAAATGATAAATCAAATATTTATTCAAAATAAAAATTTATTTAAAAGAGTGTTCATTCACCTCTAAGAATTGTAGTAGACAGTATCCATCATTCAACTTCAGCCCAGCCCACATTCACCTGGTGGAATAATGGTGTTATGGTTTGGATCTAGAATGTCTTCCAAAGACTCATGTGTTAAGAACTTGGTTCCCAATAGAGCAATGTCCAGAGGTGGGGCTTTTGGGAGTGATTGGATCTTGAGGACTCTGATCTCATCCATGGACTAGTCTGTTGACAGATAGGTAATTTGATGGCATTATTGGGAGATGGTGGAAAATGTAAAGGGGGGGCATAGTTGAAGGAAGTAGGTCACCAGGGGCATAACACAGAGGGTGTATTTTGTCCTTCTTCCTTCCTTGTTCTCTGTGCTTCCTGGCTGCCATGAGGTACACAGCATTCTTCTGCCAGGCCCTTCTTCCATGATATTCTACCTCAACTTCTGACCCAGAAACATTGGAGCCAGCTGACCATGAACTGAAGCCTGAACCAAAATAAATCTTTCCTCTTTTAAGATTTTTTTTCCTCAGGCATTTTGTTACTGAAACTGAACACTGGCAAACACAAATGGGATGGCGTTGTCCAAGTCTGGAATGCTGATTTGGGGCTCTTTTCCATGAGATCCCTAAGATGCCAATTCTTACAGTCAAAAGCAATTTGATCCTAGAGGGCACATAAGTGACAATTCCTCTGAATATTAAGGTATGAATTTCAAAGAAAATAAGACTTAGAGGAAGAGACAGGGAAATTACTTATGGCATGTTTATAACCTGAAAGAGCATGAAATAAAAAACAAATGACATATAGAAAATGCCTATAATGTATTTAAGGAAGTATTCTTAAACAGATCTTGGAGACTACCATACTCTGGGGTAGAACATTCATCTGTAAAACCTCCCTTTAGCAAGCACGTAGGAGGCACTTCATAAAACTGGCCCCAAATGAAATAAAATGTAAAGTGTTATCACCTGAATTTACTCTTGCAGAGAGAGCCTTGGACGTTTTCATTAAATTTGTTATCTCAGCTATTTGATTTATGATGGAAAAGTAGCACAAGACATAGATCTGGCCATATGCCATGTTTCGTTCATTCAGAGGTCCGAGGAAAAGAAGAAAAATGTTGATTTTGGTACACAAGAACCTTTAGCTCCTGAAATAGTATACAAAAACATAACTGCAAGTACTTTCTACAGTTATGATTTTGCTCCAGGCAAAAACAATGAGTTCTTTCCTAATTAACTTATGTATCCTTCAGTTAGCCCCAGTATATTTTAGGGAAGCAAGATGAAGGAAAAAGAACTGTACCATTGCTGTTCCAAAGGAAAAGTAAACATCAGGAAATATACTCGCACCTCTTTCAAAAGCCACAGTTCTCTGTCTCATTAGGATTCTTATTGTTGAGAAATTGTTTTGAAAGTGATTAATTACATGAAACTCTAGGTTATATAAAATTTGAGAGTAATTTAGAAATACCATTTATATAGGATAAAGGTATAAAATAGAGCCAAATTTGGAAAGAAAGGGACCAGAATTTGGGATAGGGTTGGTCTTTTCTAGATGCCGTATTCCACATTCTGCTGCAAATTTGATTTTGGAATCTGGACCTCCAAATTATTGAAGGGTATATTTGTTAAGGTGGGAGATTAGGACATATTTTATTTAATAGTTTGCTTGCTCAATTTATAATTTAGACATATGGTGTGTGGGCTTCTATTTGTAATCTTGCCCAAGGCTCTGAAAATATTCAAGGCAGGCCTGTTTCTGTGCATAGTTAAATGGAGAACATGTTGGGCTGTTGGCCATTATCTGTCCCTCACCTGAAATGCAATGTCCTCAAGATGACAGCTGTCCCTCTGCCTCTGGGGCACATAACTTCCTTAACCTCCTGAGAGTCCTGAGTAGAGGGTATCTCTGCTGCCACAGTGGAGAACTTACCTTTGGTTTTGTCTACTGAGGTTTCCCTTTGTCCCCCTTAAATCCCCTTCCCACTCCTCTCCATCTATGCATTATCCAGAATTCTACTTCTCCCATGGACCTCTCCTCAATTATGTGAATCTCTTCTTTAGAAATGTGACATGGTTACCTGCACTTGTGGGTTCCCATAGGTGGTTTGCCTCCTTGTAGGGACTCTTGAGTGCAGTTCTGGTATGATGCTGTGGGTAAACAGTGGCTCCTGAATTAAGGTCTGCATAACCCAAACTCCAGATGCTCTTTCAGTACATGCAACATAGTATTTTTACCCTCAAATGGATAAGTAGAAATATCCTGTTTTAAAATCCACTTAAATTTTAGGATACTAGAGCAAGGCTGAGAGATGTGCTTAATAGGTATAAATAGATGGTTGTCCATTAATCCTTTTCTGTTCACCAATCCTATTGATTCATTAATAAAGCCATACTTCTATGCTTTTTCTTCTTTTTTTTTTTGGTCCTGGAGATTGAACCTAGGGGCTCTTAACCATTGAGCCACATCCCCAGCCCTTTTTAATATTTTATTTAGAGATAGAGTCTCATTAAGTGCCTTAGGGCCTCACTAAGTTGCTGAGGCTGGTTTTGAATTCACGATCCTCTTGCCTCAGCCTCCGGAGCCACTGGGATCATGGGTGTATCCCACCATGCCTGGAATGTACTTTTTTTCTCTAGGTTTATCTGAATGTTTTCTGTTTGTCATCTCAATCACTTGTATGCATCAAAAGCTCTTTCTGGCAAGAAAGAGTTCAAGTAACCCCATAAGGTACCCAAATCCTGTATTCACATCCTAATCAAGAGATTCATGGTCTCTGGAGGACCATTTTTTCCTTTCCAGTCATGCATGAGACCCCAGATCTCCTCTTTCCCATAGTTTCTCTCAGTTTTTTGTTTTTATTTTTCAAAATCTATTAAAGAACTGGTTTTTCATTTTTCAGGCCTGAGCCAAAATCCACAGGAAATGATGTTCATGTTAGAAAAGATTCTTTCTTTTTTCTAGTTCCTCCCAACACTGTCTTGTTTTCCTTCGGTGAAGTAATAAAGGTTTTATTGTTTCTACTAATTCTTTTTCACAAGTTTGCTTTTATAAAGATAATGTATTTCTTTAAAAAAAAACAGTTTTATTGGGATATAATTGATAAAAGGATTGTGTACAATTTAATGAGTTTGAACATATACACACCTGTGATACTCACCAAGATCAAGGGTAATAAACACATCAAACATTCCTCTTGGTTGGGATACACAGAGTTGTCCATGTGTATGTGTGTGAACTCTCAATATGAGATCTTCAGTCTGAACAAATTTTGAAGTTCTCAATATCATATCAATAACTTTAGATAGTATGTTGTACAGTAGATAGCTAGAACTTATTTACCTATCATAACTGAGACATTACACCCATTGGAAAATGTGATTGTTCAATATATATATATATATATATATATATATATATATATATTGTGCTTACTAATGTTTGCTTTTGAAAATAAGGTCACTGTGACTACAAGAGAACATACCCATAGGTTAGTAAAATGTATCAAAGTTTTTAAAACAGTGACCAGAAATGGGTTCATTGTAAAACTTTCCTAACAGATATTTTTGATTTCATATAATTCAAGATTTATTTATATTCTCTCTTGTACTTTCTTTTACTTGACTCATTCATGGCTTCATTTATTCATTCAACAAATATATATTAAGCATCTACTATGTCAAGTTGTATTCTAGATGCTGAGGTTTAGCAGTGACTGCACAGACAATAATTATTGCCTTTGTGAAGTTTCCATTTTAATGAATCCATACCATGAAACTAAACAGGCCAAATATGTTCTGTGTTAGATGGTGACTAGTGTAATGAAGAAAGATAAAACAGGAAACATGATAAAAAAGATAAAACAGGACATGCTGGAGGTAGGGGGGAAAGTTCCACTTCATATAAGATGATCAGGGAAGGCCTTCCAGCAGAGGAGGTATTTGAGCAAAGATAGGTGGAGATGAAGATGGAGCAAAGAAAAGGCCTAGGGCACAGTCAATGCAGAATCCTTCATGAAGCAGCCCTAGTGCAGTAACTGTGAACTATGGTCCCTTCTAGATCCCAAATGTGCTCTTGCATCTACTCTAAGCAGTCCTTTCCTCGTGTATGTGCACATGCTTGTAAACCCTTCTCCTACACCGGACTCTCTAGCTTTGAGACCACTTCTGTTTTCCTTTCTTTCTCTTTTCATGTCTTTCTTTTTCTTTTCTCTTGTTACTTTGTCAGTGAACCACAGAATGGTGGTAATTTTGGGAAATAAGTATGAGAATTGAAGTGTACATAAAGTGTTTTTCAAGAAAAAAAGAAGAAAATCAGAAGTTTTGATTATGAAGAGTCACCATGAGAAATTAATGCTATCCATTTTTAAAGCTCTTAAAAATATACAAAGCAGGGGCTGGGGTTGTAGCTCAGTGGCAGAGTGCTTGCCTTGCACAAGTGAGGCCCTGGGTTCGAACCTTAGCACCACATAAAAATAAACAAAACAAATAAACTAAAGACATTCTGTACAACTACAAAAAATTAAAAAAAAATAGATACAAAACAGAATGTGCAATGTCACTCATTCCTACCTAATAGTTCTGATTCAAACGTTTCCCTAAGGAGAAGCATCAAGTTGAATAAAATCCCATTTGGGTAATGTGTAATTAGTATTCTTATAAGACTATGGTCTAACCTGGAAACTGAGCTGTTGTTGAAGAAATAATTTTGGTATAATATAGTTGAAGTTTAATAAATGAGAAGTGGCTTTTAAGAAGGTGACATCATCTGCTTTTTTTATTATCTTACAGCAGAAAGGTGGTGCACAGAAGCAGGCAGTGAGTACTGTTATTAAGGGTGCTCCAATGTGGCTTTAAAACAATTTTGTTTCTAGCTCATGAGATGGATAATTGAGATTAACAGTGCAAAGAATGATTCCTGGCACCACTCAGTAACATCCGTCACACTCTTTGATAAGTGCTTCTTTGCTAGGTATTGTGAGGAGTTGAGTAACATTCTATCTACAAAGTGGGCAAGGAAAATGGGAAAGTGTACAGAAAATGCAATATGCACAGCTACATCTATGTTTCCATCATCCTGAGAGCTAAATAATTGTTGCTGGTGGGAACAGAATGAATAACGGGAGCCAAGTGGGGTCAGTCAATAACCACCCAGAATAAATTGCTAATCAGAAGCAGAGCTAGCGCCGGCTGATAAATAACAAGGTTACCTGATCTGAAGAAAGAACCTGCTTTCCCTCATGTTGGTAATTACATCAATACAGAAAAAGAGCTTGGTTTTCACTGAGTTACAGCTAGATGATGTTGTAAATCAATTACATGTTCTGAGGCACCCTCTCCTAGAGTCGCCTGGCTGGAGTATAAATAGCAACAGATCTCAGTTTGCATTGCCTGAGTAGCTTGATGATTGTCTTTGTGGCTACAGTGTGTTTGTCAAGGAAGCTTGGGTTCAAGTTCAGGTAGAGCAGTATTTTCAGAATTTATTATGCACATCAATTACCTGGGGATCTTGTTAAAATGCAAATTTTTATTCAATAAATGTAGGGAGGGGTTTGAGTTTCTGAGTTTCTAATAAGTTCCCAGGTGTTGCTGATGCTACTGATCCGTAGAATATACTTGATTAGAAGAAATACTTGGTGCATGGCGAGCCTGAGGGACTGAGACCTGAAAGAAGTGGAATTAGAAGTAAGAAGTGTGTGGATTTAGGAGTGATGTGAGCAAAATGACTAACTGGAGGTGTCTGATGCTCACCCTCCACACAAAAAAAGACCCACACAAAAATGAATAACTATGTTTTGACCATAGTGATGAGAGGCAAGCAAAATGTTGTAGAGCACAGAAACACAGGATGACCACATAGAGGAGGGAAGGAAACACCTTTTTCCATACCCCACCTCCTGAGTTGGGATCTTCTGAAATCAGAAAAGATTTCTCTCTGCAGGAAAAACAGAGGCCCATAGGCCCACAGGCCTACCTGCAGTCCTCACAGGCTCAGAGCACAGCTTGGGAGGCTGCCTGAAGTTCACAGGGTACCACTATTCCAGAAAATGAAACCAAAATGTGACCTACTTCTTGTGGCCCATGTTGCTATTGCACTGTACCATCTTGAAACAGGAGCTACTCTAAAGTGTGCCTGGCCCATGAGCCCAGTAGCTACTATATCCCTTCATTTCTGAGGCTCTGCTGTCATTGAATCATGCTCACACACATGGTAGTGTGCCACCTTTCTGCCAAGCAACTCCTTGGGAATAAACCATAAGTCAGCACTCCATCTTCTCACTCTGGTTCCTGCTGTGCCTCAGTTTCTTGGAGCCTGTGCTCAGAGAAGTAATCACATCCTTGGGTGCCTGGAACAGACTGATGCCCTGCTCCCAGGTACAGGAACTTTAGTCCAGGGGAGAAACTGTAGTTCCTGTGGCTAAGCGCTGCTGCACACTACTCCTAGGAACTAGGAGCACTGGCGCAATGGAGCTGTGTTTGATCAGGTAGAGCCGTTGTACCTCCCAGTGCGTAAACCAACTCAGTGCCCCATACTCCCAGGAATTGCAGTTTTGGACTAGGGGAGGCAGACAGGACCTTAATTTCTGAGCCCACATGATATACTGCCCTCTGGATATCAGAAATGCTTGCCCAGGCACCTGAACTGATATGACAATCCTTAAGTGCAAGAAAACCATGCCTTGTCTGCCCTCTGGAATGGTTACAGAGCACTTCCTTCCTGAATATAGACCACTCCTTTGGAATCTAAGATACTGAGGTACTCTTCTTTCCTGAGGGGTTGGACCACTGCTCTCTGGGGCCCAAGTCTCAAAACTCACCCTTTCTCCCAGGTGGGGGGGGCATGCCCTGGTTCCCAGGATGGGAGTCACAGCTATATACTTGCCTTCTAGGTCGAACAACTAGAGCGACCTCACAGTTACAGTTCTACTGTAGCTGCTTCAAGGTCATATCAACTGGCACCAAGAGGAGACCCTCAGCTAAGTCTTTGTACTGGAGATAACGAGGACAGGAGGATCCCTGAAGACCTTGCCACTAATAAACCTAACAACCTAAACTGCCACCACAACTGCCACAAAATACTGCAGCTATGTCACAGAGACTCTCACAATCCCCACTGACAGTGATCACAGCATAGAAGATGCATAGAGATTACTCCACTGAGCCCATCCACACCATAACCACTGCACCCTGTCCAAATGACACTTTAGGTCATATCTACAGGTAAAAATCTTTCCCTGTAAAAGTCACTCTGTAAATTTGGAAGAGCCAATTGTTTTACTAGATATGCAGAAATTAACACAGGAACAAAATAAATATGAAAAAGCAAGGAAATATGACATCACCAAAGGAACAGAATGATTCTCCTTATAACTGACACCAGAGAAGTGAAAAATTGTGAATTGCCTGAACAGGAATTCAAAATAATGATCTTAAAGTAACTAAAGGAAACTCAGTAAGATAAAAGATAATACAGACAGACAGTCCAATGAAATCAAGAAAACAAGACATGTCCTACATGAGAAATTCCAACAGAGATAGATATGAAAAAAGAACTAAATGGAAATATTGAATATGAAGAATTTGATGAATGAAATAAAAATTTAACAGAAGAGCTTCAGTAGCAGACTAGATCAAGCAGAAAAAAAATCCACTCAATTTGAAGATGTTCTTTTGAAGTAACTCAGTCTAAGAGAAACAAAGAAAAAAAAAAGAAAGAAAAAGTGAAGAAAGCTTACAAGACTATGGGACACCATTAAGTGAACACATTTTTGCATTATGGGATTCCAGAGGGGAAAAATGGAAAGATTATATAATGAAATACTAACTGAAAAGTCTTGGGAAAGAAATGGACACCCAGGACTGTGAAGTTCAAATGTTCTTCAAAAGGCTCCATTCTCAGAAGTCCTCACTAAAGTAAATTATAATTAAAATGCCAAAAGTCAAATGCAAAGAGAGAAGTTTAAAAGCAGCAAGAGAAAAGTTTCAAGTCATGTATAAGGGAATCCTCGTCTGACCATCAGCATATTTCTTAGCAGATACTAAAAGGTAAGGAGAGAAAGAATGATAAATTCAAAGTGCTATGGGTAAAAAACCAAAAACAAAGAGACAAAAATCATTATATCAGAAAGCCTATCCTTCAGGAATGAAACAGAAAGAGTTTTTCCCATACAAGGAAAAGTAGAGGGAATTCATTACCACCAGACCTACCTAACAAGAAGTACTTGAGAGAGTTCTCTAACCAGAACAAAAGGGTGATGATTACTTAAAACATGAAAGTATAAAATTAACCAGTAGAAGTAAGTTTATAGTCAAATTCACAATACTCCTCTGCTGTAATTGTCATAGGTAAATCTTTTGAAAAATAACTCCAATATTGTTAAAGAATACACAGTATAAAAAGATGTGATGTGTAATAAAAAATTCCATTACAGAAATGGGGGAAACATAAAATCTAGAGTATAAGCAACTAAAGTTTGTTATCAGTTGAAATAGTCTACTGTGATTATAAAATGTTTTATGTAAGCCCTATGGTATCACAAAGGCAAAATCTACAACAAATAAACAACAAAGGGAAAGGAATCAAATTTTAGTACTACAGAAACTCATCAAATGACAAAGGTATGCAATCAAAGAAGAAGAAAGCAACAAAGAATCTATCAAGAAATATGCAGAAGGCAAGTAACAAAATAGCAGAAGTAAGCCCTCACCTATCAATAATAAGCTTGAGGGCAAATAAATTAAACCCTCTAATCAAAAGACATACAGTCCACAAATGGATTAAAAAAACTCAAGCTCCATCTACACACTTCCTACAAGAAGTGTGTAGATGGAGCATTTTAGCACTATAAACACAATAGGATGAAGGTTAATGGATGGAAGAAGTGCAAATAGTAACCAAGAAAGAGAAAGAGTGTTTATTATATCAGACAAAAAATACATCAAGTCAAAAGCTGTTACCAGAGACAAAGAAGGCAATTATTTAATGATAAACTGGCCAAGAGGACATAACAATTACAAATATGTATCTAATACACAGTATATAAATATACAAGGCAAATATTAAAGGTCATGAAGGAAGAAATAGATAAAAACCTGATAATAACAGAGGACATCAACACTCCATCTTCACTAATGGATAGATCAACCAGGCAGGAAGTTAATAAGGAAATACTGCACTTGAACTATACCTTAAACCAAATGGACCTAACAGACCTTTGTAAGTTTTCTGTTCAAATTAGAAGAATATACATTTTTTTGTAGCATATATGAAATCATCTCTAGGATAGACCATATGTTAGGACACAAAACAAACTTTTTTTTAAAGAGAGAGAGAGAGAGAATTTTAATATTTATTTTTTAGTTTTCAGCGGACACAACATCTTTGTTTGTATGTGGTGCTGAGGATCAAACCCAGGCCGCACGCATGCCAGGTGAGTGCACTACCGCTTGAGCCACATCCCCAGCCCCAAAAAAGAGAAGGCTCTAATAAATAAAATTATGAATGAAAATAAAGGCATAGCACTAGATGCCTCAGAACTAAAAAGGATCATAAGGGAATATTATGAATAATTATATGGCAATAATTGGTAATATGTAGGAAGTGGATAAATTTATAGAAAATATAACCTACCAAGATTGAATCAGGAAGAAATAGAAAGCTTGAAAAGATAAATAGTAAATATGGAGAATCAGATCCAACATGGCGGCGGGCGCGGAGAGATCAAGTCTGTGACCTCTTCAGCTGTGCGGGCATAGGGACTCATAAACTGTCTAAATGCTGTTTGCTCAGGATCACTAGGCAATGCTGAGCTGACGTGGATATGGGGAGAACAGTCTGGGTCTCTCAGAACACACACCGAGCCCGGATCAGCTGAATTCAAGCTCCCGTTGGCCTGCTTCTCGCAGACAAACTGCTGTGACTCAGCACTAAAGGATCCCACTGAAACAACTGGTCGGCCCTTCTGATCCTACGGAGGTTAATGCCAACCGAGCCTTCATAGGCTGTGGCCACAGGATTGAAACGGGGCTTGGGAGAGACAGTCAGGACCCACCTGTTGCATTGGTCACCTGGCAAAGGGAACAAACTGTCACCATTTGCATGGGATACCACCATGGCAGAGAACTGATGTCAGCAGAATGCAGCGGAGGAGATAACTTAATTGAAACCAGCGGCAACAGGTGTGTAATCCCCTAGCCTTCCCTCTCCACACACCAGGGAAACCTTAAGGGCCCCTCCCCAGCTCTCCCATGAGTGCGATAGCCAGACCAAGGGAATAAGGAGTGGCGCGGAACTCCCGGCTACCGCTCCCACCAGTGCTGACAACTGAGGTCTCTTGCACCAGCTACCGGGGGCGTGGCTACCGGAGGGCAAGCAAAATTTGCTGAGGGTTCTCAGCCCCAAGCGCTACAAACCTAGGGTCTGAGGGAATGGCAAACAGGGAGAGTGTGCCCAGTCGTTCATGAAAACAGGGCTCCCGGGAGCAGCAGACCTGGTGTGTAGCCAGTATTGTGGTGAGCGTCACCAGTGAGCAGGGCCTGGCTTGAGGAAAAGTGGGGAAGTGAGTAGACACAAGAGAAGGCCCTAGGCACTAAGGATTGGAGACCCGCCCAGTCTGGGAGGAGGAGCTGCTGCACAGTGATTGGTTCCTGCTTATTGAGAGGAGAAGCTTGGCCCGGTGGGCACAGCTCCACCTACTGGAAGAGAAGTTAATCAAACTCTAAGACTGCATTTATTAATTTTGTTTTAAATTTGTTTTTTTATTTTCATTTTTTTTCTTGTTGTTTTTAAAATTCTTAAAATTTTTTTAAATTTAAATTTTTATTTTTTTATAATTTTTAAATTTTTTTTCTTTTTTTATTTTCTATTTTTTTCTTTTGTCTTTTCATTTCTTTTCAATTTTCTTATTCCCCCTTCCTTGAATTCTACCTGCTTACTCTCATTCTCTTTAGTGACTTCTTCCCTTCCCTTCTAATATCTTTCCTCCCAAGCATCAAATAAATTTATAGGAGTAAACAGTAACTCAGCAGTCAAACAGAACAAGAAGTAACATGAGCAGCATGAAAAAGCAAGGAAGAAAAGGAGTACAAACAATGCAGGACAGCCTAAATATTCAGGAGGACCTAGATTCATCAGAAAAATGGTCAAATAAAGAACTCAAGGAATACCTTAGACAGATGGAATGGAACCTTAAAGAGGATATGAGACAGCAAATTCAAACAGTGAAAGAACACATTGAAAATGAATTACATAAACAGATAAAAGAGGAAGTTAAGCATCTTTATCAGGAGATAGAGATTATAAAAAATCAAACAATAATTCTAGAAATGAAGGAAACTATAAACCAAATTAAAAACTCAAATGAGAGTATCACTAACAGAGTGGAGCAAGTAGAAGCCAAAACGTCAGATAATGAAGACAAAATATATCATCTTGAAAAGAGTCTAGCCAACTCAGAAAGGCTAGTGAAAAATCACCAGAAAAACATCCAAGAGATATGGGATAACATAAAAAACTAAACTTAAGAGTCATCAGGATAGAGGAAGGTATAGAGATTCAAACCAAGGGAATGAGTAACCTGCTAAATGAAATAATTACAGATAACTTTCCAGAAATAAAAAAGGAAATGGATATACAAATTGTAGATGCATACAGGACACCCAGCATACAAAATCACAGTAGACCAACGCCAAGACACATTGTTATGAAGATATCTAATATACAGAACAAAGAGAAAATATTAAAAACTACAAGAGAAAGGAGGCAGATTACATTCAGGGGTAAACCAATAAGGTTAACAAGGGATTTTTCATCACAGATGCAGAAAGCGTGAAGATCCTGAAACAATGTATTTCAAACATTGAAAGACAATGGATGCCAACCAAGAATTCTGTATCCAGCAAAATTAAGCTTCAGATACGACAACGAAATAAAAATCTTTCATGATAAACAAAAGTTAAAAGAATTTGCAGCCAGAAAACCAGCATTGCAAAGCATCTTGAGCAAAACACTACACGAGGAAGAAACGAAATACAATAACCAAAACCATCAGTGGAAAGTGCCTCAGTAAAGGCAGAGGGCAGGGGTAAAGGTAATCATGGAGAAACAAACTAAATTAAAAAAAAAAGATAAACAATCAAACATGGCTGGAAGTACAAACCATATATCAATAGTAACTCTAAACGTTAATGTCTTAAACTCTCCAATAAAGCGACATATGCTGGTAACATGGATTAAAAAAACAAATCCAACAATATGCTGCCTCCAGGAGACACATCTGATTGGAAAAGACATACACAGGCTCAAGGTGAAAGGTTGGGAAAAAATATACCATGCACATGGTCCTCGTAAGCAAGCAGGGGTGGCCATCCTCATATCGAATAAAATCAACTTCAAGACTAAGTTAATCAAAAAGGATAAGGAACGACATTATATACTGTTAAAAGGAACCATTCACCAACAAGACATAACAATTATCAATATTTATGTACCAAATAATGGTGCTGCGACGTTCATAAAACAAATTCTCCTCAAGTTCAAGAGTCAAATAGACCACAACACAATAATTATGGGTGACTTCAACACACCTCTCTCACCATTGGACAGATCCTCCAAACAAAAGTTGAATAAAGAAACTATGGAACTCAATACCACAATCAATAACCTAGACTTAACTGACATATATAGAATATATCAACCATCATCAAGTGGATATACTTTTTTCTCAGCAGCACATGGATCCTTCTCAAAAATAGACCATATATTATGCCATAGGGCAACCCTCAGTAAATATAAAGGGGTGGAGATAATAACATGAATTTTATCTGATCATAATGGAATGAAACTGGAAATCAATGATAAAAGAAGGAAGGAAAAATCCTACATCACATGGAAAATGAACAATATGTTACTGAATGATCAATGGGTTACAGAAGACATAAAGGAGGAAATAAAAAAATTCTTAGAGATAAATGAAAATATGGAAACAACATATCGGAATCTATGGGACACAATGAAAGCAGTTTTAAGAGGGAAATTCATCACCTGGAGGTTATTCCTCAAAAAAAGAAAAAAACAACAAATAAATGAGCTCACACTTCATCTCAAAGCCCTAGAAAAGGAAGAGCAAAACAACAGCAATTGTAGCAGAAGGCAAGAAATAATTAAAATCAGAGCAGAAATCAACAAAATTGAAACAAAAGAAACTATTGAAAAAATTAACAAAACTAAAAGTTGGTTCTTCAAAAAAATAAATAAGATCGACAGACCCTTAGCCATGCTAATGAAGAGAAGAAGAGAGAGAACTCAAATTACTAACATACAGGATAAAAAATGCAATATCACAACAGATGCTACAGAAATACAGAAGACAATTAGAAATTATTTTGAAAACCTATATTCCAATAAAATAGAAGATAGTGAAGACATTGATAAATTTCTTAAGTCATATGATTTGCCCAGACTGATTCAGGAGGATAATTTGAACAGACCAATATCAATGGATGAAATACAAGAAGCAATCAAAAGACTACCAACCAAGAAAAGCCCAGGACCGGATGGGTATACAGCAGAGTTTTACAAAACCTTTAAAGAAGAATTAATACCAATACTTTTCAAGCTTTTTCAGGAAATAGAAAAAGAGGGAGCTCTTCCAAATTCATTCTATGAGGCCAACATCACCCTGATTCCAAAACCATACAAAGACACCTCAAAGAAAGAAAACTACAGACCAATATCTCTAATGAACCTAGATGCAAAAATCCTCAATAAAATTCTGGCGAATCAGATACAAAAACACATCAAAAAAATTGTGCACCATGATCAAGTAGGATTCATTCCTGGGATGCAAGGATGGTTCAATATATGGAAATCAATAAATGTTATTCACCACATCAATAGACTCAAAGATAAGAACCATATGATCATCTCAATAGACACAGAAAAAGCATTCGACAAAGTATAGCATCCCTTTATGTTCAAAACATTAGAAAAACTAGGGATAACAGGAAGTTACATCCGCATTGTAAAAGCTATCTATGCTAAGCCTCAGGCTAGCATCATTCTGAATGGAGAAAAATTGAAGGCATTCCCTCTAGAATCTGGAACAAGACAGGGATGCCCTCTATCAGCACTTCTATTCAATATAGTTCTCAAAATACTGGCCAGAGCAATTAGAGAGATGAAAGAAATTAAAGGCATAAAAATAGGAAAAGAAGAACTTAAATTATCACAATTTGCGGGTGACATGATTCTATACCTAGAAGACCCAAAAGGGTCTACAAAAAAACTACTAGAACTAATAAATGAACTCAGCAAAGTGGCAGGATATAAAATCAACACGCATAAATCAAAGGCATTTCTGTATATCAGTGACAAAACTTCTGAAAAGGAAATAAGGAAAAACACTCCATTCACAATATCCTCAAAAAAAAAATATTTGGGAATCAACCTAAGAAAAGAGGTGAAAGATTTATACAATAAAAACTACAGAATCCTAAAGAGAGAAGTAGAAGAAGATCTTAGAAGATGGAAAAATATACCCTGCTCATGGATAGGCAGAACTAACATCATCAAAATGGCGATATTACCAAAAGTTCTCTATAGGTTTAATGCAATGCCAATCAAAATCCCAAAGGCATTTCTTGTAGAAATAGATAAAGCAATCATGAAATTCATATGGAAAAATAAAAGACCCAGAATAGCAAAAGCAATTCTAAGCAGGAAGTGTGAATCAGGCGGTATAGTGATACCAGATTTCAAACTATATTACAGAGCAATAGTGACCAAAACAGCATGGTACTGGTACCAAAACAGGCGGGTGGACCAATGGTACAGAATAGAGGACACAGAAACCAATGCACAAAACTAAAACTATCTTATATTTGATAAAGGGGCTAAAAGCATGCAATGGAGGAAGGATAGCATCTTCAACAAATGGTGTTGGGAAAACTGGAAATCCATATGCAACAAAATGAAACTGAATCCCCTCCTCTCGCCATCCACAAAAGTTAACTCAAAATGGATCAAGGAGCTTGATTTCAAATCAGAGACTCTGCGTATGATAGAAGAAAAAGTTGGCTCCGATCTACATATTGTGGGGTTGGGCCCCAAATTCCTTAATAGGACACCCATAGCACAAAAGTTAATAACAAGAATCAACAAATGGGACTTACTTAAACTAAAAAGTTTTTTCTCAGCAAGAGAAACAATAAGAGAGGTAAATAGGGAGCCTACATCATGGGAACAAATTTTTACTCCTCACACTTCAGATAGAGCCCTAATATCCAGAGTATACAAAGAACTCAAAAAATCAGACAATAAGATAACAAATAATCCAATCAACAAATGGGCCAAGGACCTGAACAGACACTTCTCAGAGGAGGACATACAATCAATCAACAAGTACATGAAAAAATGCTCACCATCTCTAGCAGTCAGAGAAATGCAAATCAAAACCACTCTAAGATACCATCTCACTCCGGTAAGATTGGCAGCCACTATGAAGTCAAACAACAAGAAGTGTTGGCGAGGATGTGGGGAAAAGGGTACTCTTGTACATTGCTGGTGGGACTGCAAATTGGTGCGGCCAATTTGGAAAGCAGTATGGATATTCCTGGGAAAGCTGAGAATGGAACCACCCATTTGCCCCAGCTATTGCCCTTCTCGGACTATTCCCTTAAGACCTTAAAAGAGCGTAGTACTACAGGGATACTGCCACATCGATGTTCATAGCAGCACAATTCACTATAGCTAGACTGTGGAACCAACCCAGATGCCCTTCAATATATGAATGGATAAAAAAATGTGGCATTTATACACCATGGAGTATTAGGCAGCACTAAAAAATGACAAAATCATGGAATTTGCAGGGAAATGGATGGCACTAGAGCAGATTATGCTAAGTGAAGCTAGCCAATCCCTAAAAAACAAATGCCAAATGTCTTCTTTGATATAATGAGAGCAACTAAGAACAGAGCAGGGAGGAAGAGCAGGAGGAAAAGATTAACATTAAACAGAGACATGAGGTGGGAGGGAAAGGGAGAGAAAAGGGAAATTGCATGGAAATGGAAGGAGACCCTCATTGTTATACAAAATTATATATAAGAGGTTGTGAGGGGAATGGGAAAATAAACAAGGAGAGAAATGAATTACAGTAGATGGGGTAGAGAGGGAAGACAGGAGGGGAGGGGCCGGGGGATAGTTGAGGATAGGAAAGGCAGCAGAATACAACAGTTACTAATATGGCATTATGTAAAAATGTGGATGTGTAACCGATGTGATTCTGCAATCTGTATTTTGGGTAAAAATGGGAGTTCATAACCCACTTGAATCTAATGTATGAAATATGTCATGAGCTTTGTAATGTTTTGAACAACCAATAAAAAAATAGCAAATATGGAGATCAAAGAAGTTATTAAAACTTCCTAATATCCCAACAAAGTCCCAGACCATCAGATGGCTTCATGGCTAATTCTAGTAAACATTCAAAGAAGAATTATCACCAATTCTTCTTAAACACTTAAAAAATGGAGCATATGGAATACTTTCAAAAGAGTTCACAGGGTCTGTATCACCTTAAATACCTAAGGATAACACAACAAAAGAAAACTACAGTCCAATATCTTTAAAGGCACTGATGTAAAAATTTTCAAATAAAATACCAGCAATACAATTCAACAACATATTAGCAAGATTATATATTATGAACAACTGAGATTTATCTCTGGCATGCAAGGCTGGTTTAATATATGCAAATCAATCAATGTGATGCATCATAGTATCAAAATGACAGATATAAACATGTGATCCGCTCAACACACACACACACACACACATACACACACAAGCTTGACAAAATTCCGAATCCTTTATTCACAAAAGTCTTTTTTCTTCTCTTAACAATTTTAATTGGTGCATTCTAGTTTGCATAATCTCCTGGGCATGGTGGCACATGCATGTAATCCCAGTGGCTCAGAAAGATGGAGAGGAAGATCAAGAGTTCAAAGCCAGCCTCAGCAAAGGCGAGGAGCTATTCAACTTAGTGAGGCCCTGTCTCTAAATAAAATACAAAATAGGGCTGAGAATATGACTCATTGCCCCTGAGTTAAATCCCTGGTATCCCTGCAAAATAAGTAAGCAAGTAAATAAATAAATAAATAAATATTGCATGATCTCACTTATATGTAGAATCTGAAAAAAAAACAGTTTTAAATTATATAGAGAGAGAATAAAACAGTGGTTATGGCGAGGCAAGGCGGTGGGAGATGTGTTCCAATGATGTGAAGGGACAGGGAGCACGAGCAAGTCAAGAGATTAAATGCACAACATGAGGATTATAGGTGATAAAATTGTATTTTATTAAGAATTTTTATTTAATTAGATTTTACCGGTTCTTGCCTCAAAAAGTAACCATATGAGATGATAAATATGTTAACTTGCCTCTCTATAGTAACCATTTTACTATCTATATGTAAACATCATGTAAACCTCAATTTTATACAATAAAGTTGACTTAAAAAAACAGGGTGTGGATTTCACTTTTCTCTCCAGTCTGCTCGCTTTCAAAACAAATGTTTATTTTCTCTTCTGCATGGTTGCCTGTTTATTCCCTTCTATCCACACCCTTACACCCACCAGGCCAAGAGAATTCTGATCCAATTGCTCTGGGACTGGGCCCTGGTATTGATATTCTAAACTGTTCCCCAGATAATCGAGACACACAGATACTTGAGATAGATACACTGATATATCATCTTTTAAAAAAGTCTTACAATTATCTTTGAAATAGTTCCAATTCAACACACAGAGTACTATATACAATTAAATTCTTAATGGTGATTTTTAAATAATAAACAACATCTAATGCATTGCCTGACTTCAGATATTCCGTAAGAAGCAGGGTGGTTGAATGTAGTATGGAGTATTACACAGGATCCTGGGCACCTAAAATAGCTTCTTAATTGAACTCTTTCTGCAGAGACTTGCTTTACTCTGCGGTCTGTTCTGTAGGTTTTAGAGCTGGTGGCTCTGGTATCACTGGGTGCTCCTTTAAGATGCAGAATCTAGTTCTAAGCCCCAGACCTTCCAAGCCAGAATCTGCATTTCCACAGGGCTCTGCTTTCACCTTTGAAGACCAACGTTTTCAATCGCATGTTTCCATATCACTCTGAATATCGCTGTAGTCTTTCTTGCCTCCAGACCTTCAGCTCAGGGCTCATATGACTCTGCAGAGGACAATGCAGGGATTCTATACAGGGCACTCTCCCTCTCTGTGTCCCTTCTTTACTTTGCAGTGGTAGGGTAACATCCTTCATCTTATGAAGTCATACACTGTTGGGTGGCAATTATTATCTTAGGAAGTCCAGTCCTGGTTTGATTAAATGGCTTTAGACTCTGTACTGACACCTGAATGGCAGGATGGGTCGTTGGGGAAGGGGTAACCCTGAAATTCTCCTTAGGTTGACTGGGTCTGTCTGACTGGTGGTGGTTCCCGTGGAGATCTTGAGTTCTCCTGGTGAGGCTCCTGCTCAGAGACGGCCTCCACATTCCCACACGGGGGCCACATGGACCTCTGCTGCACCTTTCTAGAGCATCCTCTTGACAGCCCAGACTTCATAAACCTCCTGATGGATGAATGGAAGTGTCTGTATTCAAAGTGAACATGCCACAGGCAGCCCAGACCATTTTCCCCCCTTCAACTTCCTGTCATTTGTGGTGTTCTCTCTGTAAACCGCAGGGTTCAGCAGTAACTAGTGGCTGTTTACAGAGCTCTGGCTGTAATTAAGTCAAATTGGATCTGCTCTCATAGTAGGGTGAGGAAATATACTGACATCTATTATGTCCAAGCTGGAAGGGTGTGGGGTGGGGTGGGGAATAAAGTCTTTCTTGCCAGATTGGATACATGTTCAAGCTGGGGAACACATGAAGGAAGAAACTCTTTTGTGGATGAAAGGAGATTGCTAGTGAGAATCAGAGCTGCCTGAGTGTCTGGTGTGGAGGTGAGGAAGAGAGGAGCACAGAGGCCAGACCTCTGTGGCTGGGATGAGAAGGACATGTAGAAATGGAAGGGACTCACTGGAGTGATGAGGCCACATGGTAGGCAGACTTAGTGGGCAGTATCAGTACTCTCTGTGTGAATGTTCCAGAAATATCCCATCCTAAGAGGTGACAGTCCCCTATCTTCCTCCCTTGTCCCTATCACAGAACCCTGGTCTTGCTTCTTTTCGTAGAATAGATCATGTTCTGACGTCTTCATTTTTCTTTATTTACTTGTTTGCTTACCCTTCCCCACTGTAATTCAAGTTTCTTGGGAACAGAGTTTGACTTCTTTTGCTCATTGTTATACTCTTAGTGCTTGGTGCTATGACTAGAAAATGTTAAGAGATGCATGACTTTGCTGTGAGCTGCCATAACAAATTGTCATAAAACATCAGAAATTCACTGTCTCATGGTTCGGGAGGCCACAAGTCCCCAAATCAAGAAGTCACCCACCATGTTTTCTTCTGGAAGTTTCAAGGTGCACTCTGGCCCATGCCTCTTTTTCCATCTCTGGTAGCTCCTGGAGACTCTGAGGATTCATTCTTTGGCTATTAGTTGTATCACTCCAACCTCTGCCTCCATTGGCATGTGGCCACATTCCCCACATGTCATCTCCTGTATGTCATCTCCTTTTCTTACAATGACATCAGTCATTGGACTTAGAATCCCCCTATTCCACTATGACCTCATCTTAACTAATTACATCTGGGGAAACCCTATTTTTAAATGAGGTCAAATTCTGAGGTAGCAGGAGGACATGGAATTTGTGAGGATATTATGCAACCCAGTATAGCTGCTCAACAAACATTGAACAATAAATGAGTCATCAGAGGTTTCTTTTGGAAGTGGCTACCTTTGATTCTAAATCATCTAGGGGAAGCCCAACCTTGTTGGTTGAGGATAAAGCCCCATTGTTCTCAAGAATATTCAGTAGGAAGACACTGGTGAGTAGATATTGTTCTTTACCATGGGAATCTGGGTGGATTTCTATATAGAGGCAGCTATTATTGTTAGCCAACCTACCCATGAGCCACTGGGGTTCTGACCCTGGACCCAGCAGTGGGCTTCTTTATAAGCTGAGAGGGATGGGGGGTTACCAGTACAGAAAGATACCCAATAAAAGGAGAGCATTTGAGAAATATTTGGCTAAAATTTGTTTTGCAAAAACAACCAAATCATCATCAAGGAAAAAATGGGAATTTAGTTGAATTTCCTAATACTTATATTATGGCTTAAGATGATTTTAATTTGAATTTTATATGAGCTGAGGGTACTGTAATGTTCTTAAGTGCTCTCCAATATTTTTAATATAGGTCTTACCAAATCTCAATATTTCTGAATTAGGTGGGAGGCAGGGGAGTTATCTGCTCTTTCTAAATTTCTGGCAGTTTCTGTTTAGTTGAAAGTGTAAGTTGATTACTCAAGTCTAAATATTGGTATGTACAAGATAAAGCTGAGTCAGGTTCAGGACAATGGAGAGTCAAGGGACTCTGTCTGATGATTCGGGAGTCACCTTTCTTGAAGTCAGAGTTGCATCTCTGAGTGTTGTTGACCAGAAAGGCCAACCAACAACTTGGAACAACTAGAAATCTGCGCTCAAGTGAAGATGCTCAAAGACCTTGGGCTCTCTGAAGTCAACATAGAGAAGTCAGATCCCCCTTCTACCCGCAGCAACTTGGTGACCTGAGAAGATGGAGGTGCAAGCTAGTCACCTCCCTGAGGACGGTCCTGGTCTGTGGGTCCTTGGGTGGGTAGTGTTTGGAAGCCTGTTTAAGGGTTTTTTTCTATAGGGTTAGCACCTTGAATCTCTCCTTGCCTGTCTAGTCTGTATAACTTGGTCTCAGCTATTCTTGAGGATGTCAATGCTTAGGGAGAAGTAGTTTAGAAAGCAGCAACAACATCCCTGACGAATGGTTGTGAGTTGGCAAGAAATGACTCATGAAAAGACACAAGTGATTGAGAATAAAAAAGGCTGGCTGAAGTGGTGGGTCAGTTAGGATGATGTATAAAAATCCCCAGAGACATTCAGAGGTAATGAGGGAAGAAAATTCCCCAAGATTGAACTGGTCTCTTTGAAGTTCTGCAGAATAGGTTCTCAGAGGTTATCAAAAGCGGCAGTAACTTATGACCACTTCAGCAATGGGATATTTGGATTGTACACTTGAATTCATATTCTTCCAAAGTTGCTGGCTTTTAACTTTTGATATATTCTGATTCAAAATGTCTGCTCTTGGTACCATTTTTTTTTCTCTCTCACCATTTTTTCTCTCACCATTATTCACTGACCATGGCTGATTTACTTCCCCAGTTGATCTGTGTGTTACTTATAAAGTGCCACATCAACAATCACTAAACCAGCAAAGTGCGGTTGTGCTGTGGAGGCCTGACAGCCAGATGAAACAGCGCTGTGTGTGGGACTCATGTGGGACTGGGGCTTGGCCAAGTCCTGAAAGGCAGGCAATGATGTTTACTCACAGAAGTGCTGGCTGTGGTAAGGTATTGCGTGAAGAGTAATTAGCTCATGATCTTTAAAGAGTTTCTTAATTCAGAATAGATGGATTTGTTTTTATGTAAGTAACAGACAACTGTCCTATTTTTCAGTGTTCTCTGGAAATGAATGCTTCAAAGTATGTCCCCTTAGAAAATAACCGGAAATTGCCACACTTTTGCATTGTGTGATTATCATCCTAATGAGAAAAGTGGAAACAGGGAAAAAGTAGTGTGACCAGTGGTCCCCTTCCTTAATGTGAGGAGGTTGCACGTCGACTGAGGTCCTTGCATGTGCAGAGGCCTCTGTGGGCACCTCATAAATCCCAAGAACTTCCTCTGCTTCTAAGTCAGTGATGTTTTGGCCCCTTAGCAGAACTTTGTGTTGAGCTTGAACTTTCTGTGGGCTCTGATAACAGCTGGGGATTCCTCTCTCCTTGTTTTCCTGCCACCCACAGCTTCCCAAGAGGCAGGATGAAAGAGAACATTGCCGCTTTGCCTTACTTTTCTGTTTTTGATTTTCTCCTTTTCCTTTGTTTAAAATAAGCAAACACACAAAATATAACTCATGCCCTTCTGGACCTAGTTTTCTTACCTGGTGTTTCCCCCCCTTCATTGCCCTATGCCATTTTCCTGCTGACTTTCTTCTTAGTTCTGAATTCTCTTCTCTCCCCTTGTATTGGTTAGGATTTGAGTTTGAGTGTTTCAAAGCGGAAAAAAATAGCAGTGGCTCAAATGAATTAAAAGTTTTTTTTTTCTCCCTCATAAAACAATGTGCTGCTAGGTAATCAGAGAGAGATGGAGCTTTTGGGTCCATGAGGGGATCCAGGGATCCATGTCCTTTCAGCTTGTCCTGCTATCCTCCAAGGTTGTTGCTTTTGTGCCTTTGGTCAATGCTAATGTCTCATGACCCCTACATTGGAAGACTCTCCCAAGGGAAGGAAGGAGGAAGAAGTGGAGATAAAATACAATCTGGTGGGTCTTGGGAATGGCACTCATCAATTTCACTCATGTCCATTTGGATCAACTAGGAGCAAGAGAAGTTGTAGAAAGAAGTTTCTAGTTAGTGGTCAAGTGCTCAGCTGAAACTCAAGGGGCTCTTATCAAAGGGAGAATATGGATAATGGTAGAGGATTGGGGTTGATGAGACTGTTAAATTGCAAGTGAGGAAGAAGAAGAAAAAAGTGATAAAATTCCTGGAGTTAAGTCCAATTATGTCAGTTGTTTAATACAAGCCCTATAAATATAGAGACCCCAGAACTGCCACCCAGCAGATTTTGTGGGGAGCATAAGAAACTAAACTTCATGGCATCATTGTCAAACAAGCTCTACCTGCCTACAGAGCTCTTCATAACTAGCTGTCTGATGTTGTCACCTGATTAAACTTGCCTGAACTTGGATTTCCACTTCTGTTAGGTGGAATGATAACGATAACTACTTTGTAGGGATGAACTGATTCGTCTGATGCTCAGTGAGAGTTATGTTTTCAAGAAATGTTGGCTAGTGTTATTTCCCACAGGATGGAAAAAGTTTGGAATCTGTACTGAATGTCCCCAAATGGGAAATCTGAAAAATTGAAATGGTGCCTGTTATCATACCCATGTTGGGTTGTGGGTGGTGTGGGAACAGGACCTGTGTGTTGGAAGCTGGCTGAGCTTCTCATGGAGCTAGAAGGAAGGAACTCTTTTGGAAGAATGAGTGTTTCTGAGAGGAAATCTTAGGGACAAAGCCTTAAATGCAAGTAGCCTACGTGGGAGGTGGTTGCAGGAAACACTGGTAGGAAAGTGGGGTAGTGAGAGAAGCCAGCTGATGTCATCAACAAGGAACACATTACTGCTATGGGCACAGGGTCTAATACTGCAGGGGAACTCAGGAAGACAGTGCAAAAATGTCTCATGTTATCCCACCAGGGGAGCAAGCAATTCCCAATTTCTACCAGTCACTGGGTGAGGGCTCCTCCAGGAAATATACACATGCTGGCTCTTCTGCCTCATCCACCTTCCAGCTATGGGCTAGAGAAAGCCCTCCAAGAAAGAGCCCTAGATAATGCACTTGGAAACCACTGAGCTGGTTAGTGTTGAAGGCATTTGGATGAGGCACTAACAGGGTAGCCTCTGCTACATGGAGTGAACTTCCCCAGGTCACAGACTTTCTGCCAGTGGTATGGGGGCACTACCTATAAAGATGGTAGAAGATGCCACTCTGTTTAATTTTCCAGTTACCCTAGGAACCCAGGATAATTTGAGGATAATTCATTCATGTGCAGTCAAGTGCTATGATTCAGTGCCAAAACCCTTCCATATTTCCCCTAATGGAGGCTATATGGCACACCATATCATACCTTTAAATGAAGAAATTGTGGCAGTTTATCTTGTAAGCGAAAGGTAAGATTCTTACTCTAACTTATCACAATCAGGATCACAATAGAGTACAGTACCAGGCCCTGTGCTAAGCATACATTAATGGTGGTCTCATTTAATCATCATGACTTTCCAATGACAAATTTATTATTCTCATTGTACAGATGAAGTAGTTGAGGCTTAAAGGTTGGGACTAAATAGAAGTGGGTTGTTTCCTCAATTTCACAAGGTGCTGAATGCTGATGCCATGAATCTTCTTAGGGGTTTAGCTGAATTTGTGTAATTTTTCCTTAACTCCTTAGAAGGGTGTCACACCCCACCTGCAGACCTCCATCTCACTTTGCTTCCCCTCTAATTTTGCATTATCACCTTGCCATTTTCTTTCTATTTATTTCTTTGTGCCTCTCAGATCCCTTTGACCTGGCAAAAGAAAGAAAATTGCTGGAGTTTAGCTTGTTAAAGTACTAGTTTCTGCAGTGGGAATGAAGATAGAAAGAAATACATGGAATGGATACTCAGTAAAGAATCATCAATCTCACCGTGTGGCTGTCATCAGGCACTGTCTATAATTTATCTTGGGAGTGCTTGTTGCAGAAGACCAACCTATCAATTTACTTTAAATATTTTTCCTTTTTAAAAATTGATTCTTTTTATATATACATAACAGGATTCATTTTGACATAATTATAAAAGGATGGAATCTAATTTATTCTAATTTATTTATTGTACCAGGGATTGAACAAAGGAGTGCTTAGTCACTGAGCCATATCCCCAGCCCTTTAAAAATCTTTTTAAAAATTTTGAGACAGGTTCTTACTAAGTTGCTTAGTGCCTTGCTAAATTGCAGAGTCTTGCTTTGAATTTCCAATCCTCCTACCTCAGATTCTCAAACTGCTGGGATTTTAGGTGTGTGCCACCATGACTGGCTGTTTTAATTTACTTTTAAAAATAAATGTAATGTTTCTGAGAAGTCTTCTTTTCATTGAGTAAAATCAGAGAGTAAAAATCAATACTGGCATTCTGGTCAATCTGCCTTCACCCTGTCAAAGCTGAGTCCACCTAGGATACAGCTAATTAGATGTGGATATTTTTAAAACTCTTTATCCCTTTTGTAGGCTATCATTCTGAGTGCCAGTGGAGAGAGCAAGTCACGCCAATCTGTTAGCTCAAAATTTATCTCCTTTTATGCAGGCTGGTAAATAGCCTTGAGATGGTAGTGAATGTAGTCAAAAAGGAGCAAAAGAAACAATGGAGTCAGATATTTAGATGGACAAAGTTCCACATCTCTTCAATCCCTGGAGCAATCTGATCCTTCAGAAGAGTCTGCCATCCAGGATTCATGATTTCTAAACTAAAGATCCAGTTGAATTTGTGCCAGGCAGTTCTGATGATGACTGACTGTATTGGTAAAGATCCTCTACTATTCTGGGAAATGTTTTTTAAATCACTGGTTAATCATTGATATTTCTCCCCTCTAACTTCA
The DNA here is from genome assembly GCF_045843805.1 of Urocitellus parryii. Lineage (NCBI taxonomy): Eukaryota > Metazoa > Chordata > Mammalia > Rodentia > Sciuridae > Urocitellus > Urocitellus parryii. The sequence continues at coordinate 53,591,716 of NC_135531.1, forward strand.
CACGGCAGACTGAAGTGAAGATTTTTTTTTTTTTTTTACGTGTGAAAACGCATTAGCACCTGTTATTATGTTGAAGTCTCCCTAATGTTGGGGTCAACAATATGGAATAAGTATATGCAGTAAGTCTTCACTGCTATGAGCTTCTGTATCCCCTCTTTCTTTTCTTTCAATTGTTTCTTGTGAGGCTTCAAATAATAAAATCTGTATTAGAATATGTATATGTATGTGTGTATATATATATATATATATATATTTATATATATACAAATTCATATGAACATTGAAGTATTTTGGTAGTAATATATGTCACAGTAAAACACTGAAGTTTTTCAAAATTGTGTTAATTTATTTATGAAATATTTATCGAGCCCTAGCTTTGTACTGAGTCTTTGTGAAAGTACATAAAAAGAAATAAGAAATAGACTCTACCTTTAAAAAACTCACAACATTACCACTAAGATTGAGGTTACCGTATTGCATGACTTCTTGGGTGTAATAAAGAAAAAAGGGACAATTTAAAATTAATTCAACTTATCCAGATATAAATGATAACCCCTTCAAGAGCACAAATAGTGCATAAGATCTTTTACTATCACATGTGATTGATTTGCATGAGAAAGATATTAGATACAGAATATGTTTTTATCATAAATATCAATGTCCAAACTCTGTTCTGTTCCAGGCCTACAGTACAGAATTTGATTGGATTTTCATTGCATCCAAGAAAAATTCAGAAGCCTAAGTTTCTGCTGTCTGTTTTTGCCACCAACACACTATCTAGCACCTCTTTCATCTTTGTTCTTTCCTTTCATGTTCTTTTTTAGCAGTGAGAAAGGAGTCCTACAGTTACTCCTGTCCAAAGTTAATTCCTGTTTTTCTCCAACTCTCATCCTTTCCCACTACTCCAAAATGTCTATCACAGGTGCTTGTTCTTTCTCCTACATCTTTAGAGATTTCCTCCCCAATGGGGTAAATTCCATCGAGATGTCAATGTGCTATAAACTCTTCACAACAAAACATCTCTTGACCCTGTGCTCCGCTATAACTGTCCTGCATTTTGCCATCTCTTCACAACTGATCTTCTAGATGAGTTATTAACGCCAGTTTGTTCCTGGTCTTCTCCTATTTCATTGTGACTTTCTATAAACTCAGCCCCATCTGTTCACTGAGACTTCCACTAACTCAATGATGACCTCCTTGTTGCAAAGCTAATGAATATTTTTCATTTTGATTTTGTTTCATTTCTCTTCCTCATTGACACTGTTGGTCAAACCTTCTCTCTTTAATTAACTTAAAAGTCTAGGAGTGTAATGCACACTCAAGGCAAAACATCCCATCGATGCTGGAGGTATGTTATGTGAACTTTACAGTCCCCTTCTGTCTAGGACTCTCCAGTCTTACTTTCTTCAGAATCTCTCTTTGATAACCTCTTGTGTATCCTTCCAGAAATATTCAGATTCAATATTAAGAAAACACAATGAGATCACACCATATGCATTGTTATTAAACCTGCTTTTTTCATAGAGCTTATTTTGAACATCTTCACATATCCTCATACACAGATTCCACTTTTGATAACTGCTGAGTATCATTATAAACTCCTCTTTCTGAAAAGATCCTGCACTCCAGACCACAGGGATGCCATTCTTTTCTTCTTAGTCTCCTCCGTAAGGCCAGTTCCTGTTCTGAATCTCAGCTCTTTTTACTCCCTCTTTCTCTGTGGTAGATGTCATCTACTCCCGTGGTCCTTGCCATACATTCTTAATGTTACTCTTTACCTTCTGTCCAAATCTCTCTGCTGAATGCCACACTTAACTATCTCCTGTGCATTTCACCTAGAATACAGAGCAAAAATTGAGAATTCCAATTTCTTATCCTTCTCTCTTCTCATCCCCTAAATCTGCTTTTTTTTTTTTTCTGTTTTTCTAATGCAAAGAATGTTATTCCCATCTAAAGAATTGCTAATGTCAGACACCTGGAGTCATTCTTAAATTCTTTTTCTTCTCAGCCTTTATGTGTAATTATCAATTCTTATTTTCAATTACTAAACATTTTTTGAACATACCACATATTTACCTCCTGTCATTAGTCCCTTAATATAAGCAATCATGATTTCTCATTTCAATTATCTCAATAAATCTCCAAAGTCTCTGTAATCCATTCTCCCCATTACGGAGTAAGATTTCTAAGACTCCGGACCTGACAAAACCTAATTTTTTTTCATGTGGCTAAAAAGAAACCTTCAAGGTTTTCTGGTCTCCAAAACTCATTGCTTTGTGTTTAAATTTACTTAAATTAGGATGGACTCTAAAAGATCTAAATGAACCAGATTGTTTCTCATCTCTGGCCTTTGCCTTTGATGTTTCTTTCTCCTGTGACCCTTCTCCACAACCACATTCCCTTTCTGCAAACTGACCAACTCCTAATCATCTTCTGGTTTCACCTTGGATTTTATTTCCTTCAGCAAGGTTTTCCTCACTCTTCCTTAGATCTTCTTCTCTGTCCATTTACCTGTCCACACTGAACACCTCTCCAGTGTCTCCTGACATGCTCATTGCTGTTCTGATGAAATTACCTTCTAAGTTCTTTTTTCTCTTGTCTTTCATCTCCCTCCATGCTCTAAGGCTGCTGAAGTTAACAATCATGGTTATTTTAAGTTCTCTCTGTCCCTAAAACCTAGGCAGAGTAGATTTATTCAATGTTCATAGAGTAAATCAATTCTACAATATGATGTTTATGAGAATTGGCAATCCTTTATGATTTTTTTTTCCTTTGGGAAGGCAGATGTGCCTATGCTGTATCCTCCCTTTCTTCAACCCCTGCTTATTTCATCTTTTCATTTCTTCAGGCGTCTCAAGGAGGGACTATACTCCTAGATATTTGCTAGAACTAGGAAATGCCTAGCAATAGTCCCCTAGTTGAATTCAGTCTGTTCTGTGATGGTATCATTCTGGGGCATAGACAGCCTGAGATCATGTCTGCCTCTGGCATTGGAAACTTCTGTCTGTGCAACTTATCATAGTCGTGAGGCTGCAGGCTCAACCTGACTTTCTGTGGGGCTCTTCATCATAGCAAACAGATAACTATGGCATTGGCCTAGTAAAGGCACGAGTCCTATAATTCTGAAGAATTAATTACATGCCATAAGAGAACTGGGAGGTTGGCAAGAATGTAAAACTTCAGGAAAAATTTTAAAAAATGTTCTGCACTTTACCCTAGGTACAAATAAATTAATGAATGAAAAAAAAAAAAAAACAACCATGTGTGGCCAGAAGGTTGATGGGTCTCTAGGGCTCCTTTCAGGATGCCATCATGAGGTTCTACATATAATGGATTTAATCCCTAAGGATATCCTGAGGCCAGATGAGTGCAGGTTTTAGATCCTTGCTGCTCTGAGTTACAGGTGCGGAAGTGTAATAGATCCAGGAAATATTGGAAACATAACATTTTTGGATGTGGGGAGTGACTGGGAGAGGTTGGGGATAGGGTTTAAGCTTGAATAACTAGATAGATCGTTGCACCGTGAAAAGGGTGGGAAATAGAATGAGAAGTAGGTTTGAAGTCTTTGTCCTTCCTGGGTCTAGTACCAGCCCTGAGAACTCAGCACATTTCTTATTCACCTCTGGTCTCAGAATCCCCGGTGTCTCTCTGTGCCTAGGGTGAAGGATGCAAGAGGGAGTGTGGGTAACACGAGAAAAGGAGAGGAGGCCTCCCTTTTCAGAGGTGGGTGGAGGCACTGAGGAAGCTCACTGAGGAAACAGAAGGATCTTTCAGAGAAGCAGAAGGGACTCCAGGAAACATACAGGAGAGCATCAAGTAAGAGGGAGTGGTCAAAAAAATAACACTGTTGATTTTTCTTCAGAGCTGGTAAATTCTGGCCTTCCTTAAATACATTCTCTCCGAAGACAGTGACCACGATTGCTCAATTGTTTGTTGTCTGCTATGATATTTTTCATTTAGAAAGGAGCCAGAGTAAGATTCAAGACTGCCCTTGAGGAAGCCTAAAACACAAGGGGCTCAAGGATGGGATCCTATTTAGAATAAGTTATACTCCATGTATATGTAATATGTCAAAATACACTCTACTGCATTGTATACCAAAAAAATAAAAATAAATAAATAAAAAGTAATTTAATCTGGGTGTGGTGGCACACACCTGTAATCCTAGTAGCTGAGGAGGCTGAGGCAGTCAGCCTCGCTAAAGCAAGGAACTAAGCAACTCAGTGAGATCTTGTCTCTAAGTAAAATACAAAATAGGGCTGGGGATGGGGCTCAGTGGTCGAGTGTCCCTCAGTTCAATACTGGTACCAAAACAATCATCATCGTCATCATCATCATCATCATCATCATCATCACCATCATCACAAGGATACTATTTTGGGAAACCAGTCCTACCTGTACATGGGAGGCTCAAACAGCTCACTCCAACTGCTATCCCTGGAGAGGCAATTCCATTGGCCTCCTACCTTGAGCCAGGCTGCTTCCCTAAGCTTGACTCTGTGTTTGAGATTGTTTTCCTTAATTGTCACAGAGCTTCCTTACTGACCATAAGAACAGGCAGATGCCACTTCAAGGTGGTCCTTGACCCACACATTTCAATTAGGTCACAAAAGTCAGCAGTAAATTTTCAATTTATAAAACTCCCTGAGTAATGTAGGAGGTAGATGTCCTCAACTTATCTCTTGATGAAGAGGTTCGGGGTGGAGGTGAAGTTCAGGGAGGGAATAGAAGGTTGGTGATGTCTGCTTTGTGCATCAGTCTGCAATATTTTTTAAAAGCCATTTTTTTTGTTTATTTCACAACTGTTTTGATGAGACTATGTTCTAATAGTCTCTACAAATTAACAATCAAGTCAGAATACCCTACTCTGGCAAAAACTATCCCAAGTACATGTCATATTGCCTTACAGATTGCAGAGGGCTTAGGAGGTGAGGTTAGGACAAGACAGCAGCAGCAGCAACAGCAGCAGCAGCAGCAGCAGCAGCAGCAGCAGCAGCAAATTTTTCAATGTGGAACAGTCATTCTAGCTACTTGAGACCATGCTAATTTTAAGGGCAATAGAGGGCATTACCGAATATCAGGCATTGTGTCAGGTGCTTCCTACGCACATATTATTGTATAGGTATAAATATCTTCATTTTACCCAGGAGAGAACTAACAATCAGAGATAAGCTTGTCCAAGTCCACAACACGTAGGTTACACATATTCATCACTCATGAAGTCCCCAGTGTAGGCAGATTGCTACAGAAAAAGGTGAGGTGTACAATTGATATGGGGAACACAATGCCTTTTTCGTAGTGCTATTTTTGTTTTAGTGCCAATAACCATAATATTTTTCCAGCGGGATACTGGTATTTTTGTCTTTTTTCTTCACTTGTTTGAATGAGTCACAGACTTTAAATATATTAAAAAGGTAATTGAATAAACTGTTCTTGTTAAAGCATTCTGGGATGAAGGAGATTTGACTGTTCCAGCTTATGTGAAAGATGAAGAGTTATGTTTTAACGAAACGTACCTGTTCTTTTTGATAGAACAAAACCAGTCACAAACACAGGCTAGTTTCAAAGTGGACTGGTGAGCCCGTGAATAATGGTGATTAGCTTGGAGTAATGACTCTTCCATTTCCTGGGATGAGAGTCCTGCAATATCTCAGTGGGCGAAGAGAGAAGAAATAGGCTCAGTTGGTCCTGCTTCACATGAAACTCAATGATGCTTTCAGACTCCAGTGCCTTAACTTAGAAGGCCAAAGTGAACACTGTAGTATGCATTGCTGACCCAGAGAGAACATAGAAGAAACATTAGGAAGCTGTGTGTAACTAAAGTTTGTTATAGCTTAGATATGAGGTGTCCCCCAAAAGCTCATGTGTGAAACAATGAAAGAAACTTCAGAGTAAAATGATTAATTATGAGCACTGTAACCTAATCAGGGAATAAATTTCCTGGTATGGATTAACTAGATGGTACCCAAGGGTGTGCCTGGGGGAGATAGGTAACTGGAGGCAGGTTTTTGTGGTTTGTATTTTGTTCCTGATAAGCAGAGATCTCTCTCTCTCTCCTTCCTATTGCCATGTCCTGAGATGTCATACCCTTTTGCCATGATGTTCTACCTCACCTCAGGTCCAGAGGTATGCAGTTGGCCAACTGTCAAATGAACTTCTGAAATAAACTTTTCTTCCTCTAACATGTTCTTGTCAGGTCTTTCAGTCACAATGACTAAAATGCTGACTAAAACAAGCTGCTTGCCATATGTTGCTTCATCCTTCTGAGTGAAATGAATGTGTTGAACTGAAATTCATCAATGTCTCTTTCTTTGTATCTTTTTCTGCATCTTCCAAATATCTATGCTTTAAGGGCCAGGGTCTATATCTCTCCATCTCCATTCACTTAATGAGCTATTTTACAGATTCAGCAAGTGCCAAGTTGAAACTGGTAACTTCCCAATGTAAATCTTTGACTCAAATTCATATATAAACTTCAAATTCGTATCTAATGGCTGTCATGACATTTCTTCTTTATTTCTAATAGACCTCTTAAATTTAATATGTCCAAAATAGACTGACTCCTAATTGCAAACCTTCCACATCCTGTCAGCTCTTTCTTTCTGTAATTTAATAAAAATATATTTCCACTTTCTTAGGCTAAAGAACTTTTGAGTCATCCTTGGCTCTCCTCTTTCTCTTACACTCCACATCTAAACTATCAACAAATCCTATTGACTTTATTTCCAAATGTATCTGGATTTCAACCACTTGTATCCATGTATTTATCATTTTAGCTCAAGACACTGTCTTCTCTTACTTCCCTTGCTTCCACCGTCTCTTTTCCACACAATAAAAAGGATCCTTTCACATGAGATTCAAGTGACATTGTGTTTTTCTTATTACTTAGAATATATGTCAAAATTCTTACAGTGCTCTGCAAACTTCCTATGACATATTCTTTACCAGCTATCTCTGCTTTGACTATATCTCTTAATCTCTTACCTCTCTCTCGCTTCTCTCTCTCTCTCTCTCTCTCTCTCTCTCTCTCTCTCTCTCTCTCTCTCCTTCATTTTACTCCAACCACACTGATCTGCTAGTCACCAAACATGCCTGCATACTCTTATGAAAAGATTTTGGGTCTCTGATCTAATTCCTTAGTCCTTGATCCACTTTAAATTGAGTTTTGTGCATGGTGAGAGATAGGGGTTTATTTTCATTTTGCTGAATATGGATTTCCAGTTCTCCCGGCACCATTTGTTGAAGAGGCTATCTTTTCTCCAATGTATATTTTTGGTACCTTTGTCTAGTATGAGATAAATGTATTTATGTGGGTTTGTCTGTGTGTCTTCTGTATCATTGGTCTACATGTCTATTTTGGTGCTGATACCATGCTGTTTTTGTTACTATAGCTTTGTGGTATAGTTTAAGGTCTGGTATTGTGATTCCTCCAGCTTCACTCTTCTTGCTAAGGTTGCTTTGGCTATTCTGGGTCTCTTATTTTTCCAAATGAATTTTATGATTTATTTTTCTATTTCTATAAGAAATGATGGTGGGATTTTTTTTAAAGAGAGAGAATTTTTTTTTAATATTTATTTTTTAGTTTTCAGTGGACACAACATCTTTGTTTGTATGTGGTGCTGAGGATTGAACCCTGGCTGCACACATGCCAGGCAAGCACACTACCGCTTAAGCCATATCCCCAGCCCAATGGTGGGATTTTAATTGGAATCACATTGAATCTGTATAGGACTTTGGGTAGTATGGTCTTTTTTGCAGTATTAATTTTGCCTATCCAGGAGCATGGGAGATCTTTCCATCTTCTAAAGTCTTCTTTAATTTCTTTCTTTACTGTTATGTAGTTTTCACTGTAGAGGTCTTTTACCTCTTTTGTTGATTCCCAAGTAATTACTTTATTTGTTTATTTTGAGGCTATTTTGAATGGGGTAGTTTTCCTAATTTATATTTCAGAGGATTCATTTCTGATATATAGAAATGCATTTGATTTTTTGATGGGTATTGATTTTATATCCTGCTACTTTGCTGAATTCATTAATTAATTTTAGAAGTTTTCTGGTTTTTGGATCCTCTAAGTATAGAATCATGTTGTCAGAAAATAATGATATATTCTTTTCCTATTTGTATCCTTTTAATTTTTTTCATCTGTCTTCATCTCATTGGGTTAGTCCCTGACTTCCTTAACAAGACTCCTAAAATGCAAGAAATAAAATCAAGAACTAATAAATGGGATGGACTCAAACTAAAAATCTTCTCAGCAAAAGAAACAATTAATGAAGTGAAGAGAGAGCCTACCTACATTTGGGGAGGAAATCTTTACCACATGCACATCAGATAGAGCACTAATTTTCAGGATATATAAAGAACTCAAAAAACTTAACACTAAAGAAACAACACCCCAATCAATAAATGGGATAAAGAGCTGAACAGACACTTCTCACAAGAAGATATACATTTGATCAACAAATATATGAAAAAAACCTTCAATATCTCTAGCAATTAAAGAAATGTAAATAAAAACCACTCTAAGATTTCATCTCACGCCTGTGAGAATGGAAGTTATCAAGAACACAGACAATAATCAATGTCGGAGAGGATGTGGGGGAAAAGGTCCACTCACACATTGCTGGGGGGACTGCAAATTGGTGCAACAAATCTGGAAAGCAGTATAAAGATTCCTTAGAAAACTTGGAATGAAACCACCATTTGACCCAGCTATCCTACTCCTCAGTCTATACCCAAAGGATTTAAAATCAGCATACTATAGTAATGCAGCCACATCAATGTATATAGCAGCTCAATTAACAATAGCTAAACTGTGGAAGCAAATTAGATGTCCTTCAATAGATAAATGGATGAAGAAACTGTGGTATGTATACACAATGGAATATTACTCAGCATTAAAAGAGAATAAAATTATGGCATTTGCAGGTAAATGGATGGAATTGGAGAACATCATGCTAAGAAGGTAAGCCAATCCCCAAAACCAAAGGCTGAATGTTCTTTCTAATAAGTGGATGCTGATACATAACGGGGGAGCATGGGAAAAATGGAGGAACTTTGATTGGGCAAAGGGAAAGGAGGGGTGGGAGGGGGGATGGGGGCAAGAAAGATAGTGGATGAGATGATATCATTACCCTAGGTATATGTATTATTGAACATATGGTGTGATGCTACATTGTGTACAACTGGAGAAATTAGTTTGTGCTGGAATTGTATACAATAAATCAAAATGCATTTGGCTTCATATATAACTAATTAACATAAATTAATTAATTAAAAAAGTAAAATTGTCAACAAAAAATGATTTTGGGGCTGAGTGTGGTGGCAATGCCTGTAATCCCAGAAGCTCAGGAGGCTGAGGCAGGATGATCCCAAGTTGAAAGCCAGCGTAAGCAAAATCAAGGCGCGAAGCAACTCAATGAGATCCTGTCTCTAAATAAAATACAAAATAGGGCTGTGGCTATGGCTCAGTGGTCAAGTGCCCCTGAGTTCAATCCCTGGTACTCCAGCACCGCCCCCTCTAAAAAAAATGATTTTGAGATCCTACCTCTAGAATTTCGATTCAGCAATTCTTGGGTGTGGCTGGTTAATTTGCATTTCTAAAACGTTCCAGGTGATTTTACTGAGAACATCAGGGATCACAGTTAAGAACACTTGGTGATATGCTGATCATCCAGATATCTGGGTGTGTGGGCAGAAACCTTGATTTACAATGTGCATCAGTTTCCCTGATGAATCTAAATCAACAAATATGACATGCACTAGTCACACAACTCCTGAAAATGTAATCATCAGCTCTCAGGAGCACATCATGGTAATCATTGGTCTGGCACAGCTCTCCAGGTCTTGCTTGGGGCAGAGGGTTAAGGAAGGGAGTAGTTACTTATTATACACCTACTATGTGCTAGTCGCTGTTCTGGTCTGTGACATGAAATGTTTCATATGGTCCTAATAACAAATCAACACGATTATGACTTACATAAGTGAAATTACTTCTCTGATTATACAACTGAGATTTGAAATCAGGACTGCTGGAAATCAAAGTTCTTGCTCTCTCAAAACAAAATGTACTTTGGGCCTCTTTGTGTGGCATTGTATAGTGATGCCATCAATGCAGCATTGGGAGATGAAAGACATGAAAAACTGGAGGTAACCTATGGCATAAATCTGCTCTATATTAGAGGTGACTAAATTATGTCCAAATGGGATTCTGGAAGTGAACCTTGATGAGTCATCCTATGCACCAAGTAGACAAATCATGCGGGGGCTGCAGGCCTCAGAGCTGATCACAGCCTGTGTGCCAAATGTAGCCAGAGAACATGTTCCTTCCCCCGTTACTGCCTGATAATCCAGGAACTAGTTAGTGCAGATCAAAGGAGACTGCAAAGCTCATATATTGAGAATTTTGGTGCCAGGTGTTGAAATAACTTTTCTTTGAGGGCAAGTAAATTTCCTCAATTGATGGAACAGGAGTTGCTCCAGGCAAAGGCCTCACTTGTTCCTCTGCTTAATTGCCTCACTACCCTCATTCTGGATGGAGCTTCAATCACTATACTTTCTTAGCTTGGAACCTCTGGGACAGGTTTCCACTGGCAAGCTTTGCAAGCAATGGGGGTGATTATCCAGGCATCAAAATTGCTTTCCTCAGGCCTTTTTAAAGCCAAGCTCAGGTTCTGCTCCTCTGAATTGCCTGGAATGCTGCCCCTCTGCCTTGCCATCCTGTGCTGGTAGAGATGGTTTTCAGGTTGTGCAGTTGAGCTACCTGACCTGAATAAAAATATACCGAGTCCTAAATTTTACAGAACTTATGCTGACCCTGATGCAAAGCAAAGTCCAGGGTGATGAAGATCAATTTGCACATTTTTTTTTTGTTACTTTGTTCTTTATGTTTTTGGTTAGGCAATTTGATGGAAAGCTTTTGAACTCTTGCTCCAGAGGCAATTCAGTGGGGCTGAAAATGGCCGATGAAAAGTAAGAGAGTTGGAAAATCCTCCCTCTCTCGTCTACAGACCAGGAAGCAAGGAACATTCTGTTTCTTTTATAATCATTTATTCACTCATTCTAATGTCCTTAGAGCAAATATACTGGGAAAATTCGATGAGGAAGACTAGTCTGGCAACAAGGGAAGGCTTATTAGAAGATTTTGGAAGGAGTTTTGGCAATACAGTCTGTGGATCGTCAGGTGGAAGGAAGTGGGAGACCATATGTTCAGACTACCTAGTTCTGACATATGTTCAGACTACCTAGAGAAATAAAAGGTGGTCCAGGAGTTGTGTTCTCAACAGGGGCCAGGTGAATTTCTTCCACAAAGTAGGGCCTCCAGCTGGACATTTCTTTTTTCCCTTCGGTGAGTGTAAAGATGGGAAAAACTTACCTCACAGTAACTAGTTGTGGGCAGGTGGACCCTGAGAGCATCCGGCTGTCAGTCATTTCTGACAGTCAGGAATAAAAAGAGGTAAGTGAGAAAGGGACTGAATCAGCAAGCAATAGTCCCTGGGGCCTTTCAGGCTTTGGGAAGAAATTGGATTTAACTTGACTCTGTTTCTAGGACTTTATTAAAAGAAGAAAGCATAATGGGGATTTTGTAGGGCAAGAGTAGGAGAAGGCCAAGTCTGTGCTCTCATGCATTCAAAAGAGAAAGAAGGAAAGGACCAAATATGGAATAGGACTTCATTTCCAAGCATGAACCTTCATCACTTTCATCAGTAGCCATCTGGCATGCAGAGCTGCATGGCATTTCTCTAAAATGACTGGCAACTTCCAACAGTTTCCTTGGCGCAGGCACAGAGAAGACTCGGTCTTTAGCAGTGTGCCTGAAACAGTGGAAGCTCAACACAGGCAGGTAATGGTACTTATGTAATCACCACCTCATTCAGTCCGGGTACAATGAAGCCCTGGTCTCTGTGTGGTAGCTCCAGATGCATATTCAGAACTTCTTTATTTTGCCTTCTCATCATGGTTCTTGAAAGAGATGCCAGTAATGGCAAAGAATAACAATATACATATGCACATAAAAATCCTTTCCTCCTCTGGAGTTTCCACAGCCCCGTGTTCACATATCTTTACAGAACTTCGTACATGGCACTGTAATTGTCTGTTTATATGTCTGTTGCTTCCAGTAGATTTTAGCACTTACAGGTGAGAAAATACATCCATTTAATGTGTACCCTCCTCACTGAACACAGATGCTCAAGCGAGATTTGGATGCACAAATTGTTCAGCTTTATGCTTTTTACCTTAGTATAATTGGTTCACAACAGGTAAACCAATCACCCATTTTCTGAATACAAATTATTCTTAACTTTTTCAGAAATAGAGGATTTTTTTTTTCTTTAAGAAGTATGGACCTCTTTCAAGGTGGGAGGAGAGGAACCAAGCCAACCCCCAAGTGGATCTGACCAGTAACCCCAGGGTGCTTTTCATAAGCACAAATGTTTTTGTTCTAGTATTCCAGCCAATATTTAGAACTGGCAATTTATTTGACTAACTTAGTCCAAGAATTTATTCAGGCTTTTAAGACCAAATTGCATCTCTTAGCATTTGGGGAAAGAAAAGAAAAGAAAAGAAAAAAAAAGAGAGAGAGAGAGAGAGAGAGAGAGAGAGAAAAGAAAAACAAATGCACACAAACACACATACACATGAACAAAGTCACACACACAGACACAAAGATTTATGAAGCAGATAAGAGACAGAAGATGGAAGTGAAAATAACCAACACACTTTCCGGCACCATTATGAAAACACAAATAACCAGGAAGGAAGTAGACCTCAAACACATCAGCAAGCTTCCCTTTATTCTGCAGCAACGTCTATAAGTCAGGCACTGGAGGGGCTCATTTTCTGGGTAGGAAAATGGCCACAGTTACAGAAGGAGTCTGAGTTCTATAGTTTACAACAAGGATGGTTTAATTATTGGAGACTGAAGCAGGATGTGTTGGTTTGGACAGTCAGGAAAGAAGTTGTAAAAAGCCTGAAACTCATTATCACTGGGAAAAGCTCAGAACTCCATGTTCACTGCTTATCCTCTTTCTCTGGGATTCATTGTTTCCCAGAGGCTCACTATTTGCTTTTCTCCTCCCAGGACTCATGGGCAATGGGAAATGGTGAAAGTCTAGGACCCAGTGTTTCAGTATCTGCCTGCCCCCTTCAGGACCCATTGGGGTTGGGAAGGGATGAATATTTGCTTTGTTTCCCCCTTGGGGCCCATTGTTACTGGGAAAGGATTTGCTAGGAGAGGATTAATAATTGCCTTCCTCTGGGTCAGCTTGAGGGGGTGTCATTTCCCTGTCCTGGGGGTTGTCATTTTCCATATCCTTCAGAAGATACAACATGTAGAGCCAAAATTTGGATAGAATTAAGTTCTTCGAAGAAGGAGGCCCAAAGATTGGCAAACCTCTGAAAATTTTGGGAAAAAGCAAATTCTGATTGAGCAAATAGCTTCTGTGCATTCAATTTTTATGTTCAAATAAAATTCTAAACATTTGTTGTATGTTATAGTTGATTTATAAAGCTGCTGCTCTGTGCACATATCTGTGGGTGAAATGCACACAATCTGCCAGCTAATATACAGTGGTGCCATGCTAAACAAAATGGGTACCTAAACCTCAGGTAATGGCTAGATTGTATGCTTGGTGCAGCAAAAGTCCTGAGCAAGTAAAGAACTTGGGCTAAGTCTTGAAGATAATTATCATAGTTTTTGATTTGAAATCTGATTTTCTTAAAAATTTTCCATGATAAAGCTTTGACATGAAGTATCTTCTCTAATAGTCAGTTTTGCCTGAAAGAATATAGGCCGTGATGATATTTGCTTATGTTGACATTTGGATATCCTCACCCAGGCTCTATCTTACAGAAATGTCACTATTAGAATGCACATGTAAAAACAAAGAAACTTTGGAATATCCATATGGAGCATGCATTTTTCATTCTATTGTCCCTAGAACAAGGACAGTTGGCTTGCTAAACTGTCTAGATCTACTCTGGACTTAAATATTTCTCAAGCTTGGAAACCAGATAGGCTCTTTTTTTTTTTAAAAAAAAAAAAAAGGATAATTCTTCAAGATTCCCTTGGGGACCCTATGAGCCCAGTTTGATTGACATTGACTTCAGAAAATGGAGTTTTAACTTGTAAAACTTGTATTTTAAAAGGGACTATAAAAGATCTATGCTTCCTGTGATAATCAGCCATTTGACAATTTTACTTTTTACAGAGTTATGAAGAAAACTGGGAACAAAATGTATACCTGTCAATGAGTCCTGCAGAATTCTACCCTCCAAAAGCTTAGGTGTTTTGAATCTCAATTATGTAAGTGATGGAAAATAACTCATGTTTCTCACTGGAAGGCCCAAAGTTTAAAGAACAGTGAGTAACCTTTTGAATTGTGCATAGATAATTATTTCAAAACCTTGCTTTAGAAACATTTTACAATGTGTTGTATAGGCATTTACCTTAAAACTTGAGTTTTCAAAATGCAAGTTATTGAAGTCCAAGTAAAATATAAAGTCATGGATTAACATGAATTGACAGATATAGATGAAGTTTTTAGAATATGTTTGTAAATGGAAGCCCAAAGCTAAATAAGAGCTCTGCAGAAGTTCAAGTGCTTATGGGAGAAGCTGGCCTTTGTTCTTTCCCTCTCATTGTGGTTGTGATACAGTTGCCAGCAACATTGTTTAGGGCAAAGAGCATAGGGATGAGGAGTCCTCAGAGTGTGTGGCCTGAAGGGATAAGAAGGGAACATTTGCCTTTGTTCAACCAACTTATTTTTAGCCTCCAATAACAAAATGCACTTGTATAATTAAAAGTGTTTCTTATTCAAAACTCTAAAGGAAAAACCATTTTTATGTAAATATGAAATTCTCATGCTTTTGACAGATTTTTTTCCCCTTGCGATAATGATTACTTTTAACATTTTATGATAACTTATTATTTCTTAAGTTGGAACTATGATGTTATTAAAAATATTGATTTTAATGTATATATATATATATATATATATTTGGGGGGGGGCGGTACTGGGGATTGAAGTCAGGAACACTCAGGCACTGAGCCACATCCTCAGCCCAATTTTGTATTTTATTTAGAGACAGGGTCTCAATGAGTTGCTTAGCACCTCGCTTTTGCTGAGGCTGGCTTTGAACTCATGATCCTCCTGCCTCAGCCTCCCAAGCTGCTGTAATTTGAATATATTTTTAAAATTAAGAGTTCTCTACCCACATTGGAAATGTTGATTGAATGGAAAAGATTCATCATTTAACTTATCCATACCATTAGTTGGATCCCTGCTGTTCAGACTATGATGTAATTATGACAGGATGGCCATTCACCTGGCGACAGCCCCTCTTTATTTAAAGAATATCTGTAGTAAAGGTTTTTTTAAAAAGTTTTCTATACCCTGAATATCATCTCAGTTTTAAATTGGTGGACTTTGAGTAAGACAAAATCCCCTCGATAGTGTGGGTGAGCCTCATTCAATCAAATGATGGCTTACAAAGAACAAAGCATGATTTCCTCTGAACAATCCTCTGTCAGATTGCCTCTGACTTCATCTGCCACATTTGCTCCTACTGGTTCCACAGCAGACTGCCTTTGCACTTGAACTTCAGCTCTTTCCTGAGTCTCCAGCCTGCTGCTCTCCCCCATCAGATTTTGCATTCATCAAGCCTTCACAATCACACAACTCAGTTCCTTAAGCTCAATCTTTTTCTCTCTTTACGAGCATCCCATTGACTCTGTTTTTCTGAGGAAAACAGAAAAATATTATTAGTTGGGACTAATACACTAACTTATAAGACCTATAATTTTACAAATTTGTGATTATTATGTTATTTTCTCCTATACCATCACTGAGAAAATTTTGCCTTTTATCTGATGATTTTCAGGATCATTTCCAAAGGGTTATAACCCATTGGATATTTTATCTGTGCAATGGATTGTCTGCATTAGAGTCACCTGGGGTGGCGGGCTTGCTAAAATTCAAATTTACTACCTCAGATAAATTGAACCAGAGTCTGTGAGGTTAGGACTTGGTGTTCTGTGTCTTTGACAAGTTCTTATTCTATTTCTTGTGCACTTAAAAGTTTGAGAACTTCTGGTTTCTAGGATATGCATTTTTGTTTAGCCTAGATGGTGAAATTACTGGGGAAGGAGTTATTATTTAATACCAAAAGTAGTAAGTGAAGAAGGAAAGACTCAGCAGCCATTTAAAAAATTAAAAAGATTAGATCTACATGCTTTTTTCTACATGCAGGAATAATATACATTTAGGTGATAAATCCTATATAAATTATACATTTCCTCTTACATATATGGGTTTAAAGTGGGTCATACATTTATTTTAAATATGGGATGCAGTTGTAATTGGGTAGAATTCCATGACAAATTCAAATTTGATATGTCACAGAAATTGTCCAAAGTGACGTTATTTTATTTAAAGGGAACTAGGGAAAAGACTAAGGGAATGCACAAAAATACAAAAGAGAGTAAAACTGAGAATCCAAAAGAAGAAACAGGTAGTTGTGTGGAACAGCAGAAAAAGACTGACTGTGACCTGGGACCTAGTTTAAATCACACCACAGATATTAATGGAACACATCTATTATCCAGCTTCTGGATATAGCCCATCCTTCATTCTATAAAGGAAGGTAAGAGAAGGAGGAGAGGGAAGGCCCTTTCTCTATTGTATGGACACCAATTATGTAGTGTACAACACCAGGGATATGGTTTTCATCAACACTATATTGAAAATATTTTGAGTCCTTTTTTTAAAATAGTATTTTAGGGGATCCAACATGGCGGCCGGCGAGCAGGCAGCATTTTCTATACCTCCGCAGTAACGGGATCAGAGAGACACATAAATACACTTGCATGGGACATGCTGAGTAACTTCTAACAATTTTCCACTGAAAGGAGACCTGCCGATAACTAGTAAGTCTGTGGGAGGGGTCAGTTGGTCCCAGGTGAGTGAATCTCCGCAACGCGGATCAGGGACACAATCCCGCCGGCCACCGCTGAACTGCAGCGAACATAGGAACCTACTGGGCCCCGCAGGCCTGAGTCCCTGAACTGACTCTAGCGGCTTGGTGCTAGGATCCACACTCCTAACACCCCACCCCACCCCCAGCCAGTTCGGAGCAAAGCGGACCAGGGACACAACCCCGCCGGCCGGCCACGGGCGGCGGCCAGACTGGGCCCCGCAGGCTTGAGTCTGTGAACGGCCTCTGGCGGTCCAGCGATAGGATCCACATTCCTACCACCCCACCCCCAGCCGGCTCGGTGCATCGCAGATCAGGGACACAATCCCGCCGGCCGCCGCTGAACTGCAGCGAACATAGGAACCTACTGGGCCCCGCAGGCCTGAGTCCCTGAACTGACTCTAGCGGCTTGGTGCTAGGATCCACACTCCTAACACCCCACCCCACCCCCAGCCAGTTCGGAGCAAAGCGGACCAGGGACACAATCCCGCCGGCCGCGGGCGGCGGCCAGACTGGGCCCCACAGGCTTGAGTCTGTGAACGGCCTCCGGCGGTCCAGCAATAGGATCCACATTCCTACCACCCCACCCCACCCCCAGCCGGCTCGGAGGCGGCCAGACCAGGCTCCGCAGGCCTGAGTCTGTGAACTGCCTCTAGCGGTTTGGCGCTAGGACTTTGGCAGCGCTTAGTGCTGAGTTCCAGCTTTGAGACAGAGGAGAGAAGCGGTCCAGTTGGGTTCCAGACACCGGTCGGACCACAGAGGAGGACAGCAGCCGCCATTTCGGAGAGATGATGTAATCATCCCCATGTTCTATTGATCTCAGCTCATCCAGCGACGGAACAGGTGATTTCAGGCTGGTAGTTGCCTGCGTCTAGCAGACAGATTTCTTGCTCAGGCTCGGGACTGGGGATCTTGTGGAGAATACTCCTAGAGGCTCATGCCTGGCAAGGCGTGTACCGGGCACTGAGCAGCTGGATTCTGGTTCCCGGGGCTAACCTGGCCCAGGTCTGAGGAAACTGCGGAGACTGCCGGTGGAGGCCAGCTCCAAGTGGAGCGTGCGCTGAGCTAGGGGCGACTGGGTTCTGACTCCCGGAACAGTTTTGGCCTGGGGCTAGGGAACCCGTGGGGGTCGCTCGCTGGAGCCAGCTCCCAGCAGAGAGTGTAGAGGTAGTCAGGTACTCCCATTGGGAGTGGGGGCTGTGCAGAACTGTGACCCACCGGCCTAGAGGTATGCCAGCGTGGTAGACTCATCACACCAATTGGAGTGGGGACCCAGCAGAGCCGCCACCCACATCCAGATCAGGACCTACGACCCCAGGGCGTGGTAGTTACGTTACCACAATTGGAGTGGGGGCAGAGCAAAGCCGCCTCCTGTGCCCGCAGGGGGGGCAGACCTGTGACCGATCAGCGTGATAGACAGACCACCATAATTAGAGGAGGAGCACAGCCACTACCCACCCTGCAAGGGAGACTTTCCAACTATACAAGAGCAACATAAATAAATAGGGGGTAAATTTCAAAAACACAACAGTTGCACCAAGCAGAAAGAAACGCGAGCAGTATGAAAAGACAAGGAAAGAAAGGACCACAAGCAATGCAGGTCAACTCAACTTTAGAAGAGGTAATAGCTGCAACAGATGGAATATCAGATAAAGAGTTCAGGATATATATGCTTCAGATGATCTGGAGTCTCAAGGAAGACATGAGACAGCAAAATCAGACAATGAAAGATCACATTGACAAACAAATCCAGGAAGTAAAAGATCAATTTCACAGGGAGATAGAGGTAATAAAAAACAAACAAATAGAAATTCTAGAAATGCAGGAAACAATAAACCAACTTAAAAACTCAATTGAGAATACTACCAGCAGAGTAGATCACTTAGAAGAGAGAACATCAGACAATGAAGACAAAGTATTTCAGCTGGAAAAGAACATAGACAGCTCAGCAAGTCTGCTAAGAAACCATGAGCAGAACATCCAAGAATTATGGGACAATATCAAAAGACCAAATTTAAGAGTCATTGGGATACAGGAAGGCACAGAGCTCCATGCCAAAGGAATAAACAGTCTATTCAGTGAAATAATACGAGAAAACTTCCCAGAATTGAAGATTGAGACAGAATCCCAAATCCTAGAAGCCTACAGGACGCCGAATGTGCAAAATCATAAGAGATCCACACCTAGACACATTATAATGAAGATGTCCAACATACAGAATAAGGAGAGAATTTTAAAAGCTGCAAGAGAAAGAAAGCAGATTACATTTAGGGGTAAACCAATCAGGATAACAGCTGATCTCTCAACACAGACTCTGAAAGCTAGAAGATCCTGGAATAACATATTTCAAACACTGAAAGACAATGGGCTCCAACCAAGAATCGTGTATCCGGCGAAATTAAGCTTCAGGTTAGAAGATGAAATTAAAACCTTCCACGATAAACAAAAGTTAAAAGAATTCGCAGCTAGAAAACCATCTCTTCAAAAAATCCTTGGCAAAACATTACAGGAAGAGGAAATGGAAAATAACATTGATAACCAACAATGGGAGGTAGGACAGTAAAGGGGGGAAAGTAGTCAAAGAGGATAACAAATCAGGTTTAGTAACATCAATAAACAAATATGGATAGAAGAACAAACCACATCTCAATAATAACCCTAAATGTTAATGGCTTAAACTCACCAATTAAGAGACACAGGCTAGTAGAATGGATCACAAAACAAGACCCAACAATATGCTGTCTACAGGAGACGCATTTGATAGGAAAAGATATACATAGACTGAAGGTGAAAGGTTGGGAAAAAGCATATCACTCATATGGACCGCGGAAACAAGCAGGAGTGCCCATACTCATATCTAATAAAATAGATTTCAAGCCAAAGACAATCAAAAGGGATAAAGAAGGACACTTCATACTGCTCAAGGGAACCATACACCAACAAGACATAACAATCATAAATATATATGCCCCAAATAATGGTGCAGCCGTGTTCATCAAGCAAACTCTTCTCAAGTTCAAGAGTCTAATAGACCACCATACAATAATCATGGGAGACTTCAACACACCTCTCTCACCACTGGACAGATCTTCCAAACAAAAGTTAAATAAGGAAACTATAGAACTCAATAACACAATTAACAACCTAGACTTAATTGACATATATAGACTATACCACCCAACTTCAAGTAGCTACACTTTTTTCTCAGCAGCACATGGAACCTTCTCAAAAATAGACCATATACTATGTCACAGGGCAACTCTTAGACAATACAAAGGGGTAGAGATAATACCATGCATCTTATCTGATCATAATGGAATGAAACTGAAAATCAATGATAAAAGAAGAAAGGAAAAATCAAGCATCACCTGGAGAATGAACAACAGGTTGCTGAGTGATCAATGGGTTTTAGAAGACATCAAGGAGGAAATTAAAAAATTCCTAGAGTTAAATGAAAACACAGACACAACATATCGGAATCTATGGGACACATTGAAAGCAGTTCTAAGAGGAAAATTCATTGCTTGGAGTTCATTCCTCAAAAAAAGAAAAAACCAACAAATAAATGATCTCATACTTCATCTCAAAATCCTAGAAAAAGAAGAGCAAAACAACAGCAAAAGAAGTAGAAGGCAAGAAATAATTAAAATCAGAGCTGAAATTAATGAAATTGAAACAAAAGAAACTATTGAAAAAATTGACAAAACTAAAAGCTGGTTCTTTGAAAAAATAAATAAAATTGACAGACCCTTAGCCATACTAACGAAGAGAAGAAGAGAGAGAACCCAAATTACTAGCATACGGGATGAAAAAGGCAATATCACAACAGACACTTCAGAAATACAGAAGATAATCAGAAATTACTTTGAATCCTTATACTCCAATAAAATAGAAGATAGTGAAGGCATAGATAAATTCCTTGAGTCTTATGATCTGCCCAGATTGAGCCAGGAGGATATAGACAACCTAAACAGACCAATAACAATAGAGGAAATAGAAGAAACCATCAAAAGACTACCAACTAAGAAAAGCCCAGGACCGGATGGGTATACAGCAGAGTTTTACAAAACCTTTAAAGAGGAACTAACACCATTACTTTTCAAGCTATTTCAGGAAATAGAAAAAGAGGGAGAACTTCCAAATTCATTCTACGAGGCCAACATCACCCTGATTCCGAAACCAGACAAAGATACTTCAAAGAAAGAAAACTACAGACCAATATCTCTAATGAACCTTGATGCAAAAATCCTCAATAAAATTCTGGCGAATCGGATTCAAATACATATCAAAAAAATTATACACCATGATCAAGTAGGATTCATCCCTGGTATGCAAGGTTGGTTCAATATACGGAAATCAATAAATGTTATCCACCACATCAATAGACTTAAAATTAAGAACCATATGATCATCTCGATAGATGCAGAAAAAGCATTCGACAAAGTACAGCATCCCTTTATGTTCAAAACTCTGGAAAAATTAGGGATAACTGGATCATACCTCAACATTGTAAAAGCAATCTATGATAAGCCACAGGCCAGCATCATTCTGAATGGAGAAAAATTGAAGGCATTCCCTCTAAGATCTGGTACAAGACAGGGATGCCCTCTCTCACCACTTCTGTTCAACATAGTCCTCGAGACACTGGCCAGAGCAATTAGGCAGACGAAAGAAATTAACGGCATAAAAATAGGAAAAGAAGAACTTAAATTATCACTATTTGCAGATGATATGATCCTATACCTAGCAGACCCAAAAGGGTCTACAAAGAAGCTATTAGAGCTAATAAATGAATTCAGCAAAGTGGCAGGATATAAGATCAACACGCATAAATCAAAGGCATTCCTGTATATCAGCGACAAATCCTCTGAAACGGAAATGAGGACAACTACTCCATTCACAATATCCCCCCAAAAAATAAAATACTTGGGAATCAGCCTAACAAAAGAGGTGAAAGATTTATACAATGAAAACTACAGAACCCTAAAGAAAGACATAGAAGAAGACCTTAGAAGATGGAAAAATATACCCTGCTCATGGATAGGCAGAACCAACATCATCAAAATGGCGATATTACCAAAAGTCCTATATAAGTTCAATGCTATGCCAATCAAAATCCCAACAGCATATCTTGTAGAAATCGATAAAAGAATCAGGAAATTCATATGGAATAATAAAAGACCCAGAATAGCAAAAACAATACTAAGCAGGAAGTGTGAATCAGGCGGTATAGCGATACCAGACTTCAAACTATACTACAGAGCAATAGTAACTAAAACAGCATGGTACTGGTACCAAAACAGGCGGGTGGACCAATGGTACAGAATAGAGGACACAGTAACCAATCCACAAAACTACAACTATCTTATTTTTGATAAAGGGGCTAAAAGCATGCAATGGAGGAAGGATAGCATCTTCAACAAATGGTGCTGGGAAAACTGGAAATCCATTTGCACCAAAATGAATCTGAATCCCTATCTCTCGCCATGCACAAAAGTTAACTCAAAATGGATCAAGGAGCTTGATATTAAACCAGAGACATGGCATCTGATAGAAGAAAAAGTTGGTTATGATCTGCACGCTGTGGGATCGGGCTCCAAATTCCTCAATAGGACACCCATAGCGCTAGAGTTAACAAACAGAATCAACAAATGGGACTTACTCAAACTAAAAAGTTTTTTCTCAGCAAAAGAAACAATAAGAGAGATAAACAGGGAGCCTACATCCTGGGAACAAATCTTTACTCCACACACTTCAGATAGAGCCCTAATTACCAGAATATACAAAGAACTCAAAAAATTAGACAATAAGATAACAAATAATCCAATCAATAAATGGGCCAAGGACCTGAACAGACACTTCTCAGAGGAGGACATACAATCAATCAACAAGTACATGAAAAAATGCTCACCATCACTAGCAGTCAGAGAAATGCAAATCAAAACTACCCTAAGATACCATCTCACTCCAGTAAGACTGGCAGCCATTAGGAAGTCAAACAACAGTAAGTGCTGGAGAGGATGCGGGGAAAAGGGCACTCTTGTTCATTGCTGGTGGGACTGCAAATTGGTGCAGCCAATTTGGAAAGCAGTATGGAGATTTCTCGGAAAGCTGGGAATGGAACCGCCATTCGACCCAGCTATTCCCCTTCTCAGTCTATTCCCTAAAGCCCTAACAAGAGCATGCTACAGGGACACTGCTACATCGATGTTCATAGCAGCTCAATTCACGATAGCAAGACTGTGGAACCAGCCTAGATGCCCTTCAATAGATGAATGGATAAAAAAATGTGGCATTTATATACTATGGAGTATTATTCTGCATTAAAAAATGACAAAATCATAGAGTTTGGAGGGAAATGGATGGCATTAGAGCAGATTATGCTAAGTGAAGCTAGTCAATCTTTAAAAAACAAATACCAAATGACTCCTTTGATATAAGGGGAGTAAACAAGGACAGGGTAGGGACGAAGAGCTTGAGAAGAAGATTTACATTAAACAGGGATAAGAGGTGGGAGGGAAAGGGAGTGAGAAGGGAAATTGCATGGAAATGGAAGGCGATCCTCAGGGTTATACAAAATGTCATATAAGAGGAAAGGAGGGGTAAGACAAGATAATACAAATGGAAGAAAGGATGTACAGCAGAAGGGGTAGAGAGAGAAAAGGGGAGGGGAGGGGAGGGGAGGGGGGACAGTAGAGAATAAGACAGACAGCAGAATACATCAGACACTAGAAAGGCAATATGTCAATTAATGGAAGGGAAACTGGTGTGATACAGCAATCTGTATATGGGGTAAAAGCGGGAGTTCATAATCCACTTGAATCAAACCGTGTAATATGATGTATTAAGAACCATGTAGTGTTATGAACGACCAATAAAAAAAAATAAAATAAAAAAAAATAAAATAAAATAGTAAAAAAAAAAAAAAAAAGAAAATATTTTGACCCACCAGGTAGTAGGAATGAGTAGGTTTGCAAAAGCAATTAGTATATGGAATAGATTATATAGAAGGTCATATTAGCATCTGGTTTACTGAAACTTCGTATTTCCTATAACTCTAAGATATAAGAATAGTAATTCTCATAATAGGTTAAGTAACACTGATAACAGATGAAGAATAACTTTTTTTAAAACATGGTATTGATTTCCTATTTGTTTTTTTCTAATCTGACATGGAAAATGGTCTTTAACCCCTAAAAAAAGTCATAAAGATCAAATGGTCAGGCAAATGAATGTTGATGAAAGAAGCTAATTCTTTGTGTTCACTTTGACTTTCTGAGAACTCTTCATGTGGGCTGATTAATTCTTCAGACAAAACTCCCTGGTTAAGTTCAAAGTGATGACAAGTAATAAAGTTCAGCTTTAAAAAGCTCAGAAGCCCCGTTTTATTCTCTTATATCCTTAAATTATTGGAAATAAGGATACCACACAAAATCTGTACAAGTATAGACTATGTTAAGATATTCTTAAATTAAAAGGATTAGAGCTACATGCTTTTTCTTCATAGGAATACAGTAAAATTATTTAAGAAATTATGTTAGTTCAGTACAGAGGTTAACAAACCATGGCCTGTAGACAAAATCACCCCACAGCCTGTTTTTCATATGGCACATGAGCTAAGAATTATTTTTATATTCTTAAAAGGTTATAAAAAGAGATAATAAAGAAGAATATGGAACAGAAACTGTATGTGGCCCATAAAGTCTAAAATATTTGCTCTCTTTCCCTATTCGGGAAAAGTTTGCAGACCTCAATCTAGTCTAAATAAGACAGGGCTTTAAACTGTTCTGTCATGATCCCTGGCAAGCTGCAAGTGTGCTCTGAGCCTGCTTCCCTATCTGTGATTTTGGAATGATTAAACCTGATTAGTCTTACAAGTTCAGTAGCCCCCTTCTCATCTATGGTTTTACTTTCTATTGTGTTGGTTACTGCACAGAAATATTAAATGGAAAATTCCAGAAATAAATAATTCATGTCTTAAATAATATTATTATGGGTATATCTTTATGTTTTATTAATATCTATTATTATTCATTGCTTCCTGTGCCTTACTTATATATTAAACCTTATCATATGCATGAATGTTTAGGAAAAAACATAGTGTCTATAGATTTGGTATTTGGTGAGTTTTTGGGAAACCTCAGAACTCTTGAAACATATCCCCTAGGGATAAGGGGTGGGGGTACTGTAAAGGAAAATGTAGAGGGGAGGATTGGGACACTTTGGACATTGACCCTTAACCAGACTCTGGTCTAATTCTGACCTATGGCTTATTTTTATTGGGCAAAGTCTTTCTTCATAAATTGGGTCAATTATCATCATAGGTAAAGTATCTGCTTGTGATAGTGTAGGAAGGAGACAAGAATATTGAACATACTTGACAAAATCCCTTCAAGCACCCTGACATTGGAGGTGGGAAGCTTCCTGGGTGTTGGGAAATTACTAAGGCAGACACACATGTGAAATACCAGTGTCTGGATCAGGGCAACAGTGGCCCATTAACTTCCTACTGAGAATGAGAAAAAGGAGACCCAGACAAATGGAACTAAGGCTTCCCCTTGGCAGGGGGTGGGAATGAGAGGGAACTCACTAAATGATTAACAAGTGGAAATAATAAAAATGATTATATGGTCAACACCGTAAAATTGGATAGCCAACCACAGAATCTCATTTAATCTTTGCAACCATATTGTGAGGTTAGCATCATTATCTCCATTTTATAGATGAAGAAACCGAAACCAAGAAAAAGTCATAGAGAAGTTAAGGAACCAACTAGATAGGGCCAACTAGATAGGAGTAACCTGAAAGAGAAGAAGTAATGACAAGGACAGAAATAAAAGAGATAACTCTCCAATGCCCTGAACCCTTATTCTTGATCATTAGACATGTGGTTTTTACAGCATTAGTTAACACCTTTCCCCCTAGTGATGCCTAATACCAGGTGATTTAAGCTAAGTGCCCTGATGGTGGTGAGGGAGGAGGCAGAGATGTAAAGAAGAGGCAGAGATTTAGAGGTTCATTCTGTTCATTTGTTATTTTAACCATCCATTCATGTAAGAGTTAATGATATAAAAAAATAAACATATTTGCTAAGTAAACTCTTTACTAGGCAGCCATTTGTTAGGCTTGTTCGAGTAGCAGCTTGTTATGGTTTATATATGAGATGTCCCTCAAAAGCTCATGTGTGAAAAAAATGCAAGATAGTTTAGAAGCAAAATGATTGGGTTATGAGAATCTTAACCTAATCAGTGAATTAATCCCTTTATAGGGATTAACAGAGTCCTAACTGTAGGTAGGTGGGGTGTGGCTAGAGGAGGTGGGTAATAGGAGTGAGCCTTCATCCTTGTTGAGTAGAGCTCTCTCTCTCTGCTTCCTGGTTTCATGCTCTGAGCTGCTTTCCTCCTCCACTCTCTTTCACCATGATGTTCTGCCTTCCTTTGGGCCCAGAGCAATGGAATCTATGGACTGAGACCTCTGAAACAGAAAGTTCCAGGGTTTTTGTGGCTAGAGTTGACTTAAACTCAACTATGTGCTTGACTGTAACAAAACTTCTTCTGAAGCCTTTTTTACATTTTAGAATTTTGTGAGTTTTTTAAAATTCAATTCTCCACAGAACACGATGTTCAAGCAGTTCAAGTGAAGGCTTGCTGTGCATAGACTCTAAGTTAGAGAAATACCTAGTAACTCTTCAATAATATCTTAGATTTTTGTATCATATTTATCAAACATATGTCATATGTATTTCATTATTGGAAATGAAGGGAATTTCAGGGAACATTTAGTCCTCTTCCTTTTTATTCATAAAAAAGAGACCAAGATGCAGAAAGGACATATGATTTGTCACTGGTTATGCAGTCCCTATTGGTAGTGCAGATGGATGGCAGGTGTGATGTAGACTCAGATATAGCCTTCCTACATCTGAATACCCTACCTGTCTGCCAGAGAGCCAAATATGAGCCACTGATGGAGCTGACTACTTACTTGGTGGCAAGGTGTCTACATTGGGCCCATTCTGGAAGGGCCAGTAGTTCATCCTCATAAGGATAGATACCTATTCTTTTTTTACTGTTTGCCTTTTATGTTTGTAGGATTCATTCAGCTCTACTACCTAGGGGCTCACCAAATCTCAGTGGACACCACTATCCACTCTGACCCACAGATGCAGATCTGACTTCATAGCAAAGCAAGAGGGAGTGAAATTATGACCATAGGCCCCACTGATGTTAGAACATACTTCACTGCTTACCATCCAGAAGGGGTTGTCTTCAAAATACCATGGAAGGTATGACTGAAGCCCTAGCTCTGAGGCAACTCTCTGAGATGATGGAGAACTTTCCTTCAAGATGCAGTATATACATTGAATTGCATGACACCACGTCCCCAACAGGAAGAATGTAGAAGAGATAGAAGGAAAAAGTGCTCTGTTTATCACCAGTCTTCGTGACCCACTGGAGATTTTCTGCTTCCAGTTTTCTGGAACTCCTGGGTCCCCCAAAGGATATCCTTCTACCAGGGAACATAGGTGCTATTAATGCCCAAGCTACTCCTCCTACGGAAGCACTTTGGAAAAGGTTTTTAAGGATCAGCATGCAAAAAGAAAAGTTGCCATCCTGGCAGGAGGAACTGATCCTGACCAGCACGGGGAACAGGGTTGCATTTACCCAGTGGGGGCTGTTATAGCTTGGATCTGGAATGTTTTCCCCAAAGCTCATGGGTTAGGCAGTGCAGCAATGTTCACAGTAAAACGATTGGGTTATGAGAACTGTAACCTCCTTAGTGGATTAATCTATTTAATGGATTAATCATTTGAATGGGCTAAGGAATGGTAACTGTAGGCAGGTAGGGAATGGCTGGAAAAAATAGATCATTGAGGCCATGACCTTGGGGACTATATCTTGTTCATGGCTCCCCCTCTCCCCTTCTTCCTCATTCCCATGAACTGAACAGCTTTCCTTTGCTATGCCTTGCACCATGATAGTCTGCCTCACCTCGGCTCCCATCAATTGAGTTGCAGACTGTGAACTGAGAACTCTGAAACCATAACCTAAAGTAAGCTTTTCTTCCTCTAAGTTGTTTTTGTCAGGTAATTTGTTTATAGTGATGAAAAATTGACTAACAGGGGTAGAGAGGAATGTGTGTGGAACCTTCTCATATGCTTTGGCATCTGCTGGTATTCTCTTGTCTGTTAGAACTGCTGATCATTATGGGCAAGAACTCGAGCCCAGAAGGGTATAATTGTCAAAGGTTCAGACCTTTCAAGAATGAAGGTTTAGATACATCACCAAGTGAGCCACCATGACCTGCATAGGTGATAGTGGAAGGTGAGAAAATTTAGACTAGGTAATGGAGGTGGGAAAAGAGAACCACCTGTGGGCTTGAGGCCAACTAACCCTCTTCAGTCAACTGCCACAAACCCTGGAGGAACTGGTCCTAAGACTAGGCACAGAATAAATGTGCAGTATAAGAGGAAGTGGTAGCCATGAAAATGAGTCCTCAGATCTTGGGGTGCAGGAGCACTATCAATTGATGGTGCATCTTTGCCCTTCTGGATCTACCCCCATATTCCTGCTGTAGCCACACTTCTCATCCCCTCTTAGTCCACAACACGGAAACTGGAGGACTTATGCAAGCCTTTCCATGCATGATAAGGGACTCTGCTGATGGGTGACTTCACCTTGAGGTCTTCCCATTGACCTAGTTAAGACTTTCTTGGAAGTGTATTTCCATCTACCCAACCCTCTTTCTTTCCCCTTTGCTTTCACTAGTAATTTTAGTCTGCTTTTCATCACTGTAATAAAAACACCTGACAAGAACAACTTACAGAGGAAAATTTTATTTTGGGCTCATGATTTCAGAGGTTTCGTCCACGGTTCACCAACTCCATTGTTCTGCACCTGAGGTGAGGCAGAATCATGGCGGAAGGGCACAGTGGTAGAAAACTGCTCAGTGCATGGCCACTAGGAAATGAAGAGAAAGGAGCTAAAATATAGACCCCAAAGGTAAACCCTCAGTGACCTATATTATGGTTTAGATGTGAGCTGTCCCCCAAAAGCTCATGTATGAGACAATGCAAGAAAGTTTAGTGCTAAATGATTGGATTATCAGATCCTTAACCTAATGGATGCATTTCTACTCTTGAATGAATTAACTGGGCTGTAAGTGTAGGCAGGTAGGGTATGACTGGAGGAGATAAGCCACTGGAGGTATGATTTGGGGTTTATATTTTGTCCCTGGTGAGCAGAGCTTTCTCTGCTTTTTTGTTGCTCTGTCCATGTCCTGAGTTGCTTTCCTCCTCCATGCCCTTCTGTCATTTTGCCATGATGTCTTTTTTTAATGATAATTTGTTGTATTCTTATTTATGTAGTTCTATTACTATTTATATAAGTTTGAATTTTAGTGCACTAGTTTTGTTTCTGAAGGAAATTGTATAGTTACAAGTGATTTATAGATACTTGTTTTAATTTCCACATGTCTTATCAGTGTATTGTATTTGTACATAATGATGAAATTTGTTGCTACATATTCATACATGCACACAATATAACAATATAATTTGGCCAGTATTAGTCCTCAGCACCTCAGGCCCACAGCAATGAAGTTGACCATGTGTGGACTGAGAACTCTGAAATCTTGAGTGCCACATAAACTTTTCCTCCTCCGAAATTGTTCTTGTCATGTTTTTTGCTCATACCAGTAAAAAAAGCTGAATAATATATCTACTTCTTTCAGACACCCCCCACCTTCCCACAGTTACCATGCAGTCCATTTATATTATTAATCCATCAAAGGGATTAATCCTCTGACTAACTTATAATTCTCATAATCCTATCATTTATTTCTGAACATTCCTGTAATTAACACAGGAGCTTTTAAGGGATGCCTCATCTCCAAATTGTAACACTGGTCTCAGACCTGCATCACAGTTGGAATGACTTTCGGAACATCTGCAGCTCAATCAAAGCCCCTACTTTGGTTCTCTTTTCTTTTTCCTTTGCAAGTATCTTTCCCCGTAAATCTCCTGCTTATCTAATCTTGCCTTAATTTTGCCTTCCCAGTGGGCCTGCTATCTGCACTTTCTATAGCTCCACTCTTTACAGTTCTTCATGAATCTTCTGTCACTAATAGTGGGTGTGAAATACCTCTGGCCTTCATCTTCCTCCCAACTCAAATTGTCTTCCCCATGAACATCTCCTGGAGGCTTTTTAATTCCTATTTTCTTCCATCACCAGCTCATATTTTTCTTTCCAAAGCCTTGAGTTAAAGTCTATACTCTACATGCTACCATCGGCCTTTTCACTTGAAAGTCTACTCTAGAATTCTGTTTCAAAATGAATCAACATCAATGAGAAACATCTTCAAAGTGTGGCTGGTCCTGATCTGCAGATGTGTACAGATTGGCCTTGGTCAATCTCCCTAGTGTCCCTCATTAGTTGAGCACTCTCTATATAGATATTCCTAATCCTTACAACACTTCCATAAAGTGTGTAATGTTATTGTCTTCTTTTTATAGGTGAGGACAAAAGAGATAGACTATTTAAATAATATACCATGAACCTAAAGCTAGTAAATCCTATAGAATCAGGATTTGAATCAAGGCAACATGAGTAGAGAGAAAGCAGATAATAAATAGAAGAGGAGACTGGATCAAGGATGTTCTTTCATTTTAGTTGAGGAGGCTTGAGTTCTTCCTTCCTTCCTTCACCTAACTCTGGAGCTACTTTTATCCATGCATGCATTTATATTTTTATCCAACAAAGTGTGTGTGCTGGACAACATAATTTCCTATTTATTTATCTGCCTATTTGTTTGTTTGATCATAGAAAACAATCCACTGAGCTGCAGAATTCTCTGTAGCCCTTAATTTTTCTTACCTTCTCTACTCTCAGTTCTTGCATCTGAAGCATGACAGCTCCTGGACATTCTCAATTTGCAGCTGTATGAGCTCCATCTGATAACCCCTCATGATGAAAACATCTGCTTGTTTTTTATTCCCCATTCTGTGTTTTTAAACAAAAATAAAGCATATGCATAATATTAAAGCTGGGGCAGATGAATAATTTTATCACATATGTTTCTAGACACCATGCGTGAGCCCTCTGGCAGTGATGCCCATTTGCAGGGCAGGGATGGTGATGAAACACTTCAGGAAAGTCCTTTTGTGTCACCAGCCTGGGGCCCTCCTGACACCAAACACTTCAGAGCAGAGTTAGATGGAGCCTCAAGGATTTGTGCAGGTGGAGTGGAACAAAAGGACAGAAACAGCTGATCAGCTTTATATGTCTAGGCGGCTAAATCAGGATTAACCTTTTTGGCTTTTGTGCTGATGAGATTTAGAGAGCCCTGCACGTCGCCCAGCTCAGAAGCAGACATTTTGCTAAGTAAGATTTATACTGTTTCATATTTATTAGCCTAGATTTACACCATTAGTTAAAAAATAATAATGCCTCTGAATTGACATCTCTGTTAATTTCTTATTCTGTTTGAATTCATTGGATTGATTTGAAGACAAAAATCTTCATCAATTTATGTTTAAAGCTATGCATTAACTAGGAAAAATAAAGCAATACAGATTCTCCAAATTTGTTTTCCAGTTTATCTATGGATGATGCCATCCTTCTTCCCACAAGATAGTTAAGTACTGTTGGAACTTGTTTGTCCACTGTCTAGTGTGCAACAAGTGTGTACAATAGATCACAGGAATGAGGTCCTATAATTCTAAATTACTAACAATGAAGACAATATCAGGGTAATATTGGAAGTTTTACTATAAGCCAAACACTTTAATTTCCAAGCAATTGATTTAATTTTCCAAGCATCCTATATTAAAGTGAATAGTAGACAATGCAAACATGTTAGGTAACTTGACTTCAGGGAGCAGCAGAGTCAGCTTTGGATTCACATCACACATTTTGACTCCAAATTCAGTTCCTTGTTATTCTTATGTGTTTATATATTTACTCTGAAGCTTCCATTTTAAAAAGTGCAAAGACCATGAGCTCTAGAAGCAGAAATCCCCATAATCAATAGTACTACAGTTGTGTGACCCTTGGAAGTTATTTGGTCTCATTAAGCTTCTATCTCCTTATCTGTAAACAAAGGTAAATTTTTTGTATCTTTAATGCATAAAAGTTTTTATCTCCTACTTAAAAACATATTGAATTTCCCATGTAGCCATTCCTTCTGTAATCAGCTCACAAGACAATGATTTTTAACACACTGTCATTTTAGTGACCAGATGACATAGTGTCAGTAAAACAGTTAGCATGCTGCCTTCTACATGATTCTCTCTCATTTGATGGCATGGACTCTTAGCCTTTTTTCTTATTTGTTTGCTCTTTTGTTTTAGACAAGACAGTGGATGTTCTTGGTTTATAGGATTACATTTCGAAACCTATAGAAAATCATCTTTTATCTCACATTTAAAAATAACACTCTTTTAAAAAATGCCTCTTTGGATTTTGTTCTCCTACATCTTCTCTTGGAGTTCTATTATACACAAGCAAGTTCTCATAGGAAAGGAGGAAAAATGTTGATATTGGGCTGGTTGTATCTGATCAATATCCTCTAGCTGTAGGGGCAGTGGGACTTGGTTAATGGCCTTGTGTTATGTAACCAGCCTGGGGCACTTAAACCTTATACACTTATTTAAGGATTCTTTTTTGTTCCAATTTCCCAGCAGACAAAGCAGAAGTAAGCTTTGGGATGAGATTTTTAACTGTAATTTGAAAGAACTGAGTCCACTTTTGATAAGGTTCTTTGACCTGTGCTGGGGGGTTGTGGCATCAGAGAGAACTCCTTCATCATGACAGACTTAGGACTCTTGGCTGACCTGCACTTTGGAGGGGCCCTATATAGACCCATAAAATTTCTATCTGTAGGAAAAAATGTACAGCCAGTTTTCAGGCCATTTACAAATACTACGTGTGTTTCTAATGTGTCAATTTTGTGTATTTTAGTAGTTTCAGAAATAGTCCTGTCCATACTAAGGAAGCCAGCTCTCAGAAGAGCTGGTGAGTTCACACTTTGGAATATGCCCTTCCTGTCATGACTGCTAACATTGTTTTGTATTTTCTTCACATTTATTTAATGATTCTAGCTACCCCTTGTCCTAGGTAAATTAAATCTTTACTTTTCTACAAAATTATTTATGACTTTTTGCTTATATCATCTCCCTGGTAGACATCCAAGGATTGCATGTTTTTTGTTTCAAGAAAACTTGTGAATATATAACAATTGTCTGGCCTTGTAACATTACCATTGATCTTAGGAACAAATGACGCTTACAATGTCCTTTGCTCTCTGAATCAAGTCATATAATTTCCATCACTGTCAATGCAGCCCAACTGGAAGTGGAGAAAGAGAATACAACCATGTGCTGATTTGATATCATAAACATTTGGTTCTACTCACATGTCATGAATATCATCATGTTAAATATATTATTTACAAAGGCTTAGGCCCCATAGCCTGAGGATTTCTCTCTGTCCCCTTTATTCACCTTTGTGTTCTTACATGAAGGTTGGCATTTGTGCACAAATTGCTGTGAAAATGCCCATTAACACCTAGGGAAATGAGAAATGGCTTGGGCAGATGTAGGCAGCTGATGCTGATTTGGGTGAACAGCCTCTTTAAGTCAATGTCTACAGTCTGGAGCTCATTAAAAATCAGATTGTTCCATCACTCAGAACTTATCAGCTCTGTGAATATATATTTTTGTCTGAGTATATTTGAACCTTGGGAAAGATGTAAAAGGATACATAGTCAAATTTTAAGGTTCCTTATTGCAGGTGGCTGGGAAATTTTGCATATATGGTTTTATGTTGTTTGATTTGTTACACCAGAAACAAAGTACTTTATTGAAATACATATTTTAAAATACATATTTTAAAATGAAACAATGATTATGGGGTATAAGTGTGACATTTCAATATATGTATACAATGTGTAATGATCCAATCAGGGGATTTGGCATATTCATTGCCTCAGAAATTCATCATTTCTTTCTGTTGGAAGCATTGAAAATCCTTTCTATTTGATATTTTTAAATATTCAAAGATTGTCAACCATAGTTACCTTACTGTGCTATGAAGAAATGAGATCTTCCTATCCAACTGCACCTCTGTACCCATTAACTATTTTCTCTCCATCCTCCCCTCTCCCATCCCCTTCCCAGGTTCTGATAACCACTATTCTATTCTCCACTTTTATGAGATAACATTTGAGCTTCCACAAATCAATTAGACAAATACATGAGGTATCTGTCTTTCTGTTCCTGACTTATTTTTGTTTAGCATAATGTTCTCCAGTTCTATCCAATTGGTGCAAATGACAGAATTTCTCTCTTTTTTTGGTGGATAAATAATATTCTAGCATTTGGTGCATGATATTTTCTTTTATTTAAACTTCTACCATTGGACACCTAGGTTGATTCCATATCTTGGCTACTGTAAATTGTACTACAAGAAGCATGCAAATGCAGTTGTCTCTTCTACATACTGATTTGAATTTCTTTGGATATGTTCCCAACAGTGAGATTGATAGATCTGATGATTGTTCTCTTCTAATTTTTAGAGAAACCTCCATACTGTTTCCATAATATGTGTACTAATTTACACTTCCACCAAAATCATATGAAAGCTCACCTTTCTATTGTTAGATAAAGTGTATTTTTTAAAAAAACATCAATAAAATGAAACAAAATACAAAGTGCAATGCTGTAAGGAAAAAAGTTATGAAGTAAATCAGTGGCCTAAAGATTTAATGCTTCTACAATTCACCTATGGTTCTTGTTTAACTGCTTATTCCAATTCAGTAGGTCTGGGTGGAAGATCTGTTGCTGCATTTCTAACAAGCTGTCCTGTGATGCCAGTGCCACTGAGTAATCTGTGGACCAGATTTTCAATCACAA
Source organism: Urocitellus parryii (assembly GCF_045843805.1). NCBI lineage: Eukaryota > Metazoa > Chordata > Mammalia > Rodentia > Sciuridae > Urocitellus > Urocitellus parryii. The sequence continues at coordinate 53,626,598 of NC_135531.1, forward strand.
GGAATTAAACCTAAAAGTAGATAATAGGACTTGGAGTTCATCGTTAAAAACAAGTAGTGTTGCCATTATTCTTTTAATTCTGTATCAATTTCTCTTTTAAAAATTCTAGTAACTTTTCAAATTTAGACTAAATTTAAAATACTTTATCAAACCAGGCTAGAGCTAGGGTTTTGTAAGTAATTGGTTTCTGCAGCACAGCTCTAGCAAAATATTTCATATAAATGTTTCATTCTAAATTAATCAGCATGCATTCACTATAAAAGCATTTGCTTTAAAAGAATTAGATGCAGACCCTGTCCTCTGAGAATATATGCTCTTGTTACAAATAAGACTTAGAAATCACTCTTGCCTATAGAAAGTAGTGTTGTTTGTAGGTAAATGGGAGCCACGACAGCTGGAAATCAATATGACAGAAGAACAAGGGGCACACAAAAGAAGGCTGGGATTGCTAGGAGGGCAGCTGAACCTGTACTAAATGTATAGACCCAGCAGGGTTAGATGGTGTGAAAAAACAGGTTGCCTTTTAGATGAAGTCCTTGTTTCTACAAGGTGACTCCTGGGTACTTGAGAGAGGCCTAGTTTTTTCTAGCTTCAGGTTTCATGCAGCTGAAGTGGGATTAACTGCTGATTAGCCACGAATTGCTGACTAGGCTCAATTCTGTTCAGCAAAATCTCATTCTCCTCATCACATCCTCCCATTCAATTACTCAGACTAAAACAAGTATTTGGGTTGTGTCTGCCAGATGGTCAGCTTTCTTTTCTCTAGAAAAGCTGTTCATTAAAGCAGATTAAGGAGAGAAATACTTGGTAGGAAATGTATAAATAAATGAATTACTTATTATATCTTTGTGCTATTATTTGAAGATTCCATAGGGGAAATAGAAAAGCACAGAAATACTGTTCAGCCTGAATCCCTGCTGCCTTCAAAGCAGATTAGGCAGACAGTGTGCCAGACTGCCTGCATCTTTTGATACCACACTGCAAGCCTGGCTTATGGTGTATTAAGTTCTTGATTTATTTGCAGTACAGACTTGTTAGCAATATTCTATCCATTGTCATTATTCAAATGGTTAGTTTTTAAAAGTATTATCATTCTCATTTGATTTGTGAAGGTACATTTTGTTTGCACAAGACTTCATTTCAATTTAGAAGACCCAATCTTTTTTCCAATGGAAGACAAAATGTAATTTGTAAGAAATCCAACAAGAAGAAGGAATTCAATTTAGTTTTTCAGAATTGTGTTTATGCTATTAGGTTAAGGCCACTTATATTACTATATGCAATTAAAATACAACTAGTTGTCCAACAGAGAAAGGATGGATTTTTCTCATTTCCAATTAACTTAGGTGAAATGGTAACAGTTTCATTCAATAACCCAGCTAGGTTTGTAAGCAGTGACAGTGAGTATGTCAATATATGAGCATTTGCAAATCATTTATCACCTTATAAAATCAGTGAATTTGGAGTTACTTGAATTTTCCTTGAATGGCAAATTTTGATTCACTATATTTACTGATTCTATTTTCAGACTTACTTTGCCTTTTAAAATTATGTACAGGTGCAGGGTTTTGGACCATGGAGGAATGAGACTAGAGCTAGAGGTACAGATCCCAAGGGCAGAACTGCCCAGCACTAAGGAATCATCTCTGGGAGACAAAGACTTGGATTCAAATTCCATTCTATCACCCACTGTATTTTGATTGAATTGCTTAACTCAAATTTCTCACCTATAAAACAATGATCAAAACAATGTCACAATCTTAGAACAATAACTAGGTGTGAGATATGGTTTCAGACACTTTATATGGATTCCTACTTATTACTATCAATAGGAGCAACTTCATAGAACAGTTGTGGGGTGAGAGTGGGGGAAGATATCACACTTATCCAGTACCTCACAAATGTAAGTGGCTGCCAATTATGATGGTTGTTTGGTTGCTTTTATCATCAACATCATCACCATCTAAGAGTAGGTATGTTTGAAGGTGGGTGAATCCTTGCTCCTCAGTGAACAAGTCCTTCATACTGGAGCCTTCTCCAGAAGGCTCTGGCATATTTACTAGAGGGGACACTTGAACTATTTTGTATTTTAAACAGGTGATAGATGAGCCATCTGCCTTCTAATCCCTGCTACTGTGGAGGTTGAGGCAAGATCATAAATTTGAAGCCAGCTTCAGCAGCTCTTTCTCAAAACAAATAAAAGGGGTCAGGAATTGTAGCCCACTAGTATAGTGCCCTGGGTTCAACTCCCAGTATTGAACACACACACACACACACACACACACACACACACACACACACAAAGGTGGGAAGAAAAATACATGTCACCTGTCTATGCTGTTAGCATATATTTGACCTTTTGAAGAAGTGTACCAAGGTTGCCAATTTCATTGACATATTAATTCTATCTTTTTTATTGTTTCTTTTTTAGTTACACATGGCAGTAAAATCCATTATGACGTAATTATAAAAGCATGGAATATATCTTGTTCTAATTCAGTCTCCAGTGCCTCATCTTCCTCTCCCCTCCCCGACCCCTGCTCACTTCCTCTACTGATCTTTTTGCCCTCATTCTACTTTATCTCATCTTAGTAAACATTTTATCTTTTTTTTTCTTTTTAGATATACACAACAGTACAGTGCGTTTTGACATATTTGTAGATGATATGGAGTTACACTGGTTGTGTTATCTTTGTTTTGCTATACTGCATCTTTAGGTATTTGAAATGTCAACCACTGGTGAATTTTTTTGTCTTCACTTTGTAGAAGAAGCAAGAACTCATCACTCTTGAAAAATATATGTATTCCATTTTAGTTCTCTTACTTGCAGGTAAAGAAGGTCCTTTGGATAAGGTAAATCTAATTTAGGATAGAGAAAAGAGTGTGAGGAAGGACTTGGAGCTTTCTCCCACTATGAGGAAACCTGGAAATTACTCCATTAAAGACTGATTTTCCTCCTGCTGACCTAACAGCCTCAGAGGATTAAAGAACTTTACACACACACACACACACACACACACACACACACACACACAATCCAGCACTACCACCACTATAGTTAGATAGTTCACTTAATTAGCTTTTTAAAATGGGAATTTAATGGTAGAATATATTCAATATTTTCTTAAATGAAAAACCCAGTATCTCTAGAAAGGGAATATCATCAAAACAGAGAATCTTTAACATGCAGTTTCAAAATTGTTTTCTGAATAATAGAAAACAAATAAGAGATAGAAATGTTAAAAAAATCTCCTTCTTTTCACCACTTGTTTCAAAAATTTTTAGTTTTTTTCTTTTTAAATTATAATCACCCAACAGTCCTTTCAAATGTCACTTTTCAATTAGTTCTGTTGTCTCATTTATTTTCACTTTATGTTTCTATTTTAACAGTTCTATTAATAGGATCTATAGATACTTTTCAATATACAGCTGTGGGGATCTAAGTATTTTTATCTGTATTAAAACAAAAATAAGTGAGCCTGTACTTTTTTGACAAGGGATCCCTATGTCTAATTGACTTGCTGCCCATTAAAATAATGGGTTTCCTTACATGCATCCAGAGGAACTCTGCTCTTTCCCCTCTCCATTCCTGCCATCAACCTGCTCATCCATTTTTGATGTGACCATCACTTTTATGTGGAAGACTTACAAATCTACTTCTATGAACATGACTTGTCTTCTGAGCTGCAATTTCATGTCTCTCCTGCCAGATAACTTGATGGTCACATCAATGTGATACATCTAAAACTAAGCTCATTTTTTCTCTTAAAATCATGTCATAGTCTAGATTTCCATGTTTCTTTTCAATGTGTTCCCAATCACACTCTAACTTACAACTTCAGTCGTTAAGTCCTATGTCTTTCTCTCCCTCCCACCTCTTACATACCTCACAATCACCTCACAAATGCTTTTGTCCTCAACCTTCTCCTCTTCTCGTTTGTCATTTCAAACCATCATCATCCTAGACTTTGACCCTACTCTTCTCATGCCTAGATTGCTTGAATGATCTTCCAAATGAGTGATCAGCCTTCACTCATTTCTCTTTTCTCATCTCCCATTGTGTTAATGTACATGGTAAGAAGGTGACACTATACCTTGAAACTCTTGTATTCCCAGAAGTTTCCACAGTGCCACATTCAAATCTTGTTTCTTTCAAAAGAACAGCAGTTCATTTCTGATATTCACCATATGTCTCTGTTTACTAATCTGAAACTGAACATTGTTGCAGACTTCATTTAAAAATTGTATCTTAGAGTAATTAATTTTTTTTTTTTTTTTTGCAATTAGATGACTCGGAAGATAGAATTCTGAGTTTTTCCCCCAACTTCTAAATTTTTCAACTGTAAACCTCAATGATAAGCAGGTCTGTGTGTGCAGAACAATGTGGGAAAATGTATTATCTATCTACAAATACAATTTTTTACTTGAAAAACATTTAAATTGATCAAGAACATATTTTGAATTATTTTTTTCTATTTATTTAAATCATTCTAATATAGAGTTACAGATCCAACTGTAAAGAAAAATACAAACTTTTGAAGTATTTATTTTAGGCAAATATTTAAACTCAAGGAAAAAAATCATTTTGCCAAATGGTCTTTTCAAAAGTCCAGAGCAGGAATGCCTGAAGTTAGTCATAGTAGGATGCAAATAATTTACTAAGAGAAAGAATCATAGTCTAACCTTTGTCTTCTCGGTGAGAACTTGGGAAATTATTACATGTATCTTTTAAAATATTTGCCTAAAATATGTCACCTATGCTTTGGATATAAAGTAATAGATTTTATATGCCAAACATAGATGGACTTAACTTTAAAAGGCCTTTTTATTTATTAGCAAAGAACAATAACAAAAAAAACACCATCATCACTCCTAAATCAATAAATGAGAAACATCATAACTTTGTTACACTAAATTTAGATCCCAGGCTTTCCATTGCTGCTTAGACTGGTAAAGGAAAGTCAATGCTATTTTACTTTCTAGTGACTCCAGCCCCAAAAGTTATATACACATCTCATCATTGTGAAAGGAACTTTGTGAAGGTTACTGGATATATATCTTCAAAGAATACTCATTATTTATTTTTTGCACCCAGTGGAAATTTTAATTTGCATTTTATCTTCAAGATGTATGACTCTCCTGAGAATGTAGCTTACTTAAAGTAGGTAAATTTCTAGGTCATCATGGATAGCACATGTGGCCTGTTTTATCATCTAATTGAGAAGAAAAGATCTTCAAGATCTCTTTTGAATTTACTTTCAAAAGCAGAAGAATCAAGTGGAATAATAATTTTCTATCCAAGCCATGGATGCTTGGATTGTACCTCAATCTCACAGCAGAAACAATTTTCACTCAAGTTACCAACAACTTTCCAAATTGCTAAATCCTATGGACATTTTAGTCACCTTATGTGACTTCACAGTGGTTAGATATTTCCTCTCTTTGAAAAAATGTTATCTTTCGGTTTCATGTTCTCTTTCTTTTCAGTATTTCCTTTGGCTCTGACTGCTCTTTCCAATTCTTTAATGGTGTCTCCTTCTCTTACCAACCTATAATTTTTGGCTCAGTCCTGGGCCCTTTCCTGGTCTTACCCTAGGCTCTTTCTCTAGTCATTTTTATCTATTTCCTGGTTTCAGTACTAGGGATTTATAGACAAAATTTGAGCTGGGACAAAATATCATCTAGACAGTGGTTTTGTTTAATTAAACGTTTTGGGATAAGGAATCTACTCTGAGCCAGTTCTAAAGTGTAAGCAATTTGGATATTGGAAATTAACTCTCTGGTTCAAGTCCAATTAAAGAGCAAGTTTGAGTGAATCTGCTCTCTCCAGAACTGCAGAGGCATTCCAGGGCATGTTGTTGGGAAGCAAATGATATGATTTCCCCTTTTAGCTGGCCTTGGTTAATTATGCTAATTATTTAAAAAGCTGCAGGAAGGATGCAACTACTCTTCAGCAGGATGACTTAAATTTTACTCTGAGAGTGGGTTTTGAGTTGCTAAACAGAGGCAAGAAATGGGCTATTATAGCTATTTCTAAACCTATGATAGTATCCATACAAAAGAGGAGAGAAAAATTCACTGGGTGGTGCTAGAACTGGATTTAAAGTTGGAGAGAGATGTCTTTCAACTAAAGACTTAAGAAATAAGATTTAAATCAATGTAAAATGAGGTATTCATAGTTGATCTATTTTTTAGTGCTTATACCAGTACACTGAAAAATAGAATCCTCCCAAATTGATAAGTTGTACAACATTCCTCCGCTTGCTTCCCCACTCACCCATACTCTTTCCATTCTTCAATGCAACTGACTTGTGAATTTTTTTTGAGTGAATTAGTCAAAGCTAAAATATTAATTTATTAGAAACAGAAGCTGTTATTTAGATGAAACTTGTGCTGGTATGATGTTTCTGCCTATGCTGACATATAAAAATGCAGATAAAGAATTTTTTTTTCATGCTAGTAATTACAAAAGAGAGTGGCATTTCAGCCTGGGACATATGAACAGTGGACACCTGTTTTTTTATTGTGGAGATTCTCCTTGCCACAATGACCTCTGAATGCATTCTTCTTCAAGGTCGTTCCTTGTGGTTTGAAATCATGAACTTTCCAAGTTATCCTTGCAACCTTCCATCAGTGTGGTTTTTCTATTGCATTTCCTTGAAATGGCTGACTATATTAGCTTCAGTATTTGTTAAGGAACCTTTTAGGGGACTACCCTGAATACCTAAATGCTATTTTTAACATTGTTTCAAGAGGAAAACTTAGCTTAACTTTCAAGATCCAGTGTACAAATAAAATTTTAGGAGACAAAACCTTTTGAAACTCTGGATTGCTACACACACACACACACAAAGTTGCTCTGTATTCAATTCCTACTGAACCCCTATGATGGGCAAAGCATATCAGGAAGAAACAAAATAACTAGCCTGCGGGAACACATACTCTGTCAAGGAACTTATAATTTAGTGAAACCCTTAATAAGATCAAACAATATACATTTGAGTGCTAAATAGGTGGTGTCAAGTATACATGTTATTATAGGTCAAAACCTGTGAAATTATTCAACTGAAAGAATACACTTTAGTCTGTCCAGACTTGTCTGTGCTTAAACCATTTGCCATGTTCTCTCGTGTATCAGTGAGGAGGTGTACCTAGGAAATGTTTAACCATGATTTTCCCATACTGATACTGTGCCAAGTCCTTCTGGGAAGGTAAAAACGTGAGCTGCAAGTCTAAAATGTTTATGCTATTACAATTTTATATATTTACATATTGCATGTAACCAGTGTTTATTGATTGGTAGTAGTAGAAAAGGGTACCTTATGAACACTTTTTTTTTAGTGATAGATTTTTTTTTAAAAATGTCATTTGGATCTGTATTGATGACTTGCATTGGATAGAAGTGCACACAGTTATTAAGCACTAGTGGTCAGAGGTTTACTCCAGAGAATTTTCTCCAGGCTAACTACATTCTTCTTTTCTTCTTGTTCCTCTTTAAGGGGATATATAGCTTGCCTTTCTATAGCAGGGCCATGTGACAACAGGTTCATTATTATGGACTCTGGCAGGGCTGCCTAGAGGAAAAATCTCAAAATGGGTCAAAGAGATTGCCTCAATAGTTCCTCTTTGGAGTGCTCTTCCGAACTTTCAGAACATTTCTTGTTGGCATTTTCCACTGTGAATGTACAGGGGCAGGATCTATGTATTTAGGTCCTGCTTGGCTCTGCTGTCTTCCCCATAACTCTTTCGTAGTCACCATTCATTCTCTTTGCCTTTTTCTGACCTAAGAAAGTCCTGATTTGGCTCAGTCAGCCCTTACCCTTTTTTCTATGCCCACTTTCTTTGGCAGAGACTGTCCCATTTCCAGTCTCATAGAGAAGACTCTGGTTGGTTTAACCAGTCGTGGCAATCCCAGTTTGCTTCCCGGTGGCGAACAGCATCAGCTTGTGATATGTTTTGGACTAAGGCTATGTGAATGAAAGCATTCTGTATGCTTGCGGGAAAATCCTCCTTATTCTCACAGAAAGACACCAGAAAACATGACTTATTTATTCTCTAGGAATATTATCATACTTGTAGGTGATCTTTTTAAACTGGAGTGGGAATAGTCTGAGCATAAAGCCAATATGTGGACAAGAGCAGAGCTGAGAGAACCTCAAGAAACATAAAGGTAGAGCAGGGGTCATCAATGTTTTCTCTGGGAGGATCCGTATAACAATTATCTTAGTTTTTGTGGGCCATATGAACAGTGTTACAGCTACTCACCTTTTCTGTTGCAGCACAAAAGTGGCCACAGACAATAAATGAATGACCTTAGATTATTCCGAGAAAACTTTATTTATAAATAAACAAAAGGCAGCAGGCCAGGTTGACCTATGGGGATGTGGTTTGCTGAGCCTTGAACTGGAACTCAGCTTGGAAAGTGTCTTGAGCACCCCTATATTGTTATTCCTTTATATGCAAGAATAACATTTTCTAATTGATCAAGACAGTTGCATCTATGGCTTTTCTTATCACTTGAAGTCAAAGCATCCTCAAAATCTTAATATTGGACATTAAAATAAAAATTTTCTCCTCTGCTCCTAAGAATTGCCTGCATTGCAAAAGATGTCTTCTGAAAACAATGTCATCATCCTTGCTCTTTATTTCTGTTTCTCATGTCTCAGATCTTAGGATTGATGAGAGGCAAGCAGAACCTTAGGTGGTAGGAAGTCAATTATTCTAGGGTAAAGAAGGAGAATCCTAAATGCCATGTGTTAAAAGTTGCCTATATTGTTGATGCAACCAGACAGAGTGTGCTTGCTGGATGTGTCCCTGGTTGGTGTTTTGATTATCCTTCATGTGTATGTTTCCATTACCTTTCCTCAGGGAAAAACTGGCTGGAATTGCCTCAGCATTCCCCACTTGTGTCTCTCTTGAATTTCACAGGGTATTTGAAAAAGTTAATGCTTTTTCATTGGTGAAAAAATGCTTCTTTGAAGGAAGAATACTAGTGATTTCTTGGGAGAGACATCATTATGATGCTCTGTGATTTAAGTCCTTCTTGGATCGGTCAATTCTTGCCTCTTGCCTTTGTGTAAATTTTCATAAAGCAACTATAAAGTTTGTAATTAAATTCTTCTGAATACTTTGGAGTATACCAGGAATGGTTTAATTGCTTTTTATGGGTTATTGTTATACATTTCTTCAGGGGTTGCCTTTTTTGTGTAATTCCATTCTTTGGATTACATGTTATTTTTCTTAAAATAACACTTATTTTGGACTTAGATTTCTCTTTCTCTTATTGCATTTTAATCTAAAACGAGTGCATAATTTCCTTGAAGATTATTGTGTAGGAAGTCACACTACTAGTAATGCTTTTGATGAAAAGCTAGAAGAAAGGAAAACTAATATAGACATGATGAAAGAAACCTAGTAGAACTTTCAAAACTCTACAAATGTCTGCTTGAATTAAAGGTCTGAGAATATATTATTTTAAAACCCTGACTAATCTTCCATTCCAAGACTCTGGCTTCAGATTTCTTCACTCACCACTTCTCTACTTTTATTCTGCTCTTTAAGTCTTTCTTTGGCCCACTAGCTATTTGGTTATCTTGTTTTCTTGGATATAGTGTATCTCAGATTAAAAAGAAAATAAATGATTTTAGGCTCTGCTCAGAGCATGCCTAGCAAACAGCATATCCTTTTATAAGAATGAAAATTTTGCCAAGGTGTCTTCTCTCATGGGACTTGCAAAATTTTAGTTAACAGTTACTAGAAGTCCAGAAACAACAATCTGAAGACAAAGTGCTTAAGAATCTCTAGCATATCTTCCAATAACTTTAGAAGAGCACATACTTCTGCAATGAAACTGAGAATTCTTTTTTGATTTCATCTAGCTGAAGCCTTATTGTTGTCTCTCTGTTTATCCCATCTTAGAAACACATTTCTGCATTGACCAGGCAGATGGCGTAGCTTCAGTGCAGGGTGTGACTCAAAAATATAAAACAATAACCAAACTTCAAGTGTTATTCAATAATTGACTCCATATTTAAATCTGCAGTGAAGTCTATTTGAAAGATGACAACTTAATGAATTTGAATTTGGCCCATATTTTACCATGTCTTCATGTATACTTACACTTTCTTCAGTGTCACCTGTGTAACCCGTCTAATCACCTGTTAATCCTATACAGTTTACTTCTCACCTCAGACTTTCATTTGACTCTAGAAGTTCAATTTGGGTATTTAAAAGATATTTTTTTTGTGTCCATACTTGGTATGCTCAAGCATTCCTTTACTTCTTCAACATAGGAATATTTGAAATATTGTTTTGATTTATGATGAACTTCTCTACCAATTCTACAATCATTGTCACTTCTGGGTGTTTATATTGATTGAGTTTTCTCTTCATTATGGGTTACATCTTCCTTCTCCTGTGCTAAACTCTAAAACTTCTCCTTCCACAAGGATCTGGGCAGTCAGAGGGTTCAGTTCATTTTTCCCCTCTTAGTCGTCACTGTCTGGCTCTGTCTGTTATGAATCTCTAAAAACTTTGGTACATATATTTTGTCTGGTATTTAAAAAAAATTTTTTTTCAGTTAGAAAGTTGAATGTGGTATTCCTATTATCCCTTTTTGGCCTAAGACTAAAGTTTTCCACCCTGCCCCACCTCTAGCAAATACTTCTATGGTTTGAATATGAAGTGTCCCTCAAAGCATCATGTGTTCATGCTTTAGGAATATTCAGAGATAAAATGATCAGACTGTAAAAGCTGTGACCTAATCAGTGCATCCTAGCTTGAAAGGCTGAGTGGTTGTAGGCAGGTGGGGTGTGGTTGAAGGAGGTGTGTCACTGGGGACATGTTCTGAAAGTGCATTTCCCTGACATCCCTTCCTTCTCTCTCTCTCTCTCTGCTTCCCTCCTGTCATGACGGAAGCTGTTTTCCTCCTTCACAGCCATTTGTGCTGACTCATCTTAGCCCCCAAATAATAGAGTCAATCAACCATGGACTGAGACTTCTGAAACCATGAGCCAAAATAAACTTTTCTTCCTTTAACTTGATAGGTATTCTGGTCACAGTGACAAAAACTTAACATGTTATGCACCTATAATCAAGGTCAACCACAGTAAACTGGAAGACACCACCCTATTGTTTGATTATTTTAATTTTTTCCCTTCTTTGTGCATACCACTTTTCTTTTTTAGGCTGATGAAATCTTACCTACTCCACAATATAACTTTTATACCGTTTCCTCCCCTACTCTTCGTAGAGGAAAATAACCGACTTCTCCCTCTCTAGGATATTTCTGATTCATCTAGAGTCAGAATTTAAAAAAGTATGTATTCTGTAAACACCAGATGGTAAATCTTTTATACTTTGGGGGCTATTGTAGATTTTTGTTACATATTCTTATGTACTTATTTTTTAACCCTTTAAAAAATATAAAAATCTTTCTTAAGCGGGGTGCCAAACAAAAGCATGCTGTGATAGTCTACGGTTTGCTGATCTGTGCTTGGAGATGGAGATTCTTTCATTCAAGAGAATGCCTGAGTCTTTGAAGCAGCTCAATAATGATTTGCAATTCTTTAATAATGAATGTAAAGTCATCTGTAATTTGAATGCTTACTGTGTAATCGTGACTCTTCTAAGAATTAAGTAGGTTGTATCATTTGGTTTGCACAAAATCCTGTTGTATGGTTAGCACAATTCCATGAATGTGGCAGTGGAGGCATGGAGAAACTGGATTTTTCAGAGATGGTGAAGTTATATCACTTCAAGAAGTTAGGAAAGGAGTAGGACTGGGACAGAGGAAATATTATATGTTCTTTTCCTGGAGTATGCTCCCAGGAGGACAGTGTCTCTGAGATGGATGTACTCCACATCCCTGTTTCTGGGGGAAAGCAAATATAGATCCCACACATTGACACATACCTACTGTCTTTGACCTAAAAATTGGACAAGTTTCAAGAATAAGTAAATATAGCTGGTCACTTTTATGTTTCTCATGTATTTTGGAAAAAGTAACAAAATTGGATGATAGATTTTACTGTCTGAAAAATGAAGGGTCTTGGATGTATTATCATAATTTTTTTTCTTTTAAAATCTAAAGAACTCCTGTTCCTCTTTAAATAAAACAATCTCCTTTAAACAAAATACTTTGTCTTAGTTTTCTTCAAACATTACTTGTTTTAAGTAAGAAGCTGAGGGAACAGTATTTGAAGCCATACACAAATGCTTTGATTCCTCTTTTAGTATTTTGACTCCCCCCCAAAAGATGATTATCTTCATGATTTATGGAAAACATTACTTCATGGCCAACAGTTTGTGACAGAGTGAGCTAATATGAATTGATATTAAATTTTTTTGATGATGTCTTTTAGAAATCCTAACAGGCCAGACTCCCCAGTATAGTGCAATGATAACTCCAATAATCAATTAAACCATCATCATGAATGAAAATACACTCAAAGCAGCTGCCATTTACAATTAAATGATAATGATCTTTATAGGAAAAATTACAGTGGCATAGAAAGCACCTGCTGTCAAAATTAGCTTTTCAAAAAGCAGAAGCTATTTTATTGCCATAACTTTAAGCAATAATAATTATTAGGCAAATTTAAAGCAAATTAGTAGGTGTTTGGAATTTGATATACAATATATTTACATCAACAACAGTATTGTGAAGGCAGTTAATTTTTCCTGCTGAGAATTAAATGTGTTTCATCACATTTAATTAGACAACTAGGCTCTTCCCTGCACTGAACTCCACCAGCTAGAACACAGATGTGACATAGCTTCTGGGAGCAGGGCACCTGCCAAGCCAAGGGCCAAAGCTTTGAAATTATATAGCTGGCATTTTTTTCAGTCTCTAGAAATGATTATCCTTGACTTTTCAAGGTCAAGACGACATTACTCTTTCTTTCTAGCATTTCCTATTTCTTAAGTTATTGTAATTTTAAGCATTGTTGTGACTGCCAAATAAACAAAAAGAAATAAATTGAATGATAAAGAGAATGGTATAGTAGCAGCATAAATATGAACTACAAATAGGTTATTCCTCATTGGACACTGACATTTCTCACAAATATTAGGATATCTCTAAGAATTAGGGAAATTAAGTTGTAGATGTAGTTGTACATTCCTTCAAATACAGGCTCCTACAGAATGTCCTTTTCTGAAGACATGTTATTCCTAGTTAGTGGTTCAGCTTATGTCAGGTCTTCTAGCTGAAAGCTGAGAGGATTGTGTCTAAGTTGGTTTGGTAGAGAGAAACTTGGGAGGAGTTTGTGTTGGGTCCACATGTTTGGTTTACTGGGTATAAAGCATATACATTTCCATACATATGCCAAAGTTAGCCATCATGGTTGGGAAAAGGATGAGAACTCTTGTCCCTTCTTAAATTCAAAAAGGAATTACTCACTTATTTCATGCATATGCAGTAGCAGGTGAGCTGAGAGCAATTACACTTTTATCAGTGGAGTTGATCATTTGGTAACTAATGCATCTCTAAAGAGTTGAGAAAATGTGATAGGTAAGCTGGGTATAGTTATTTTACCTATTACATATTTTATTTGCCTACTTATTTTTCTGTTACACAAACATGTAGTGGCTCTCTGAAAGGGTCATCAATCAATGTCCATGTAATCTCAATCTTATTTCTTCAGACAGCAATGTTCCAGAATAGATAAATAATGGGACTCTAGAAGCAGAGAATGTATCTGTAACTGGGTGACCTTATGCAATTTTTAAACTTTCTGTGACTCACTTTCTGCCTCTGTAAAACTGAAATAATGAAACTTACCTCATAGGATTATCGTGAAGACTTAGTGAGCTAATCACTTATCCTTTGAACAATTCAAGGTTCATAATAAATACCTAATAGATGTTAGTCATTATTGTGATCAGTATGATTTATTTTGCATCTGCTCCCTTCCTCTATTCTCATAGTAATTACACAATCCAGGTGCCTGATAATTCTAGGTGGGTCTTTGGAGTAGTTCTAATGGACTTTCCCCTATCCAGGATCTTTTCAGCACAATTTACCTTACATTGGTGAAGAGTTTTAATATCTCCTTCAATAAAATTGAATTTAGAAAATAAAGTTTGTTTTTTTTTCCTCTTTCAATAATGGGATCAGACTTAAGGCCTCATACATGATAGGCAAGTGCTCTACCACTAAGCCACATCCCCCTTCCTAGAAATTTAAGCCTTTTACTCCTTTGGCATTTAAGACTACTGTTTTTCTTTTTCTTTTTCTTTTCTTTTTTTTTTTTTTTGGTACCAGGGATGGAACCCAGGGACACTTAACCACCAAGCCACATCTCCAGCCCTTTCTATATTTTGTCAGAGACAGGGTCTCATTGTGTTGCTTATGACCTCACTAAGTTGCTGAGGTTAGGTTTGAACCATCCTTCTCCCTCAGCCTCCCAATTCACTGGAATTATAAGTGTGTGCCACCACTGTGCCTGGCTGCAAGACCCTACTGTTTTTCCACTTCTGGGTCCATTGGCTCAATCCAAATTCACTTTTTGCTCTTCTCACTAATGGTCTTGCTTTCCCACCTCCTTGCTTTGGTGACGTACATGGTTCCACCGAAGGTACTATGCCCTTCTTACCTTCCACAGAAATTGATGTGTATAACTTTTATGATTATTTTTCCTTTCTGCTGTATATTTTAGTTACTTGTCTATATTCTTTAGTACTTATTGTAAATATATGCTTGATACTACTTTAAATTCCCTTCACATCTACACAGTACTTTGTTTATAGCCACTGCTTGGTACAAACACATTGACTGAATGAATGGTTCTCTGTGGGTCTCTGGACCCAGCCAGTGGCTTTCAGGTAGTAGATGCTCAACAAGTCTTAAAATGTCTTTAAGTTTTGGAAAAAAGAAACAAAGAAAAGTCTTATTTTTGTTTATAGTTAGGCTTAACATAATAAATTTATAGTTAGGCTTAACATAATAAATTTATAACTAATTTATAGTTAGGCTTAACATAATAAATCCTAACTGACTTTTTTCCAGTTAAAATTTTAAAAATCTAGTTTCAAGCTTGTACCAATCACAGCATTTGGGAGTCTGCATGGAGGGATGGGTCCAAATCCCCATGGCTTCAAAAATGAAGGTCCAGAGGGAAAGAGTGACTAATCCAACTTGCCCTTCAAGGTATTGAGAAAGCCAATAAAGAGTCTGTATTCTTGGGCTTGCATGTTTTCCTCTTGATTGTTCTAAAATAATTTCTTTGTGGTCTAGGAGGAGTAATCAGAGAGTTTGAATAAAGTCTTTCAAGTTTTAGCTTAATTTCTAAGGGGGAAAATGATTCACGATTTATAAGAGGTTAATTAGCATAATGGCACATCTTGAAGAATGAGACAATTCAGACTGCAGAATATTTGTGATACTTTAAAGTGGGAAACATTGGGAATGCTAGAAGGAGTGGGATAGGAGGATACTGTGTGCATAGGTTCTTCCTGGGGAGCAATCGCCCACACACTGCAAGAGTGAGAAAGACCACTGAACACCCACCACTTTCCTCTCTCATTATTACCTGTTTCTTTCCCTCTTTCTACAAGCGGCAACCAGTTACTTGCTCAGAGAAGGATTTCCTCATCTCTAAAATGTGGCTTATAAATTTTAGCTCATTGGATTTTTTAGGATTTAATAACAGACTGTGTGTGAAGCACCTGATGCAGAGAAGTGCTTGGTGATTATCAGCCCCGCTTCTTCTTCGCCCTCAGCCAACAGACAGTAAATGCATATGTTGTCATTGTCTGTTTTATGCCCAAAATGTATACGTTAGTAGTCTTCATGGCACTGAGTTCAAAGAGCCCTAGAATCCCTCTCAGTACAATTTCCAGGCAGCTACTTTCAATGAGGTAGAATTTACACATGAGACACAACTTATTTTTAATCTAGACCATAAGCTCTCTGAAAGGATAAAGGAGAGATGATTTTTTTTTCTACATGATTCACTACATCTGTTTGTTTAGTTTCTACTGCATCCAGTCTACCCCTTTGCCTTTCAACTTTTTCTTTACTTCCTATTTTAGCCATGCTTGTGATTTCTGTTTCTTTCCCCATATTCTAAAAAAGTGCCAAGAAACCAAAAATGTGGCTTACTGTGGTTTAGATGTAAACTTAAACTCTTCTGGAATGACTACCAATTTTGTTACTTTGGCTATTCTATTTTATCAATAACAAATAAAGCATTTTTCTTTTGTTCTAGAAAAAAATTAATGCATAACATATTTTTTCAAAGTGCAAAGACTGAAAAACAATTAGAAATTGAACATGATGTTGTGTGGACATCTTTTTTTAAAAATCAGAAATACTAGTTTAAACATATTCTTCTGAACTTTGGAAATTCCTTGTAATTTCTAATTACTAATAGTTATTCTAAACATATAATTTAATATTGCTTAAAATGAGGGCCAAGGGTCACTAGCTAGAATTTATTTGTAAAACTGGTACTTGAACCCTGTTTTGGATGGACCCAGAGTCCCAAGCTGTTAAATGACACATGGTAGGGCTTCCCCAGACCAGTTTCCTCTCAGTGCTGGCCCTGCCACTTACTGTGTGCCCCAGGTGTTAGTATCAAATTTTTCAATCTTCAGTTTTCTGATATGTAAAACTAAAGTAAACTTTTCTGCTTGTTAGAAAGATTTTGGGGAGATAATTCATAATCAGTTCTTACTGAACACAAATTCTGTGGCTGGGTAAAGGCTTAATCACAGAACTTAGCATTAATTTGTCCAAGGGGGGGAAAAACCAAGGAAAATAATTATGCAAATTTCTACTTGGTAAATAACATCTTATTTCCTTCTTCTGAAAGAATGTATGACCTTTGAAAACAATCTCAAAATAAACAAAAATTGCTTACTAAGCCAGTTTTTCAGATTCAGACAGCAATGAGAGCTTTCCTGTTATAAGTTGCTTCCAAAATGAATGACCACATTCAAGCTTTCTGCAACCCCTTTATGTGCAATATGCCTGAACTTGTCGGATGTATGACCTTCTTGGGGTGGCAGTGGTAGTGAGCAAGTCCATCATCTTTTGCAAGTAGAACACAGATGGACCTAAAGTGCATGATCAGAACATCGTGAAAGTACAAACCTGGTTACAGAGAGCAAAGAACTGACAAGAGGTTAATGGAAACCCTGGTATCATGTGCAATATCTGATTATGCACCTGCATGAGCCCTGGCTTTTGGGTTATGTAAGCTTTACTTTTGAATCCCCTAGAAGCAATCCCAGAACTCTATTCCATGTGCAGTCTCCCTTATGCTGAAGCATAAGCCTTATAAGGTCTCATTTGGATAGTATTGCTTCTTGCCTCGTCAAAGTTTCTCTTTCCAAATGAGCAGTAGAACTCAAGGCTGAGCTGGTAACATACAAGCTGGCAAGTCTGATAGCAAGATTTAGTGAGAGATGTAATGATTGATATTTTTACATTTGAATCCTCCTTTTCTATTTTTTTTCAATAATATAATTGCCTTTAAATATTTTATAAAAATCCAGGATTGTTGTTGAAAATTAACCCTAACCTGAGTAAACAATGGAATTGCTATAAACGTTTTACTTCATGTACCATTAGGGACATGCTTTAAATTAAACTGTCAGAGTACAAGGATATACATTAAATTGTTAAAATCATATATCTGGATGGAATTAGGATAAAATTAGAAGTGGAGTGAAGGTTTTATTTCTTTATATTACTTCAATCATTGTAGCAAGCGTATGCTATTATTTTTCATAGTGAAATTTTAAAAGGCCACTAAATTTTTAATATCAGTTATTTTTAGTTTTGAACCTTCATAAAATTATGATGCAGCTGAAGTGTGTAGTCTGTCTCCTGCTACCTTATTCTGTAAGATAGTATTCCATTTTCTTTTCACTTTACTGCTATTTTTCTATCAAAGTTTACTGCCAAAAAGGATATGAGAAATGCATGTACTCTTAAAAATAAAAAAAATATCAAACAGCATGCATTTTTGCTCCTCTAAAAGACATTTGTTACCCAATAAAGATTAAAGTCATAAGGTCAGACATGAAGAACTTCTTGCTTGAATTTCTGTTATCCATCAGTAAGAGGATGACAGGCATTTGGAAGTGAGGGAGGATTTCTGGTTCTATGAGGGTATATTATGTAGATCTTGAGGGTAGCCTGTTCTGCCCTGCACATAAACAGACTGCTTACTGGACTATGTGGTAGGATGATGCAAATGGTCATTCACTAGACCACACACACCTTTATGAAAAATTGTTGTAGTTGCTGTAAATGAAAAGTCATTGCAGAGATTTAAGCCAATGGGTGCCAAGGTATGCCTGAGTTTTATAATTATTACTCCAGCTTTTGGGTTGAACCTCCATTGCTGATAAGTAAGGATAGAAAACAGGTCACTTAGGAGGCTATTGAACAAATGTACTTAAGAGATGATGGTTGGGTTAGCAAGCTTTTTGTTTCTATGAACAAAATACATGACACGAACATCTTGAGAGAGAAAGAATTCTTTTGGTTCATGGTTTTAGAGGTTTCAGTCCTTGGTTGGCTGGCTCCAATGCTCTGGACCTGATGTGAGGCAGAACATTATGGCAGAAGGGCACAGTGGAGGAAAGCTGCTCAGCTTATGGCAGCTGGAAGACAGGAGAAACAGGGAGAGAAGTTGGGAAGAAGATAAATTCTTCCAGGGTACTCCACCAGTGACCTGCTTCCTGCAACCAGGTTTGACCTCCCAATAGTCTATTCAGCTATCAAAGGATACAGGCATCCATTTGCAGGGAGGTCAGAGCCCACAGAACCAATAGGATTTCCAAGAGCAATTATCAACATGATACTGAAGTTTCTGGCTTAGGCAGTTAGAAGGATGAAGTTGCCAGCAGCTGCCATAGTAACTGGCCTTTAACATTAAATCTCAACAGGGCATAGGTGAAAAGTTGGAAGGGGCCAAAAGTATTGGTTGAAAAAAAAGATGGTTTCCTGTTTCTTTTCCTGGTTCTGAGACATTACCCAGTTTCTTCCAATTTGTATTGATTTAGGTCAAATGAATAACTGTCTTGTCCCAGAATTAAAATACTGATGAAAATTTATCACCCTCTTTAATTGCTGAAAGTTAAAATTTTGCATACAGAGTCTTCAGAAGTTGTCTAATAAAACTATAGTATTTTGTATTCTGATGAGTATTCATACATGCACATGGACTAGAATTTAAGAGATTTAAGAGATGCTTTTTGCTCTCTAATATCTGCACTCAAGCAAATGTCTTCATCAGGCCTCAGAAGTTTAGGACTGCCTGTTCTTACCATTGTAGTCCATTAGCATTGCATTACTAATGGCTTCCCCTTGGTCCAAACTGTGTCAGTGTTTTTCCCATTTAAGTATCTCCTGACCAATTATGTATGGATGGCATCAAACTCACTGTAAGGTTTTATGTGTCATTATTTACTTTTATTACCTATAAAATGAACATTGCCTGTTTCTTGTCCACCTAATTAAAAAGAACATAGAAGATATTTGTTCCCTTCTTCTTTAAAAATTTTTCTTATCTGGTCATGGCTATAGGATAAATAAGTTAAAAATTTTTTTTTTCAAGAACATTATTGTACTTTCTCCTCAAAAGTCCAATGGCAGGAGAACATTTTGTGATCATTTTCTCTCCTCTCAGTCAGAGAAATCAATGGGAACCTTTGAATGGCTGTAAAATTTTCTGGAACAACTGTTAAATAGAATCAAGGGACCAGGGGAAGAGAATTGGGGAGGTTTTATGTTGCAAACATGTTAAAAACAGAATATGGATAAAGTATTTTTTAAGAATTGGTATAAAGCTGTTCTCTTTAACAGACTATTGCTTTTAGCCACTAAGTGATCTTCCTTCCTTTTCTTCTTCAACTATTACTATTCATACTAATTTCAATGAAATAAATAATCCTTACTAATTAACAATTTTTACTTTCAAGCATTCACAAGTTCTCTTAATGAATCACTGCAATATAAGAGATGATGGAATTGGTCTACTAGGATCTGAACACCATGTTGCCAAGGGAAAGGATGAAGTCAGCTTACTGTGCCTGTCAAGAAAAGTTGCAGATCATATTTGTCATTTCTTGCTCTCCTTTCTCTCCCTGTCCCTCTTCTTATCCATCACACACACATGAAGTATATACTCAATGGTAATTCCAAAAGGTAGAGTGAAGGGCCTTTTGAACGATGAGAGGAATACACCAAAGGAAGGCAAAGTGAGAAAAGGTTACTTGAAAGTGGTAGAACTAGAAACCTCCTCAGGTGCCTGTTTTTTCTGTGATAGTAGGAGCAAATGTGACTCCATTTTGTTTTATGACTTCATCCTGTAAAACAACCATGCCAAGTAGAAGAGTCATGACTGGAGCAAGATGTTCTTTTCCTTTTGCAATAGAAACCTTTAAGAACACAAAACTACTTAATGGGGTATTGTTTCTGTAACTAGGGTAACGGGGCTCTGTTTCTGTAACTGGGGTGACTGGGGTAACTGAGATTGGTTAGGCTTCCCTCCACTTGACTGCACTGTCCGGCATCTGTAACCTGGCTTGCTTGCATTGGCTAGACCCCCTGAACATCCCTTTTGCGGTTTTCAGGCTTATAAGGAGTGCCCTTGCAATTGTTCGGGGCTGATCAGGGGAACAGCTTTATGTTCTGGTCAGCCACCACCGGTGTGCTTTAATAAAGGCTTGATTCGATTATACGTGAGTGGTCTGGAAGTTAGTTTATGAAGCCCTGGGACGAAGCTTTAACTATAACACTTCAAAGAGCAAAGTGAGTAACAGACTTTCCCTTGACATGTGAGTATAAGAAGTTTAAAGAAGTACTAGAATATTTTACTTTCTTACCTGACAGTTTTAGGCAGGAGACCATTTTGTGACTATTTCCTCACCAATACAACATGAGTTGAGTGTCTGTGGGTCCCAGTCATGGTGCACGACTCTATTATTTTGTCATCATTAAAACTGTCAAAGCTTCTCAGTTTAGATAATGCATCATATGATTACTCTAACCGTAGACAGTCTGATCTTCAAAGAAGTTGAACTTTGATGCAATGAATAGGTTAAAAGTTACCTTAAGATAAAAGTTGCTAGAGACAGTTCCTGTGCAGCTGATAATTAGGCACAGGAACAAATTTTGACTAATGCAATGGTCAAATGTCTATAATCTTCTGACTTACAAAGCTACCTTACCAGGTATAGTTTGATTCTTTTTGTTTTTCTTCTCAATTTCCCCAAACAAAGTAAGAAGTGTGGTTATGAGTAAATGCATGTTTTATAGGCTGAAGTGGGGTGGTGTTATTTAATTATGATTGGAAGTGTGGATATTAGATTTCAGATATCAAAAGTTTTGGGCAACCAAGAGTCAGTCTCTCTCTCTCTCTCTCTCTCTCTCTCTCTCTCTCTCTCTCTCTCTCTCTCTCTCTGTGTGTGTGCATGCACATTTATTTCCCTCTATTTGAAATAAGAGGAGTATACAACCTCTAGCAATGGCTTATATTTCCATATTCAATACAGAGAGATGATTATTAAACTTACCTTCCTTCCATTAACAAGTATAAACTGGATAAAATATTTGAAGCAAGCTTTTCAAGCACTGGAAAACAGATAGTGCTAGTCTGTGATTCCTGAGAGAAGGAAAGATGAGTTCCATGTTTACTTTGGCTTTTAGTCGAGGGCACTTTCCAAATGATATAAAGGAGGAGCTCAGATAGAAAACAGCTGTTTTACTCGACAAAGGAAATTGCTTCAACATTTGGGGGTGTTGAAATAGGGTAGAATGTATGATGCTATTTAGAAAAGAAATTTCAGAAATCTGAATATGAATTTGAGCCTGTGGTTTACCACTGGTGTGCAGGTGAGACTTTACTAAACTTTGCAGAAATTGGTTGCTGATGACTCTTTCTTAGCTGAATTGGCATTCAGGAAATAGCATAGGGTTGAGAGATTCAGGATTGCTAACAATCAGACTGTAGAGACCTTACTGAACATAGCAAATGTTCAGTTGAGATGTTAGGAAGGCCAAGAAGGAGGGTGTTATAGTAACCCTAGATAGAGAAGGATCTCCTCTATTCCTGCCCTAAAAAAGCCTTTAGCAAATATCTTGGTAGGATAAAACCAGTTTACTTTCAACTAACTATCTTCCAAAAAATTAATTTGATCATCTTTAAGAGAGAACAACAAGATCTAGACTCCCAACAATGTAGCATCTACATTGTCCAACAAAAAATAGACATTATTTGACAAGTGAAAAAGCAAGAAAATTTAAATCATAACCAGTTGATAACAACAGACCAAAAGATGACACATATATTAGATTATTAAGCAAAGTTTTGATCTAAAAGACAAAAAAAACCACTTAATAAGTCAACATGTAAAAAATCAGCAGAGAAACAGAATTATAAAAATAACCAAATAAAAATACTAGTTCTAAAAAATTATATTGTATGAAAAGAAAAATTCACCGGATAGGCTTAGCAGTAGATTGAATTACTAGGTTATGAATTTGATGACAGGACACTAGAAAAGATCTAAACTGAAATACAAAATGATGAAAACTTTAAAAATGGACTTAGTCTTAATTACTTGTGGGAAAATATCAAGCAATATAATAATATGTATTCAAAGTCTCAGAAAAGAGGATGGTAAGGTCGAGGAAGAAAAATATTTGAATAAAACATGAACAAAAGGTTTTCAAATTTAATGAAAAATGTCAACATACAGATATAATAATTATGCAAACCCTATGTAAGGTACACATAAATAAAATAAAATTTTAAAACACCTTAACTAGTTGCTGAAAGTAAAAATAAACAATACATTTTTATCCAGAGGAGAAAAGACACATTATATAAATGAGAACAATGTTCAAAATGTTTGCCTTTTTTTTCCTGAAATACAGTGCAAGCCAAAATTACTTTAAATTAATAAAAGAGAAAAATTCAGCCTAGAATTATTTATGCAATAAAATTATCCTTCAGAAATTAAGGTGAAACATTTAAAAATAAAAGCTAAGAGAATGTGTCACCAGCAGACATTTAACCAAAAATGTAACAAGTAGTTGTTAGGCCCAAGGGAAATGATGTTAGTAAAAAAACCTCAGATATTTATGAAGGTATATATGATACCAGAAAAGGTAAATATAAACTATATTTTTCTTCATTTCTTACTTTATTTAAAATATAAATGATTAAAATAAAAGCATTAATGATGAATTTTAGGTTATAACATACAATGGTAAGATATAGGACAATAATAGTACAAAGAGCACAAATCATTTGTGTGGATGTGCATGATTTGAACAAAATCACCAGCCACCTTAAACAAACTGACATGTATGGATTTTTTGATGGTATATGTATCTAGCAACTTCACAGTAAACATTTTTTTTTGCAACAGTGATCAGAACATTTACCAAGAGAGCATATGTGAGTCATAACATAATTAATAAGAAATATCAAAAATTGACAATTTACTGACTACAACCAGCATTATATTAGAAATCAAAACTATATGATACTTAGGAAAATCCTTAGTAATTAGAAATTAGACAGCATACTTGTAAAGTGGTCAAAGAAAAATAAGGGATATTTTAATATAATCTTCTTACTTATATACAAACCAAACCAAACAAACAAACAAAAACCCAGTGGGATGCAGATAAACCAGTGATTACACTAAAATGTAAGGATTTTAATTCTTATTTTAGAGAACAAAAACTAGAGTAAATATATAAAAGATAGTATGTATAGTTGGTCCTTTTTTGTACATATGGATTCTTCATCCATAAATCCAACAAATCATAAATCAAAAAATATTTGAAAAATTGCATCTGTATGGAACATTCACAAACCCTTTTCCTTGTCATTATTCTCTAAATAATAGCATGCAACTATCTGTTTAGCATTTACATTGTATTAGGTATTATCAGCAATCTAAAGATATTTAAGTGGGAAGGTGTGCTTAAGTGTAGTACAAATACTACACCATTTTATCTAAGAGACTTGAGCTTCCTCAGATTTTGGACACTGGAGCACAGATATATGTGCATTATTCTGCATTTTCCAGAAAGACAGAAACATCAAGATATTATCCTCCCTCCTTCCCTCCCTCCCTTTCTCACTCTTTCTCTCTCTCTCTCTCCCTCCATCTATTTTCATATTGAAAAATTGGTAGAAACTGGGTGAGTAGGTACACACCTGTAATCCCAATGACTTGTATGGCTCAGGCAGGAATATTGCAAGTTTGAGGTCAGTCTCAGCAATTTAGTGAGACTCTCTCTCAAACCGAAAAAGACTAGGGATGAACTCAGGGGTTAAGTGCCCCCGGGTTCCATACTAGTACCAATAAATAAAATTAAAACATAGATATACGACAGAGGAATATTAGGAGAATTGGCTCATGTGATGATGGATTCTGAGAATTCTACCATATCTGTCTGTAAACTGAAGAACCAGGAAAACCCATAGAGTGACTTAGCTCAAATCTGATGCCCCCAGAACTAGAAAAGTCAATGATGTAACTCTCAGTCCAAGGCTGAATGTTTGAAGAATGGGAATGCTACTGGTACAAGTCACAGAGTCCAGAGGATGGAGAATCTGGAATTTGGATGTCCAGAGATAGGAGAAGAAGAATATATCAGCTCCAGGGGAGAGAATGTTTTCGCCTTTCTTCTGGCTTTTTGTTCTATCCAGGCTATCAGCTGATTGAATGGTACCACTCATATTAGGTGAAGATAGATCTTTCTTAGTCCATGGATTCAAATATTAATCTTTTATAGAAACTTCTTCTCAGACATACCTAGAAATAATGCTCTACTAGATATGCGGGTATTCCTTAATCTAGTCAAGTTTACAACTAAAGCTTACCATAATAGATATGCAAATATACAGATATAGGATATGGTATATATTATATGGTATGAACCTGGTTTGTCTCCTCCAAACTCATGTTGGAGTTTAATTCCCATTATGGGATTCTAAGAGGGTGGATAAACTATGGTTTATAGATGATAGGTCTGTGGGAGGTGATTAGAATTTGATAACATCACCAGGGTGGAGCTGCCATGATTGAATACTGATTGTTTTATAAGAAAAGAGATGGACCAGGGAGTATATATACCCATTATTTTTCCTCCTCCTCCTCCTCCTCCTCCTCCTCCTCCTCCTCCTCGTGCCAGGGATTGAAGCCAGGGGCACTCAGCCACTGAGTCACATCCCTTGTCCTATTATATATTTTATTTGGAGGCAGGGTCTCACTGAGTTGCTTAGCATCTTGCTTTTGCTGAAGTTGACTTTGAACTCCCAATCCTCTTGCCTTAGCCACTGGGATTACAGGTGTATGCTACTGAGCCCAGTTGTATATGCTTCTTATCTCTTGCCATGTGATGTCTTGTGCCACCTTGGGATTCTGCCAGCAAGAAGGCCATCATTACATGTGGCTTTCTGACTTTGGACAGAAACCACAAGCCAAAATCAACCTCTTATCTTTATGGCTTAGTTTGTGGTATTGTGTTATTAGCAACAGAAAACAACAGACTAATATGGTATGATATAATGGTATTATTTATATATATACACATACATATACACACACCCATACATATACATACACATAGATATTATATAAAAATCATTGTTCATGACAGGTGGAATTTGCAAGAATAATGCAAGGTTGGTTTATTATAGGAAGGCAGTAATGTTTACCACTATACCACTAATGTTTCCTCAAGGTTGGTTTATTATTGGAAAATCAATCAATGTAGTTCATCTTAATAAAAGACTAAAGAGAAAAATCATATATCCAATCTCAATATACTGAGTAAATGCATTTGACATATTCAATATCTATTCAAGATAAAAGTCCTCAGAAAAGTAAGAATTGTAGCACACTTCCTCAAATCTATAAAATTCAGCCATGAAGAACCTGCAGATAACCTCACACTTAATGAAGAAAGACTAAGTGCTTTTTCTCTCACTACTTCCACTCAGCACTGTCCTGTGGGCCCTAACCAGTGAAATCAGGAAAGAAAAAAAAATCATATGGATGGGGAAGAAGGTAATAGAAAATCTTTGTTAACAGATAAATTAATTTTCTGATAATCATTTGGAAATTTTAAAAATAATCACTGAACTAATGAGCGAATTTGGCAAAAATACATGATAGAATACTCACATTGTAAAAATGTCAACTTGACTTAAATTGTTGCATACATTCAATACAGTCCTAATTAAAAATCCTGGCAAGACTTTTTAATTGATGTTGAAATTGACAAGCCACTTCTAATATTTAGATAGAAATTAAAGCACTTAGAATAAAGAGAAAAGTTGGAAAACTGACATGATCTCATTTCAAGACTTCCCATAAAGATACAATAAATAAGACAATGTGATACTGAATTAAATTTAGACAAATATATTGATGGAACAAATAAAATTCAGGAATAGACTTGGAGTTCTATAATTAATTTATTTCCTCTTCTTGTTTATTTTTGGTACTGGGGATTGAACTCAGGGGCAATCAACAACCACTCAACCATATTCCCAGCCCTATTTTGTATTTTACTTAGAGACAGGGTCTCACTGAGTTGCTTAGCATCTCGCTTTTGCTGAGGCTGGCCTGACCTCCCAATCCTCCTGCCTCAGCCTCCTGAGCTGCTGGGATTACAGGCATGCACCAACACAGTTGGCCGAATTAATTGAATTTTAACAAATATTTCAAAGTAAGTCAGTATAGAAAGTGTTTTCAGCAAATGGTGTAGAATAATTAGATATCAGTAGGGAAAAATGAAATTCATATCATAAACAGGAGTCACACTGAAAATTAAAGAAGCAAGTCACAGACTGGCAGATGATATTCACCAAATGTGTATCTGACCAAGGTCTTCAATTCAGAATATATAAAGAATTTCTTTGATTTGAAAAGACATACAACCCAATTTAAAATTGGTCAAGAGATTTGAACAGACATTTTACAAAGGAAAATAAATGCGGCTTTTTCATATATAAATATATATATATATATATATATATAAATTTTTTGAAAAAGCCATCAATACAATTAGTCATCAGGGAAAGTCAGAGTAAAACAACAATAAGATACCACTATAACTATTAGATAGGCTAAAATTAAAAAGATTGATTATGGCCAGTTTTGCTGATAATGTGACATAAGTTACTTCTCATGCATTTCTGGTGGGAAAGTAAAATGCTGTCACCTCCAAAGGAAAAAAATGTTGCAGTTTTATAATATTTTTAATAAAGTTAAACATAGTTACTCTATGATCCTTTTTAGTATTGACCAGAGACTAATTAAAAGAATCATACCCCAAAAAGTGTTGTTCATGTATATTTCTAGCAGCTTTATGTTTAATAGCCTACTTCTGAGAATAAGCCAAATACCCATCAACAGCAGAATGGCTAACAAATTGTGGTATATTCATACAGTGTAACACTACTAAACACACACACACACACACATGCATGCTCATGAGAGAGAGAGAAAGTATCCAACTTTTCCAGAACATGGTGGAAAATATGTTGAAGCAAAGAAGCCAGAAACAACAACAATAACAACAACAACAAAGATAGAAAGAAAGAAAGAAAGAAAGAAAGAAAGAAAGAAAGAAAGAAAGAAAGAAAGAAAGAAAGAAAAGTACATATGAGTGGACTTTTTTAAAATTCTTAGTTCAGGCTAAATATTCTATGGACTTTGAAATTGGTGCTGTGCTTGCTGTGTTAAAGATGGAGATTTGGCTGAAATTGGGTATTAGGGAATTCTCAGGTGATGCACAAGATGGAAATCTGTATCTTTATAGGAGAAATAATTACATGAAATTATACACTTGTCAAAACTCACCAAATGTACAATTAGTGATAAAAAATGAATAAGTATCAACTAGTAATAGAAAAAAGTGGTCACAAGATTCTTCTGCATTCTTACCAAGTGTAGCAGAAAGAAAGGGCCCATCCTACATTAGGAGGGATGGGAAGAGAGAAGAGGGGATTTCTCGGCAATTGTAAGCAAAACGTCACTAGTTCAGCATGAAATACATGGGATCTATGAGATTTCTTGGCTGTTGGTCACTCCAAGTTGGCTGGAGTGGTGACACTGATTTGAGGTGTTTTGGATCAGTTGCAAGGTGACTTGGAGTTCATTTCCTCTCTGATTTACAGCTCATTTAGAAAAATGTTGTCCGGAACTAGTTTAAAGCCAAATGGTAGATTGAGCATTGGCCTTAAACCAAGCATCATCTCTCATATCCTGAGTTAATGTATTTGTGTCATATCCTTAACCTGTCTAGACTTCAGTTGTGGAATAATATAAATTCCACCAGATGATACTTGTCAAGAATATTGGCACATAGGAATGAAAAGGTGATGGGGGAAACACTGATTATTATTTCATGTGTATGAAAGTGAGTGCTGCCTCTCTCAATGAAATAAGATCTTCAAGTAATGGATTCATCCTGTATATCCACAGGTAATATTTGCTGGTGATTCTGGCTGGGTTTGGTGGAGTAACTGTATACCTGTTAAAACATTCCTATATTCTGATGCTTCCTCCGCATTTGTTCTTAGGATTTAGAGTTGGCCTTCCCTTCCAGAGAAGACATGTTCTTCACCAGGAATGCTTTCATCAGCCTTGAAATATACTGTAGATGAGATCTCCAGGAGGGTTTGATTTAGAAAGAACACTCAGTGTCTACAGTGTTTTCTATTTTTAGCCTCTTCTTATCAAAATACACCAAGACTCCCAGGATAAGAAGTATTTTTAAGTTTATATGGAACTAAACCAAACTGTAAACATAAAATTTCTTACTTGCTCTTCCCATCAGCCTCTGGGCTTTCTTCCTTTAGCTATTGTCTTGGCCTGGCATACTCATGGTTACCTTTTTGAGTAAATGCTGTTGTCTTTCTTTAAGATTCATCTATTCTGGAGCCATGTGGTTAAGCCCTGTGTAGGGCAGGGGCACTGTGTTTGATTCATGTTTGAAACCATAAGTATAGTATCTAGCACACTATGCTAAATGTGTGCTAAATGAAAAAAAAAAAACAGTGAACACATGAAGTAAGCACATTAATTTTTGAAGTTAATTTAGGCTTTCAGAAAAACATGAGTTTTTTTTTTTAAATTGACACATAATAATTATACATATCCATGGGCTACAGTGTAGAGTGTTTTATTTTAAAGAAAATACTATAATCATGCTATAAAGAAATTTTCAGTTTATACAGAGTCCTGTAGATTTTAAGCTATCTATTAGTAGTTTTGCTTTTGTATTTAAGAAGAAAGAACAAACATTTCTGCTTATGTGACATAACAGAAGTCACCTTTTATTACCTGCCACTGGGGCTGTGTGTCTAGCTGAGTTCGACTACCCAACAGAAGGGCATTTTCATCGACAAGCTAAGGAGCTTACTATGAGCACATAATGTTTATCTAGCTTTTGTAAAGAGGATTATCATGTCTAATTGAGACACATTGCCTAGTATGTAGTCTCAAGCCACATTCACGCTCAGCTGAATGACCATGTTTGGATACCCTAATTTTTTTTTCCCAGTAGGAATGGAGTTTTGAGGTTGATAAAACACCAACACTGTCTGTGGTTCACAAGTGTAATAGTTAGACATTTTGTGTAATAGTTAGACATTTTCAACCTCCCAGCACATTCTGGGTTCCTGGCTAGAAAAGGGGGAGCATGAGGTGGCTTATGGAGCCCTGGAAATGAAGACTGCTGGAACATTCATTGCCAGGTTAGGAGACACAGTTCTAGTGCTCTTCAATTGCACAGGTGTGCTTTCCTGATGAGATTCAGAGCTACACAGGGACTAGAACACTGTGTGTTTTTTCACTACTGTCTTCCCCACACCCTTGCACTTTGTAGGTAACAAGTAATTGTCCAGTGAATGTGAATTAATTGGAATAGGTGATGCACATTAAAAGCTACTTCCTTAATCTCGTCTTCCAATGCTACTCCTTGGCACTAAGAGATTTCTCTCATATTAAAAATGCTAAATATGTCGCATTTTATCTGGACAGTTCTTGAATCATTTACTTTTCATTTATTTTGTAGTTATTTTTAGAGTGTATTTAACCATATTACTAGATTGTCGATTTCTCATCCAGAGGAAATGTTCCCAATTTACCTTTAGTTTTTTTCTACAGTGCCTCTGCATGTTCAGCAGTCAGTTGGGTAGCTTGTTAAATGAATGAATTATAAGGAACCTTGTAAAACTTTAGGGGATATTACTGAGCCCTACTTATTAATAGTCAATAAATATTTTATTGAGAAAGCAAGGAATTTTACCTCCATTTGTGTCAAGTCAATCAAACATATAGTTAATAACTATTGCTTTTCTCCCTGGCTGTGGGTCATGTGGAGTTGAGGATGCCTTGTTTAAGTAGGATACACTGTAGGTAAACACATCCCTTTGTGAAATCCTGATTTCATTATTCAGAACTTCATTAATTGCACTGCCCTTCTATTAGACAAACATGCTGATTCTCACGGAGTGCCAGCAGGCAAAAGATTATTTTAATTACATGTCAATTTAGCTTTTGACTGATCAGCAAAAAGATTCCATTATTGAAGAATCAAATTAAGCATGTCGTCCAATGGACTTTGAGTCCTTGGCATCTGGCCTATCAGTGATGTAGGTTAAAAAGTTTTAGTATTGGCTACCACTCTGGAGAAGACTTTGGCAGAGAGTCCTATGAGCTTTCACTGATTCCTTGGACAGCCTCATTTAGCATAAAATTATGCATGCCTCAACCCTAAGAAAATTCATGGTGATCCATGTCTTCCTTGAGTCTTTTCTAAGTGAAACCTTGCAACACCTTACATTTGCAAGTAGGAGCAAGTGGTTTATCTTTCAGTTGTGGTCAAGTGGTGGGAATGGTCAGGACACATGGGTTTTGAATCATTTTTATTATTGTTATGGCAATAAGAATGAGATAAAAGATCTAAACATGAGAAGGAATAGATTTACCAGAATTCTTTTAAGTAGAACCAAAGCATAGAGAAAGTAGCAAAAGAGAAATGGGGTGAAACCAGAATTATGGTACCTCCTAAAGGCCAAAGGTACAGAGGATTTTAGGAAGAGACAGTCAATAGAGTAAAGGATTGCCAAATTAGTCCACTAAGACTTCCATAATAAAACGCCATAAACTGAATGGTTATAGGCAACAGTCATTTGTTTCTCACAGTTCTAAATGCAGGCAAGTCCAAGATCAAGCCACTGGTGCAGTAAAGGCCTGCATTTTGGTTTCTAAGTGGTCCTTGTTGCTGTGTCCTCCCATGGTGGAAAGAGCAAGGTGGTTCTCTAGTATCGTTTATTATATAGATATATAGATATATATATATGTATATAGATATAGATATATATTTAGTAGTAAATGTACACCATGCCCTTGTTTTATTTTTATTTATTTTTATATGCTGTTGAGGATCTAATCCAGTGCCTTACACATGCCAGGCAAGCACTCTATCATTGAGCCACGGCCACAGCTCCTGGTATCTTTGTATAAGGACACTGATCCCATTTTTGAGGCCTCTGTCTTCATGGCCTAATCATCTTGCTCCTTCTTGCAAATGTAAGGCGTTTCAAAGTTTTGCTTGAAAAGACTCAGGGAAGGCATGGATCACTGTCCAATGCTATCACCTGGGAGGTGAGGGTTTCAACATATAAATTTGGAGGAGACAAACATTCAGACCATACCAGTGACTTAAAGAATGCCAAGGATAAGGACAGAGAAAAGGAGCTGTTTGACTTGTCAAAAGGGGGTCATTGAAGGCCCTAAACTGTGCCACTTCAGCTGGGTGGTGAGGAGCAAGCTGGTTGTCAAAAGGTAATAAAGAAACAAGGGGTGAAAACATGGAAGCTGCGATGACAACCTACTCTTTCTAGAAACGTGGCCATGTTCTCTGGAAATCGTTTTTCATGTCTGTGACCTTTCCTTTTCCATTCAGATGGTCCTGCTTGAGTCATAAAAACTTTTCTTTTTTGTAAGGAACAGGAGATAACGTCCTGTATGTGGAAAATTAGGGCAAAGTTGGCAAGCTCTCCTCTTCCACCATCTTCACATTCCATTTCTTTATTTTGATGGTCCTGGATGATGATGGGCAGCTCTCTTTGGACACTAGAGCAACTTTATGGTTTCCACATGAAATGAAATATGATCTGAGTCCTTAAGTGAGCCAATTTTTTAAAATACCAAAATGACTATAAATAAGGGTTGGGTAAAGGTTGTGGAATCCAATTGAAAGAGCCAAGATTTGGGGGATGTGGTGGTGGAGGCAGAGGATAGTGGTTTATTTTAGAGCAGAAAGTGTATTGGTGCTGGTATTGACCTTGGTTAGATGGATGGCTTGTTTGTTGATACTCTCATAATACAAGAGGAAATATTATGATGGTGGTTTTGCTCCCGTTGAGCTCCTGGGCCTGTTGCCACACTGATGTAGCTAAGGGGGGCCGCCCAGTGCAGTTTTTATAATAATAACCTGGTGTTATGTTGCTGAGAGAGGGTTGTTCAACCTTTGCCCCTCAGATGCTTTAAGGATGCAGTAAGGGCAAGGCTGCCAAGTGGGGGGTCAGGAATCCTGGGGTCTGGTGACCATTCTGTATTATTTGCTTTATAACCCTCATCAAGCCACCCAAAATTTCTTCATCTTAGTTTTGTTGTTGTTGTTGTTTATAAAAACAAAAAATAATACATCCCTTTAAAAATACATCCCTATGTTTATACAGTGGTTGTATGATCAGATACAATATGTTAAAAAACCTTTGAAGGCCAAGAGAGATTCCATTCTTCAAGTCACTAAAAAGTGAAAGTGGAAGATAAGGAGGAGCTAAAGCAGGAATGACATTCCTTGTCCTTTCATTATCCTTTGTCCCCATAGGGGTAGCTGTGAGCCAGTCTTTATGGTGGGCTCCTAATTCAGGTGAAATGACTTCCAAATCTGGAAATTGAAATTCTGGGATTTTGTTTGATTTGTATAAAATGCCTTTCATGTGACCTAGCACAGAATCCAGGAAGAAGAAACCAAGGGTTGTAGTACTTGAATAATTTTTCTGCAAAGTAATCACTACCAACAGTTTTCTCAAATTTCAGTCATTTTTAGACCTTAACATTTCACTACTACTTTTTTCCTTTAAAACTCATTATTAGTAAATTTATGTTTCAAAATGTTTTTGTGCTTAAAAAATAGGGTCGGATATTTATGGTTGAATATGAGTTTGTTTACATCTCTAGTTTTTTATCACAGAATTGTCAAAATTTTATTGTTTGAAACTTAAAATAGGGCTGGGGACGTGGCTCAAGCGGTAGCGTGTTCGCCTGGCATGTGTGCAGCCCGGGTTCGATCTTCAGCACCACATACAAACAAAGATGTTGTGTCCGCCGAAAACTAATAAATAAATATTAAAATTCTCTCTCTCTCTCTCTCTCTCTCTCTCTCTTTCTCTCTCTCTCTCTCTCTCTCTCTCTCTTTAAAAAAAAGAAACTTAAAATAGATGACTATTAATAAGCACAAATTGAAAGTACATAGAGAAACATAATCCCAGTTCATGGTGTTTTACATTATCTTTTTTAATTTGAAACATCTCTTCAGAATAATATTGTTTGCTGCAAAGAAATATTTACCTGATTTTCAGCAATTCTTTAAATTTCAGGATAGTTACTTTTCTTTCACTAATTTCAAGGAAAACTGAAAGAAGTAATTCTATCTTAAAATCAGATATGACACATTCTTAAAAATTATTTTTCTCAGTGTAGTTAAATATATTCGTAGAAGTGTCTGTGATGTTTGCCAAATGTTAATGGTTATGTCTGGGTGATAGAATTTTAGATTACTTTTTTTTTCATTCTTCTCCTACTGTTCTTTACTTTTTAACACCAACTAGGTGTTACTTTTAACAAAACCATTAAATTATGTAAAAAGCATTTTATCAGTTTATGCTTCTACTATCATTGTGTGGGAGCACAGACCCTCTTATAATTTCACCATGTTTTTTAAATTTTTAATATTATCACTTGATGGCTGAAAATGATAATTTACTGTTTTAATTTATATGTCCCTAACTATTAGCTTGATTGGATATTTTTGCTGTCTTGATTAACATCCTTCTTTGGTTAACACAATCTTTTTCAACTTTTTTAGTTGTTTGTGGTGCGCAAGCTGATAGTGTGCTGGTAATTGAACTTAGGGCCTCATTCATACCAGGCAGGGACTCTATCACTAAGCCATATCCCCAGTTGCTTTTCTAAAATTTATCCTTTCAAAATGCCATGTAAATAGAATTGTATAGTATGTAATATGCACATTTTGTGATGTGGAAGAAACTTGAACTTCATGTCACAGCATTGGTTTTCTTTTTCTCCTCTCATATCCAATAACAGTATTCTACCTCCTTACCTTCAGTTTTCCCCTCTGAAGCTATTGGCTTCTAGAAACTCATTCTCATTTGAGTGACTGTAGATTTTGAAGTATACTAAGAGCATGGAAGGGCTATGGCCAGCATTGAGCAGGAAAGAAAATGAGCCTTTGTCTCAAGAGATGGGAGCAAAGAACCTCCAGAGCAGCATGGATGAGATTACCATTTCAATACCATCACAATCCTGCTCTAGAGTGTATGCGTGCCCAGAGACACATTCAGAAGTCAACTCCTCCCCAAGGCTCTTCATGACCAAACAACATGGCAAAGTTGGCAGAAACTTGAAGAAATGATTTCTTTCTTTCTTTCTTTCTTTCTTTCTTTCTTTCTTTCTTTCTTTCTTTCTTTCTTCTCTTTGATAAGGAAAGGAATAAAGGGTCCTATAGATATACCAGTTTTGTTTTGTTTTGTTTTGTTTTCCACCTGT
Organism: Urocitellus parryii; assembly: GCF_045843805.1. Taxonomy (NCBI): domain Eukaryota; kingdom Metazoa; phylum Chordata; class Mammalia; order Rodentia; family Sciuridae; genus Urocitellus; species Urocitellus parryii. The sequence goes on from NC_135531.1 coordinate 53,661,455, forward strand.
GTTCAGGTGCTTGGTGTCCCTCAGTTCCATGATTGCTACTATGGAATAGTTCCTGCAATGACTCCAGGCCAGGGATGCCCACCTATGTCAAGGCTCTAGTTAGTTTACTTCCTTATGATTGTCATATGTTGAGAAATTGTCATTTTGCCATGTTAGATTTGGAGCTTTTTAAATGTAAACAAGCCCAAATCAGTTCATAGGAAATAGTTGCAGAATACAACTCAAATAATGAGTTTATAGGAGAGGATTGGGTAAATGTTAATATTAGGACACTGTTATAAAAGGTATCATCAAATTGTCTCACAAAATTAGGCTGTGCATCAAATATACTTTTTGATAACATTTTTTCTCATTTGAAACTTCCTCAATAATACTCCACAAGCATAAGAATTAAAATCAAGAATCAATAAATGGGATGGTATCAAAATAATAAGCCTCTTTACTACAAAGGAAACAATCAAGATCATGAAGAGAGGGCCAATAGAATGGGAGAAAATCTCTACGACCTGCCCTTTAGATAGAGCATTAATCTCCAGGTTATACAAATAACTCAAAAACCTTAAAACACACCCACACACAAACACAACATCATCATCATCATCATCAACATCATCATCATAATGCAATCAACACATGGACAAAGGAACTGAACAGGTACTTCACAGAAGAAGAAATATGAGTGGTCAAATATATATGAAAAAATATTCAACATCTCTAGCAATTACAGAAATGAAAATTAAAACTTCACTGAGATTCCATCTCACTCCAATTAAAATGACAATTATAAAGAACACAAGTAACAAAATAAATATTGGAGAGGATTCAAGGAGAAAGGTACTTTCATACATTGCTGGTAAGATTGCAAATTGGTGCAACCACTCTTAAAAGCACTGTGGAGATTCCGCAAAAAAAAAAAAAAGACTTCAAATGGATATATAATTTGACCCAGTTATCCCACTCCTCAGTATATACCCAAAGGTCTTAAAATTAGCATACTACAGTAACACAACCACATCGATGTGCATAACAGCTCAATTCACAATAGCCAAGCTATGGAAACAACCTAGGTGTTCTTCAACAGATGAATGGATAAAGATGAATGGATAAATGCTAAGTGAAAGAAGCTAGTCCCAGAAAATTGAAGGCTGAATGTTATCTTTGATATATGGATGTTAACCTACAACAAGAGGGGGAGAAGAGATGAAGAATAGAAGTCCATGAATTAGACAAAGGGGAATGAAGGGAAGGAATGGGAGAGAGGGATAGGAATACAGACATAACTGTCCTAGCCTTGTATTTGAATACATGAGCAATGTAACTCTGTATCATGTACAACAAAAAGAATTGGAATCTAATTAGAATAAGTCGTACTCCATGTATATAAAGTATGCTAAAATACAGTCCCTGTCATGTATAACTAAAAAAAAAAACAAATAAAAAATAAATAAAGATAATGGCACTTCTTGGGAACCAGCCCCGCCCCCAACAAAAAAGAAAAAAGCAAACACAAACAAGCAAATATAATTCCTCAAAACAAATCAGCAATATAAACAAAAAAGGAAGAAGCTAAGTTATCCATCTTCAGATGGCATGATCTTATACATCGAAATCCCTAAACACTCTGTAAAGAATCTCCCACAAATAGTCATCACACTTAAGAAAGTTGCAGGATACAAATTCAACATACAAAAATCTGTGGCACTTCTACACACTGTTAAGTAACTACGTGAAGAAGAAATGACACACAGAAAAAAAATAACATTTACAATGAAATTTTAAAAATTCTTAGAAATAATTTTAACAAGGTGTGAAAGATTTTAATACTAAACCATAAAATAAGTATTGATGAAATAAATCAAAGAAGACAGAAATAAATGAAAAGATGTTCTGTGTTCATGAATTGAATTATTATTGTTAAAATTTCCATATTACCCAAAGTGATGTACAGATTCAATCACTACCATAACTCCAATATCATTTTTTGCAGAATAGAAATACAATTGAAAAATGGTTAAGGAACTATTAAAGACCCTAAATATTAGCCAAAGGAATCTTAAGCAAACCAAACATACAAACAAACAAAAAAAGAAAACAAACCTGGAGACATCATACTATCTGAATGGAGAAACTAGAAATAAATCCACACATTTATAGCTAAATTATTATTGACAAACCTGCCAAAAACACACAATGGGGAAATGACTATTTCTTTAGTAGTTTGGGGTAAACTAGAATTATACACATAGAAGAAAGAAAATTGGACTCTCACAACATATACAAAACTTTAGTCAAAATAGATTAAAGGCTCAAATAGAGTACCCCAAACAGCAAAACAGCTAGAAGAAAGCCAAGGGTTAAAACTTCTTGATCCACACAATGATTATTTGCATATCACTCCAAAAGCACAAGCAAGAAAAGCAAAAATGGACAAATGGGTTTGTATCAAGCTGAAAATCTTCTGCACAGCAGAGTCAAACAAAATGCAACCTACAGAATAGAAGAATATATTTGCAAACCATTCACCTAATAAGAGGTTATTATCTGAATTATATAAGTAACTTAGACAACTCAATAGCAAGAAAAATTTTAAAAACCTGATTAAAAATGGACAAAGAACATGAATAGATATTTTTTCAAAAACAGACATACAAATTGTCAACAGGAATATTACAAAATGCTTAATGTCACTAGTTATTAGAGAAATGCAAATTAAAATAATGATGCAATATCATATCACACCTGTTAGAATGGCTATTATCCAAAAGTCTAAGGAGGGCTGGGAATTATAACCCAGAGGTAGAGCACTTGCCTACCATGCATAGGACCCTGAGTTTAATCTCCAGCACACAAAGATTAAAAATTAAGTAATATGTGGTGAGTTTGTGAAGAAGGGGTCTCTAATACACTGTTGATAGGATGTTATGGAAAACAAAATGAAGGTTTCTCAAAATTTAAGATAGAACTAAGTACAAAACTATCATATAATCCAGCAATACTACCCTGGGGTACATATCTAAAGGAAATGAAATTAGTATGTCAAAGAGGTATCTGCATTCCAAGTTTATTGTAACATTATTCACAATAGACAAGATATGAACTCAACCAAAGTATCCATTAATGAACGTATGGATAAAGAAAATATGAAAAAACACCCATACATGCAGTGGAATACTATACAGTCTAAAATGAAAGAAATCCTGTCACTTGGAACAACATGGACTAGCCTGCAGGACATTATGTTAAATGAAATAAGGCAGGCACAGAAAGACAAATACTATATAATCTCACTTTCTTGTAGAATCTTAAAAGGAATTCATAGAAGCAAAGAATAGAATGGAACTTTCCAGGGTCTGTGAGGGGAGTGGGGGAGATGTAAGATGAGGGTCAAAGAACACAAAGTGTTGGTTAGGCAGGATGAAAAAGTTCTGGAGATTTATTTATACAGCATGATTACTGCAGATGATAATAATAATAATAATAATAATATATGCTTGAAAATTGCTTAGGGAGTAGATCTCAATTTTTCAGCTTTACTGAGATACAATTGACAACAATTTAATGCATTTACTATATACAATGCCATTTTTTTGATATACCTATATATTCTGAAACGATTATCCTAAACCTGCTATTTAGCCTATCTAATACCTCCTAGTTGCTCTATTATTATTATTTTTGTGTGTATGTGTGTGGTAAGAACTTTTGAGATCTACTTTTCTTAACAAATTTCAAGTATTACATATAATACAATATTGTTGACTGTAGTCACCATGCTGTGTTCCCTAGGATTTATACATGTTATAATTGAAAACTAGTATACTTTGACCAACATATGCCCATGTCTCTGTTCCCCCAGCCCCTGATGATATTTTAAAAATTTTAATTCTGAGAGTGGACACTAAATACACTCACCACATACTAAATAATGTCACTATGTGAGGTGATATATATGCTAATTATCTTGATTGTGAGAATGATTTTACAATGCGTATGTATATCAAAACATCATGCTTTTACAATGTGAAATATACAATTATTTGTTAATTGTAACTGAATAAAGAAAAAAAAAACAAGATTCCAAAAAGACACAAAAACCTTAAGCAGCTCATGCTCAGTCCTTTCCCTATTAGTCTTCATTTCTCCCATTCCTACAAATATTTTCTTTTCTCCAAAGCTTTGATCTCAAATACATACTAAGAGGAAATAAGTGAATGGAAAGTAACATATGTAGAGCAGGTACTATGCCAGACATTCTCCCTGGTCTATTTTCTCCAATCCCTCAGCAAATTCTGTCCCTTCTTCCTTCCCAGTGTCTTCAGAATTCAGCCAATTCTCCCCATCTTCCTACCACCACCCTGGGCCAAGCCAGCACCATGTCCCTTTTAGATTACTGCTTTGGCTGCCCTAGGATGCCCTGCTTCCCTTTGTCTTCAGTTTAACCACAGGATGGGAACTAGTGGTTCATTTACAATAGAAGTCAGGCCACGCCTGCCTGCAATAAGAATCTGAGGAGGCTCCCACCACAGAGTAAATCACAAACCCCCTATATTGGGCTTAGAGGTCCTGCAAAATCTGCAGCCCTCCTATTTCTCTGACTTTATCCCCCAGAATCACTCCTTTGCCCACTCTGCTCCAGCCAGGTGGTGTCTTCCCTGTTGTGTGAAAAAGGCAAACAGGTATCTACCTCAGAACATTTGCACCTGCTCTTCTCTCTGCCAGAAAGGCTCTTCCATCAAGAACCTTCATGGTCATTTAGAGGTGTTGCTAATTACCTTATATAAAAATGAGTGCTTTGTAGCTCTTACCACCAGAGAATTTTGTATGTATTTATTTTCTGTTTCCTCACACTTGGCCTGCCCACTATTGTTTAATCTAAGAGGGTGGAAATATTGCTTATTCTGCACACTGCTGTGTTCCCAGCTGTTGGAAGAATGTTAGAAACAGAGTAGGTCTCAAACTGGCTATTTAACCTATAAATAGCTGTGGAATGAATGAATGAATCTGTACAAGCATAAAGAAAGGTAAACGTTTTCTCCTATTTTTACAAATGAGGTCAACATTGATCAGAAAGATACAGTACTCTGTGTACAGTCACACAACTACTAAGAGAAAGAAAAACCGACCCCAGGAAACTTTTGCAGTCAGGAAAGAAAAGACCTAGAACAATAGTGACAGAATGGTCTTACAAATGTATCATATATTATTGCCACATCTTCCCTAACATCTAGATTAATTTAAAAATCTTAATTAGGGTCAGGTAGTATATTACCCTGGAAGGACTGTTTCTAATGGAATTTCAGATGCATTGATGATTCTGCTGTGTGGCATCTTGGGGCAGGAAATAGCTATGCCCCTGGTCCTAGGATTAGACTTTCTGCTGTCTTCTACCTGTGAATTCTGGAAGAATAGATTATTAGTCAAACTCACTTGAATATAAAATCAGCTTATATGGCATTCCAGCTCTGAATCTTCTTTCATCTAGCTTTATAAAAAATATTTGCAGATGAACATTTTGTAGGCACCCTAAGTGATGGCTAATTTTGATTTTCAACTTGACTGGTTTCTTTGATGCTTGCCTAAGAAATTAGTAAAGCACTTCATTGTTTTAAATTTGTTCCCCCCCATTTTTATTGGTGCATTTAGTTGTACATGATGATGGGATTTGTTGATACATATTTACATGCATACAATATAAAAATAAATTTGTCCAATATCATTTCCTAGCACTCCCCCGTTCCTCCCTGCCTTTTAAACTCTTGATCCCTTTCTTCTACTGTTTTTTCTTTGATTTTCAGAAGATTCACCCCCACCTTTTGTTTCTATTTTCCTCTTTAGCTTTTGCATATGAGAGAAAATGTGTAGCCCTTGACTTTCTGAATTTGACTTACTTTGCTTAACATGGTGGTCTCTAGTTCCATCCATTTTCCTTCCGATGTCATAATTTCATTTTTCTTTATGGCTGAGAAAAAATTCCATTTTGTAGGAAAGATGGTGAAATGAATTGGACATAACTTTCCCATGTTCATATATGAATACACCACAGTGAAACTCTACGTAATGTACAACCACAAAAATGAGATCCTAATTAGAATAAGTTATATTCCAAGTATGTATAATATGCCAAAATATACTCTACTGGCCTGTATATGTAAAAGGAACAAATAAAAATATAAATAATAATAAATGCTGGAAGGCTGGGGATGTGGCTCAAGCGGTAGCGCGCTCATCTGGCATGCGTGCGGCCCGGGTTCGATCCTCAGCACCACAAACAACGATATTGTGTCCGCCGAGAACTAAAAAATAAATATTAAAAAAAAATTCTCTCTCTCTCTCTCTCCCTCTATCACTCTCTATTTAAAAAAAATAAATGAATAAATAATAAATGCTGGAGAGGATGTGGAGACCAAGGAATAATTTTACACTTATTGGTGGGAGTATACATTAGTACTACTACGATGAAAATCGGTTTGGAAGTTCCTCGAAAGACTGGAAGGGAACCACCATATGACCCAGCTATACCACTTTTTGGTATTTACCCTGAAGACTTAAAACCATCTTACTACAGTGATACATGCACGCCCATGTTTATAGCAGCACAATTAACAATAGCCAAACTATGGAAACAGCCTAGGTGTCCATCAATGGATGAATGAATAAAGAAAATGTGCTATATATACACAATAAATTACTCTTCGGGGTGTCTTGAGGGTGATTCCACAGATATTTGCCAGGTGGGACAGCAAACTAAGAGGAGAAGATTTGCTCTGAATGTGTGCAGCACTCTCCAATAGACCCAAATGGTAAAAAAAGTGAAAGAAAGAGGAAGCCCATACTTGCACGGAAGCTCTATTTTGCTGCCACCATCTCTGGAAATCAGACTCAGTTTCTTTAGTTTGTCAACAGGAACTCACACCAGAGACTCTCCAGGGAGCTTCTGGGCTTTCAATCTCAGACTGGAGCTACATCATTGGTCCCTCTTGCTTTGAGGCTCCGATTTCCTGGACTGAGCAGCTACTGGTTTCTATGACTCTCCAGCATGCAGACAATCATTATTGGACTATCCATCCTCTGAATGTGAAATGGATACATATGATTTGCTGGGGATATAGCTCATTGGTAGAACATTTGCCTAGCATGTGAAGGGCCCTGAGTTCTATCCCCAGGAATGAAAAAACAAAACAAACTCCTGACTATGTTGTATACCAGGAGTGGTTCTAGAGAAACAGAAGTGTAAGGATGGATTTCCTTAATTGTCTTTGTGGTTTCTTGAGTAAGTTTTCTAATTTGATTCAATCTAAAGTTGCTAAAGACTCTCCTTCTGGTACTATGAAGAGCACTACCATGCTTTCCATACATGAACTGTCTGAAGAGATATGCAGAGTAAAAGAATTTGAAACTCCTAATTCATTACTTGTGAGAAGCAAGGGATTCAGTGATTCTATACATGATACTTTTGAACAGTTTTGGAAAACCAAGAAATGTAATGATGTTGATTGGTTGCTTCTACCATCACTAGGAAAAACAATAGAGGAAAAGCATGACAAAACAATGATCAAAATGGTCTGGCTCGTGTAGACCTATTCAATAGATAAGATAGATAGTAAAACAGCGGCAAGCAGTCATGGCTTGAACCAGTTTTCAGACCCAGAACCCTTGAAGGGCAGAGGCCAGGTCCCCTTGAGGAAGTACTCTGATACACTAATGAACAGGTATACTGTTATCCCATCCTTTCCCCAAAGGGACCTAGGCTCTTTCACCAGAGTAACTATACATTGGAGGAAAAAGAAATAATCAGAACTTTTGGGGACTAATGCACATTGGCTCTGAACTGGCATCAATTCCAGAAGATCCAAAATGTCACTGTAGCCCTCAAATAAAAATAGAGACCTATGGAGACCAAGTATCAATGGGGGTTTTAGTCAAGGTCTGACTCACATTGGTTTGGTGTTCCCCTGAACCCAACCTGTGGCTGTTTCTCTAGTTGTTCCAGAATGCATAACTGGAATTGGTATACTTAGCATTTGACAGAATCCTCACATTATTTTGCTTCTCTGCATTTTTCTCTTCTTCTGTCTTTGCCTTCTCGGAATCTGCTCCTTCAACTGGACATGAAAAGTTATCAGCTATAGATTAAATAGAAGGTGGGAAGATTATTGAAGCCAGGCAGAACTTGAGCAGAAGATAAGAGAGGGGAGATGAGACTGGACTCTCTTGTTAATTCCTCTTCTACACTGTGTTCTCTCAATATTTCTGTGGCTCAAAAGGAGCTCCCCGGGACACCCAGGTGGAAGGGGTCTCCCTCCTGGAGAAGCGAGTCTACTCTGCCCTGGCTGCAGCAGTATGCAAGCTCCCCCAGACACCCAGGTGGGAGAGGTCTCCTGCCTGGAGGGGCGAGTCTTGAACTTCACATAGGGCAGGATGGTTGCTCATGCAGGGAAAATGTAGGGAACAGAAAACCATTCTGTCATATATCAACGATAGAAAATTATAGGTGATTTAAATTATATTTAAAATTTTTAACCAATGTTAACCTTAATTAAATTATAACAACTCAATTTAGTTGAAATAATTTTTTGTTTTTCAAGGAATATTTAATAAGGCAGATAACGTGCTTATCAAACATATAATTTTATGTTACTGTAAGTAAAAAAAAACATCCTGTTCACTGGGTAAAAATGACCTGCTTTATGCATGTACACTCGGTGCAATTAAAAACACTGTAATTATAATTTCACACCATAATTTGAATATGTGCCCCATCTTTTCTTTTTTTTTTTTTCATATGGAGAAAAACATTACTTGAACAATCATCTGAGGCTTGGACAAAAATCCACAGCTATATCCCTCAGGGTAATTCTATAGTCTTCAAGGGAAGAAGACACAAAGAAAGCTTAAATTTAACCCTTTAGAGAGGAAATTCCAGATCGCATGATCACATCCACCAGGAGAATGTTGGTGGCAATCATAGTACAGAAGCCAAGAAGCTGTTTCTTTACACGGTAGTTATCATATACATGTATTTCTGCTGCAAACATCCACTTCACCTGTGTTCAAGTCCAAGCCTTTAAGTAAGCTGACCCGATTGTGAATGTTCTACTTGAATCTTTTTATTTATTTATTTATTTTAGTTGTGAATGGACACAATGCTTTTTTTTTTTTTTAATGTGGTGCTGAGGATCGAACCCAGTGCCTCGCTCATGCTAGGCAAGCTCTCTACAACTGAGCTACAACCCCAGCCCCAAATCTTTGTTTTTTTGTTTTTGTTTTTGTTTTTTTTTTAGTTGTAGATAGACACAATTTCTTTATTTTATTTATTTTTTAATGTGTTGCTGAGGATCAAACCCAGTGCCTCCCTCAGACATGCTAGGCAAGCACTCTACCACTGAGCCACAACTGCTGCCCTTGAATCTTAACTAATTTTCTTAACGGACAAAACCAGAGTTCTGAGCAAGAACCTTGGGAATAGTGAGCAATGTATCAGCCTGGACTCCAAGTTGGGCCCTGCCCTTACATTGGGCTTGTATTTAATCACTGCTTTACGGCCACTTCCACTGCACCAGCACCTGCAACCAACCACACAGCCATCATCGATAGCATTTGTTTGAGGGGAGGTACTCTACAAGGGATTGAACTCAAGGGCACTTGACCACAGAGCCACATCCCCAGCCCTATTTTGTATTTTATTTAGAGACAGGGTCTCACTGAGTTGCTTCCCACCTTGCTAAATTCCTCAGGCTGGATTTGAATTTACTTTTGAACTCACCATCCTCCTGCCTAAACCTCCTGAGATGCTGGGATTACAGGTGTGTGCCACTGCGCCCAGCCCCATTTGCCGCAAACTGCCCGGCCCCGGGCCGGCTGAGTCCCGTTCCTGCTGCCGAGCACTGCCTGCGGCACCCCTGCTGAGCGATCCCCTGCTGAGCTGTCAGTGCGCACGGGCTTGCAATCTTGCAACCCGGTTGGGCACAAAAACACAAGCCAGTCAAACTGAGACAAAGTTTTATTTAGAGAGAGGCCGTGTGCGTCCCCTAACAAGTGGGTCCGCCACGTGTGTGTTCTACCTGAGCCGGGGGGGTTTCCTCTTCCCCCGGAACACCCTCCTACCATCCTTTCCCAACCAATGGGAACTCTCCCATTACAAGAGTGACATGAGTAACCTGAGTCCTGAAAATGGGCCCAGCTAGACAGCATGAGTCCAATTACCATATGAATGTGAATTGCTGGCTGGCAGTCAATAAAATCCAAAGGTGCCTGTATCAATATTTTTGCTGTGGCTCCTAACATCTGCCCCCTACTGTTTAAATAAACAACAGGCAAATGTGGCTAGGGACCGTGCCTGTTAGGTATGTCCAATTCACATATGGTTCTTACCCGTCATGGGAAAACTGACCTTATTGCGTCAGTCTCCTGGCTTAGGTTGATACCACTGTAACCGAATCATACCCGTCACTGACTACCGGTCCAGTATATAGCCATACCTGTGTAATAGGCCTATGCACCAGTGGGGGGGTGAGGTTCTTGCCTCACCTCTGTTGGCCCCCAAATTTAGACCATCACTAGCAGAAGGGAGAAAGACGCAGAATTGCCACGACACCAAGCCAATTGACGGCTCCTATGGAAACACTGGTGACACATCGGCTAAGATATTTAGCACTACCAGTTCGCTGTATCAACAAATAGAACACAATGTATACAGGTGATACATAGTCCAGACAAGTTGTGTAAGCAGTTCAAAGTGGAGGAGTCTATCAATATGTCCATTTCCTCCCAAGGTAAATTAAGTCCTTGATTGAGCAGTCTTATTGAGTTATTTTGATTGATGTATCAATTTATACAGTTTATAGTGATAGCTATCATAAAAGTTGTAGTTTGGTCTTAGTCTTCACCGGCACTGGGATGGAGATGGGAATTATGGCCATGTTGCTAAAGAGACATTATCCTGAACAGAATTATGAAATATAATGAAAAGGAAAGGTGAAAGTAAACAAACATATCTGTTAACCACCTTTAAAAACAAAATTTAATAACAGCTGTTTACCTAAAGTAAATTAAACCATATAAGTCACGTGACTAAATTTTTTTTTTTTTTTTTGAATACTTGTATCTATATATACATGAGCGCTCCTTATAAATGAAATATGGACATACACACATACAGACATACAACACAAAACAGCATACATAACATAGAACATATAAGACAATAGTAAATAAAGGCCTTGTAGCTATAGCTAGGTGAAATCTCCATTGCAATGTTTAAAAACTTTACAGTTAAAAAATAAATAAATAAATAAAACACAGTCAAAAAAAAAATAAAACTGATCAGAAAAACATTAACCTAGGTTTGTATGAGCTTAAAAAATAAGGTAAAATAAAATAAAATAAAATAGAACTTTATGATGTGGGAAAAATGCAAATAATAAAATAGATATTGAAAAAGGCACCGTGGTAAATCACTGTCGCAGATGCAAGAATAGCCAGGCTGGAACTCTGGATATCAGCTGTTATGGATTTGAGTCAAATCATCTTCTTTTTCTGTAGAAATTGTTTTAGTTAATCTCTCTGGAATCCAAATTGGTTGCTGTTCCTCCTGTGGAAAAACACAGACGGAGCCCCGACTCCAGACTATTACTGGGTCCAGACCTTTCCATTGTCCTGTTAGAATATCTTTCCAAAGTACCTTAGGCTTATGTACATTTTTCGGATACATATGTCTTTCCGCAGCACTAAGTCCTGATGAATCCAAATTTAGAAAGTTTAGAGTAAAAAGGGTTATTTTAAGTTTATCTTTGGGGGATATATACCCCTTACTAATTCCCTCCCTTTGCTTTAATAAGTACATTTTAATAGTTTGATGAGCTCTTTCAACTATGCCTTGTCCCTGTGGGTTGTATGGGATTCCTGTTATATGAGTAATGCCAAATGATGAGCAAAATTGTTTAAAAGACTTGGAGATGTAACCAGGACCGTTATCAGTTTTTAACTGTTTAGGAACACCCACAGTGGCAAAATTTTGTAAGCAATGAGCTATAACATCTTTAGTTTTTTCTCCGGGATGAAGGGAGCCCATCAAAAATCCAGAAGAAGTATCAACTGTAACATGTAAATATTTTAATTTTCCAAATTCTGGCAAGTGTGTGACGTCCATCTGCCAAATATGATTAGGTATCAGTCCTCTAGGATTGACTCCAAGATTAACTTGTGGCAAAAATGTCACACAATTTTGACATTGTTTTATTATATGTCTGGCTTGTTCTTTAGTTATTTTAAAACGTTTTTGTAAAGTATTAGCATTGACATGGAACCTTTTATGAAAATTTATAGCTTCTTCTATTGTGGAGAAAATATGTATGTCATGTGTAGATTTATCTGCTAGTTCATTACCCAAACTAAGGGCTCCAGGCAATCCTGTATGTGCTCTGATATGTCCTATAAAGAATGGATCCTTTCTATCCCAGATTAGACTCTGTATAGCAGAAAACAAAGAGAAAACAGTAGAGGAAGGAGAAATCCTACCAGCATCTTCAAGAGATACGATAGCATTAACTACATACTGACTATCAGAAAATAAATTAAATGTAGAATCTTTGAACATCATAAAAGCTTGCAATACTGCATTGAGCTCTACCTTTTGAGCTGATTGTTTGGGTACTAAAAATGTAAAAGTTTGATCAGGAGTAACTACTGCTGCTGTACCATTATTTGACCCATCAGTGAATATATTTGGAGCATTTATGATAGGGGTTTTTCTTGTCATTTTTGGAAAAACTACAGGATGTTTAGACCAAAAGGACAACAAAGGATTAGATGGCAAGTGATTATCAAATGCAACACTAGATTTACACATGATTATTGCCCAAGTATTTAACTCATTAGCTAACTCATCAATTTGATCCATAGTATATGGAGTAATAATTTTATTGGGAGAAATCCCAAACACTCCTTTTGCTGCCTTTATTCCTTTGAGTATTAATTGCCCTACAGCCTCAGGATATCTAGTAAGAATAGTATTAGGAGAATAAGACAAATGTATCCATAATAATGGACCTTCTTGCCAAAATACCCCTGTAGGAATATTTTTTGTCGGTAGTACAATAAATAATAAAGGCAAACTTATATCAATTCTATCCAAATGCATATTTTCCATATATGTTTCAATGATTTTTAATGCCTTTCTAGCTTCAGGCGTTAACATGCGGGGTGAATTTGGATCTGATGGACCTTTTAAAATATCAAATAAAGGTCCTAATTCTCCTGTTGGTATGCCTAGATAAGGCCTTATCCAATTTATATCTCCCAATAACTTTTGAAAGTCATTAAGTGATTTGAGTTGATCTACTCGTATTTGAATTTTTGGTGGACGGACCATGGTTGAGGATAATAGAACTCCTAAATAATTAATTGGAAGATTTAATTGTACTTTATCTATTGCTATCTCTAGATTATAATTTTTTAATAAGTTTGTAAGCGTGGCATAACATTCTAGCAATGTGTTTTTATCTTTATGTGCCATTAACACATCATCCATATAGTGAAATATCTGTAGTTCAGGGTTTTGAATTCTAAGTGGCTGGATTGCTTTATCAACATAAATTTGGCACAAAGTTGGGCTGTTAGCCATCCCTTGAGGGAGTACTTTCCATTCATATCTCTGATCAGGACCTTCATGATTCAGTGCAGGGATAGTAAATGCAAAATGCGGACTATCCTCGGGGTGAATTGGAATTGAGAAGAAACAATCTTTAATATCTATAGCTAGAACATGCCACGTTTTTGGTAAAGCAGACAGTTGGGGAATCCCTGATTGAGCAGGTCCCATAATAACCATCTCATTATTAATGGCTCTTAAATCTTGTAATAATCTCCATTTACCAGATTTCTTTTTAATAACAAAAATGGGAGTATTATGGGGAGATACGGAAGGTTGTATATGTCCTTCCGCTAATTGCTGTTTGACCAGATCATGGGCTACTTGTATCTTTTCTTTAGTTAGGGGCCACTGAGGAACCCACACTGGTCTTTCTGATTTCCAAGTAATTTTGATTGTCTCAGTGGCCCTTTTTGAAAACCCAATCCATGTTTATCTATCTCTTGATCTACTTGAATTGGTGCTGTTATATCTTGTTCTTGATCTCTTAATCTCTTTTCTTTTCTAAAGCCTTGTTTTGCCCTAGTAGTGGGCGCGTTAGGATTGACGTTATTTGTTAATGTCAATCCTAATTGATCTAGGACGTCTCGTCCCCATAAATTTATGGGGAGATGGTCCAATACATAGGGCTGTATAGTTCCTTCACATCCTTCAGGATCCCTCCAATCTAATACCATTGCACTTCTATGGGGATTAGTTGCCACTCCTAGGCCTCTAAGCGTTTGGGTCGCTTGCTGTAATGGCCAATGTTTAGGCCATTCCTGGCGAGATATGATGCTGAGGTCAGCGCCTGTGTCCAGCAGTCCATTAAAATCATGCCCTTGAATATTTAATTTTAGCATAGGGCGAGAATCTAAATTTAAAGATAGCATAGCCCAATCTACACCTGTGGAGCCTAATCCCTTGGAACCTCTTTCTACATTACAACTGGAAAATTTATCATGTAGGCTTGGTATTATTAATAACTGTGCTATTCTATCTCCTGATGAAATTACTGATATACCTCTTGGAGAACTAGCTATGATTTTTATTTCACCCTCATAATCGGGATCAATTACCCCAGGACTTATCATAAGCCCTTTAAGTGTAGAAGAACTGCGTCCTAATAATAAGCCTACTGTTCCCTGGGGAAGAGGTCCTTTTACTCCTGTGGGAATGATTTGAACTCCCATCTCTGGAGTTAATACTGCTCTGGCAGAGGCACAGATGTCCAACCCTGCGCTCCCTCTAGTCTGTCTGATGAGGGATCTGATGGATAATGCGTCCTGGGCACCACCTTGATGGTGCTGCTGGGTTCCTCCATTGCCCCGTATATTTGTGGTTTTGGGCCCCGGGGCATTGGGCCCTCCAATTCGTTTTTTGACAACGGGGCCTGATGCCTTTCTCCACGATATCGTGGGTAGACACTTGGTCTTTGTCCATTTTTTGATAACGGAATACCCTCTATGGTGGTTTGAGAATGGCATTCATTAGCCCAATGTCTCCCTCTATGGCATCGTGGGCAAATACCCGGGATTCTACTCTTTTGATACCTAGCTTTGTTAAACCCTCCTCCTATGGGGCAATTTCTTTTAAAATGCCCTTCTTGATTGCAATTATAGCATGTTTTTGGCTTGGTACTTAAAGCCTGTTTTACTTCAGCTGCCATGACTTGTCCTTGTTCATTAATGTCTCTACATAATTTAATATATGTGTTTAAATCTTCCTGTTTCCACGGTCTAATGACCTCTTTGCAGCAACGATTTGCTTGATCGTAAGCCAGCTGTTTTATAAATGGCATTGCCTGTTCTGTATTTTCAAATGTCTCAGAGGCTGCTTCAATAAGTCTAGCTACAAAGTCAGCGTAGGGCTCATTAACTCCTTGTATTATCTTAGATAGTTGACCTTGAAAATCCCCTTGTCCCTTTAAAGTTTTCCATGCCTTAATTGCATTTATAGCGACCTGAGCGTATACGCCAGGATCATATCTGAGCTGTTGCATCTGTTCTTGAAACTCCTCTTTTCCCAGTAACATCTTCAGGTCTCGTTCAGGGTAACCTGCTTCTGCATTTCGCCTAGCTGTCTCCTTGCAAAATTCCTCATTGGCAATTTTCCATAATAAATACTGTCCTCTATTTAGCACAGAATTACACACGTTAGCCCAATCTGCTGGTGTTAAGTTCCAGCCGGTAATAGATTCGACCATACTGACTGTGAAGGGAGCGGCCGGGCCGTAGGCTGCTACAGCTTCCTTTAATTGCTTTATTATTTTGAAATCTAAGGCACGGTAAACTCGTTCTTTTTCTTCTCCCTGCTCAACTACAGGGCATGCTAGTTTTTGGGGTCCCGCCTCAGGATTCCGTTCATCATCTATGGAGGCAGGTAAAGCTGTTGGTTGAACTATGCCCTCTGGTGGTGGAACGGAGTTAGTAGCAGCCTCCCTATCTGACGACCGTTTTTTCCCTGAGCTTGCCTTGTTCAAATTTTCTTCTATCTGACTAGCTTGAGAGACCTTTTGTTTTGCTTGACCTAATATGTTTTCTGCCATGGCTTGGACCTCTAACAATTTACTTAACAGTTTTTCGGTTTGTTTTTTACTAGATTCTAATCTACTATAAAGGTAACGTAACCCAATAAGATAGGATAGAAGAAAGCCAAAACAGAATGAAACAGAAACGGAGAGGAGGAAAATGATTATGTCAATTTTCTCTCTCTCAGGGCCGAATAACTTCAAACCTTGAGTCAGCCATTTATCCCAACTCGTCTGGAAAAATTGTAAGGCTAGAGAGCCTGAAATAAGAGCAGAATAAATCAAAACAGAAATACCCATTCTGTCGCCTTTCCTTAGGGGCGAGTGATATTACTCACCTTTAAGTTTTGGGCGTTCCCAGTACAGGGCCACCAAAATGCCGCAAACTGCCCGGCCCCGGGCCGGCTGAGTCCCGTTCCTGCTGCCGAGCACTGCCTGCGGCACCCCTGCTGAGCGATCCCCTGCTGAGCTGTCAGTGCACACGGGCTTGCAATCTTGCAACCCGGTTGGGCACAAAAACACAAGCCAGTCAAACTGAGACAAAGTTTTATTTAGAGAGAGGCCGTGTGCGTCCCCTAACAAGTGGGTCCGCCACGTGTGTGTTCTACCTGAGCCGGGGGGGTTTCCTCTTCCCCCGGAACACCCTCCTACCATCCTTTCCCAACCAATGGGAACTCTCCCATTACAAGAGTGACATGAGTAACCTGAGTCCTGAAAATGGGCCCAGCTAGACAGCATGAGTCCAATTACCATATGAATGTGAATTGCTGGCTGGCAGTCAATAAAATCCAAAGGTGCCTGTATCAATATTTTTGCTGTGGCTCCTAACACCATTGATAGCATTTTTGACCACCCTCAAGCCATCTCATATTGCACCTTTGATTTGAGTGTGTGCTTATTTGGTCCTTTGACTAATAAAGTGACAGAACAGGAATTGTTACATTTCTCAATAAAGGTGAACTTCTCTACTCCCAAAGTATGCTCATAGACAAGTTCTGCATGTCCCAAGCAGTTAGGATTTAGGTCATTAAGAGAATTCAAAACTACCCCACTGCAAGCAAGAGTCAGCCCTTCCATATTTCTCCATTTAGCTCTGCACAGAGCTACTATGCCTTTTTTGCAAGAGCAACCAAAGAAAATGGGTCAGTTCCCTTTTGGTTAATAACAACAACGCCTTTATCTGAGTCATCACAGACTTTCTTTTTCACTTCTACTATTTTTTTACTCTATTTTCAATAAATTTTCTTTCAGCTTTTACTAGTTTCTCTCTCTCTCTTCTGTACTCTTGTAAAAAGAAAGAAAGAAAAAGAAAAAGAAAAGCCAAAATTCCCTTCTTTTTTTTTTTTTCAAACTCCAGTGACACATTGCATGTGAGAATGTATGCATTCTCAACTCTCTTCTTTATGTCAGTGTGGCAGGCCCCCTGGTCCTAAACCAGCCCTATGATTAAGCTTGTATCAGTTTCATATTTATATTTTATATCCATGATCTCAACCATGAATAGGTCAATAGTCTCATCTTTTTTTTTCCCAATGGTCAAAATGGAATGCACTACAACTTCTGTTAGGACATCTGCCAAGTTCAGCAGCAACTTTTGAATGGAGAGATGCTCTGGCCCCATCTATAAGTGTCTCCCTGTCCATCTCTCTGCTTACTTTCATTTGCTCCAAAAACTCAGAAATGTAAAGATCTGCCTGTTTGAGCCGCTCTATGATGACAAGGACGTGGTACCCTCACCAGTGATGTCATCCTGGGAAAGTTATGCTCAATCCATTCTACTATCTTTACCATTCCCATCCTACCTCCTTTCCCCCATTCCACCCTGTCCCAATCACACAAACCTCTACTACTCCCTCCCCCTGCATGTTGTGAGGTAGCATCCTCATATGTTTCTAATGAATTCCTTTTCTAGTACCTATATAAAAGGATTAGCCATGAATGGAAACAGAAGTGTTATGTGCAGTTATTGCATTTCCATGGGCTTTTAATGGAACTATTTAGAGGAGTCTTGGTGCTGGGGGATGTATTATACAGACATAACCCAAGCAGACTGTGACTCTTCTAACCTAACATGGTGAAAGGAAGATACTGGTGCACTTGTTTTGATGGCTTTTTGACCTTTTGGGACTTCTTTAGTTAGTTGGACTGCTGCTGATAGGCACCTACTGAAAGCACAGAACATACAGACCATGGAGCAGAAGGATGCCTGGAGCTTGACCACAAGTTGGTCAGCATATTTGAATGAAGGGGTTTCCTGCAGTTAGGCCTCAATCCAGGAAATACAATAGTGGGAAATGATGATAGTAGAGGTTGATATTTCGTGAGCATTCTCTGCATTCCAGGCACTGGCCCAAAAATATTTTTTATTTTACCTTATTTATTTCTCATAAAAACTTAGAAGGAAATATAGAGAG
The DNA here is from genome assembly GCF_045843805.1 of Urocitellus parryii. Taxonomy (NCBI): domain Eukaryota; kingdom Metazoa; phylum Chordata; class Mammalia; order Rodentia; family Sciuridae; genus Urocitellus; species Urocitellus parryii. The sequence goes on from NC_135531.1 coordinate 53,680,026, forward strand.
GATAAATAGCTTGCTCAAAGTTACTTAGCTGGTAAATACCAAGCATGAGGTTGGAAATCCAAATATTACTCTGTATATATGCTTGCCACCAGCTGACTACTACCTCTCTGATAGTCAGGACTTGAACATCTGTGCAGAATCTAGACAGGAGTCAGGTGCCACGGAGGCGCTCTGGACTCTGTTTCTCAGTTTCCGCTCCAGGCACCTGAGGCCTCAGCCTGCTGTCTAATGCTTTTCTGCCACATAGAGTCATCTCTTTCCTAATCAAATGTTTTTTTTTTTTTTTTCTGATGTCTGTAAGTAGAGATTTAGAAATAAACCTAGCTGGAAGGGCTCAGAACTTGGAGCTCCATAGTAAAGTCTCAAGGTATAGAAAATTGCCTATTTAGAAGTAGTTTCGATTTCCAGCTCAGCAACAGATACCTGGACCTCAGAGGAGGAGATGCTGATCCATTGGGTCAGGTATGGAGACATATAACTTTATGTATGTGTAAAAAATTTTTTCCAAATAACTTTGATATCCATCTGAGGTTTAAAAATTCATAAAATAGACTCTGGAGAAAGCAAATTATTCTGGGGGAAAAAGAAAAGAAAATCATCACAGTGTATTTATGTTCATTAGATAAAGTGATAGAGCACTTCAATCACTTAATCCTGGAGCACAGGAGGAAAGAAACAGGCGCTAGAGCAGTTTACTCTCCAAGCCTTATGTTTAATTAAGAGTCCTGAATAGTTTTCTGTTAGCACATAATTGACATCTCACAAGCACCCTATAGTATGGTTTATATGCTGTTATTAAGCAGATGAGCACAGAGGGTACACATCTAACTCTGCCCAAAGAGTTCCCAGGAGATGACCTTTATACAGAAGTCATAAATATAATGAGTCCTTCCTTACCTGGACACAAAACTTGGGAAATTTTAGAACCTGAGTGTGAAGAAGTGTGTTTTAATTATTATTATTTTTATTTTTTATTTTTATTTTTATTTTTTTTTAGGTATTGTGAATTGAAACCAGGGCTGATTAAAATTCAGCCACTACCACAGCCCTTTTTATTTTTTTTTTTTTTGTTTTGAGACAGGGTCTCACTATGTTTCTTAGAACCTTGCTAGGTTACTGAGGCTAGCCTTAGACTTGAACTCCTCCTGCCTCAGCCTCCAAAGTTGCTGGGATTACAGGTGTGTGTCACCATGCTTGGCTAAGAAGTTCATTTTGGAAGAAATCATACAGCTCAGTGAACCAGCTCCTTTTGTTCCATTTGGCTAAGATTCCATTCCATGGACCACAATGCAAATCACCTTCCACACTTTATACTTCCCCACCTTAGCTGCTCTTCAGTCAATTCCTCAGGTGAAAGCTTACAACAAGAAATTAAAACCGGAGTTGCGACAGACTCACTGGTGTACTTTTATTCATCTTTTGTATATGTTAGCTTCATTCCATTATGAATTGCATTTGCCATTCTTAGTTGCTGATTGAGTTATCAGATATTTGACACATGAACACAGTTCAAAAAGATAAAATCATACATATATTCTCACCTCCCATTTTAATGAGGTAATGTCTCACCCTATTTGCTCAGGTTGTTTTCTTTATGAAGGAATATCCTGCCTCTAGCATCTTTAAATGTTTATTAGGGAAAATGCTTTGCAAATACTGATTTTACCCTGACAAAAATAACATTCCTTAAGAACTGCAAGAGACCTTAGGGATCATACACTCCAACTTCTTTTGACAACTGAGTGCTGAAGATTCTAGAAAATAGGCAGGGTTTGGGAACATGGTAGAGGTGGCCACTTGACAGTGCTGGTTTTCCTATTGCTAATTGGCTTCTGTGCTTTATCAGCAGTGGTCGCAGTGTTAGGAAGGGGATAAGGCTCCCATGTTGATCTTTAGAGTGTGTCATATCTTTTGGCCCTGTCTATACATCTTCATTCCCATAGCTGCTGGTTAATTCTTGACCCTACTAACCTGGACAATAGCAGTAGCTTCTTTTAGACCTTCCTGCCTTCTAACTTATACATTCCTCCCCTTAGTATCATCAAATCTATTTTGAAATCCCTGATGTACACATATCCATGTGAGTTTTCTTAAGAGGTACACAAAAGAAGAAGAGGAACTGGAGTCTGATTAACAAAATCATGAGCATGACCATAAACATAATCCCTAGCATTTATTGAGGGTTTACCATGTGCCAGAATTTGTCCTGTGAGGTTCATGTAAATTATCTCATTAAATTATCATAGCACCTCTACGATACAGTTAATATAATCATCTTTATTTTAGAGATGAAGAAGTATAAGCACTGAAAGAACAGATGATTTGTTCAAGTTTCTCAGCTGCTGTGTTGCAGAGCTAAGTTTTGGTCTTGGGTCATTTGCTTCCAAAGGCTGTGTTGTTCACCACTATGTTGGGTTTTGATGGCCAGAAATGAAAGAGCAAGCTCATTTGGGAGTTCCATATTTTTGTTATTCCTTAATAAGTAGTATACTCTGTCAGATTCTTTGTCAGTCTTTTGCGTCTTTTCTGTGACTTCTGTTTGGAAATTATTTTGAAATTGAATTATGTGTAGCACCAATATATTTCTCCATCAGTGCAATGTCATAAAGAGTAGTTACATTTCCAGACCAATCTGTTATCTATTTAAGCTATTATATAAATCCTCTCATTTGTGATTAAAATAGAAGAGAAAGTATAATGCCAGAATACAGCTAATAAAAATGAAAAAGAAAAAAAAAACGAATGCCAAATGTTATTGTATTTTAATCTGAAACAATAGTGCTTGAAGGAAAGGAGGATGAGAGAGGAGATAGAAACTTTGAGATTTTATATCATGTGTAAATACTTTCAACAGCTTGGGAGTTAGTTGCTTATTTTATCCAATTGCATTTCAAATTTAAAGATTTTGCTTTGATTTGATATAGTTGTATGGGTATAATGTTTTTGAACTTTGAGCAGTCCAAAATAATAAGAACTTTTGGTTACCCCTTTAGTAATCCATTTCCTTCTGCCATTAACACAATCCAATATGGCGGATGGAAGGAAAAGTGTGCAACCAGCTAGAAGAAGCTGATATTTCCAAGGGGCATTTGTAATTTAGCAAGTACTTTGTCTTTCTCTGATATAAAGTATATTCTTTCAGGTTTGAAATGGATTAGCCATGCTTTTGAGAAAATGACATTAAAATCCTTTCATAGAATACAAAAGCAAATGCTTTGGGTAATTATTTTTTTCACAAATAGCATTATCCTTTCTCTTTTCTTTATTTTCAGGCCACTGCTGAGGTACCTCTGCAGGGCCTCTTCTTTTAAATCTAGTTACTCCTGAGCTCTTATTATAGGGGAATGTAAAGAGAGTTGCAAGAATGGTTTCAGATAAACTGCTGTGAATTGTGCCTGGGACAAGTTTGCCCTGCCCGGTTGCTTAGGCTCTGCCCTGTTCCCATTCCACTTTCTTATATTTTGTTTCTTTGTTTCATGACACAGTTAGTCACTGGGGTGGAAGTAAGTTTTTTAGCCCCTGTAACAGAAATTTTGCTTCCTTATTATCCATGGAACTGGAGTTTCAACTCAACCTTGGCTGCAGGCAGGAAGAAGTCTTGGATTTGACATTGCTAAGGGAGTTAGAAACATTGTTATTTTCAAAACATGTCACAAGGTCATTGATTAAACACTAAAGCAAGTAACTCAAACTGAATCAGTTTGAGAGAACCCTCCCTCGTCTTGGACTCCCATTTTGGCCCACATTAAATACATTTGATTTAAAGCTTACTGAAAAGTAAGGGTTCCAATCTCAATAGTCAGCACCACAGATAATAACATAATTTTCTCCAGTTTGTAAAAGGAGGAATAATGGACCTGAAAAAATTGGATTACTTTTACTTTCTTTGCCTAGCAAATGATATTGGCAAAATTGATTTAAGATACCTAGTATTTGAAGTGTTTGTGGTATAATGCTTTGTAAACCCTGCTTAAGTGATTCTCTTTGAAGTTAGTCCTGGAATTGCTTTGTTCTTTGGAGATGCCGAGATAAGCTCCTAAATGGACATCTATTCACCAGAGGATATGACATCTAACTTGCCTAAAGTTCTCAGAGACATGATAAATACCGTGACATCCTATTTATTTTTATTTTCTACTTAGAACTGCAACTCTGAAATATTCCTGTGAAACTAACTGTTCAGTTGCATCACCCAATTCAAATCAGTGGATGCAAAGCTTTTTCTCCTGATTTCTAGATTTATAGGTCCCAAGTGAACTGAAATTGATGATTTTTTTTCTGCCAAATTGCAGTTTGAAGAAGGTACTTTTGAAATTTTGTAAAGTAACATTGCAGAGAAGTTCCTTCTGGTCTTTTTCTTAGGATATGGTAAGCCATTGAGGAAAACATGGCCGGGATATCCTTTTACTGGATAAATACTAAAATATCCTAATTTCACACTGATGTTCTTGAAAATTTCTATAATTTATATACAAGAAACTTGAAAAACACTAAATATGCTAACTTTTCCTCTAGTATGGATTGGACATAGGATTAAACATGACCATATTTAAAGTCATTCAAAGTATATTTTATTAGTAGAAGTAAAATTAGAAAAGACTATTTTCTTCTTTCTTTCTTTTCTTTTCCTTTTTTTTTTTTTTTTGCTACAGGGGATTGAACTCAGCAATACTCAACCACTGAGCCATAACTGCAGCCCTATTTTGAATGTTATTTAGAGACAGGGTCCCACTGAGTTACTTAGTGCCTCACAGTTGCTGAGGCTGGCTTTGAACTTGTGATTTTCCTCTCAGCCTCCAATGCTTCTGGGATTATAGGTGTGCTTTCTTTCTTATATCTAATTTGCTAGTAATGATAGAGGATGAAATGTAACTTTTAGATAACATAAAAGAAGTTTAATGAAAAATATTTTCAATAATATTTCACTACTTTCCTCTAAAACTATTCCATTAATACTCACTAGAGAAGCCACTTAAAGAAAGAAACTTGCTTCAGGGAGCTTTTGTCATAGAGTGAAAGTGGTTCTGGTGGGTTGGGTAGTGTGAGTCCTGTTCATAATGAGAATATCTGGAGGCAGAGACACAAGGATGTATGTTGGTGAGTAGCTCAGCAGGGACACATCTGGTTAGCAACATCACATTAATTTTCTCAGGGAAAAGTGGAAAAAATATGTAAAGGCAGTATAAATTTGCAAGATAGAAATGTGAAGAGGAAAGATGCACATTCAGAATCAGGATGGTCTCTAAACCATGTGGCCTAGCAGTTTCAGAATGGTCTGACATCTCTGAACCTGTCTTTCCCACTGTAAATACAGGCAGCAGCCATTTGCTGTGAAAATGAAATGAGACACTTTCTATGAAAAGCCTTTATACTTTCTAAAATCCCATTCCTTTGCAGGATGCCTTCTAACTTTTGTCAGATACTAATTTATTTAATGAGTTCATTTTTTTTTAAAAAAAGTGTAGCTTTTAGATGAATAATGAGAGGTTTACAGAATTGAGGCCTGAGATATGAGTACATATGTATAAGGATGACACCCAGCAGCCATCGTTACCTGTACTCCACCATGCTCTCCACATGAAAATATGAGGACAATTAGCCCCAGGGAGATGAGGATGAAGCTAGACTGTGCCATTGGTTAACTGTGTGATGTTGGGATAATTGCTGGACTTCTTTGAGACTTTTTCTATTCTTTCTAGAGGTATAACCATACTTTTATTTCAGGTTATTTTGATGATTGACTAAAAACTATGTACTTCATATGCAACGTTTAGCAGACAAAAACAGCCCATGCATATAAGACTCACTATGTATCAGCATGGTTCTAAATACCTTAAGGATATTAACTCATTGAATTTTCATATCACAACAGGCCAACAATATTTTAACCACTATTTTACAGATGTAAAAATGTAGGCACAGATATTAAGTTGCTCAGCATCAGGTGTTTAACTATTACACCATTTTGGTACTGTGGTCTTTCTATTAAGGAATCCAAAGGTTAGACTTATGAAACATGTTTTTAGAACACTAATGCCTTTCTCATATACAAAATATCTTGAATTTTGCAGAAACTTTTTGCTGAAATTTTCTTAACATAATGATTTAGAATAGCATTTTTGTGGTGCAGTAATAAATAAGATACAACAGATTCATGGTATATACAGATTTTCAAGTTACACTTGAGTTCTTACATATACAAGCTGAGAAAAGCAAAACATTTTTAAACAGATTAATTACCAATGCATGTTTGTATTATCATATTCTTAATTATGCATTGTCTTGGAAATTTCTTTAGTGCTGTATAATTTAAGGATTTCAAGTAAAAGTTACTTTAGTAATTGTTTTTGTATATTTGCAGAAGTGGGCTGAAGTTGAAAGAATTATCTATTGTGTGAATTTAAGCAAGCTCCATACACTCTCTGAATGTGGCTAGTATTTTAATTTGCAAAGGAGGAGGTAAAATACTTCCTATGTCTACAGTGAGAATCATATGAGAACATGGATGAACATCTTTGGCACATTCTCAGTTGCTTTCTAAATGTTAAGGATCATTATTAGTGTCAAGGGAGTTCCAGGATTTCATGTGATTGCTCATTAAAGTGCCTAGAGACCTGGAATATGAAATGCACTTTTCTCAATCCCAGACCTTGGCCATTCATTCAAAATATCATCCCACTGGAAATACATGAAACAGACCACATTGCTTAACCGATTCCCACGGGAAATGTTGGATCCTCAAGAGAGATGGTTTCTATGGATCAGATAAGGGCTGGCCTAGTTCACCTTCAAGATCTCAACTTTCAGAACTTAGAATTCTAAAATTAAAGTGGGAAGCTCTTCTGGAACTTAACTGAGACTGCAAATTAAAACCTTGAGATTATTTAGTATCAGCATTTTATAGCAGAGCATTTGCAAAGAAAACCAAACATAATCACCGCCAATGTTTTAAATAGGCTCCAACTTTCCACAGGAAATGGGGAACTCTTTCATTTTAGCCATAGGAATTGGTATTGTTTATTTCCTTATCCATATGTTTCATGTCTGGAAATGTCCCAAGATCCTCAAGCCCAGCAGGCCATCCTGTCCCCTCCCCCTTATATCTCTGAAGTCTGTTCTTCTCTTCTTCTTACTGTTCCTACAGGTTCAAACCATTCTCCTCTTCCTTGGTGTTTCTCCTCACACACTCCCTGTTCCCATCTCCTAATCCTCCTTGTTCCTCTTTTGCAGAGTTTTAATTATGTGTGCATGTGTATTCACAACTAAAAGCACTATGAATTAAAGTCACCGACTCTAATTCTACCATCTTTCCCTTCAGCACCAAATGACTTTCACATGGGGAGGTGAAAGAAGCAGTAGAAAAGGTGACCTACTATCAGACATCAGTCATTTTGGATGGAACATACAACTTTCTCTTTCCAACAAGAGCCCACTTTGTCCTCCCTGGAGGAGCCCTTGCCCATCATTCCTCATGCTTTTTACCTTCAGTCTGTTCTGGCTTCCCCTTCCTGACCCTCTGTGACTCTCCTCTAGCCTTCCTTCAGTCCTCTCCACTCCCTCTTCTTTGAGGCTTCCTTGCTGGCTGCACATTTCTCCTTGTGACTCTCCCAACTCTCCTTACTTCTGTTGCCAGTTTAGGGATGATTCATGATTTTTGTATCCAAAATATGAGTTATAGTAAAAAAAAAAAAAAAAAAAGATCTCCCCGGTTTCCTGGTCATTTGGCTGAGATGTCCACTGTCCTGTGCCAGAGAATGGGACGGGGAAAAGTTGAGATTCTTGCGAGCCTTTGTACTGGTTCACTGGCTGGCTTTTTCTGAGTTTTCCAAGTGTGATGTGGAAGTCATGGTCTGAAGCATAATATTCTCTTTTGGTTATTCTGTTTAGTTCACACTCAAAATAAGGTAAACATGTCATATTTTTGAGGTTCTTGCTTTCAACTAAAAATTGTATTAACAATGCTTGATGAGTCAAAATTCCTCATTTTCCCTTATTAAATTATTGTGCATCATTGGTGTCTTTCACTTTCCTTTGGATAAGATCACGTTAACTCTTGGTATGGTTTGAAAGTTGTTTTTCTTTCTTAGATAAAAGTCAGTGTTTTTTTTTTTTCCCCTTTTGCTATGTCATTTCTAATTATCTCCCTTTTGCCCTTACTAAGACCACCCAGAATAATTTTTTCTCTAGAGTGTTTACAACTTTCAAAATCTTACATATCATAAATAAAAAACGGCTGGGTGGGCTGGGGATATAGCTCAGTGGTGGAGTGCCTGCCTAGCCTGCATGAGGTCCTGGATTCCATCCCTAGTACAGCAAAACAAACAAACAGAAAAGGAGAGGCTGGATTTATGAACTCTGTGAGTACGTACAAATCATCAATGAAGGGTGAATAAGTGTGGGGCAGGATGAGTGAAACTGCTTTGGACATGATTGTTCTTATTGACTTAAGCAATTCTTGACCCACTTGTCAGAAAATCCCTAAATATTTAACATTGCCACATGTTGCTTTCTGTTACATCCTCTGTAGGACATTGCTAATATCCGTGCGAGGAACCATTTCAAATTCAAATTATGAATTTATTCTCTGCTCACATTTTAACAAATGGAAAAGGCAATTTTACTGATCATGTTTAGCTCAAATGGTAGGACTTGAAATTTTTCATTTAAGCAGAGACCTTGGAAAATATATTTTTTCAGATCATCATAATTTGTTTGGGCATATTAGGATGATTATGAAAATTTGTACCATGAATACAGCTAATGAAAACAAATTGACAGAATCAGAGAAGATGTGGCAGACAGGGAATAATAAAATTGCCTGTTTACATAAAATGTAAATATGTGTCTGAGGACCTCAGTAGAGTCTTACCATTAGTTTTCTCAATAAATGCCTCCAATTTACTAGGTTTAGCACTAAGGCTTCATATGAAAATAAATAACAAACTAATTTTGCTTTTTTTAATAAATGCTTACTTCATGCAAATCACAATACTAAACAACTAGGCATATACACTGAGTTATACTGAGTATAACTCAGTATATAGATATGGTTATTATCATCCTTATTTTACATTTTTGGAGATGAAGTGAGATAAGAAAACTAGCTTAAGCTTAAGCTTCACAGCAAATTAGGCCAGATATGAATGCACTTCTCTTAGGGTACAGATTCTGCCCTCCAACATATTGTTAACTTGGAGGAGAACTCAGCTGTGGAGATGGCATCATCTTTCCCTGTGGGAAATGGACTTCTTTTCCTTGTTTCCTTTCTTGTCAGGATCCATTAACCTGGCTCTTTTAGGGAGGGATGGAAAGTCTTTACAAATCTATTTCAAATACATCTCTTTTTGTTGTTGTTGAATGTACTGGAATTTAGTGCTCCTCTCTTTTATTATAAAGTCTTCAATGATTAAATCAGTTTATATCCCAATGAACCCCATTCTAATTGAAGATGAAGTAAAGATAGGCATCAGTTTCTTTGCAGGTGGAATGAGATATAAGAGAGTAATGAAAGTGATGTTGTAGACGAATAGTAGTTGAACAACAGTGGTATTTCAACACTTGCAGCACTTGGGGCTTAAGCAAAGTCAAGATTCTGGTTGATGTTGTTAATGGAGAAGCTGCAGTCTGTGATAATTCTCAAAAGGTAGATGTTTATTCTAGAAAATTTCAAAAACAATGTTTGACTGTCATATAGAATTTTATAAGACTGCTAGGATAAAATCTGGGGGCGATGGAGAACAATGGCATATGTAAGTGGGAAAAAGAAACCACTAGAGAGAGTTATTGATGTAAAATTGACTGAACAGGGCAATAGTGATCTGCTTGGTTAATTATAGCAAAAAAAGATACACATTATTAAATTTCAATTGTTTTGTTTTATACTTGGTGAATATAATCTAAAGTTACATACTGATAAAGAACAGATTATTTACTTGCAAAAACCATGATAACTCCATATTGTCTGACGAGGCTCAGTAAATGATTTATTTTCAAAGTCATAGGAGAACTACTGGTGCCTTGTTCTGTTATTTGCCATAAATAGAAAAAAAAAGTTTGTATTTCTTTGCCTTCTTTAAATGAAACATATAATTCCTTTCTAAAGCAGAAACAATTGAAAACTATTTTGTTTCCTCAAAAATTACTTTAGAATTGAGGGCATTAACAAACCCACAAGCCATGAGTGAAAAGTGTGGGAGAAAATTTCTGGCTAATAAATGTAAGTCAAAAACTTTGAGTCCCTCAAACTACCCATGTGTTGATTAAAGCATCTTTGGAAAGGTAGAAAGATAGTAGAAAGACATTTAATTGGAGTTTCCATTTTACTGAGCTACCCTACACATGCTATAAAAGTAAAAATATTTGCACTGATTTCTTTTGGCAATTTCATTAATAAATTAGGAGGTTTTATATCTTGGAGTCTAAATAGGGTGATTTAAATGGTAGCTTTTTCACTTATTAGTCTTGTGTCTTTAAGTTAATTTAGTTAATTTTTACTTACTTATTTTTAGCTTTCTCATCTGTATAATGTATTCAATGGCAATGTATTCCTTGCAGAATGATGGTAAAGATTAACACACAAATGCACGCATGTTGCTTAACAAATTGTTCACGCGGAAGAAATGGTACTTTTCTAAAAAGATAGCACATCTTTTATCATTATTATTAGCACTAATAAGCTCCCGTAGTTTTTAATTTGTAGTATGTAAAAACTGAGCTAAAATATGTTATACTCTCAGGTGTATACGGAAAGTTAGACGACTTGCTAATAAATTTTAATCTTTAGCTAATTAGTTTTCAATTTTAATCTCATGGTATATGAAAAGAGGTGATGCAAAATTAACACAGTCTGAATCACACAGCGTCTAATATCTTATCCAAATGGTTTTGAATGTGAAAACGAACTGATGTCCAGTGAGAAAAAGGACAGGGGGCAGATAAAAGGCACCTGTGAGCTGTGCCAGCCTCCCAGGAATGTCCAGGCTGGCTCCCATTTGCTCTGCGTGGCTGTGGCACCTCTCCTTGGTGCCCCTTTCTCAGTTTCAACTCCATGTTAGCTGGGGATTTATTTCATACGTGCAGGCTTTACACTTGACTCACTCTCAGAACCTCTCTGGGACCAAATACTCTCCAGTTTTACAGCCTTGAAGTGGCAGTAAGAGGTTTTATGCCCTGATACCACTGCAGCTCTCAGGCACATGCCCGAAGGAGACGAGATGTTGGATTTTTGGGCAGAAGCAGGCAAAGTGTTCACAAAGTCTCCAGAACAATCTTCTTCAGGGGGTGCATTGCTTAATAACGGCCTGGGAAAACAGAGGACTGGGCTTAGATAACCCAGCCCCCACATGCTATTTTAAGATACTTAATATAAATGCTCAGATTCAAAGGGGCCCATCTTTCAAAATGGGAAATTCCTTCCCATGTGGGTGGTCTTGAGGACTCTGCTTTAGGATGGGAAACTTGTCAGTCCATATTTCTATCAAAAATTTCCTTTGTTGCTCATTCTCATCTCATTAGAACTGCTTCCTGCCTATCTCCCTCTAATATTTCAGTGGGTAGCCACGCATGAGGACTGTAGGACCAATTGAGATATGGATGAGGGTTTACTATAGTCCAGTGTTTAAAAGAAGGACAAAGCTCCTTTTAAGAACTGTTTTTAACCTAACTATCCAATTGGCCATGAGTATACTTTTCTGACATCTCATGTGGAGCCATAATCCAACCCAAATGATTTCAATCCGTATTTGGTATATAGGGTACATGTGAAATTTTACACTATGCATTTCAAACGCATGGGACTAATTTTCATACTGAACAGATGTAATCAAGTGAAACAAATTTCAGCAGTGCAGGGAAGGTAACAAAACAACTGTCTAAATTCAATTGCTCTCTTCCATTTTTATCCTTTTGGGTGGTTTCACCAGGAACATAATGAGCTAAGCAGTTACTTGATTGACTGGTAGGAGAGTTCCTAGCCATTACTAGTAGTAACTTACATTCCTTTGTCAAAAGTCAACAGAGCCTTGTGGACATTCCAAATAACATTGAGACCATCTTCTGCATGAAGCTGTTTTCCTGTAGAAAACAGCAAGAGAAACACAACAGAATGAAGGGTTTTCTTTAAAGGATTAGGTAATTTGGGACTTAAGCTCATATTTTAAAATTCATCTATGTGTAGGATGGCCATATGTGTTAGTGTATATTTGTTTTCCAGGTGTATTTATTATTAATGCTTCTTGTGACTCTCAAAGTGCCTGGCTTTATGCATCATACTAATAATAAGGTACATGGAATTCTGGAGCCAAGCAATGTCTATGCAAATTTAAAATCAATATTAGAATATGTAGGATATGAAAACCTGGCAGCAAATATGGCTTGTAGAATCACTAATGTTCTCAAAAGTTTTATGGTAATAAATGTTCTTTTGCAGCTGACTAGCATCTGGGTATTTAATCATATTCTTTGTGCAAAGCTTGAATTAATCATGGACTAAAATGTTTGTTTTTTAATACTTAATTTTATTCTAAACAGAGTGAAAATATCTTAAAAAGCAAGCATAATAAGAAAAAAAAATCGAGGAAAAATTAGTGAAGTGGGGGAGTAGGTTTACAAAAGTAGGAAGAAGCCCAGGCCATATCTATTTCTTTAAATGTATGCTTTAAAGTTTGGTAGCAACAGGCCAAAATTTTGTTTCTGAGCTTCCTGGCAGCCAAGGAAAATAAACACGAACAGTTACATGAATCACAGTATCCACAGAGATGAAAAAGTGTAAGGGCTATGGGGAATGTTCATTTTGTTCAAAATCAGTTCTAAGTGCAATGGAAACCAAACCGTGTTTAGGAAAACCATCTCTCTCTTAATGCCCTTCCCCTTTCTTTGGCAGCCCTACCAGGGCAATTCCTCTCAATTTGTCCTCCAAACTCTTGCTCATGAAAATTTGATATTTCCTTGCATTCTTTTTCCACTGGGGCATCAACTGGGCAGAGTATAATAGAAAATTTCTTTGGGTAAACCTCAGCATTCACTGAAATAATGTTCCAATCAGAGTTCCATTTGCATCTGAATTAACTTGACTTTGTATCTGTTTCTGTTTCTGTGTCCCCTTAAAAAACCTAATTCTACTTCTAGGTCAATGCATTGTCATTCCTAAGTAAAAGTGTTTATCCATTGTTATGGTTTGGATATGAGGTGTTCTGCAAAAGCTGGTGGGTGACACAATGCAAGAAGGTTCACAGGAGAAATGATTTGGTTGTGAGAACCTTAACCCAATCAGTGAGTTAATTCCCTGAAGTATTAGGGTATGATTGGAGCAGGTGAGAATTGGGGCATGGCTTTGGGGTAATATATATTTCTATCTTGCAAGTGGAGTCTCTCTTCCTCTGCTTTCTGATCACCATGATGTGAGCTGCTTCCCTTCACCACACTATCCAGCCATGATATTCAGCCTTGCTACAGCCTGGAGGAATGGAGCAGGCCTTCCATGGGAGGAGATCTCTGAAACCATGAGCTCCTAAACCAACTTTTCCTCCTCTGAAATTGTTATGGTCAGATCTTTTAGTCACAGCAGCAAAAAAAAAAAAAAAAAAAAAAGCTGACTGAAACATCCTTTGAGGTCGATGTCCCTGTTAAGTGAATATCCATTTCTTGATTCAACTCATGCACATGAATCACGGTCTTTCTCATCACTCCCTTGTCCATGTGGACCACATTTCCAGTGCTTTAGCCTCCAAGATTCTTAATCCCCTAATGGCTCTTGCCTCCACTTCAGCAGCTCAGTCCTAGGGCCTCCTTCCAGAATAGTTTATCTTGTGAAATCATAGCTATCTCACACTTTGTGGGGGAAAAACAAAATGAGAGGAGGGGGGAACACCTCCAATCTGTATGTCAGTCTTCCTTTTTCTGTAGATCTTTCCTTCCAGTTCCCTGAGACCTTCAGTGATCTTCAGCCTCTGTTGTGTCTGTCAGCATTTCAGAGGTGGTGTTCCTTCTCTATTTCTTGTTTCACTCTTACTGTGCTCCAATTTCTAACTCTCTCCTCAGTGCTCTCTGCCCTATGTCCCCATTGTGTTTCTGCTGCACTGTCCTCATAACATCTAGCTTGGGATCTATCTATAGAACCCCAACACCGCTGGTGCGAATTTTTCTCCATTCCAGTGTTTGCACTGATGTTCCTAGCAATGCCCAATCTCCAGCGTGGTTGAGATGACTCGTTTATCTGTCAACGGTCATCTCTTGCTCAAGTTCTTTTTTTGGTGGTGGTTCTTTCTCCAGCCACACATCTGTGAGCAACTTGAATTCAGCAACTGGTCCAGGCAGTCAGTGTTGTAAATATTGAGCAGATGTTTGTTGAATTAATGAAAACCTCTTTGTGTTTGTCAGAGTTTTCAAAAAATAGCATTTTCTAACCTGTAAGTAGATTTTGGAGAGCACCTTATTTCTTATTCAAGAAATTATAATAGTAAAGCAGTACATTGGCACTGCTACTATACATAATATGCATATGCAGATAGTGAAAGGGCCACATCTGTGTCACTGTTGCCACCACTGCACTGTTAGAATACCTGTGTGATCTATGATCTCTTGATATATTTGTAGCAGCAGATAAGCAAACATAAGTTTGAGAAGACTCAAAAGTATATAACTCCAACTTTTCAACTATGCATTATATGTAGAAAGGTAAAATATAATGCTGTATATTTGTAGATAGAGATATATTTAATTACAAGTTTTCATGATTTTGGAAATTATTGTTTATGGAAGCCTACACTCGATTCTCCACACCATTGCTATACATCCTTCAGCAGTATTTCAGTTTACTGTACCATTAAATTCTTATCAGTTTACAACTTCCTAAATGTATTTTGGCTTCTCCAGATGAGAATTCCATTTCCAAAGCAGATTAGAATTTGCAGGGCCTACCCATCATGAAAGGATGTGACCCAGGCAGATTGAAATCTTATTTCTAGTGTCTACAACAGGTCACTTCTACCTCATTTGGACTTTTGAACTTCCGATCTGGGACTCCAAGGAAACTGATTGGCATCAGCTATATACAATTTCCCTCTTTGGAAGTCCAAAATCACATAATATGGGGGGAAGGAAATTTAGTAACATGCTAATTCTCCTTTTGTGCTCCACCTTTAGTGCTCAGCTTGTTCAACTTTCTCTTCTTTTCTTCTTTCATTGGATGTGTGTTTCCTGTTTATATGAACTGGGGTGATCCCGAGGCCTCCACAGGCAATAAATCTTACAGGGCAAGGGCAGATCAAGACAGGAAAACATGCTTCCCCCAGTGTAATTGACAAGGCAGCTCTGGAGCCTGCAGTAGTTTTTAAGTTTTTTAAAATTTCCAATGTGGGTGGTACACAAGGAAGGACCAAGTACAACAGACCATTTCTATCTTAATTCTTGTCAGAAAAATCTCTGGGAAGCAGACAGGAGATTGTGCTAAGAATAGAATCACAATGATTTTATAAGTACAATTTAATTGTGAATCAAATCAGGTAGATTTCCAAAGCTTCTTCTTGCTCCTTTTATTTGAATTCTCTCAGACAAAGTATGGGGAAAAGTGCCTATTTGATCTGAAAAATGATTTTCTCTGCTTTTTTTGATTATTTGTTTAATTTACTTGAGTATTACAAACAACAGAATGTTAGGATTGAATTGAATTTTCTAGTTAATATTCTTATGTTATACACGAAGAAACCAAGGCCCAGAGAGATAGTAGAACTTTCCTTAATGAATAGGCTTCCATACTTTTTCTTTCAGCTCTAATTCTTTTTCATTTGTGTTTGCATCTCTCACCTGCTCCTGTCCTTACCCCTAACACACTTCCATATCCTCAGACTAGGATATATATTCAGGATTCATTGGCAATAGCAGGCCAAGCATAAAGCTGGGGTTCCTGATGGGCCCAGAAACAGCACGTGCACCCCCAGCTCACCTGAACACAAAAGGAGACTATATAAGAAGGCCCATCTGGAATCCCTGACACACCTGCTGGTCTCAATGCAGGCTGCCCCACATCCAGTTTCTGGGGAAGAAATCCAGGGACTTACAAGAAACGTCTTTTTTTTTTTTTTTAAGCAAGTAAAGGAATGAGATGGGTGAGAGATGCATAGAAGAAAAAAGTACATATGTACAGAAAATTATTCAAAGAAAGATAAGACTGTCTAGTGACCAAGTGGCCCAGGGCTGGGCCATAAATCTCTTAACAGCTTTTCAAATTCTGAGGAATCTGTGTTTATAAGTCAGCTGAAACACCTGCTCGAGTTTCACTTTTGGGTACTTACATTCTGCAGAATTTAACTTGAGTTTTAAAGGGTGATGAGTGATAAATGAAGCTGACCCTGATCCCTACTGAGTTTTTCAAATTAAAGAAATTGAATTTTGCACAGGTAACATGTGTTATTGCTAAAGTATTGGCCATCAACTTCTCTGAAGTAGAGTAAAAGATGGAATAAATTCATTATCTTTCCACTTGCTATTTCAAATTGGCTATAGGCTCATATGTTGCAAAAATAATGCTGAGAGGTCCCCTCTACTCTTCAACCAGTACCTGGTCCCCACTCCCCATGGTATCATCTTATGTAACTAGAGTTCATTATCAAAACCAGGAACACAGCATTGACATAATAGAAGTAACCAGACTACAGATTTTATTCAGATTTCACCAGTTTTTACCACTGCTTTTTTTAAATACATTTTTTTATTTGTAGGTGGACACAATACCTTTATTTAATTTGTTTTTATTTTTATGTGGTGCCAGGGATTGACCCATTGCCTCACACATGCTAGGCAAGTGCTCTACCACTGAGCCACAATCCCAGCCCCCAACTACTTAATTTTTATAAATAGTCTAAGAAAATATGGCCCATGTATATGTTCATGTAATCACCAGTACAACCAAATTACACACCTCTTTCCTTCCCGCAGAGGCATCTCTCATACTACCTATTTATAGTCACTTTCCACTAACTTTTTATACCAATGAATATACCACGTAGCCCTTTTTCCTTATTGTTCTTCCTGAGATGGAAAACATTTTGTATTCCAGAGAAAATGATAAAGATTCTTTTACTTTTAAAAAATATTATTAAAATGATATGAAATTTTCTATATGAGATAGATAATACATATCATGATATGATATATGTTATGATGTAGCTCACATTACTATTATAATTCTTCCACAAGTTCAGAAAAACTCTTTGACGTTATCAAGCCTTTTCTGTTTATTGGTATAGGAGGCAGGATTGTAAAGGGGTGAGAAGTAATGCTATAGTAGCCAAGTCATGTAGGACAGATTATTCATCTTATATAATACAAGTTTAATGATACTCTCTCTGAGAAAGGGTTTAGTAAGTGCCAAGGCTACCAAAAAAAAAAAAAAAGTTTAAATATCTCTCAGAAAAGTGACAACAATCCACCAGGAGAGCTTCCCATACGGAGCAGATCTGTCTCCTGCCTCCTTTTTGCTTAGCTTGGCTCACAAGATATTGCAGTGAGATTGAGAAGAGATAAGTCAAGACAAGAGAAGTCAGAAAAGGAAGAGGGATAGGCCCAGTGCAAAGGTACAGCAATGCATACTTAAAACACCAATCAGATCCTTTCTGGACCATGTTGTCTTCTCAATTTCAGCACCAGAAATGGGATATTGCTCTATGGTTTCCATTTTCTTCTCTGTAAAAATGCTCTTCCTTTTGGAGGAGTTGGCCAAGACTGCCCATCAGGGCTGTCCACCACCTTGGGAAGGCTGTTCATGAAAAGAAAATCTTCACTTGTGAGCAAAGACTCTTTTACTCAGTTTAGAATCGCTCCTGATAGGCTCTGCCAATCAGAGCACCCTGTCTATAGGTAGGACGTTGGTGAGGTGCAGGTCTCTGAGGCAGGTAGTCAGTCAGGTAAAGACCATGATAAAGGTCTCTGTCCAAAGCAGGAGCAGGAAAGCAGAGGCAGGGCGTTCTCTTCCCACTCATTATTTTTCCTCTCATGTGTTTCAGTGCATTGGATAGATCTTTTTAGGTGAAAAAAATACATAGACTAGATCCAGTTGTATCTTTTCAGTTTCTTTTTGAGAAGTTCTATTTGTAAGAGTTGATATTTTGTGACTTTTTCTTTTTTCTTAGAGGTCTTCCAAAGAACAAAGAAAACATTTATTTATTTTTAAGAGACAGAATGAAACTTACTTTGTATTGTAAATATTATATTGGTCCATCTTGGTCTGCTTTACAAATATAGAATGCATTATGCAAACTCTGAGATGTTATTTTCTTTTATCTTGAAGCATTTTGCTTTTTCATCATCTTAGAAATTATTTAATAATTGCTTACAAATTCTTCCTGGGCCATGCTGAAAACAAATGATTGAATAGCCTAGAGGAGTAATGTAATGGTCAAATAAATCATCACTACTTTAGCTTTCAGAGTTTTTTAAAAATTGTTTTTCTTAAAGCATAGTATCATCTTTCAAGAAGGTACAAAAGAAGTCAGGAGCCATCATTTTTACTGTTTGTTTAATTATTTATTTATTTATTTATTTATTTATTTATTTATTTATTTATCTTTTCTTAAATATAGTTGAGAATAAGAAATTTGATTTTTCCCAAAATGGCAAAGAGAAAAAATTGATAAAGAAAGTTCTCAAAATTAGTAGGTGAATCGGAAGATAAATGCAAGAAGTCAGCAGTACTTTCATAAATTCTAATGATGATTGTGAAATTGATTGTTTAAGCAAAACCTCAGGAGACTTCAGATAAATTTTCCAGAACTCAAGAATAGATGAGCAAATGACACATTCCAAAGGGCAAAATGAAAACATTGTTTGTCAAGCAAAGGAAAGGACTTCATTGGACAATATTTTGCAACCAGAATCTAGATCACTCTCTTTTGCCAAAAAAATTACTCACATTCTTTCTTTGTTTATAATGTTTGTGAATCACAATTTAGTTGAGATCATTGATAAATGGACAGATAGTCATGTATACAAAGGTGCGTAGAAAAAATATGTGATGAAGTAATAAAAAAAGTACTTGGGTTAATTATTGTACTTGATATTTATAAATCCAACAATTTAAGCATTTCACGATTATGAAGCAAGAATGACCAGTCTCTTTTCAGTAAAATTATATGCCTTCAGTATTTGTAAAGTGTGACATTTTAGTGATTCAAGTGCATGAAAAAATCAAAAGTAGAGCAAGATGCAAACTACCAGAGATGTATTTAAATCTGAGTGAGACTTTATTAGTTTGATACATCCCTGATTCAGGCATAAAAGAGATTAAATAGATACTTGCATTCAAAGGACATTGAATTTTCCCCTTTTTCCTTTCTTCTTATCACAAGTTCTAATAAAGTTTTTTATCACTAGACCTTTATTCTTACTTCTACAGTTATTCATAAAATGACACATATATTAAATAAAAATGGGTATTATAAATATTCTAAATAATAGTTATGTCTATTTTTATGATATATTTTAGGTTTAATGGGATTGTTAAAAAGCAATGCCTATTTAGTGTATACTGGGAGTCATGGATATTATTGTCTACTATCCTTATTTAAATCTGGTATAAAATTTGAGAACCAGGATGACATACATTGTGAAAAATATTAGCCTGAATCTGAGACGATGTGGGGCTCACCCTGGTTTTCTGACACTATTTTGTGCTTTTAGGTGAAAAATTTAACTTTTCTGTGAAATTATTAGGTAAGAAGATTTTCCTGTTTTGTGCACAATGAAAGATATAGTGTTGTTGAACTGTTTAAAGCCTAATATATTTTATGAGCCATAATCATATGTGATTTAAATCTCTTTCTTAAATTATTTTGTTGGAAATTGAAGCATCATCTTTTTTATAAGCTAATCTGTCTGTCAGCCATTCATTCACTTAGCCCCTAAGCACTTCAGTGTCTGGACCATGTTAGCTGCTGAGGAAAAAAAAAAAAAAGAAATAAGACCTTGTCCTTAAAAGTGAGATGTGTAAGAAGTAAATTCAGCAAAAATGTATAGGTGTTGTGATATAAATCTAAGATGTGGAAGAAATCCAAAGAAGGGAGTCATGGGGTGTATCAATAATAAAAGTGGCTATGCTCAGTACAAGGGTCAGGGAGAAAGTGACCTTGAGCTGATGTTCACCCTAGCTAGTAGAGTAATCCTCTTCTTTTACTATGTGTTACATGTTATCTCTCCCTGGGCAACTAGGAATCATAAGCAAACAGAGCCTGAATTTGCACTAATGAGAAGTAAAGATCTCTGTTATTAGATATAGCACTGAAAGGAGAGATTTCTAGTTCCATTCCTTTATTCTCAAAACAATATATTCTGGTTTGGGGGTCAGGAGAAGCATCAAATACTGGATATGGACTCAAAGCATACGTTGCATTCTTCAAAATAGAATTCTAGCTGGGCACAGTGACACATGCCTATAATCCCAGAGATTCGGGAGGCTGAGGAAGGAGGACTGAAACTTCGAAATCAGAGTGGAAAACTTAGCAAGAATCTGTGTCAAAATCAAAATTAAAAAAATAAAAAGGACTGAGGATGAGGTTTAGTGGTAGAGCACCCCCAAATTCAATGCACAGTACCAGGAAAGAAAAAAATAAAATTCTTATCTTTCAAAGCACTGTCTCTCATCTGACATAACTGAATCTTCAGGTAGCCACAATATTATTTCTTCTATAGACACATTCATCACACTTCTTTTGCTGTAAATTGGTTTCTTGCATACAGGAAATTTTGTGTGAGATGCTGTGAAAGTGAGCAAAACATCCCAAATCCATTGTTGGCTGTGGTGACGCAGAAGTATTGTAGGTTGGTAGGAAATACCCATATTCAGAATTTATGTCTATTGCCGTGGGGCTAAATTTTTGTTCTTTCCAGTTTTAGAAGAAGTACAAGGAAATCAATCTTCCACTAACTGCCTGGTGAAACGTTCCCCCTGGGTATGGTGTCATATCAGTGGATTGTTCTTATGTCATCCATCTTTTACTGGATGACTAGGCATTCAGCAGTAACAGTAACAAGATCAGACTTGATGAAAAGTTCTTCAGTGGTTTTAAAATTTGTCCACAAATTCTTTGCTACTTCTCTCTTCAAGAGGTGGAGACTAAATTCCCCTCACATTCCAGGAATGTGAAATGTACAAAATGATTTTAGCCTAATGACGAGAAAGTGTAGAAGTGGTGCATTTAATGTCTAAGGCCAGGTTGTAAAAGAGATCTCCTTGTATCTTTGCAGAGGAAGGACAGAGCCATGGTGTGAGAACAATCAAGCAGCCTTCGAAAGACCCTCATCAGCCTCCCACCAACAATCAGTGTGAACTTGTCAGTCATGTGAAGAAGTCACCATTGAAAAAGATCCTTCATTTTTTTTTTTTTTTGGTCAAAACTATTGACCAAAATAGATGACTATTCTCTTCCATTTTCAATGTGATCTTATAAGAGACCCTGAGACAGAATCACACAGGTTAGACATTCCCAAATTCCAACAGGAAGAAATTCCTTAGAATATATTATGTACTTTCAAGATGAAATTCTCTTTTTAATATATAATTTCAGATTATAACAAGAAGAAAGGGACTCCTATTATTTTTGCTGACTTCTTTACATTCACTGTAAGGGTGAGCAGTGGTTTGTTTGTGTGCTCTTTCTCACATCTGCACAATTGCTTTTGCTTTAGCAATTGACCTCAGAAATTATTAAAAAAATATACAGAAACAAAAAATTATTACAAACAACAACAACAACAAAACAAAACTTGTGGTGAGTTGCCTTAGAAATGCTTCTATAAATGTTCAAGAGATAAGAGTGACTCCTTCCTGATGCTTAGCTTCTAGTTGGTGGGGTTTGAATTCATCCACAATTATGCATTCTCATTATGTGTCACAGTTAAAACCCAGGGAAAGCTGTTAGAATGAGAGAAAACCCAGGCTTTGCTGCTTTCAAAATCTGCCTATCTCTGGGGATTCCTGTCTGTACTTTGCTGGGTTGTGCTGCTGAGAAGTTTGCCATGCTCTACCCAACATATTTAGAGGGAGATATTTGTGTAAGGCAGATATGGTCCTGCAAAGGTTGTCTTTCTCAGAGCTGTTGGTTAAGACTGATATTGCTTGAATCTCCACTTGGATGACTTGAAACCTGGAGTTCATTGATTGCTGATCTTGGAGCAGTAGCGTCTAAACTTTACCATGGGTAATTATGGGTGAGGTGCTGAATAAAAATGTCTCAAAATGGTTTGTTGAATGAGGATGCCACCTGATCCATTCTCATCAAGCATCTCTAGGTGTTTCTGATTCAAATGATCTTCCCATAAGCCACGTCTAGAGAAATGTCCTACAAGATTGTGTGGTCTGCACCCCCATTTCAGTAGTGATAAAAACTGAATCCAGAGCAATGATTAGTGCCATTCTAAAATATTCACATCATGTCTGGCTGGAACTTGACTCTCCTGACTTCCAAATTAATACTTGCTCTTAAAATGACAATCAAGAACCTCACTTTTTAAAATTAAAAATGGAAAAATGCATGATTGTAGGCATATAAGATTATTCTTTCAAACAACAACAAAATGTTGTTTGTGACAAGAAATAATGAAACTGTGGATTAGCATGTCTCAAACATCAAACACACACACACACACACACACACACATACACACACACCTGCCCACGTGGAAATAAAGTACAGGTGACAGGTGATTCCAACAAAGCGGGGGTCTCAGAACACAAACTGCAAACCATGTTTACACTGTTTCCCAGGAAATTAAAGGATGTGATAGACACTTGTTTTCTTTTTTTTTTAAAGAGAGAGTGAGAGAGGAGAGAGAGAGATAGAGAGAGATAATTTTTAATATTTATTTTTTAGTTCTCGGCGAACACAACATCTTTGTTGGTATGTGGTGCTGAGGATCGAACCCGGGCCTCACGCATGCCAGGCGAGCGCGCTACCACTTGAGCCACATCCCCAGCCCTAACACTTGTTTTCTTTACTATGAATAAGTCTTAAACTGAACTTATTATTATTGACTCTACTTACTGCTATGGAGACAAAAACTCAAAACGATGTGCCTGGTTGGTGGTGATGAAGACTGCAGTGCCTACAGGGAAGGGGCTAGGAAGCTGCCCCAACTTTCCTTCCCACAGAAGCCAGTTCATAGTCCCATGAACCCAATGGTTTATTCATGTCTGCACTCAGCATCAGAGAATACGTTTTTTCAAGATGATACAAGAATAAACCTTTCCAACATGGATTTGAGATTGCAAACTTAGGCATATTGATTTTAAATCCGACAGCTCACATTAGTCCACAGCTACCTACAGCTAGGCATAATCACCTGGATACTCAAGTAGACTGGAGATAGCTGTAAATAAACACCCTCAGGACTGAAAGTAATGAAAGTAGAACAGAGAGCAGAAGTAGGATGGTTCACACCTTAACCCTGCTCAATGAACTAGTATATGAAGTACTAGATGGTGTACAAAGTGACTACCTGTAGGACCATTGCATGGTTTTGAGGAACACTTAGACTCTGTATACAAATTGTCTCCTCATTTTGTGAATTCATTCTAAGTTTTAATTTGAACTCTAGAGTAGAGTCTTACTTTCATATTTCAATTTTTGGTATTTGGGAGAAGAGAAAGTTACTGCGTAGAAAAAAAAACAGTATGTTGTAGTACCTAACATAACTTAATTTAAAAAAGAAAAAGCATAATTTGCCAGTATGAGTCCTAAATTTTTGAGATTTTATAGCTTTTTAAAACTTATGAGAAATCTTTACTATTTTTCATTTGTTTATTCAATCACTCTGTATGAAGTACCTGATTTTATGCCACCCCTCTGCTAAGGGTTCAGGGCAACAATGGTAATATTGCTCAAAGTAATAACCTATTTTCATTTTATTAGCTAAAAATATTGTATAATGTACCTACCTTTTCTATTGACATGCAATTAATAATAATTTTGCCTTGTGACTGTTAGGCAAATAAGTCTCATTAGTAGGACTGGCTAAACTGCTAGGAGGAATTGAGGCCAAAATGTAATTGTTTGGTGAACTAAAAAAGTAAACACCATTAGTTCAAATGTTTTCTTGGTCCAAAAAATGAAATTCTCTACTTTGTAATAAATATTTTCCTTTAGTCGTGTATTTTTTAGCCTGTTCTTTAATATTAAATTCAATTATCTGGCTAAGTGGCATTTCTCTGTATAATTATATTGCTGTAGTATAAGCCATAGTATTATTTTGCCATAGGAAAGGACAAAAGTGAAGAAGATTGATGATTTCTATTTTTCTTAAAAAACTGAAAGAATTTAATGCCATATTGGGTTCTGTTTTCAGTATTAATTTTTCATTCTACAGTCTATGGGGGGAATTCATGTGGCAATAATTCCATGTCATTTTATAAAATTGTTTTTTATTAAGCCCACTGAATATTTGCTTCCCCAGGACAACATTTTTTCTTTTTTCCTCCTACCAATTTGTCGGACAGTAAAACCAATTGAGAATGGAGAAACTTAGGTGGAGAGAGATATTAAATCATGTTCTCTGGCATTCATGACCCAGTTATGACCACAATAGGTGAGGACTTTTTTTCGATAAGTTATATTACCATCTGATATGTATAGTATAGAATATTCACAATGTTGAAATGTTCTCCCAATTATATAACAATATATGAGATTTAAGATCTTTGCAAGTTATGCCACATAAAGTGGCTGTTTGTAGTAGGCTATGAATATCTATATGCATCTATAATTAGTCTAAAGTTTTACTTGTTGTGATTACATTGGAATGAATGAGACACATTTTCTTCATGCTACCCTGAATATCTGTCTGCACATTTATTGCCTGGATCATATTTACTCATTTGTTGCCATTTCTACTAAACCTGTCAGTGTCTTATTAAAATAGAAAATCTCCATATAAAGTAGTATCATTGAATATCACTCTTGGGTTAGTCAGGCAACTTTAATTGGTTTAAGGTTATGCTTGAAACACGTAATACTCTTT
This sequence comes from Urocitellus parryii, assembly GCF_045843805.1. Classification (NCBI taxonomy): domain Eukaryota; kingdom Metazoa; phylum Chordata; class Mammalia; order Rodentia; family Sciuridae; genus Urocitellus; species Urocitellus parryii. Next base: position 53,705,028 of record NC_135531.1, read on the forward strand.
ATAGTTTGGATTCTGCTCATTTCAATAACAGAACTCTTCTGATAACAGCTGCTGAGTATTGGGGTAGCAATCCTGCCAAACCTCCACCCCATAGCACATGGGTTAATAAGATATTGATAATTATTTGTAAAGGTCATTATTGTTTTCAAAGGACTTGAACAGATATTATTTCATGGACAGGATAGACATGCAATGCTAATTAGGGAGGTAATGTATACCAGGCACCCATATAGATCTTAACTATTTAACTTGAGCAGGTACAAATTTGATTTAAGCTTTGATGATTTGCCCTATTGAAGGCAGCTGGGAGACATGGAAGAGCCTTTACAAGCCTATCTTCATGTTTTCCACCATCAATTCTATCCCTTTTACAGGGTTCACTGAATAAATATCATTGGGTTTTCCAGGTCATTCATTTCTCTCATTTCTAATCTCCTAAAACATTCCATTATTTTATACTTGAATATATATGGTCATTATTATGCAATGCTTATAAATTCATGATCTACATAGTTTATTCCTGAGGAATGTCAAAGGCCAATGTCCACAGTCGGTGGAAGTCCTTTCTTTAAAGGGGCACATGTCCACTATTTCGTCTCCAAATTCTGTTCTCTTGCTTTTGCTGCCCTCATACAACACAATTGTCCCAACATATTTCTTTTCAACAACCCTCCCAACACATAGCCATAAGAAAAGTATGTGCTTCTTGTCAAAACAGAGTGATGGACTTTCTCTTTCACTGTAAATAAATAGAAACCTGGGGGGAAAATACCAAGTAATTCATTTTAGACATCAGACAATAGGCAGGAATGTGTCGCATGAGAGAAGAGAGACAAACAAGGTAATCCCTCTGACCAACCCAGGTTTCTGTCAGTATTCAGTGTCTCTCACCCAGAGAGAGAGGACCCAAGGAAAACATGTTATTTCATTGAATTGAGGTGACAGAGAACAGAGTTTGTAGAAACTGGGCAGCTGGTGGTGAAGCAGAGTGCCAGAAGGTAGAAAGCTTCTTAAAGAGAGCTCCAGAACTCTGCATAGAGGGTCCTGCAGTCTTTGGGTTAAAATCACACATGTGTGAGTATACAGGGTGAAACTCCAGGATGAGCCAAACAATTTCAAGGAGTCACATTAGGCTGGGAAACATTTCATTTTTAACCAATCAAATGCAGAGACTCAAAAGACACCTAGAACATTCAGTAGATGCCCAAAGTTTCACACTTCACAAGTGTTGCTAAATTAGACCTGCCCCAAAAAAGATCAGAAACAAATCTTGGAAGAATTAAATTGACCATTTCAATTAACCACTTGAAAAATTAAAAAAAAAAACACATTATTTAAAGGAAGACAGCACAATTCAGATACTCAAGAATATAGGGTCCATAGGGCAGCATCCAATTCAAAATTATTAGAGTTTAAAAGCAAAATTATTTGAACAATTATCAGGAGAAATTTCAGGTATTATAAAGATACCAAGAAATGGCAGAGAGGATGGAATTAGCAAAGACTTTAAAAGAGGCTTTTTAAAGCTCTTTTTAATATTTCATAATTCAAAGTAAAACAAAAACTTGAGTAATGAGAGATATAAAAAAGAAACTTGTGAAATTGCTAGAACTGAAAAATATATGCACAAATTTTAAACTTTACAGGATGAAATGACATAATAGATACTAAAGAAGAAAAGATCAGTGAACCTAAAAGCAAAATAATAGATCTATCCAAGATCAAACATTGTATATAGATACAATTCAATAATTATAAATTAAGCAAACAGTTTAACAATGGTCAGTATTTCACACAAAAAAGATCTACAAATCACAATGAAAGATATTTATCATTAGTCATTAGAAAAATGGGGTATATACCCCAAAGACTTAAAATCATCATTATACAGTGATACAGCCACAACAATTTTTATAGCAGCTCAATTTACAATAGCTAAGCTATGGAACCAACCTAGGTGCCCTTCAACAGGTGAATGGATGAAGAAAATGTGGTACATATACACAATGGAATATTACTCAGCCATAGAGAAGAACAAAATTATGGCATTTACCTGTAAATGGATGGAATTGGAGGCTATCATGCTAAATGAAATAAGCCAATCCCCAAAACCAAAGGCTGAATGTTCTCTTTTGATCCATGGATGTTAATACACAACAAGGGGGAGGGGAGAAAAGACATTCATTCGATTAGACAAAAAGGGGGATAGGTATAGAAAAGAAAGTAGAATGAATTAGACATAACTTCCCAATGTTCATATATGAATGCACTTTCAGTGAAAGAATGGGATCCTAATTAGAATAAGATATACTCCATGTATGTATGATATGTCAAAATACACTCTACTCTCATATATATCTAAAAAGAACAAATAAAAAATAAAAGTTAAAAAAACTACAGTGAAACACTATATCCACACCTTTTAGACAGTCAAAACAAATAACAACAACAACAACAAAAACTGACAGTAATGTGTTTCCAAGGTTTTGGAACAGTTGGAAGTTTTATCCCTTGCTGCTGATACTATTAAATGGAATAGTCAGTTCAGAAATTAGTTTGACAGTTTCTGATAAAGTGAAAATACACTCACTACATAATCAAGAAATTCCACTACCAGATACTTATTTTCTGAAAAACATATGTCCCCAGATAGCACACATCTGAATGTTAATAGCAATTTCACTCAAAATAACCAAAAACAAGAACAAATATCAATCAAGAGATGGATGAACAATTAAACTATAATATATTGATGCTTTAAACTTGTGTTAAGAACACTTAACCCAAGACCTATCATCTTAACAAATTTTTAAATACTCAACATATTATTATTGACTATATAACCATATAACCTACGTATAGCAGAACCCTAGAGCTTATTTCTCTTGCTTTACTGAAACTTCATGCTCATTCATTATAAACTCCCCATTTTTTTCTTCCCCCAGACCCTGGTAACCACCATTATACTCTCTGATTCTACGAATTTAACTATTTTTGATACCTCATGTAAGTGGAATCACACAATTTTTTTAATGTGTTCAGGTTCATCTACATTGTCAAATATTGCAGAATTTCCTTCTCTTTAAAGGCTGAATAATATTTCATTTTAAGTATAGATCATATTTATATTTACCTATTCATCTGTGGATTAATGTTTAGGTTTTCTTCTACTTCCTTACTAGAAGAATAATACTTTAGCAGCCATAGGAGTGTTGATATCACTTTAAGATCCTGATTTACTACCCAAGAGTAGGGTTGCTAAGTCATATGGTAGTTTTTGGTAGTGCGATTTTTAATTTTTTGAGGAACTGCCATACTCTCTTTCTTAGCAGATGTACCATCTTTAATTTTCACCAACAGTGGGCAAGTGTTCCATTTTCTCTACATCCTCACCAAATCTTCTTGTATTTTGTTTTTGTGATAATAGCCATCTGACAGATATTAGGTGATAGCTCATTCTCATTGTGGTTTGAGTTTGTATTTACCTGATTGTTAGTGATACTGAATTTTTTTAATCCACTTATTGATTAATGAGTCTTCTTTGGAGATAAATCTACTCAAGTTGCTAGACTTTTTTAAAAAAAATGCATTATTAGTGTTTTTATTTTTTAATTTTTTTACTATTGAGTTATAGGAGTTTGTAGATATTGTTATTTTCACATTCCATAGTTACTGTTTTACTCTGATATAGTAGGATACTACTCAGCTTTAAAGAAGAAGAAAAAGAAGAAGGAGGAGGAGGAGGGGAAGAAGAAGAAGAAGAAGAAGAAGAAGAAGAAGGAGAAGGAGAAGGAGAAGGAGAAGGAGAAGGAGAAGGAGAAGGAGAAGGAGAAGAAGAAGAAGAAGAAGAAGAAGAAGAAGAAGAAGAAGAAGAAGAAGAAGAAGAAGAAGAAGAACTACTTTAGAGGATGAGCCCTAGATATCTTGGTTGAGATTAAAAAGAAAAAAAGAGGATTGATGCTACTAATAAGCCTTTCTTCTACCAGATGCAATGCAGTTCTCATCTCCCTAATGTTTTTGAAAATAGTGATTATTCTTTTTTAAATATTTATATTTTTTGTAGTTGTACACAATAACCTTATTTTATTTATTTATTCGTTTATTTATTTATTTATTTTTATGTGGTGCTGAGGATCGAACCCAGGGCCTTGCATGTGTGAGGTGAGCACTCTTCCGCTGAGCCATAACCCCAGCCCTGTGATTATTCTTAATAAAAGTTATTTATGTTGGCATAGAAGATGAATAAATTCCTGATATACCAACAACTTCAGGAAAATCTTGAAAAAACTTGTGTTCATTGAAAAGCCAGATTCAAAGGAGAATGTGATTTATGTTTCCATTTATAGGAAATTTTAAAACAGACAAAACTAACCTCAAGGAGCACAAAACATGGCAGTGATTACCTGGACCTGGTACTACAAACAGACTCAAGAGGTTGCTGTGGGTTGATTGAAGTGTTTAGGGTAATGGTAGCAAAGGTATATACATTTGTTAAAACTGGTTCAGCTGTATAGTTGCAATGGGTATGTTAATTGGATGAAAATTATAGGCCTTGTTGAAATGGATTTTAAAGCTTTGAAAAAAAATCTACCAAACATTAAAATGAAAATATTCCTTGGCCTTTGCCATGGTAAATCCCTTGATTCATGAACCCCAGTTCTACTTCTTCACGATTCTCTGCTGTGAAAGTTCAAGCCCTTCCGTGGTTTTATGGGAGCCTCTTGAATGTTGGGGAGCGGAGTGGGCAACACGCATAGCTCTAGCTGGTCAACTCTAGCTGTAAGAAGCAAGCAGAGTGCCAGAAGAACTTGCATGGTGTTTTCATTGGGTCATAGCTGAGATATTCTTATTGATTACTCAATTTATAAATAGCACACAGATTCTCTTTCAAGGACCTTATAGTCTTCTCAAGAAGAAAAAAAAATATCATGGAAAGTGGCCCCATACCAGAAGTCTAGAGTGTCATGTGAATTCAGGTCCATTTACAAATAAGTTTTGATATTTCATTGTGCTTAACATCCGTGTTGTTTCTTAGAATAGGTTTTTAAATTAGGGAAAGGATACTTTCTAACTCTTCTATATAAATGTAAGCACATAACCAAACTTTAAGATATAGATAGTGCTCAATAAATTTTTGATGATTGCTTGATCAGTATTTTAGCCTGGGCTTTGACAAAATCCTGTAACAGAAAACCTAAATAAGTATGACATTAAAAAGACAGGTTTCTTTTTTTCTCCCCTATACAAGGTCTAAAGATGGGAAGTCAGGGCCTTAGTTGTCAGGGACCCATGCTCCTCTTAATTCTGCTGTCTCATCTTTTTTTTAATATTTATTTTTTAGTTGTAGTTGGACACAATACCTTTATTTCACTGATTAATTTTAATGTGGTGCTGAGGTTGGAACCCAGGGTCTCAAACGTCTGAGGAGAGTGCTCTACCACTGAGCCACAAACCCAGCCCCTGCTTTCTCATCTTTGACACCTCTCATCCATTTTTAGAATGGTCTAAGATGACTAGTAGGACATTACCTTCTATCAGATGCTCATTCTAGTCAGGGAGAAGGGGTTCTGTATTAGTGGAGAAGGCTACAAAAGAACACCTCCCCAGGGCATCAGATGCCCATGAAGAGCTTTCCCCAGAGCTCTGTCCAGCTGCTTTCTCTTCACTCTCATTAGACACTATTAGTTGCAGAAAGACTGGGAAGTATAATATCTCCGCTGGGCATTGCCTCCCTGGATAAAAATCAGAGTTTGTAAGGAAGAGGGGGAAAATATGCAAACTAAATAATTAGCTAGCAATCCTCTCCTCCATCTACTTTTTAAGTACATTAGCTGCCAAAGGCTAATGTGGTTGTCATCCATACCAGGTGGTTATGATTTTTGTTTGACTTTAATCCACTAGGGGAAAATTGTCCACCCATCAATTAGACCCCCAAATTGGTACATCAAGAGGGACCCTGTTTAAATAAGGCTGCCCAATGAATAATTATGTTTCCCAGGAGTTTGTCTTTTTATAAGGTTCTTATAAGTTTGATAATCCTCTAATCAAGTTTTGAGCTATTACTGAATAATTCCCTTTCCATAGATAAAATAATCCTATTCGTAATGGCAAATGGTGGAATTCTTGAGGTCTCATGGGTACTTTTCTAAAACTGAGGTATTTTTCTTGGCACATAAAAGAATAGTTTTAATGGAGTGCAAATAAATATATACACACACACATACACACATAGAAAAATGTACATATATACACATATTCATTATATCTATACTCATTTTATATATCTATACACATTATATATATGTATGTACGTGTTGTGTATTTGTGTGTGTGTGTGTGTGTGTGTGTAGATAAAGAGAGAAACCTTAAAAATAAAGAGTTGGCCTATGGGGTATTATAAATGACACAAGTTAAATTGAGTGCCTATTGGTCTCTAAGATTTTTACACCAAATTGTGAGTGTCAAAGGAGAAAGAGATGTTTGAGATTCCTGAGAGAAGTGTCTCTGTCAGAGAAGTCTGACTGACCCTCTTGTCAATAATCCAAATGGATAAATTTCCCTGCAAAACCAATGAGACAAATGTGTTTCACTGTAATTTAGAAGCCCTAATTCCACTGGTGCTGGAGATAGTAATTAATGTTAGTTACCAAGGTCCCAGCAACACTGAGAAGATTGAATTATACCTTTATTGGTCTCTCAAACAGGATGATAGGCCATTTTTCTAAATCTTTTTGATTGGTGGCAGGAGGAATGTTGTTCCATTTAAAAGCACGGCCATTATCAACAATAATGGAAAGGACAGTAAATGGCACCCACACCTCAGGCATCTCATCATGATACAGTTTTTCACTACATCAGCTCTGTGGCAGGTGCTATGCTGAATGAGGTTTAAGTATGGCTTCTGCCCTGTGGCCCAAATCCATTTTGCAGCTATTATTCTGTTTGTCAAGACTAAATGACCAATTGTGTAGTTAGGTTCTTGCCAGTGCATTTGTCTGTAACAGCAGCATCCGTTTTTTGTTTTTTTTTTTCCTGATGAGTGGTAAGTACAAAATTGAACAGGAAGAGGAAAAATAAATGAATCATAAAGCCTGATAGAGGCCCTTGAAAGTTCATTTCAAGTGCTACTAAATGCTAAAGGGGAACATATTTATGGTAGTAGAGATAGATTAAATTGATTAAATTGGTAGATAATTGGAAGGTATGTGGGAAAATTGAATGAGTGTAATAGATAAATAGCATAGTACAAATGGAACAAGTTTCCGATGTCTAAATTGGGTACAGGCAACACTTATGTCATCTAGATGAAGAGAATGCAGTTTTCTGGGCCAGAATGTTTCAGCCTGTCACAAACATCTGGTCTGAAGCATTTTTAACTTAGCAATGCCTTTCAGAAGAAATACTGCAATTAGGCAGAGGAATGAGAGAGTGCAAGATAATGGGTCCTATGAAAAGGCCTAGAGACCATGGCCTCACCTGATCTTTCTAGGAGAGAGGACCAAAAGATGGAGTTTGTGCTTATTACCTTTGAATTGTGGCATGCTATCTACAATTAGTGTCTTTGTTAGTTAGTTCTCCATTGCTGTGACAAAATACATGAGATAAACAACTTATAAGGAGGAAAGATTTATTTGGGCCCAATGTTTCACAAGTTTTGATTCATGAGACATGGCCCTGTTATTTTTGGGTCTGTGACAAGGCAGTACATCATGGCAGAACAGCATGGTAGAGGAAGATGCTCACCTCATGGTGGCTAAAAAGCAGAGAGATAAGAAAAGGATCAAGGGTCCCAACATTTCCTTCAAGTGCAAACTCCCTATAACTGAATTTATTTCCAGTAGGCCCTCCCTCTGAGAGGATATACCACCACCCACTGGTGTCACAGGTGAGAAACCAAGCCTTTGATACATTTGGGGGTCACCTTCAGACTATAACAGCACCCTTGCTGGCATTAACCAGAAAAAAATTGTTTCATTGCTTTTGTCCATATCTGTTTCTCCATTTCTTCCTTCTTTCCTCCTTTCTTCCCTCATCCTTCCTTCACAATTATTTCCTACAAAAAAAATGCTGTAAAACAAATGAAACATTTTTTAAAAAATTAAAATCATAGTAATTATCAGAAAGGTCAAGATATTTATATTTATACTGGAGAAGATGAAAGTAAAGAGAATTTGTTATATAGGAAATGAGGTGACAAGTGGCACATGAGTCATTGGGAGTACCAAATGAATCCTTTTTCTCAGAGGTGTTTTAAAATGTTCTTTGAGGAATGAAACAAAATGAAGAACCACGAGACTAAGTGTTGTAACCACCCGCCTTCCTCCTTTGTGCTCTATAAATATGTATTAGACCTTTTTTTTTTCCAAACATGAGGCTGACAGATTAATGATGACTTTGTTACCTATGTCTTCTGGTTAAGCACTAGTGGACTTTCAGCATTTTGTAAAAGGTGATTTTTCTCCAATAGCACTGGCTTTTAGTTGAATGAGTGCTCTGGTTAAGTGTTTTGGTATATGAATTTGAGTTTCACAGTGTACACTCAGCACTAAAACTATCACAGAAACGGCTTGATCACTTAATTTGAACCTGTGAATATTTCAGAAATTTTAATAATGCAAAACAAAAAGAAAAGCCACTAAAATCAGCCTGGTACTACATATATGGAAGCTGTGGGAAATGGAGCTGCATCTATACTAAACCTAGGATTATGCCTTGAAATTGTTTTAAAATAATTCCCTGATAGGACCTTATGATTTCTCTCTTTTTCATAGAGGTTCAATGAAGAATATAGGCAGAAGACAAGGACAGGACAGAAGAAGCCAAAGCCAGACAATTGAGTGAGGGTGATACTGTGTCATCACAAACATCTAGAAAAACTGGGCTAGAATGTAGAGTAGGTAAACTTTATGAATACTACATAATGAGGGAATGTCCTGTTTCTTTCTCCTCTTTTAACTTATACACCTCCAGGATAACCACCCCCCCATCAATTTTTGCCTTGAGCAATATTATCATGGACCATGAAGTGGTTATCTTCTCTCCTCTTTTGGTTTTCTTTGTAATGGCAGCATGGCAATCTCTCTCTCTCTCTCTCTCTCTCTCTCTCTCTCTTTTATCCCCAGTGAAGGTGTAGATAATGTGACTATTGACCAAGAATAGAAAGAATCAATACTAGAAAAACTTTTCTCCTGGCTCAATAACTTAAGCTGTAGTGGCTGCTAACTGAAAAGTACATGGTGCTTGGAGAACTCATTCCACTGTCTGGGGTGTGAATGGAAAATTTTTAAATTTTCAGGACAAATGCAGTGTTTTTAAAAATTTTATTTAAAAAATGAGCATACATTAAAATTGCCCTTTTGGTGTACAGCATTACAAATTTTAACACATATATAGATTTATTAAATCACCACTTGAAATCAATATGCAGAGCATTTGCATAAATCCCAAGGAAACACACCCCCTCATGCTATTTTTTTATTTCATATCTTCCCCTAGTCCATGACCACTGGTACCCTCTAATCTCCACCACTAAACTTTTTATTTTTGAGAATGTTATAGAAATAAAGTCAAAGAACCTGTTAACTTTTGAGACTGGCTTCTTAGACTCAACATAATGTCTTTGGTTCATGTATTTTGTGGCATATATTCATAGCTCATTGCTTTTAATTGTGGATAGTATTCCATTGTAAGGATGTATCTTTGCAATACATTCTCTTGTTGAAGGAGATATATACCATCCCATACTCCATTCACTTTTTGAAAGGCACATACCATTTTTTGGCTATTACGTATAATATTGCATTTAAGGTGAAATGAACAAGCAATTACAAGTTATCATGTGAATATAACTTTCATGTTTCTTTGGTAAATACCCAGGAGTGAGGTTGCTGTGTTATACAGTAAGTATGTTTTAAACTGCCAAAATCTTTATCTGGAGTGGGCATACTAATACATATGAGCAATACACAAAATGTGTTTCAGTTATCCCAAATCCTGCTGGCATGTGGTATTATCAGTATATTTTATTTATCCATTTGATAAATGTATAGTGGTATCTCATGGAATTTTAATTTGCATTTCTCTAATGGTTAGTAATGCTATGCCTCCTTTCATGTACTGAATTCCCATCCTTAAATAAATTCTCTTTGGTCTTTTGCTCATTTTGAAATTTAGATGATTTTATTTGCTTATATATTTTTAAAATGACAATGTTTATATAATGTGATGTTATTATTCTTATATTCATAATGGAAAGATTAAACCAGGCCAATTAATTCAACATCTTACTTACTTATCCTTTCCTCATATTGATAACCTTTAGAATATCTTCTTTAAGATTTTGCAATTTTTAATAAATCATCATCAACCACAGTCACCATTCTGTGCACTGGATCATTAGAACTTTTTTCTCTGGCCTTTGAAATGTTGGACTTTAGACTAATGTCTACCCTTTTCCTGTCTACTCTCCACCTCTTGCCTCTGATTACAACTGATCTACTTTTTATTTCTATGAATTTTACATTTTTACATTCCACATACAAAGGAGATCATGTGGCAATTATTGAATTTTTGAGAGTTCTTTTTATTCTTAATACAAGTCCTTTGTCAGATTTGTGATTTGTAAATATTTTATCTCAGTCTGTAATTGTCCTTTCACTCTTTTAACCATATCTTTGGCAGAATAATAGTATTTAACTTGACGGAGTTCAATTTATCAACTTATATTTTTATAGATCATACTTTTCAAAGTCATTTCTAAGAACATTTAGTTTGATGAAAACTTTTAAGAATATTTTCCTATGTTTTCATCTGGAAGTATTGTAGTTTTACATATTCATCTTCAACTACTCTGAGTGTAATGTCTGAAGTGTGGGTCTAGGTTCAATTTTTGCCCATGGATAGCCAATTGTTTCAATAGCACATCTACATTGTCATCATAAACTGTTCTTTATCTTTGAATTGGTTTGATATTTTTGTCAAAACCAAACAGCCATTATTTGTATGGATCTATTCTGGACCCTCTACTATTCTGTGCATTGTTCTATGAATCTAACCCTTCAACAATAGCATGCCAATACCATATAAGTCTTGTTGGATAGAGTGATTTCTACAAGTTTGTTTTTTTTCAATATTGTTTTAACTGTTCTAGTTTCTTTACCCTTTCATATATATTTTTTAAATCAGTTTGTTCACATTTAACACATGATACTGCTGGAATTTTGGTAGAATTTGCATTAAATATATAAATCACTTAGTTGGCAATTGACAGTTTTACTACATTAAGGTTTACAGTCCATAAACATTGTTTATTTTTCCATTTATATAGGACTTATTTGATTTGTGTCATTGATATTTGGCACTTTATAATATGAAGACCTTGAACATATTTTTAAAATATATATACTGAAGTATCTCATAATTGGTACTATCTTAAGTGGTAATATATTTAAATTTTGATTTTCAGTTGTTTGCTCTTGGTTCAAAGATACACAACAGATCTCTATGTGTTGATCTCATAAAATGGAATCTTGCTAAATGCACTTATTAGTAGTATAGGAGGATTTTTAAAAGGGATTTTGTGAATCAGCATAGAAAGATATCCGTAGGAAAGAAGCAATGATGAATTTGTTCAGTGGAGTGCAAGGACTCAGGAATCTCATTGTGTATTCTTTAGAAACATTAGATCAAAAATCTCAAGAATGACAGTGTTCTCTAAACTGTGAACTACCTTTCCCTATTTCCAGGTTCCTCCTCCCTCTATTCTCTATTAAACAGCACTTAATTACCTAAATTTTCAGTTATTTCTACATGTGAACATTGAAGTTATGTAATACCATTTTCCATTTCCTTTGCTCAAGAATATGCTAGAAGGGCTTAGACTTGATTTGTTCCATTAATGGGAAGTTCCCCATATCCTCCAGCTCTTCTTTGTTTCTTTTCTCTGGTTATTTATAACATGCTAATTGTTCTCTTTTCTTTGTTTCTCCAGGAAAGAATTTACTTTGATTATAACACACCTATTTTAGGGCAGTGCTTAGTTAATATGAGACAGGAGTTTGGAAGAAAACCGAAGATGATCTTGGAAGGCAGCAGGCAGGGTATTAACACAGGTAGGTCTCCTGGCAGCACAGTGTAACTGTGACTCATTATACCACAGTAGGTACCTAGATGCTTTTCATCTGTGAGACACAAAGCTTTGCTAAAGGTGAGTTGAATAGAAGCATTTGGGTGCAGTAATGTTTCAAGAGAGAAAAATAAAATGGAGAATTTTAAATTTTACATGAGAAGAGGTAGATTGCATTTTTTCCTCCCACCCATGCACACTCTATTAAAATATTGGGACAATTTTATAAATGAAATAAATGCTTTCTAAGAGGTGTCCTCTTATTAGGGAAAGTAGAAAACCCAGTCATCGAATGCAGCTTAAAAGTTAATGATGCATTCTACCTCCTACTAAGTACCCTCCCCTAAATCATAACCAATTAATTTACTTGTTATAAAGATTTAGAATTTCTATACAACATCATGGAGGCCCTATATATTCGAATAAGAAATACTGAGTTACCTTACATCCTTGGAGTGTAAAGAAAAAGCAATTAAGAAGAAAAGTGGGCCGTCTGTAAGGCAGAAAGAGGATCCAGAAAAGAAAGTTCTGGTTATTGAGAAATAAATTTTAAATGCTGATGAAGAACAGACACTGACATTATTGAAATGGTCTCATGGCACAGTTGAACTGGTGCTCCAGCCCTTCTCAGCACTGAGTTAGTAGAGGGTCTAGTGAGTAGAACCAGGACTTGCCTGAAGATTCAAAGGGCTTGATTTGTAAAGCGTGATTGACAGAATGAGCCAATAATTGTTTTTCTCAAACAAAAATGAAGAAAAGTAGTGATCTAGAATGAAGGAAAAGCCTTAATTAAGCCTGTCATAAAAATATTTTTTTCAAAAAGTCAAAAATACTACAAACTGGAAACAAACACACAATTATCTTGTGAATGTAAACAAATACAGCGACAGAGAAAACCAATGGATTATAACCAGAAATAACTGACCTCAGACTTTTAAGATTACTTTAAAGACTTTTGCCTTTTGCACTTTGCTCTGGAAGAACTGAAAGTAAATTTCAGTGACCTGTGTAAGAATTCTGTCTAATGCTTTGGTATCCTGAGAATTTGCCCTGAGGAACACGTGATAGAAGCTGTCCAACTCTGGTCATCACTTCTCAACTCGATTTGCAACAATTACACTTTTAATACCGAAGAGTGTCTTTCTTCTATTTATACTCTTCTGACTTGATTGATGTAGGAACACAGAAGTAAATCAAGTCTACATGATAACTCAATCCCAGTGCATGTGCAACCAAAACGGCCTTGTGAAGAACACAATGTTCTCTTCTGTCTAATGTGCAGCAGAGTATGTGAAATGAGTCAACTGTTAATGGGCTGAAATGTTTATTTATTGAATATGAGTCCCATTTTAACTGTGGAAACATACCTAGGGGTTTTAAGTTTCTCATATTAATATCTGTGTACATTCTTGCATGGGAGTATTTCTAGGTCAAATTAGCACATGCAGGCTGAGATAGGTGATATTTTAAAGACCAGTGTAAATGTCAGTAAACAGAACAGCAGAAAAGACAAGGTACAATTCCATAACGATTCTAAATTATTCAGACTGGCTGATATCTGTTTCAAATTTTAATATATTTTTCATTAAAATCTCCAGGGCAATTCAATGATCTACCCACATTGGTAGCTTCCTAGACATGTGATGTGATTTTTTTTTTTTTTAGAAAAAGAGAGAGAGAATTTTTTAATATTTATTTTTTAGTTTTCAGTGGACACAACATCTTTATTTTTTTAGTTTTATGTGGTGCTGAGGATCGAACCCAGAGCCCCACGCTTGCCAGGTGAACGTGCTACCGCTTGAGCCACATCCCCAACCCTAGATATGTGATCTTTTCCTATCCCAGTGCAGGAAACCATCTCACCTCAGTTTAAACCAGTGAGTCTCAATGTACCTTAAATTTACATATAAGATGAATTAAGTAAAATTAAGAAAATGTAGTCAATCTTTATAATTCTGTTATTTTCTTATTTATATATTCAGATTATATGCTTATTTTTGAGTACTAAAAGTCATGTTGGAAAATAATAAGATAAAGATAGTAGTTGGGAAATTTTTAATGTGTTTACATAGCACAAAAATATTAATCATTTATGTAACTCCTCTGATAAGCTCTTCTAATTTTGCAAAATTTTGAAGTATGAAACCCTGGCAGTCATTCACTCAAGTCATTATGTGGAAGCAAAACTAGCTCTTTTAGAGAATGAACAAATCAACTGGCATTTTTAAGTTTAGAAAAAAAAAAAAGAATATCTCTAGCATTCCTATGAAATGGATAGAGGATTGATTAAATAAAGTATACTTGATTAGAATATATATATATTTTTAGCCATTCTTAGATGTTTCTAAAAGAAGAAGATTAATGGGGCTGGGCTGACCTTCCTGTGCCTTGCCTTGCTAAGCAAAGATTCTCAGCTGTATGAAGAATTTGTTTCCCTGAATTGTGCTTTCTTTCAAGATTCTTGGGTTCCAGGTCAAGAAGATCTTGGGCTTCCTGGGCCTTGAAGACATGGCACCCTCACTGGCCATACTGTTTTTGAGGGACCCACTGATCATGCACAATTCCATTAACATAAATTAAATTTGGGCTGGGGATGTGGCTCAAGCGGTAGCTTGCTCATCTGGCATGCACGGGGCGCTGGGTTTGCACCTCAGCACCACATAAAAAATAAAATAAAGATGTTGTGTCCACCGAAAGCTAAAAAATAAATATTAAAAAATTCTGTCTCTCTCTCTTTCTCTCTCTCTCTCAAAAAAAAAAAAACCCATAAATTAAATTTATTGGTAGCTGCCTAGACTAAAATGAATGTTACCTCATGGATTATATCTAGTTTCTAAGGTCTTTATTATTCTTTTGGGATTTGATATTCATTTGTCATTGCAATTTAAGAAATAAAAGGCCATGGTTAAATGCTTCCCCAAAGACTGTGCTCTAAGAAACAACAAATCTTGCTAGCACTGTGTTTGTGCTACTTCTTCTTTAGCAGTAGCATTGCTCATCCCACAGTGGGATGAGTTGAAGCTGATGTTTTAATTTTGCAATCCTAAGATAAGAGATTCTTGCCATATTTTCAACTCTTCACCATTGTACTAAGTATGACAGGTTTTGTAGAGAAGATTTTTATTCAGGGAATCTAAGACTCTGTGTTTCCCTATAGGTGATTATTTAAAGAACTTTTGGGACTTATATATAAATTTAAGCAACAGGTTCTATAGCATTAGGATTACCTTAAAACATGTGTGTACACATGAAACTGACTGAGCCTATAATACTTTATTCTTTTAATATTTATATTAAAAGCTATAATTTTTTATTATTTTTTATTGGTTATTCAAAACATTCCAAAGATTGCAGAATCACATTGGTTACACATCCACATTTTTACATAATGCCATAATAGTAACTGTTGTATTCTGCTACCTTTCCTATCCTCTACTATCCCCCTCCCCACCCCTCCCATCTTCTCTCTCTACCCCATCTACTGTAATACATTTCTCTCCTTATTTTTTCCCATTCCCCTCACAACCTCTTGTATGTAATTTTGTATAACAATGAGGGTCTCCTTCCATTTCCATGCAATTTCCCTTTTCTCTCCCTTTCCCTCCCACCTCATGACTTTGTTTAATGTTAATCTTTTCCTCCTGCTCTTCCTCCCTGCTCTGTTCTTAGTTGCTCTCATTATATCAAAGAAGACATAAAAGCTATAATTTATGGCATAACTTTTCTAGATACTATGCTAATTTCTAGGGACAAAATAGTGAACTAGACTTGGTCCCTGCCCCAAATATTGCAGATCTTTCCAAATTTTTGAGGTCATAGATATATTTAAACATTGGTGGTTAATAGTTCATTAATAAGAGACACAGAAGAGTCATTCAACATAGTCTCATATACTTAATGCTTATGTGCATAATCTGTATTTCATATCAAAGCTACCGAAACTCTCAGCAATATTTCTGGTGCAGAGTCACCAAGAAAACCTGTGCACTGTGAATTTCCACAAGCTCACATTTATCATCCGTTTGTCTATGCTACACAAGGTGGAACCCCCAGTGCAAGGAGAAGAAGCTCAGCAACCCAGAATCCTACCAGCAAAGTCACGAGCCAGCTGGCAGGAAGAACTTGGATGTGAATCTGCTCAGCTTAAGATATGAGACCAGAAAAAAAAAAAAAAAAAAAAAAGTCAGTCCTGGGCTGCCTGCTCCAAAAGGTTTTACCCAGTTCAGTTTTTAAATTTCTGTTTTTGATTAACTAAACAGATGCTCCAAATCATATCTGCTTTGTTTAGTGTAAGATTTACTAATGAAGAAGAGACGAGTTTTAATAGATGATTCTCAGGATTATAGTCCTTTTTGCTTGGTTAAATAGATGCTGTGCCCTGTAGAGCCTGCATCCCATGAATTCTCAAGTTCAGCATCATTAGTTGGAAGTATGACAAATATCCTAACAATAGACAAAGGTCTTCCTCACAGAAATGTGACACCATTTATTCCAAAAGCCCTGTCTTTTGAAGAAAGTGAAAGGCTCATTTACAAATGTAAATGATGGTTTTCTTTTGTTTATTGAGAGGTAGTGTTAATTAGGTATTGTTATTGGATATGTATGCACATGCAAGCACAGGCATAGACATATAAAGTCTCCTTTTTTATTTGTGAGAAATTCAAAATTACATTTTTTTATTTGTGAGAAATTCAGAATTACATTTTGTAAGTTGGAAACTCGGTGCTTCCAAGATTATGGATTCTGATGAAAAATAAAAGTCATCCCTAAGTAAGGGTCTTTCCATAATCAGTGATTTGGACTTGAGATAAAAACTAATCTTCCTATCCTTTGGGTGCACAGAGTGTATAGGCAAATCAGGCTCTGCTTTTATCTATCACTTTATATTCCTTTTTTTAAATTGCCTAGTCCAGAGATTTGGGGACTTCACTTCCTATAGGTGCAAAGTAAGTACTTGTGGCATGTTAAAATCAAGAACCTGGCTTCGCTTTGAAAATAACATGTACTACTAACTAGCATGTACCAGTTTTAATGTTTCTGATTTTCCATTTATGGTGATTATAACTTATTTGGAATATTGTTTTTCCCAACAAGAAATGTTTTAATAAATATAATGAAAGCTTCAGGTCTGATTATTTAGTTATCATAACATGTTCCTGTTAGAAAACTCAGCACAATATTTTGCTTATGGGGGTGGCTTAATAGACAATCAGGTAAGGTGATTCAATGGACATGTCATAGTTATGATTTTTTTTTGCAAGGCAACTGGGCTTAATAGAAGGCAAAATTCTTCAACCAACATAAACTTGGCAAATACCTTTCTTTCCCACAGCTTCCTCACTTACTGCAATAAAGGGAGTGTGAAATCCTGAGCAAGCAAATTAATTTTACAAAGCACTTAGAAGCTGAATTTTAAGTGCCAATGCAGACCATTGGAAAATCATATTGAGGGCTTTAAGTGAAAATGCTACTTACTGCCCAGTTGCAGCCAACTAAAATAGTGTTATAACTGACAAAGAGTTGGTCAGACTATTAAGAAGAAGATAATTCTCATAGGGTAACATGATGAATACAGGGTGACATGATTCCTACATCTTGATTCCATATTGTGACTGTCCATTATGACATAAAGTGCATCATCCAGACTCATTTTTAAAAAAAATTGCTCTATAAATTTGTTTGGAGTCAGCAGAAGGGGTCCCCTGCATTCACAGATTATCTTCTAAACTTTATGCTTTTTGATATAATGGTCACATAAATTATCATTCAAAATTTTGTCTGGGAAGAATATGGAAACAGACAAACTGCTGAACCAGTGGGAAGACTGGCCACTGTACTTACAAAGAACCTGAAAAGGGGACAAGGTGTCTCTGATGGAAGAGTGACTGATGGTCTCTTCATCAACCTCTCTGTGTGCACAGGAAAAATTGTTTATTGATGTCTCTATTTTCCATTTTTTCTATACATGATCCTGTCCAGCCAGCAGCAAGATACCATAGTGAACTTTGAAGGAAATTTTAAACTGAGATCTTTGCATTTATTTGTTAATTTTGCAGCAATATTTTTTGAGCTTCTGAAGAAAATTTTCTCTCCAAGAGAAGCTAGGGTTTTCAGCCCACATTTACCAGAGTGTAATCAGTTGTGAAATGTGTCACAGTGAGAAGCAAGGTATGCAAATGAATAATATATGATTTTTGTATAAATTCAGATGAATTCAGAGTTGTTGCTATAATGACATAAGTCCCACTAACTTTCATCTCAAAATATTTTCTGAAAAACAGATTGGCTTAGAACTTAACAATCTATTTTATTTTCAAAAATCTGTTGAGTTGAACAGTGTCTTCTCCATGAAGTCTCTGGATTGTGTTTAGAGAAAAAGGTAGATAATCCATGTCCTACTTATCTATTGCTGCATTATTGTCCATTCTAAATGTAATGGATTAAAACAAAACAGCATTTATTTAGCAATGGACTCTTCAATTTTGGCAGGGCTCTGTGGGGTAGCTTTCTTCTACTGTACCTAGAATCAACCAAGTTAGTGGAAGTCTTGCTCTCTTGTCTAGGGAAGGAGTATTAATTGTTGTGGCCAGAGAATAGATTATGGCACATTGTGTTTTTCAACAGTGGCCATAATTCCATTTCTGGTTCCAGGTGCTTGTTCAGACACTTAGTATTCACCCATTGAAAAGTGGAGTGTGTGTTTTCTTTCCTTGGTTCTGGAAAGATACTAAATGCTCTAACCAATAGAGTGTGGCAGAATTCTTATCAGCCAGGACTTCAGGGCCAGGCTGCAAATGATAACATGGCTTACCTTTGGACTCTCAGGATGCTTGTCCTTGGAAGCCCTGGCCACATGAGAGGAAATGGGTGTTTGGTCAACAATCCTAGTGAAATTCTCAATTAACAACCATAATCAACTCTCTGAGTAGATAAGTCTTATTCCAAGCCCTAGGTTCTGAGCCTTCCCTCATGATGGCATGTGGAACAGAGATGAACTATCCTGAGTACTATGGTTTAGATATTAGGAGTCCCCCAAAAGCTCCTGTGTGAGACAATGTAAGAAGGTTTAGAGGAGAAACAATTGGGTTAGAAGAGTCTTAACCCAATCAGTGAATCAACCCCTCAATGAGAAGATTGAGTGGTAACTATAGGTGAGCAGAGTGTGGGTGGAGGATGTGGGTCCCTGGGGCATGACTTTGGGTTTTTATTTTGTATCTGGTGTGTGGAGTCTTTCTCTCTGCTGAGCTGCTTCCCTCTACCATACTCTTCCTCCATGATGTTCAGACTCACCTTGAGCTTCGAGGAATGGATACTGCTGTCTATGGATTGAGACCTCTGAAACTGTGAGCCCCCAAATAAGTTTTCCTCCTCTATGACTGTTCTGGCCAGGTCTTAGTCATAGCAGTGAAAAAGCTGACTAAAACACCAAGGCTTGTCCAAATTGCAGAGATGTAAGATAAACAGGTAACTGGAATAGATAATTGCAACATTCTGCTTTAAAGATTAAAGACAGGATTTACTCAACATTTTCTGAAGATCCCAGAGATTACACTGAAATAAACTTCTTTTCATTCATCACCCCCTGCTTATATATCTTTCCTGTATAATTAGAAAGAGATATGGGTCTCTTTTCAAATTTCATTCTTTTCCACCAAAGCACATGTTGACTCAACAATGCTAAAATGATAATCTGCAGATTTCTGTTACTTCTCAATAATCGTAACCTCTAGTTTTGAATGTAGGATAATTACACAACAGTCTTACTATACCAGTGTTGGTAAATTTCAACATTTCAGGGCTTTAGTGTTAGCCTGAATCCAACTTAGCAATCAGACATCATAGAGTCCATAGGGATATTATTTGACAGTGTGTAAAACATGATTAATCAAATCAAGATTCCCTTAAATACAATTTTCCTATCTTCACCAAATCCTATGACCATACACATTGGCATAGTTTTGTTTCTGAAATGTCATTGTGCTGTGTCTATTCAGAAAAAAGAAAACTCAGATAAATATGATAATGTACACCTTTCAGAGATGATAAATGATAATGCTGTAAATTTTCTACAGATTTATAATTAAAGAAAAGTTTTCTATAGATGTGAGCCAATATGTTATTTTGTCTTCTCAGTAGGTTTTTAAGAATCTTCATTAAAGTCCACCTGGGAAACTTATTCTCAAAGGACAACATTCATTGGAATCCTCTACAGGGTGCAAGTCACAGATTGCTGTGGCTCAGGCCTAGGGTTTTAGATTTAATAGCAGAGTGAAGCTTACCTATTTGTGTTTTAATAGTGCTGCTGGTCCAGGGACTGCACTTTGAGAACCAGATCTAGATGAAAAAGACATAGAGCTGTTGTGTAGGTAAAGTTTTTTCAAATCTCTAATCCCTGAAATATACTCTAAATTTAAAAGTTTTGAAGCCACCACATGACAAAGTAGTTTTCACTCACCTAGGGGTTAGATAAGCCATTTCTCTTAGCCACATTTCATCACATATTGGGGCAAAGTACAAGAAGAAACAAATTAGCTCTTTCTGTCTAAATGTCATCAAGTTTTAAACGGTTCCTAAAATTGAGGATGTGTTGTGAGAGTTATTGCCAGCATTTCCCACCAATAATCAACCAGAAAATTTGGGTAATTTTGACTGCTTGATTAAAAAGTAGTCAAAAATTCTATCCCCAATATCTTCGCCATAAAAAATGCTATAGATAGAATCAGATTATTCTGTGATTTCAAAGACTCTTTTTGTTCCTGTCTAGACATCTTAGACACTTAAATTTCAAGAAAACTAAGTGTTCTTAGGAAAATAGGAAAGGACGTCTCCGCTAGGCTTCTCAAAGGGAGCAAGTCAGACATGACACCTGAAGATTTTCTTTGAGTATTCTAAATATTTTCAACTTATTGGACCTAATCGGCCCCATCTGTGGGACTATTGGACTGCTTTGGAATCATTGAGGTCTTTCTGGTCACACATTTTTCCACTGACTCTTTCTCTCCTCTGTTCTCATGTTGGTTGTTTCTTTCTAATTGAAATGTTTCATAATTGAATAATTTTAGTTTCCATTTTTCATTGTGGACCTCCTCACTTTGCCTTATTAAATGCATTCTTATGAATATATATTTCTATTATTACTTTGCTAAGTGACTCATTTACTTTTTTTATTATGAAAGAAAATCCATATTCATGGTTCATTTCTTTGTGGAGAAAAAGACAAAAAATATTATTGGAAAAAAATTAACGTTCCAAAGGCTATTATTAATAGATATTCAGTAAATATTGAGATAATTTTCTTTATAGTCATATGCCTGTACACATATATATTAACTAAATACATATGGAATATTTCAAAATATAACCTTTAGTTTATATTTTAAAAATATAACCTTTATTTTTTTTAAGGTTATATTTTGAAATGTAAAGAATTTTAAAAACTAGAACATATAAATTAAAAAGACAAAGAAAATTATAGCATCCATAATACTATATCCTCTCAGATATCATCAGAAATTTTTATATGAATATGAATTCATAATTCAGAAAATAGAATTTTCTTCATATAATGTTCTGATATTCTGTTCTACTTAGTATATTTGCTACAATAATTTTTCCATATATTTCGTTGGATAAATTCTTATTAAAAGGATTCATATAATAAAATGAGTATATTCTTAAAAAATTCTACAAATTATTATCTAGAAAGTTGTGCTAGCTTATTTTCTCACCAACAGTGTGTGAAGGCACTTCTCATTCTTGAGCATACTAAGCTTTATCTTTTAAAAATTTGAAGCATTTTAATAAAGTAAAACTTAAGACTTGTTATGCTTTGTATTGTATTCCTTTGTTTATAAACATTTTTTTCATGGGTGGGTTAACCATTTACATGTTATTTTTCCAAATTGTTTGCCCATAGCTACATCTATTTACCTATTTTTATGTTTAGTGTTTGCTTTATTTGTAGGTAAATCATTATATATTAAGGATATGATTCTGAAAATCAGTTTTTTTAGTTATCTTTTCAACTCTTCGGAATGTGTTTTTCTAAATGTTCATATTTTTATGATGCCAAATACAAAAGATTACTTCTTTAAAAGAAACTTTTATTCTGAAGAGATTCAGAAGAGTTTTATTATTGTTTTCATCTGTGAATAGCACTCTATTGTTTTTATTATTCATAGTTTTAAAGAAACTATTCTCTTTCTTTTGTTCATGAATCTTTATGCTCATCCCCAGGATCAGTATTTACATCTTGCAGCCTCCCTTAGAACTGTTCCCTGTGCTTCCACCTAGACATCTCCTGGCTCTCAGATGATCATCCATCATAATAATCTAGTTTATCTCTTAACTTAAACTTATACCAATGGAATAACACTGCATATGCTCTTTTATTTCTGGTTTCTTTCACTCAAAATTAAGTACGTAAAAATCATAGTGGTCCAAGTAACAGTACTTCATCCTTTCCTTTTCCATTTCTATGTAATATTTAATTTCTGTTATCAGGAATAAAAGGTCTGTTTACAAGGATGAAACGGTTAATTCATTGAGAGGACATAAAAACCTGAAACATTTAATAAACTATTTATTTTTATTTCAAAATACACACAACAAAAGCTTATAGACTCATGAGAACAGAGAAATCCATGATTAGAGTTAGCTATTTCAATATCCCTTCTTACAAAGTGGTAAAATGAAGAGAAACAATAAGAAAAAATATAGAATAAACAACACTATGAACCTAATGAAATGAAATAATTCACTTAACATCAACAAAATAAATCTTTTCAAGTGCACATAACACATTTAACAATATACACCCTATTTTGTGACTTGTAACAAATTTCAATAAATTTTTGTGACTTGTAACAAATTTCAATAAATTTAAGGGGTTTCAAGGTGTACATAACATGTTCTTTCACCACAGAAATCAATGATAGAAGGAGAAGGATAGTCAAAATATTCAAATGTTTTTCATCCAAAACACACATTTCTAAATAACCCACAAGTCAAATATAAAATCCAAAGGGAAATTAGGAAGTATTTTGAACTGAAGGAGAAGAAGCATTTTTAAACTAAAAGTGGAGGGAAGCAACTAACATAGATCAAAGCAGGAATCAATGAAATAGAAGAGAAAAACAATAGAGAAATGTCAGTCTTTTCAATGGTTATTCCCAGGTCGGGGTCTTTGCTTATCTGGGAATGGCTTGTCCCTCTCTTAAACTTGATTTCCCTATATTGTTTCATGTCCATGTTTCTCTGAGATCATAGAAACATACACTGGAAAACTACACAGCAACACTGGAAGAAATTGATACATACAAAGTAGCTTCATCTCAATAATGCCCAGTGAAAGAAGCCAGGCAAAAAAAAAATATTATGTGCTCTATGCTTCCATGTATATAAAATATTAGAAGACAAACTAATCATTGGTGAAAAAGCAGATCAATCATTATTCAGAAATTGTGGAGCACAGAAAGGAGGACCTGGATTACAAAGGGACAAAAGGTCATTTCTGGGATGTGTGATAACACCAACACTTATCAAATATACTTTAAATACTTGAAGTATGTATGTATGTAATATACCTTATTTTTTTAAAGTGGCTTTTAAAAAATTTAAAAATGGACACATTTTTGGCCATAATTGTGGCACATGAGTTCATAATTATATGCACAATTAATCAAGGCATTATTTCAGAAGCATAGGTATTGGGGAATGGCAAGGTACATGTTTAAGAAGGAAATTATTTATTTATATCAACTCATAATACAGGATCAGTGGAGATGAAGGAGTGGGGTCCAGATTGGCAGAACTAATTTTTATAAAGAAGACAGAGTAACTCTTACTTTTTAGTATTCTTGGAAAAGTTGGAAGATTTTGTTCTTCCCCCAGAAGGGGCCATTTAATAATCCCAAAGCTGGTGCATATTTAGACCATACTGCCCACTCATTCCTTCTCTTCATCCAGAAAGCAGGATACAATTAGTGAAGCCAGGAAACTGACTAAAGACTGATAAAGAGGGCTTTGGGGGTGTCCTCCAAATATTGCTTCCACAAATATTGCTTCATACCTTTAACATGCCCACAAAATGTATATGCCAGAAACTCATAAAATATGAGTTTCTACCCTTCTTAGCTCTGAGATAGATGTGTAATAATAATTAATATGTGATGAGAATTCTTAGAGCATGCTTCTATTAGAAATTAAGGTGAAGAGAGACATCTGAACCCAGCAAACTCTTAAATTAGCATGTGAGCAGATGAATTACCTTAGCATAAGAGATCTGTACTTTATTACTTTCCATTTCAATCTCTAATTGATTGTTTTCCCCTAATTTTCTTAATTTTTTTATTAATTAAACTTATTTTATCAATCAACCTTATCTTAACAGAAACAAAATTTTGATTTTTGAGAGAGAGAGAGAGAGAGAGAGAGAGAGAGAGAGAGAGGATTTTTTTAATATTTATTTTTTAGTTTTTGGCGGACATAACATCTTTGCTTGTATGTGGTGCTGAGCATCGAACCCGGGCCACACGCGTGCCAGGCAAGCGCGCTACTGTTGAGCCACATCCCCAGCCCTGATTTTATTTTTAAATTTAATAAAATTATCTTGGGCAATCATCAAATCCTGCGTATATGTCAGGGTAACTGTTTATTCTTGTAGCCACTCATTTGGCAAATATTTATTATGCTTTTATTACATAGCAGTTGTTTCATAATCAGTTTTTATTGGTGGGTACTTAAATTGTTTCCAACTTTTTACTATTACAAACAAACTGCAAAGGATGTTTGTGTGTGTGTGTGTGTGTGTGTATGTGTGTGTGTGTTGGTGTATGTTTGTGCTGTGATTTTTGCTTGTCTGCAGTTTTTCCTTTAAACATACTCTTAAAAATAGAATTGCTAGGTCAATGAATATAAATATTTTAAATTTGTATAGGTACTGCCAAATGTCTTTTCTGCACTAAGTGGATTTAGCTGTGGAATGCATCTTTTACATTGACTGGTAAAGGACAAATTTTAGTGGAGACATAGGCTGAAGCCAGATTATGGGGATTCAGGGAAAGGAAGAAGAGAAGGCAGCCTGTGAAACTCTACGGAAGTTTAGTGATGATACTGGAGTATGGAGGCCAATTTCCTTTATCTCAAATGAGGGCAACTTTGCTGGGAAATGTGAACTTCAGAACCCCAAGGAAACTGGCTGTGGCCTTTGCTGTGACAACATGACTGCATTACAGGTCAAGCTTGTCTTCTCAGGCTTATTCCTTCATCCTCTGAAGGGTGCTGATCTGGGGTGATAAGTTTCCTGCAGCTAATCTTCATCTCAGCGTCTCTTTTCAAGTGAAACCGACTTCAAACATCTGTCAATGTGTGTTTCATACAAAGTACCTTCTAAATTAAGGTATAGACTTTTCAGATGATCCAAGATCAAGAAAATTGATTGTCAATAGGCCTATCCTTCAAGAATATTTATTTTTCTTTTTTAAAAATTCCTTCAAATGAATGGGAATGATTTGTATTAGTCCACTTTCCATTGCTATAACAAAATACCTCAGGCAGACATTTTGTAAGATAAAAAGAAGATTTACTTAGCTTACATTGTGAGAGGTAAAATTCCAATATCATGTAGCCTCATTGGTTCAGCTGCTAGTGAAGGCCTTCCTGGCTCTCTCATGACATGGTAGATGACATCATGATATGAACAAGTGAGAAAGGGAGAGATCACACAAGGAGGATTCAAAGCCAAAGAAGAGATTCAGGAATTAGACTAACTCTCTTAGAATAGCTGGCCCTTTCAGGAACTATAAACCTGAGTCTCATAAGAACTAACTTTATCCCTTCTGAGGGCCCACCCCTAATGACCTAACCAACTTCCACTAAGCCCCACCTCTTAAGGGTTCCACCACTTCAACACTGTCTCACTGAGACCCCAGCTTCCATTACATGAACCTCTAGGGGACAAATCACATCCACACCATAGCATGATTCTATGTGGAAGCACAGATTTTCAGGGAGAAAGAAAGAACACTCCAAAGATATACAGGTGGGTTAAAATAAACATTTATTTGAAAAGAAGGCAAGCAATAAAATAACAATGCATTTTGGGGTTTATAACTCATGCAGAAGTAAAATATGTGAGAATAATAACAAAAGGTAGGAAGGGTAAAAAATAACCGATAGTAACCACTAAAAATAATGCAAAATGCTGACACAGAAGGATCACAAGTTCAAAGCCAGCCTCAGCAACTTAGGGAGGCTCTAAGCAACTTAGGGAGACCCTGTCTCTAAATAAAATATACAAAGGGCCAGAGATGTGGTTCAGTGGTTAAGTGCCCTGGGTTCAATCCCCAGAACCAAAAACAAAAAAACAAACAAACAACAACAACAACAACAACAACAAAATTCAATAGGGGAAATAAAATGGATAGTAAAATATTTTCTTAATTTAAAATAAGCAAGGAACCCAAGAATAACAGGTCAAAAAACAGATTAGATAAATATCAAACAGAAAGCAAGATGGTAGAATGAATCCCAACTATACCAATAATTACATTTGATATAAATGGGGTAAACACTCCAAATTAAAGAGTGTCTAAATGGATTAACACACACACACAAGCACCTGTGCACACTGGCATGACCAAATGTATACTAACTAAAAGAGACTCACTTCAAATACAGAGACTCAAATAACGTGAAGGTCAAAGATGGACAAGGCTATATCCCACAAACACTAATCAGTTTGTCCTTGAGATTTTGCTCTTTATCAAGGTGGGATTTTTTTTGCAGAGTTGTAGGGAGGGGAAGGAAAGGAAGAACAGAAATTAAAAGTGAAAAGAACAAATAAGAGATGACGGAAAAAGCTAGAAAATAGTAGGAGAAGAGGGAGTGGAGATAAACTAGAGAACAGGAAAGAGAGAGGATTTGGAAAACTAGAGGGAAAGAGATTGGAGAGGGGAGAAGAGGAGGAGTAGGGTAGTAGAAAAGAATACTGAAGGACAAATAGGATGAAGAAAATTACTGCTATAACTTTCAGATCCACCTCTCAACCCCTGACAGTCCCTTCTAATATGGCCCACTCTCTAACTTGTTCCTTTTTATTTTTCTAGACATTACACTTTTCAATGTCCAACTTTTTTAATGAGCAAAAGGGCCTCTGCTGGATCAGAAAAGAGAACAAAATGCTTTTGATGTACCAGGGTGACTCATCAAGTTACTGTCATGCCCCTTAGCTGTTCCTTGGGAGTGCTAGGTGGTCCATGACAGCCACAGGGCCTGCACTCAGTTATTGCTGGGGGAGTCTTCTATAAGTGACTTCTTCACTACAGGGACCTTTATATGAATTTTATGAGAAAGTCTCAAATTTGAAACTATGACCACTAACAACACAAAGCCACTCATGTAAAGGATTTGATTAGAAGCAGCTGGTCCAAAAACAATACTGTCTCAATATAAGGCCTTCAGTGAGAGTCATAAAAAATAGTTAACATTTCTTGGAAGGAGAGAAATTACTTGTTGAAGATTGTTGTCTTAGATTTTCCACAGAATAGAGATGCACATTATAGGGTTTTAAAACCCTCCTTACAGTGAAGTTGTCTGCGTCATTTTGCGTAGAGTATGTTAAATATTAGTTCAAGAAACCAAAGGGAATCAGTATTCTCTTATGAATACTGAACTATGCTGTAAGTATTTTCCCTTCACATATGTGCTAATTATACCTAAAGGTGTTAGTGGTGGAAAGAACAAGTCTGGGACATATCCCTGTAGTTTGCCCCATGCATGGTCAACTTTGCTTGTCTAAGCATGACACTGTTTTCTCTGATTCCTTCAAACTGTCCTTGAAGCATCACCTGGTCTGTGCCACCCATCAAGTGGGCATGGTGTGAAATTTCTAACTTTGTGTGTGTGTGTGTGTGTGATATAGTGCTCTTTAGTAATCTGATAATTTCTTGAACTCCTTATCAGAATAATGTTATTGCTTTATTTTAGCTTACAGGAAAAATTTGAATACATAAAATAAAATACAAAGAACTATTTTGATGCTCAGTTACCAAAATGCTTTTTAAAATCTGTAGCTTACTAGTAAATTTGCTTCCTTGAAAATAAACTAAGAAGCTGGGTGCAGTGTCACAGGCCTATGATCACAGTGGATCAGAGGCTGAGATAGTAGTATCCCGAGTTCAAAGCCAGCCTTAGCAACTTAGCAAGGCCTTAAGCAACTCAGTGAGATCCGATCCCTAAATATAATGTTAAAAAGGGCTGGGGATGTGATTCAGTGGTTAATTGCCCCTAGGTTCAATGTCTGGTGAAAACAAAAAACAAAAAACAAAAAACAAAAAACAAAAAAAAAAAAGAAAGAAAGAAAGAAATACCCACCAGTGGATTTTTATAAAAAACATTAGATTCAACTCGTCAATGAGCATAAATAATTTATTTGTCTGCATAGTTGGCTATGACAAGATATATAATTTATATATTTTATACTGTTGACAAAGTCCCAATGATTATTGCAATTGGTGGTACATTCTCCCGCACTTTACTTTTCTTCACAAATCAAAGAAATACTAATTTTTTTTTTAGAGATTAATAAAAAGAGAATGTAATTTTTTTTCCCATTCAAGTAGAGTCCGGGTTTGGGACACTGGAAAGGTAACTTGACTTGGGGAGCATAAAAATCTGGTACCTACTGATTTTCAGCAAAAGCAACTAAAAGAACAGACAGAAGCAATAGTGTTAAATATTTCTTTAAGGCAAAAGAATTCCCCATAGTAATAAATAGGTAGAAAAAAATCTGAAGCTCAATATTAAAATCTGTATTAGATTAATAAGATCAATATTACTAGATATATTTTTGGCCTCTGTTGCCTTTTATCATTCTTTGCCTTTTTTTTCATTCCTTTATAAAAGCCTTCCCTTTCACAGGTGTGGTCTTCTTAGTAGCAGTAAAAATTTTAACTGAGATTTTCAAATTTGTAATGCACTATGGAATTGGTGGATATCTGATACGATAAAAATGATATATATCATAATATGTGTTAGTTATATTGTTTCTGTATTTTTTTTTAAAAAAAGTTCCCTTTCCTGAATCTACAAGATGGATTCTATATGTGGATTTCTGTGTAGATCAATAAGGAGTTGGATGCAGCAAGCCCCATATGGTGAGGTTCTCTCTGGCTGGGAAGCATGAACCATACAGTCTCAGAAATCTGGGTCTGCAGCCCTTAGGTTTGCATAAGATCTGAGCTAAAAAGGAAAAAGAAAAAAAAAAAATCAAGGGAACAGAAGCCACAGACAAAATGCAGAGCTCAGGTCAGACCTGGTCCAACAGCAATTGCCCTTTCCTTCTCTGCTGAATTGTGATGATGGCAACCAGCCTTTCCCATCCATCCTGCAGATGTAAAAGTTAGTAAGCAGGCCTGGAGAGGGACTGAAGCACATTGAGAACAGCTGTCTGCTGAGAAGGTGGTGCAAAGTAGGGTAATATCCCTTTAAGGTGTGTGTGTGGGGGGAATCTTTCAGAAAGAAGAATTCAGAAGAGGATATAATTCAGTAACCAAACAAGTCTTATCAAGTTTTAAAACATACAATTTAGAAAATTAATGGTTAGAAACTCAGTGGGGCATGTTCATCAGCAAAATGCTACAATGTTTGAAACCGTATCCCCTGTCAAGCCCGGCAGGGGCCTATCATTACAAGTCTAGAGGGACACCCATTCCTAACTATATCAATTCTCTTAAAACAAAAAGGATTCCTTCTCTAGTTTTGCTTTGCTTTCCCAGTCGAAACTGCAAAGAAATTAAGTGGGCAAGGAGTTCATTAAATTAATTTTCTTAATCTGAGGGCAAAGTTTTTAGATGCTGTCTGGTAATAGCCCTGGAAACCAGCCCATGTGAGGGCATTTAATAGGATCATTGGTATAGCTTATAGCCTTCTATCAGAAGGTCGCATCTTGAACTACAAAATAAGCATTGTTAATAGACCATCTGGGAAATGCTGCTGTAAGTATTTGTCAAATTGACTGGAGTGGCACTGAGTTGATTCACATACAGGGTGGCCTTGCCAAGTAAGCCACACTTTACCTCACCACAGAAGTTTTCAAGAGCTTGTTCTCTCTTTGCCAACACAGTTAATCCCCAGGGAGGCCCATTTGTTGACAGCAACAGCTCCCTAAGCTCACAGATCCCAGGCTCACCACAGGCACACAGGATTCTGGAGTCAATGTGGCCTGGTTCCCTGCAGAGAGCACCAGCAGCAGCCAGGGACATTGCATACTGATATGGTCTATCTTCTCTGGTCAGTGACCCCAGAAAGGCAGGGGAAGGTAGGACCATTATGGGATATGTGTGTTCCACCATGTAAGAGAGCACGTTTCTTCTGAAGACGTAAAAACCAATCACTTTTTTGTTGTTCTTTTTAGATATACAAGACAGTAGAGTATATATTAATATATTATACCTACATGGAGCACAGTTTATTCTAATTAGGATCACATGATGTGGAGTTACACTGGTGGTGTATTCATATATGAACACAGAAAAGTTATGTCAGATTCCTTCTACTCTTTTCTATCCCCACCTCCCTGCCTTCCCTTCTTTCCCTCTGTCTAATCCAATGAACTTCTCTTCTTCACCTCCTCACCCTCCCTGTGTGTTAGCATCTGCATTTCAGAGAGAACATTCAGCCTTTGGGATTTCCAAGCCAAGGACTCTTGTTCATGCCAGTGCCCAGCAATCCAGGAGGTGTTTAGGTAATTATCTCATTTTCTGTAGAGAATCCTAAACGTATTCAGAGTTATCCTTAGTTCTGACTAAACCTCTGTCTCTGGTGACATGCAGCCCTTAAGGCTGAAAGCCCCTCGTAGAAGTTCCTTCAGGCTGGCCTTGCCTGTGTTACTTTCACAGGTTGCATTCCAGCTCTGGTTATGCACAGCCAGGTCAGGCGCCTTGCCCTCAAATCCAACTAACTGCTGAGGTACCCTAAGAGTGGAATTGGGGATCATGGGTTGCACTCCTGCAGGTGATCTGAAATATCAGACTTGTATACAATGTCCTCAGTGCATCATCCTCTTATGATATGCTGGCTGGGCCGTGTCTTGCTAAGCACCACTCAGAGCTTTGCTGGTTTGCCTGTTGCCTTCAATGAAGCCATGTGATGTACTTACAGATCACTTAGTCAAGCAACATGGTCTCTCTTCACAGAAGTAACCGAATATCTTACGTTTCAATAACTCTTAATTCTCCCGCTGAAGAACAAGTCCTTAGAGCGCAGAGTCACGCTGCTCTGTAGGTTGTGCAGGTTCAGCTGAGCCCATTCAGGGGATGAGCAGGAGCCTGGAAGGATTGTTCTGGCCTTGGCACAGACCCTCCCACAATGTGATAATCCCAGCAGGCCACGCCTGAGGTGGAGGCCACAAACCTTCCCTGCTTGGGAGTCAACTTCTGACCTCTTGCCCCCCCTCCCACAGAACTACTTTGTCCAAAATGCTGGCTGCTCAGTCATAAATTATTCTTTAGTTAAGAGGTTTGGCTCCTGTGTGAGTTACTGTGGTTTGAAAAGAAAAGGGGGGGGGGAATTAGAACATCACAGTTTAGCCAAGACCCAAAACCTAACCAAGGTAAAGTGGAAACAGGCTGAGAAAGGTCAAAGTAAAAGGCAGGGAGAGGGGCTTTTATTTGCTTGCTGTTTAGAGTTGTGCAGCTCATTACTTGTTGACAAGATGATTTTCCAGAAGTGTCTTTTCTGTAGTTTTGCTTCTCAGGGGAGTAGGCTATTAAAAATATGCATTTTTTAGGGACAGATTATTTTCTTTGGATTCTCACAGTGGCTAGAAGGATTCCTGTGAGCCCTCCAGCTGCTTTACTAACACACTCTTAAATGGGCAGAAACAGGGTAGGGACCAGAGTCCCCCGGGCAGAGGTTTCCCTGAGGTCCGCAGAAACCATATCTGTGAGCAGAACGAGAGGAAGTGGCATAGTTCCAGCCGTGTGCCGGAGAGGAGTGCTGGAACACTGACAGCTCTGCTTGGCTTTGTAGACAAAACTTGCTTGTGATTGAGTAGTTGTGTCCATGGGTCACCCATCATTCCTTCCTTAAAAAGGAAAACAAAACTTAACATGATGTCCAATCTAGCTTAGTGCTTTACTTTCATCTCAATCATTTTTAACATTCCCTTTACACAGAATAAAGTCTTTTGAATAAAAGATGCACAATCTCTCTAAAGCCTCTCCCTCCCCATTTCTCTCCTTTCTATATCTCTGGTTGTGTGGGCACCAGGAGGCCCACCAGCCCCTGGCTTGCCCTTCAGTGTCTGGTCTTCTAGGCCCCGAGCCTTTTCCCTTGGTGGTGCTGATTTCACCAGCTCCATGTTCTGCAGGAGAAGTGTGGCCTGTTCTTTTAGGTTAAAATATTCACACAGAGCATCAGCCACCTTCTTCTGGCTGATTTGACCTCCTTATATTTCTCACTGGCTCTGAAGCAGTACCCCCTTGCCTTGACCTCCCCGCTAGTCTTTGCAAGATCTTCTGGCCAGACCCTGGTAGGTGTCTGACAGCCTATTTATCTCCAAATTCATCATGTGAACCACTTGGGCACTTATATCAGCTCAAGACTCAGCTCCGGCACCATGGCACATGACACCAATAACCAGACATCTAGCTCCTGACCTATGCATGCATTCCTGATGCCTCTTCCCGATGCTTCCATCTTCTTTCATTACTGACTATAAAATGATTATTACTTATGAGTGTTCTGTGCAGGGATGCCTGGTGGCCTGAGAGTCAGCACCTTCTCAGAGACCAGAATGGGAGGCCATGCAAGAACCAGCTGGCTTTCTCCCCTACCTGTGGGAACAAAGCCCAGAAGGGGCAGGGAGGAGGCACAGGTCCCACTACCTAGGTCTCCCCTTATGTTCCTCGGGAAAGAGAGAAGAGATGTGGTGTTCCTTTACTTTCTTCTCCTACTTTGTTCTAAATAAGCCTTAAACAAGGGTACACGGAGTGTCATCTCTTCTTTCACACAAGAAAGTGGGAACAGGACCCTCTAGCCTTGCTCCCATGGGCTCTCGGAATATAATAGAGAAATTCAACAGGCTTCTCTTTCTAGAGAGCCTGCTTTTAAAGCTATACTCTCCCACAGAAGAGAAATGCCAGACCTTTCCTGTGAAAGGTGTGTATTTTTCATAGCTTGACCTTCAGAATAAAAAAAAAATGGCAATGAAATATCCATTAAAGGAGAAAGTACAAATGAACAGTTTAATATTTGCTGAAGTATTTTCAATACTTAAACCTCACAAGGCCAGAATGGCCCAGATGCACAACTCTGGGGGTAGGATTATTGCCTCTGGAGTTGTCCTATGAGTCACTGTGATCTGCTTTTGTTTTAAATGCATGTGTCCATTTGGGGCGAGATATAGGTGGAAAGAAAGTGTGCCAAATGGTAGAACACCTTTTTTTTGTTTTGTTTTAATATGAAATGCTTCACAAAGGATGAGGCAGTAATCAAATTCTTAGCCATGATTTTCTTAAAATATTTGCTCCTGTAATGGAGGAATAATCAGGAAAAACAGTTTCATTCAAGTTAAGGGGCAAGAAGCTCTGGATAAATACATTTTGACTGTCCTGCTCTTTTATCTTCTTCATCAAGAATGCCTGCATGCGTGCTTGCTTTGGCAGCACTTATACTAAAATTGGAACAATACAGAGAAGATTAGACATGGCCTCTGTGCACAGATGACACCCAAATTTGTGAAGTATTCCATATTTTTTAAAAAAAAATACCTATACACAGCACCCATGACCACTAACGTCTCTTACCTATGAGGCCATTCCTAGGACAGGATCCTGATGCTTCTCTGTTTCCATCTTCTGTATAAACAGACTAGCTTTCTGGGTCTCAGTCTTCTTTTGCTAATTTCCCATGAAAACATAAAAAATGTATATTAAATATGTGACATGCTGAATTGTACTCTTTAAAATGGTGAGTTATGTCAATAAAGCTATTATTTTTATCTATTTACTTTTTGGTACTGGAAACTGAAACCAGGGGCCCTTAACCTCTGAGTCACATTTCCAACCACCCTTTAAAGTATTTTATTTAGAGACAGGTTTTTACTCAGTTGCTTAAGGCCTCACTAAGTTGCAGAGGGACCTTAAACTTGGATCCCACTGCCTCATCCCCAGCCACTGGGATTACAGGCATGAGCCACCATGCCTGGGGCAAAGCTGTTCTTATTTAAAAAGTGGAGGGAGGGGGAAGACATGTAATCATCCACACACAATATTATCTTTTGCTCATTAAAAGCATAAGGGCCATATCTCATGAGTTTCTCTGATCTTGGATTTCCTTACTAATCCATAAACTGGAGAAATCCCTCAAAATTAATTCACATCATTCATTTATATGATTTTTGATGCAGTCAAATACATTTTATGAATCTGGTGACATATTCAACTCCTACTTTAATAAGCACTTTTTTTCTGTTTTTTTTTTCCACTAGAATAATTCTTCACTTAAACACTTTGTAAATATATCTTTTTCATATTAGTGCCATCTTTTTGTCTAGAATAAATTCATGAGTAAAATTGTGTGGACTACGGTATATATTTTCAATTTTATAAATATCGCCAGAGTGCTTTTCAAAAAAGACTCTGAAAATTTACATTTCTACAAGCACCACGCTAGATATTTTCCTGTATCTCTATCAAAAATAGGTATTGTACTTTTTTTGACAATTTAATGGATATAAATTATCTCATTGCTTCAACACGATTGAATGTTTTTAATCGTCTGCTTTCAATTGACTGTATCTACTACCTCAACATCTATTGGTTTGTTTTCCTTTTTATTGTTCATTTATAAAACTTATTTGCAAAATAGAGACATTGACCATTTTTCTGTCCTATATGTTATAAATATTTTCCCATCAGGATGAGAAATGCTTCAATGCATTCCCATGTAGATACAGGTGCTAAGAATCAGAAGGATTGCATACTCCATGTTTCTCTTTTTCAAACAAATTTTTAAATTTTAAATATTGGAACATAGCTATATTTTCTAATCAACCATACTAAATGTCTGTGTTCCCAGAATTGGTAAAAAAAAAAAAAAAAAAAAAAAAAAAACAGTCTTCCCCTCCTCCAGGATTGTATATATATAGCAATTTTAAAATATATTTATTTATTTTTTAGGTGTAGATGGACACAACACAATGCCTTTATTTTTATGTGGTGCTGAGGATGGAACCCGGGTCCCACCCGTGCTAGGCGAGCTCTCTACAATCAGCCACAATCCCAGCCCCTATATAGCAATTTTGAAAGATTTTGTTGTTTTAATTTTTACATGGAAGTCTTTAATACATCTGGAAATTTTTTTTTTTTACATTTGGTATAAATTACCAGTCCAACTTAATTTTCTTCCAGATGGATAACCCCATACGGATTAAACCCTCTCTTTCTACTGTGTGAAATATCACCTTTGTCATATATTAAACTCCAGTTTATACTAGGATTTATTTCTCTTCATCCTCTTTATTCCAATGGCCTGTCTTCCTATGCTAAGATTGTAGTCTTTTGTTTGTGGTAGCTTTATAGAATGCTTGCAGTAGACC
The DNA here is from genome assembly GCF_045843805.1 of Urocitellus parryii. Lineage (NCBI taxonomy): Eukaryota > Metazoa > Chordata > Mammalia > Rodentia > Sciuridae > Urocitellus > Urocitellus parryii. The sequence continues at coordinate 53,740,754 of NC_135531.1, forward strand.
ACATTCCCTCCTCAACATTCTCAGTGATCACCTTTAGTTTACTTTATTTCATGTGCACCAGGATAAGGAGTCATTGCAGAAGTCATACTGCTGGAGATGGAGAAGACAAGGGAAAAGAAATACTGCAGAATAAAAGCTATCCGTAAAAAGACATAAAATGTAAGATAAAACCCCACTCCCCTCTTGTACTTTATCCAACTCCATAGAAGATGATGGTGTGAATGTTAGCATGGGCTACATTATCAGCATGATGATATTTCCAAATGAGCACCATAATGTTACCCAGTCACTATGGTTATGAGAAAGTGTCTGAGATCTCTGCCACTGGAAGTGAGTTTGATCTCTGAATGCAGAAATGAGTGTAGTTGGTAAAATATGGCCTTTTGAAAGGGGAATCATCTTTTTCTCCAAATGATCAACCATACTAAATTATTAACAGCAGAGCTGGACATTGTTTTGGAAGTTAAATATCCTGATGGACTCAACTCATTATTGCACATTTGTATTGCACTCTGAAAAAGGCTAAGTGCACAAAGAAAAAAAAAGTGGCTTCATGGAAAAGCTCGGATTTTTCCCATGTGTGAACAGATCCTTTCTGCCTCAGGAGTTTTTATTTACACCAGCCCTCCCAAGGGTCCTGCCATCTGCTCATTCTTTCTAATGGTCTCATCATTCTATGTTAAGAGTACAGATTTACATAATTGGTTATTCCTGATTGGAGTAGATGTGTTTTAACTCACTTTGGGAAATATGCAGTAAAAAAAACAAAAACAAAAACAAACAAACAAAAAGCCCTCACATTGTAGATTTTTCAGAGGAGTTATTTTTTTTTCCTTTCAAATTCTTTTTTTTCTTTTCCTGATGTTTCTTCAGTCTTTATGATTGTTTTCCTTATTTAGTGAACTTGATTATATTCTCTGTGAAAATATTATAGATTTACCCCTTATCCTAGCCAAAAAAAAAAGGTGTAATTAGAAGCCACCATCTAATGAATAGATTTTTGTATAGACTTTGTGATAGAAGAATGGCAAGGGAAGATTTAATGAAGTCATTTTAGCAAATTGTATGTGAAGTTTCATTGGGTTATTGAGGTGGCTTATAGAAATACGATGGTATAGAAAAACCTGAATGCTCACTTTCTCTTTTTCTTATTGCATCATGTATTAGGATGAGATAATTATGTTCCTCCCATCAGGGTGGTTTATGTATAATTCTTCTGGAAAAAAAAGTAGGTATCATAGATTAGGTTTTTATAATTAGTTTTCAAATGTTCAAATTAGAATTATCAGGAAGATTTATATAAGGTGGAATTCTGGATTGTTGATGCGAAAGCAGCCTATCAAGAATGTTATGTGGGATGAAGGTTTCAAATGACAAGTGATTTGTTTTTAAGCAGAGCTTCATCTGCCCTCTGAAACTACATCAAAAGATGAATTTCAAGCCCTCTTGGCCAGCTTTTCAGAGGATATTTTTATACAAAAGCTTCTTAATTGGTTGTCAGTAACACCTAGTTCTTTTCTGTTCATAAAATGTGGGAGAAGAAAAGAGGGACATAAACTCAACAATATGATTGTGTTGGGAATGATAGACATGGGCTTTGATTCCACATCTGCAGACTTGTTACTAAAGGAAAGGAGTCCCCCACACTTCCCCTCATCATTATTCTAAAACTGGTGTCAATTCAAGATAAGAAGAAAGTTCTAAAATTTAAGATTATTTTAATATCAAAGGGAGATAATGAAAAACGCATTTTTATCAAAATTATAAGCTTATGTTTTCTTTTTAAATTAAACTATATAAAAAGTCAATTCCTAAATTTTAGCATAGAAACTCACAAAGAGTATGGGCAATGTTTATTTAGCCAGGGATTGGGGGGGTCATAATTAAGTGTTGTGTTAATTTGATCTTGTTTAGAATTTGATCAAAAGGAGTATGATACATGAAAAGAGAAAGGTCTCTTTCTAAAATAAAAACCTTAGAAATCAAAGTCAAATAAAAAACAATTTTTAAAATTTGAGTCAAAAAGTTTTGGAGTGAATAAGACAGAGATGGAAAGAATTATATGACAGGAGCTGAGCATGGTGGTGTATACCTGTAATCTCAACAGTTTGGGAGGCTGAGCCCGAGTAAAGATTGTTGGAAGCAGCAGAGAAGGCTGAGTCCTAAAAAGGCCAAACAGACAGGAAAGAGAGCCGTCTACAGCTCTGCAGGGATCACACTGAGAGCCCATTGGGATGAGAAATGCTTCAATGCATTCCCATGTAGACCCAGGTGCTAAGAATCAGAAGGATTGCATACTCCATCATGCCTTCAGACTCAGTCTTTCAGAACTTAGTGTTAAAGATGTGAGTGTGGAAGCTGGGTGTGTAGCTCAGTGGTAGAGCACTTGCCAAGCATGTTCTAGATCTTTTCACCAGCAAAACACACAAACCCAAAGAGATGAGAGCACGAGAGAGTATAACTTTCATCTCTCATAATGGGAATTTAGTTGACTTACAGACAATAAAATTATAATGTCTCAATAAGAGCATAGATTGAATTATACTGACTAATTATATAAAAATATAAAAAAGAAAGTGCAGGGAATGGGAATGAATCTGCAAGATAGGTAGACTTTTAAAAGCTTAGTGCATTTAGCTGAAGCCAGAGAAGAGGTTCCTCTAACAAAGACATGATTCTATTATCCTTCTCCTTCTCCTTCTCCTTCTCCTTCTCCTTCTCCTTCTCCTTCTCCTTCTCCTTCCTCCTCCTCCTCCTCCTCCTCCTCCTCCTCCTCCTCCTCCTCCTCCTCCTCCTCCTCCTTCCTCTCCTCTTCCTCCTTCTTTTTCTTTTCAGTACAAGGACTGAGCCCAGGGATGCCTTACCATTCAGCTACATCCTAAGTCCTTTGTGTTTTTTTCATTTTGAGGCAGGTCTCACTAAATTTCTGAGTATCTTGGTAAGTTATCTAGGCTGGCCTTGAATTTGTGATACTACTCCCTTAGCTTTAAGTCACTGGGATGATAGACATGTGCCACAGCACCCAGCAAGGATCTAATTCTTTCTCTTTCAGAGCTGTTTTAAAGCATGGTCTGCATCAGCAGAATGGCAGGAGTTTTTAAAAGCTCCTTAGGGCCTCTGACTCCACACTCTGCTATAAAATCCTCTGCTGCAGGAGCTGCCTTCAGTGAGGCAGCAGCAGTTTTTCTTCTCTTTCATTTTCCTTGCTCAATTTATTTATTTATTAAAGCTTTTTTGTTGGACCAGTCAGAAGTATATATATATATATATATATATATATATATATATATATATATTCACATATATTTATATATACATATAAATAAATGTCTGCTTAATTTTATTTGCTGCTCCAAATTTCAATCGCGTTTTATCGTTTTATCCTCTATGTTTTACTTGTGTTAACTTAAAGCAGCATTTTTATTCTCTATGTTTTATTGGTGTAACCTATTGTCATTTAAATTGTCCCTTTATTCTCCTTTAATTTTTTTTTTACTCTGTCTGCTATTATTAACTTCTGTTTTAATCATTTTCTCCATGGCAGTTTTGTATTTTAGTACATTTTTAGTTTTTATCCTCTAACTTAAATTTTATTTATGCTCCCTATATATGTCCCTTATATATAATTTTCCCCTCTGACATGTCTTATTCTGCTAGTTATTTATATCTTTTCATGATTTTAGAATGTATTCCTCTTACTCCTCAAGATTTTCTCTATAGTTTTCCCTTATGTTTTCCCCCCTTCTCTTACAGATAGTATGGCTTGTTTTCTAAATAGCAGTGCAAGAAACACTGTTCAGAGCATGACAGCAGTGGAGGATTGGAAGGTGAGTTGAATGGGGGTGGCAAGTTGAGGTTTGTTGATAATTATGTAATATTTTTGCAGGTTACAATTATTATGGTCTTAATTTTTAATTTAAGATTTTGTAAGTAAGGAGTTGTCTGTCTGTTCAGGAACTGGAGCAGCCCCTCAAAGTGATTTTCGTGGAAAATCTTGGATCTGTTCATAGGTTGACAATTGATTCAAGTCATTCTCATTTAAAATAGGGGAGAAGTATAGAAAAGTTGAGCTTTCAATTCTCAGAAAAAAGTGGCTGTGCGAGGCTGAAATTATAATAGAGATTTTCTTACACAAAATCCTTTTTGATGAGCCATTTTTAAGCAACATCTAAAACATGCACAGAGCATGTCCATATTGAAGAAAAAAGAAGTTCTATGAAAACACTTACAAAACTATTCAAGTACAATCTGTGTTACTTAACAAAGAGGATATGTTCTGAAAAATGCAATCTTAGGTAACTTCTTCATTGTGTGAATATCATAAGCCTACACAAATCTAGGTAGTATACAGAGCCTACTACACACTTGAGCTATGTGAATCTTCTGTTACTTCCAGACTACAAAATTGCACAGCACATTAAAGTACTGAATGATATAGCAATTTCAGCAAAATGGGAAAGAATTGTGTATCCAAATATATCTAAACAGGTGTTTTTACAACAGTGTCACTACAAACACCTAAATAAGACATTGTGCTATGACACCATGGTAGCTACAACATCACTAGGTGATAACAACGTTTCAGCTCCTTAATAACTTAAGGGATCACTATTGTACAGGCAGCACATTGTTGGCTAAAATGGCATCACCCAGAACATGAATATATGCTATTTATTAGGGCATTTTGTTTTCTTCTTTAAGTATAAACTATGTATATATTGAAAAAGAAGTTGGTCCTCTTCTTCCAGCAACATGAAAGATTAAACTCCTGGGTCTTCCTGCTCATTTCAAATATAGAACATTCAAGATAAAATGCATATTTTAAAGTATTTTCCAAAAACATTTTTTTTGGGAAAAAGTCTCCAGGATTCAAAACAAAGGAAAAAAATGCCCAAATGGCATAGCCATGAGATAACGACATGGTGGCTTTGTAGGATTTTAGTCCAAGATACAGGATCAAATATTTGAGAATAATAATTTAAAAACATTGTGCAGAGATTGGAGTTGTAGTCTTAGAATCTATGTTTATAGATGTCACTGAATAGACTTGTTTAAAAAGAAAGGAGAATGAAGTATATAATGTGAATTTATCAATAGTTTCTGAGGAAGAGGTAGGTTGAACCATCATAATAACAAGTGTTATTTGTCATAATAAATAAGCCTTTTAAAAGTCAGTTTCTAGGGTTGGGGCTGTAGCTCAATGGCAAAGAGCTTGCCTGATATGTATAATGCACTGGGTTCGATCCTTAAACCAGATAAAAATAAACAAAGCAAAGGCATTCTGTCCATATACAATTATATATATATATGTCAATTTTATAAAGTTAGAAGAGGATTTGGGTACAAAGATGGAGTAGTATAATTTTTAATGTTCTTGAGTCCCTTTATTAATGCTGACCAGAAACTAGGATAGTCACAGTGAATTTAGCTTAAAAACAAAAAAAGATAGTATTCACCATTACATTAGGAAACAAGATTCCAAAAGACATAAATTAGAGAAAGTGAGAAGTAAAATATGAGTGGACAAGCAGAAAGAAGCAAAAACCAGGAATATTTCAAAATAATCAGCAAGTGTCATCACAAGCCCACTGAAGAATAGCAGCTGAAGGTAAAAAAGGTTTTAGTCACACCAGTTTCAAGAAGGGTACAAGGGGTGGAATAAGGTCTAAAGGGGCAGAATAAACTCATGAACATCGAAAATGAAGCACAAATTTAAATAAAACTGACAGGAATATAACACAAATTAGGCAGAACAGTGACAGTGGGAGCACAATGTGAAACCTTTTATAAAAGTAGAGGAATAAAACAAGAAGAGTCAGAAAGTAGGAGGAAATCATTATCACTTCATTTAAACTATAAAGAAGGTTGGTGATGCTAACAAGCAGTTATTATGTTCCAGCTGCTCATCCTATAAATTAAGGGAACCTGAGTTGGATCCCATGTAAAGTTATGAGAGAGAGAGAGAGAGAGAGAGAGAGAGAGAGAGAGAGAGAGAGAGAATATGAATTACACTAAAGTCCTTATCAAGAATTGAAAGTAGAAAGGTATAAAAATATAAAAAGGATGACTTGAAAATGTAATTTTTCAAAATCAGCAAAAAATTAATAAAAAAAATTGGTGATAGAAAAGAGCAGAATAAACAAGAATGATATAACTCAGACAAGAGATGATAAACATCAGGAAAGAAAATAATCAAATTAAAAAAACACTTCAGAAATGAGAACTCATTTGAACAAAACAAGAATAAATAAACACACCAAATAACACCTGGAAATAAAAATAATGCAGGAAAAGAAAAGAAAGAAAGAAAAAGTGAAATTAACAAGACAGGCAAAGAAGGCCCAACATGCATATATTAGGAATCCCTGGAAAATACAACTAAAACAACAGAAAAGAACAACTACCCCAAACTGTAATTCAAGAAAATATTTTTTAATTAAAATCAAATCAAAAACATATGAGAAATTTGAACATTTATATGTGAAAGTTTGCATTATGTCATTTAAAATATATACAAAACAAGGTCACATTATAGTAAAATTACTAGTCTTAAAAGAAAAAAATAAAACAAATTGATAACCAAGCAAAATGACTAAAAAATTTATCAAGAAGATAAATATGATGTCATCAAACTTTTTGATGGTTAAGTTGCCAGCCAGAAGACAATGGTATATTGGAAGTATATTGGAAGATAGTAAGAGAAAATGTGAGCTAACTAACCAAAATGATTTTTGGTCAAAAATTTCACACAGTGTTAGGAACATGCAACAATTTAGCAAACATTATTTTCTTTCTGAGGAATCTTCTAGAGAAAGAGCTTCTGGAAATAGTAAAAAAAGGAAGTAAAACTGAAATAAGTACTGGTGATGAGTGCAAGTATACATTTGCATGTAGAATTGCAATCAGATGATGATTGAAGAGAAAGTATAGTATGTAATGGCTACATACTCTGATAATAAGTACATAATACAACTGTCAAAATATTACGGACAATAGGGAAATATATGAAAAGTGAAACAACTTACCAACTATTTTATGGTTATTATTTGGGGGTAAATTAATATTATTTCAAATAATATATTGGAGGAGATGCAAAGAAAAGAAGACATTATTGCCTCTTAATATTGCTCATAGTTGAAACCAAATCAAAAAAGGGGAAGGGTTGTTATATAGCAATATACACACAGGCATATATACATACATATATGTTTATATACATACTTACATAATGGAACATTAAGAGATATATGCATGTATAATGGCATATTGCTACCTTAGAGTATGTAGCAATCTAATGACATTATGGAAACAAAACTATCAATAGTATCAAAAAATAAAATGTGGTAAAAAATATCTGATAAACAAAGCATCTATTACCACAATAAGTATATCATTTTATGTAATCAAGTAGCTTTAAGTATCTACTTTTTCAAATATATATATATATATATATATTTACAATTTTATCACATAAGGAATGAATGTTCACAAAAATTAACAGTTGTATAAAAATCCATGAATTCCAAAGATTATATATAATATTGGACCATTTTCTTATCATGATGGAATAAACCAGAAATAAGCAGAACTAATAAAATGAAAGCATAAATTAAAAAGCCTGAGAACAAAATACTACAAAACCAAAAACTATGTTTATGAAAAATAAAACAAAATAGATAAATTGTATGGTTTAATAAGTATCCCCCCAAAGGCTTCTGTATAGAAGGATTGGTCGTCAGGCTATGGTGTTAGGAGATGGGGGAAGCTTTAGGAGGTGGGCCTTAATGGAGGTTATGTGATTGGATGTGTGTTCCAGAAGGGGATATTGAGAATCTGGCTCCTCCTCTTCCTTTTTTTTTCTTTACTTTACAGCTACCATGAAGTGAGGAGTTTCCTCTGCCATACTTACTCACCACAATATACTATCTCATTACAGGGCCCCCTACCAATGGGGTCAACTGATCAAGAACTGATACCTTCCTTTGAAACATCTGTCAAAATAAATGTTTTTAATAAGTTGTTCATCCCAGATATATTTTGTTATAGTAATGGAAAGATGACTACCAAATAAGCTACTAGCTAACTAATCAATAAACATGGGCAGAAAGTGTAAGTACACATAATTAGAAAAGAGAAGATACAACCACGAACTCAGAAAACAATATGATAAATGTAGGAGACTACTTATCATAACTCCATGGAAATAAATTTTAAAGCCTAGAAACAGTAGATTACTGTTTAGGAAAAAATACAAAGTATCAAAATTAACACCAAAGGAAACAATCTACACAGACAAATGACCTTATAAAAATAGAGACATAACTTCAGGTATCCCATAAAAGAGAACCATCTCCAGGTAGTTTCATGGGAGAATTTAACTAAGCTGTTCATGACAATAGGATAATAATGATACTTAAAATATTTTAGATCATATAAGAAAAGAGTTTGGGGTTTGGTTTTGTTTTGTTTTTGTCAATACTGGGGATTGAATCTAGCTGTGCTCTAGCACTGAGCTGCTTCACTGGCTCTTTAAAATTCTTGTAAAATTTTAAGACAGACTCTCACTAAGTTTCCCAGGCTGGCCTCAAAGTTGTGATTCTACTGCCTCAGCTTCCTGAGTCACTAGGATTACAGATATGCACCACCATGCTATGCGGTAGAGTTTATTTATTTTTTTTATAAATCAAGTATTACATACATTCCCAAAGATGACATAGATTATATTAGAATATAACAGAGCAATTGACTTAGCACATATTGACACAAGTGTTTGGAATAAAATTAATTATCAGTAAATAGACTTTCCTGCTACATGAATAAAGAGGTATGAATGAGTAAAGTTTATTTAAATAAAGCAAAGATGTTTTATTGTCAGAAAAAGATATTTAAATTCATCATACCAATGATTTTACTTTATATAATTACATCATCATTTACACAGATGCAGAAAAGGCCAAGGAAAAAAGGTCCAACAGCACTTACATTGAAAACACTCCAAAAATGGAATTGGTGGCTATTTCCTGAAGATGTTAAAATGTTAATAACATAACCCTGACCTATGATCCAGAAATTCCACTGTAAGAGAATTCTTTACACATAGGCCACAAGACATGCATTGTCGCATTGTTTGTAGCAGTAAAAACTGGAAATAAGCAAAATAATCACCAAGTGACATTGTGAGGTATTCATTCAATACAGTGCCACACAATAGTTAATATGAATTAACTAGCCCTAAATGGACTGGCTATGCACCTATCTACTAATGTCTCTATCTGTGTAACCTGGGCAAATCTACTTAATTTCCCTAAGCTTTTGGTATTTCTATCTGTAAAGTAGAGATAACGGTATCTCCCCTGCAGTGTTGTAGTAAGAATTAAAGTTAGTATACTGTACAGATTTTTGTACAATGTAAGACATGGCAGGCACCCCAGTGATGATTATCTCAGAAGTACACTAGCACTGCCAAGTTTACTTAACTGAATTACAGCAGGCAGACTAAATAGAGCTTTAATATTAAGGCAGAAGTGGCCAGGTTCTTTCCGCTACGTTGTCTCAGCTGAGGTCCCCATCTCATATTGCTTAAATTACTGTAACAAGCTCCTATCTGATCTTCCTGGCTCCGCTAAGTTTCTTCTTATCAAGAGTTTTTCAAACCACGGATCATGTCCCATTAGAGGGTTGTGAAATCAATTTAGGAGGCCCAAACCAGAAATTTAAACAATGAAATAGATCAGAAAATATTTATCACACACAATGCAACTGAGTTTTGCCTTGTGAAACTACTTTGTTGTTGTTGTTGCTCTATTTCTATGTGTGTACAGGGTTGCCTTGACATTTACTCTGGGTGATGGAGTTTGACAGTCACTGCCTATGTCCATTTTCTGTAAGTCAGCTGGAGTGATCCACTCAGATACAAATCTTATTATGTCACTTTCTGATTTCCTCTTTAATGGCTCTCAACAGCTTTCATAAGGAAGTTAAATTTCCCTAGCACACAAGTCCCTTCATGATCTTAAGCTGTTTTTCCAGGTTTGTCTCTCATCTACTCCTTCCAGATTCCCTTAGTGGGCACCATGGTAATCTGTTTGTGGTTTACTGGAGAAGTTATCCTGATGATGGCCGACATGCCTTTCCACAGGCCCCTTCCCTTGGTTGCATGTTTCATACTTCTGTAACATTTCTTGTTTATGCTCTCAAAGTCAGAGCATGTCTGTCATTCCCTCATGAAGCCTTCCCTGATGCCCTGTTCCCTCTGAACTCTGTAAGTGGCATGTCATTACAGACCGGTATAGTAATACTTGTTTCCATGTTATTTTAAAGTTATTAACCTTCCTTACCACTAGGACTTAAGTTTCTTGAAAAAATGGATTGTGATTTATTTAAGAACCCTCAACTGGCATTAGAGGAGCTGACATCTCCCAGGAACTCAGTATGTGTTTGTTGATTGATTGATTGGTTGTGTCTATACATGGGTAACTAATGAGAGATCCTGGAACACCTAATGAAAATATTTAGAAGGAATATTTTTCCCTAAGTTCAAAATTTGGCCTTAATTGCTACAGGAGTTATTATGTTTTATGGTCAGGCAGAAAGAAAAGAACCATTTGGATTCACTGATAGAAAAAACAGATATAAATTCAATTGCTTTTTAACATTATATTGTCTTTATCTATTAACTTCAACACTATGCTTAGGAAATCAATGTGTTAGTGTCTTTTACATATAAAAGAAAAAGTTACTAGTGCCTGAAAGCAGCTGCTTAAATAATGTTCATCTCTGGAGCTGCTTTTATGGCAGTCTCTCCCCACACATCCTTATTAGGGAAATAAGTGTGTGGGGTGATAAGTCTTTTGAGTTAGAAGATATGTCAAATCATTAGTTTTAAAAGGAGTGACATATGGTGGGCAAGGAAGATTCCTTTAGATAAGTTGCATGTGGATCTGATATAAGTAAAATTTACTATTACTCTTCAAAGGTGGATTTTGGGGGTTTTAGGCCATTTTTATTTTATAATTTTCCTCTTCCTGCTTTTTGATCTTTTTTATGGTTAACAGCTTCATAAAAGTAAGGCTATAGGAAAAAAAAAACAGGAAAAATTCAGTGTCAAGTTTCTAATGTTGATAAAAATGACAGTTAATTATTAATATGTGTTGGGAACTAGACTACATGCTACATTTGCATTACCCCATTAAATCCTCATACCAATCCTAGAAGCCTAAAATGGGAGAATTAAAATTTAGAAAGTAAATTAGATTGCCACAGTTACATAGTTCAAGATAATTTCTTGCTTCTTATTTTAAAAATTGGCAAAATTCATCTATCAGTGAGAAGGTGGAAATGTGGTACCAAATAGAAAATCTGAATTTATCTTTGTAGTTGCCTTCTCCCAAAACATCTTCCTAGTCTTGGATTATGGGTGGCACGCTGGCAATCGATATCATACTGTACTTCACATTTTTTCCTTGTCTGATGAACTTTGTTATACCATTGACAAATTAATGAAAATTCAGAAACTAATAGCGTGTCCATGTTTTGGAATATTTAGGGATATATTAAGCAAACAATAGAGAAAGTTAAAAATTCAATTAACGAGTTACAAATGTAAATAAGTGTAAATAAATGTTCCAACTTTATAATTAGAGATATAATTGTCATGAATATGCAAGAATGAGAAAACAAGAAATGTACTACTTAACTACTTAACTCTCCCTATAGAGATCAGGGAAGACTTTTTGAAGAGACAAGACTTGAACTAAGGGTTGAGGGATGAATAAAGGATTTTCAGTAGAATTCTTAAAGGCATGTTGAAAAGTTTGGATCCCACCGCAGCAGGGGCCCTAGAAAGCAGCCTCAAAGAACACATATCTAGAAAGCTGATAAAAGCATTAGCCAAGCAACCAGGATAAGAGAAATGTGACTTCCCAGACATTTCACATTCCCCAGACTTCAAAATCTGCTTAAATGACAAGAAATGAAGTTGCTTTATGAATATTTGATGTAAGTTTGATGGTGGAGACTGAAGTAAGTTTTGGGAATGAAGAAATTGGATGACTATTGTTCTAAAGTCCCATGTCCCTAATCCTTACCATTTTTTTCAGACTGCATTTCTTTCTTTGTTGAGTGAGGCAGGGTCCTATAATCCTATTACTCTGAGCATTTACAATATGTTCCCAGACAATGCGATAAGGATTATCCTTCTTCTATCCTGCACCCCTCCTCAACTGCTTTTGAATCCTTGACAATAGCATCAATCAGAAGACCAAAGGAAGATCATTAATTACCCTTGAACTTCTTGGAAGTACTAATTTGAGAGAAAGCCCTAAAGGACCTTTCAGCTATTGTTTTGGAACACACAAAATATTGGAAAAGGGTAAAATCAAGAATAGGGCATGTTTTACTTTTCCAGATCTGCTTGGCACAAGTGCAAAAGAAACCACAGATGGAAGCTCACAGATGGAAGCCTGCTGATCATACAGCTGTTTCTTTGTTGGTACAGAAAACCAATTGTGGGTGGGAGCAATACAGGAAGAGACAATATTAGAATGCGATGGCATTTTAATTATACCTACCATAATTCTAATGTTCTGTTCTGTGGTGAATTGTTTGGGGAGTTGTCTTGAAATTAGAATCTGATCCTACAAACTTGAATCAATTAAAGTAGTACTGTTTGGAAATATAGAAAAAAAGCCAATTTGAAAAAGATTTTCCAGTTATCTTTCTTTGTAATGTTTAGACTTCCTCCAGTGACTTTTAGGTTGGACAGGAGAAAGGGAGGGAGAAGGCCATGAGATTAAGAGCCTCATCTCTGTTCCCTAGGGATATTCATTGAAGAACATCCTGAGCTCCTTGAACTATTTAAACTGTCTCTGAATACTTCCAGAGAAGCCAGTCATGCTAGACATGCATTCTCCTTGCCTGAAAGAGATAAGTAATATGACTCTAACCTAGTGCTAGCATCCCTTTTTTCCAGGAAAGGAAACATGAGAGCCAAATAAGTAGGTCACTTAATGAGAGTCATACTCAATTTCATTTCATAAGTATTTATGAGCCTGCTAAATTCCAGGCATAGGGGAGAGCAAGGGAGACACTGTTCTTGCCCTCCTGGAGCTTGTTGTCTGATAGATTAAAAACACACATTTTGAGCTCATGAATTAATTATGTAGGGAAGTGGGTAAATGCAAAGTTAACAGTGATATGAGAGCATGTAAGAGTCCGGACTAGAAATAGATGAGGAGTCAGCACAGCTCTCTTGGACGATTTAAGGTTCAGATATAGAACAGAGCTATAGGCAGTGAGGAAGATGAAAGAGCTTTCATGCCAGAAAGAGCAGAAGAAGCAGCCTGTGTGAAGGCTGAGTGACTGACAAGAGTGTACTTGTTTGAGGAACTGAGAGGACTGGAGTACAGGGGCCTCACACACGAGGCCAGAGATGCAGGTAGGGATTGAACTGAGAGAGCCTGGACACCATACAAACTACACCATACAAACTACACTTTGTTATCAGAGCAAGAGAAAGCAAACATTTTTAAAGAGGAAAGCAGCATGCTCTGGCATGAGCAGTTTTAGAAGGTCACTGTGGTGATTGTGTTTGCAGGTTGATTTGGAAGGTGGTAAGTGTGGAAGCAGATTTAATCAGGAGATGCTGGAGCAGTGGAAATGAAGAGAATTTCACAGACTCATGAGAGATTCAGGAATCCTGTCAACAAGGTTTCGTGACGAATTAGATATGAATTATGAAGGAGAAAGTGGTGTAGGAAGAGAGCCAATGAGTAGACTGAGATGATTCTTTTATCTTCAAATGCTTCAAAATTTATAAGAATGTATGTGTTTTTACCTATGTACTTAGAAACAAATAAAAATATAAAACGTGAAAAAAATATAAGATTAAATAAAAACATCCATGTGCAACACTTAGTACCTGATGAGCAGCTAGTGAATGTTAGTTGTTTAGAGATAACGACCTGGAGCTCAGAGAGAGGTCCAGTAGACGTGTGCACTGAACAGTGTGTTTCTAAGAGGAACAAAAGTCGGAGAGTTGATGAAATTGTCTGGAGAGAGCATGTTGGCTCTCAGGAGAGCCAAGAGTTGAGCTTTGAGGAAGCTCAACTGATAAAGCAGAAATTACTGAATCATCAAGGGGGTCTTAGAAGGGGGAGCCAGAAAGGCAGGAGGAAAACCATCCCTGGGGTCAAGATGAGCAGGAGTTGGAAGCAGAAGTAAGCAATCTGGCATACAATTGCAAGCTCTTATAAGTGGAAAGCTGCAAAGCAAGCTTTAAAAAAAGCTAAACTGGAGCCTTGAGGAGGCTCTTTGGATAATCAGGCCACAAGCTTTGGTCTCAACTGTCTGAATCTTGGTTTTAAATCAGATCTTGGCTTCTGTTATGGAACCCAAGCCATTTGGTTGGCCATCTGGAATTTAAATCTATACTTCTTATGGATTCTCCATCATGCTATTTAAAACTGAGTTGATAAAAAGATCTCACTGATGTCATAGAGGAAAGCAAAAAGCTATGAAGAAAAGAAATTTCCTCCTGTTCACTCTTATTTCAATGCTGACCACTTCATAACCCTTAATTTTTTTCAACAAAAATTTTTTGAATTATCATCCTCAGTTTTTTTTCACCTTAATTTTCTTTTTTTCATATAAACTGATAGTGGAAAAATATGATGGTTTCTTACCATCATAAAAAAAGAGATCAGTTAATGTTAGAGTAGAAAGTTTAACAAAACTTCTTCCTTTTATGTACATGGAAAAATCCCAAGAAGAGAGGGGTTTAATTTTTTTTTTGCTATTTTTCAATTACATAGCCTTTTACTTTAAGGCAATCAAAAAATACTAGTTTCTATTAGGAAATAAAATAATTAATCCTAATTGCCCCATGGAGAGACTGGGGAACCAAAGAAATAAGCAGTCAGAGCGCCAGATTCTACCCAGATTATGAGCCAAGGGAATGATGGTTCAGCTGCTTTAAACAGTTCATCCAACTCCACATCAGTTCTATACGCTCAAGGTGTGTGAGAGGACAGGGTTAAGGTCTGCATTTTGCACCTTAACCTCATGCTGGCTTTGTTTTGAATTCTAGGCTAGTCATTGACTTTTGGGAACATTGCTTTCCTAATCTGTGGCTTGGTGATCACAGTCCTGCCATCCTTGCAGGCTGCCAGAGGAGTGACTAAGCTCTCCTCCACGGAACAGCTCTTGGTAAAGTTCTCAGCGCCTAGAAAATTCCCATGGTACAGCCATGATTATTAAATGTAGGGATTCTCTCAGGAGAATTAATCTGTTCATTTTCATCTGCCCCACATTAATTTCACAGATGGTTTACTATTCTCCCTGATCTTCTTCTCCCACACTTTAGTATTACAAACACAGCAGTTATGACTTCTAATCAACAAACTCAGTTATGCCAAATAGATTTTTTAATTCTTTTTCTCAATGCCCACCTTGATTTGGATTTTGAAACATTATTGGTCTGGGAAGGATACACACTTGACCACTATCAATTCAGAGATGTCTTTCCCCTTTCCCCACTCCTTTTTCTGGTGCCATAAGAAAATGTGTGAAGCATACATAATTCTGAAGCATGAGAAGGGGGAACTTTGGTGGCTGTAGGGATAGCTCAGTGGCAGATGGCAGAGCACTTGTCTGGCATGTGCAAGGCCCTGACTTCAATCCTAGAAACACACACACACACAATTATGGTTTGGATGTTAGGTGTCCCCCAAACGCTCATGTATGAGACAATGCAAGAAGGTTCAAAGGAGAAATGATAGAGTTATGAGAGCCTTAACTCAATCAGTGAATTAATCACCTGATGGGATTGATTGAGTGGTAATTGAAGGCAGGCTGTGGCTAGAGGTTGTGGGGCATTGGGGGCTTGGCTTTTGGGTATGTATTTGTATTTGGCAAGTGGAGATCTCTCTCTCTGCTTCTTGATCATCCTGTGGTCCTCACAATCTTCCACCATGATGTTCTGCCTCAACTCAAGCCCTAAGAAATGGAGTCAGCCGTCTAGGGACTGAGACCTCTGAAACCATGAACCCTCAAATAAATTTTAATGCTCTATAATAGTTCTGCTTGGGTCCTTTCGTCACAGCAGTGAAAGAGCTGACTAAAACACACAAACCAAAGAAACAAAAAGAAGTGAGATTTGTCCATAAATGTGCAAGGAGTGGTTTCAAGGTCCGTACTATGGCCTTTTCTTGATCTTTGTCACCATTCCTGGTCCCACTGGGTCCTGTTCTTCCAAGCAGTTTTCCACTATGTCTCATGTGTCTCCTAATGGCTGTTGCCAGGACACAGGGCTCCTCTCTTGGGATACAGGAGTCAAGCTTTCTTCTCAGTTTCTGTTACTTGGTCTATATTCTAAGCTATCAAATTCTCCTGTGATCTTTGGTTTTAAAAACATAAAAACCAAAGACTTGTAAGTTACTCTGCTCTCTTTTTTCACCTGTCACATCCCTCATTTGTAGTGGAAAATGCAAAGCCAACACCACACCTGGTGGGGGAAGAGAAAAGGAGACTATCAGAGAGGAAACAACCAAAGGTCAGGATCTCAAATGGCTGTCCTGCCCCTCAAGTTTACAGATATATTAGGAAAGTTAATGTTCTCAACCATGGAGTACACGGAGGTCATAGGTCATAAATGAAATGTCATGCGGAATTTATCATATATATGCAACTCAGCAGAAAGATGTTTTAAAAGTGCAAGTTTTGTTTCCCATGAAATGGATCATGACTGTACATACTGACTTAAGGCATTTTAAAACTCCTTCATAAGTAATAAAAGAAGTTCCATTATGCTAACTAGAGGAATCTTGAAGTTAAAATTGACCCACCTATTCCTCCCATGTTCCCTCTCCCTATCCCACAATGAATCAGCCTCCTTATATCAAAGAAAAAAATTGGCATTTTTTTAGGGGGGGGGATTGGCTAACTTCACTTAGCATTATCTTCTCTAACTCTGAATAGACAAACTCTAGATAGGGCAGAGGGGTTGGAAGGGAAGGGAGGGGGTATGGATTAGTTAATGATGGATGAATGTGATGATCATTATTATCCAAAGTACATGTATGAAGACACAAATTGGTGTGAATATACTATGTATACACTAAGAGATATGAAACATTGTCCTTTATATATGTATTAAGAATTATAATGCATTCTTCTGTCATATATAAATTAAATAATTAATTAATTTAAAAAAATTGACCCACCTATAGCAAAGACACACAAGGCCCAACATTATACGTGCTTTGGAAAAATAAACTCATTTTCTCTGGTGTTTGTGTTTTGATCGAAGGCCTGACTCCATGCTTTTCAGCATTACAAGAATTTTTCTTTACTTATTCTTGACCCAATAATTCTGAAGAATTTAGCAAGAGGAAAAAAAAATGTTTACCTTTATCCCTATGGTCCACTTTCATAAACATCGCTTTCCTGTTTACTTTTTGTATTAGAAGTAATTGGAGGGAAAATAATTCAAAATTTGGTTTGTAAAGGGACAAAAGGAATCGGAAGCACTATTTACCTACTTGACTGAAGCAGACCTTGGTAGCCATCTGGTACACCATGTTTTTGGGTAATTAACATGCATCCACATTTCTATTTAGTTTCCTTTTTGAAGTGAGTCTGAAAATGTGTTTTAACAGACTGCCTGAAACACAAAGGAGCCAATGTTCAAAAATGATCACACTCACTCCCTTTCAGAAAACAATGAAAAATAAAAACCCAAACTTTGTTTTGCCACCAAAGACAGAAGCTGCCCTGATAACTGCCAAACACTCAGGGTCCCAGATGAAATTTCTTGTTCTCTTCAGTCACCACATTTGGTGAGCAATGTTGTAGGCCCGAGTCCCCCCTTCCTTCCCATCAGGCTTGTCATACAGAGCCTTCAGGGGAACATTTACATGATCAAACGTTCATGGCTACAGTTATGCAGCACCATTCACGGATTAAATTGAATCTGGATTAGTTGTCAGTGCTTAACAGCTTGAGTTTGTTTTCTAAGTGAATTTATCATAATCATAAATTCCAGTGGATCAACCTATTGGATGATGGCTCTGACTGCATGTTGGCAATACACATCGATTTAATCTATAGGGAGAAAAAAAAATTATTCTTCCTGGCATAAAGCCTTCCAGGAGAAATCAACACATAGGTCACATAAACAAGTCTAAACATTTTTTTTTTTTTTTTTGCTGAGAGATTTTACTTTGCAATATGTCAATGCAATTGCTTCATCCACGAAATATCTGAATGTATTTTAAGTCAACCTGAACAGATAGATGAGATAACTCAGGCTGTCATGATGAATTTGAGTGAAAATATTTATTACATGTCTAGAAATTGCAGATGAAAATATTAGTTAAAGGGTAAGGGTGAGAATTAAATGAAATTTCGCTGTAGAACATTTATCTCACAGCATGAACCTTGAGAACTAAATCTGTGGCTTCTAACATGGACTGATATTTAATCATTTGCTTCATAAAATGAAGTAAGGTTAACTTATTTGGGGTGAACACAAATTATTCTTAATTTAAAGCAATTGTTTATTTTAGATGTTATGTAGATTTCCATATACTGGAAAAGAACTATTCTAAAAGTGTTATTAGAGTACTCTTATACTGATGAGAAAACTGATATTTAGAAACATTGAATTACTTACTCATGTTTACTTGTCTAAACTGAAATGGAATTTAGTCCCTCCTTTTCTCTTGTTTCTCCTTGAGTTATTTTATACTTGCCATGATTCTGCTGTTGAGACATGTTCCTGAGTACAAAAATGCATGACATTATAAAACCAAAATATGATTTATACTGTACCTGGGAAGAGAGAGTTAACAATATAAAAACATTCCAGGTGAGGATACAAAAAACCTGGAGTACTAGAGGAGTGCTTACATGTGGAGGAAAGGTCTTAGAAAGTTCCAAAGACCCACAAGAACAGTCCACAAAAGAAGAAATATCTAGCATTATTTTTTCATGGGCTTCCTCTCATCAATTAAACTGAATTCTAGTGGCACCAGAGAAGAAGCCACAGTTGGAGCTAATGTGTAAAATAACTCTTCTTTTATGAGATCTCAACCAAATCTCCTACAAAAAAAGGAAATTCTGAGGTTAACATGTCTGTGCCACTCCCCCACACCCACCTGAATCTTCTACTGTTATATACAAAATGCCACTGAAGGGTTTAGTCCTTCCAATTGCTCCTTAAATCCTGAAGAAGTCCTTCCTGTATTACAAATCATCAAATAAAAGAGCTTTATAATCTCTTCCTTAGTGGAGGCAATGCATTTTACTTCTGCAAGCTAATATTCATAATAGAAGGAAATTATTCTGGTAGCTAATGTTTTAAATCTCTCATTCTAATATCTTCAAACATTTCATCATTTCTTGACTTAGTGGAGAAGAAACACAGCTGGTTTTCCCTTGGCCTGTAATAAATAAGTTCTCATTTTTCTTAAGAGACTAACATGATCTAATTTTTTTAAAATTTATTAAATGGTCCATTTTTGAAATGTGTGTGTGTGTGTGTGTGTGTATACACTAACATATATAGTTATATATATAGTAATATATATAGCTATATATATAGTATATATTGCAGAATAAATGTATGCTTATTTACACATGAACACACACACACACACACACACACACACACACACACCTCTTCACTTAAGAGTAAGCTGTGCTTTTATTTATTATTAATGCTCTGCTCATAGAACTAGTTGACCTAAGAAGAAATCTGTAAGACAGAAACTAAAGATGAGTGATTCTTGGTGGTGCTTTCATTGAAAAACTACGTTGTGAAAATAGCTACACTGCTAAAACTCAAGTCTGGGTTTTAAGCCAAGTCTGCCAAGAACTAGCTGAATGACCTTGGGCATATCATGAAGACTAAAATCAAAGGTGTTTTCCTACCCCAATAGTCTTTAACATTGTTTTCCAGATTTAATGCCCTGAAATTCTTAAGACTTTATGAAAATGTCACTAGACGGGGGAGGGTGTATCTCAGAGAGAGATTTGAGTGAACCATGACCCAGGCTTCCCAACTCCACTTCAAACAAGCAGCACGGTTTAATCTGCTTCCCATATTGAGTTTAAATTTCCCATTTCAAAAGTTTTAATTTCTGCAAATGTCTGTCCCTAAAAAAAAGGCAAGTTTAGCTACGTCATAGGTAGGTGTAATTTAATCAGGGGAAAACAGTGTTTTTTAAACCATGTTTAATATAAAATGTAATATGAAGAAAATTGCATAATACTGTAGGTATATTTTGAACTTTGTAAAGCAAATATTATAATTCCATCAAGTCATGAAATTAAACATTGTAGAACACAGAATTTCTCCTATATCTTTGAGTATTTTGTCTTCATTACTCAGTAATAAAGTAACTATGACCCTGACTATTTTCTATTCTTTCTTCATAATTTTTATAGCCTCTGTATAAATGCTTAAAAATAGATTAGTTCTTCCTGTATTTTTTTTAAATCTATATATAAATAGAATAATATGGTGATTGCCATCTTATGACTTCCTTTTTCCTGGCACATATTTGAAAGTTTATCTGTATATCTTTAGTTTATGCGGGTCCATTTCAATGCAGTATTTTGTTGTAATAACATAAAATGCATCATATATCCATTCTACTAATGATGGGCATATGGGCTTTTTTAAAAAGTTGGTAATTTTGTGAAATATTGCTATGATAATTCTTAAACACGACTCTTGGCATGCATAATCAAACACATATTTTAGATGCATATGTAAAATTGCTAGATGCTAGTTTAGTATTATTGAATTGCTAGATCATAGTTTAGCATGCATTCATTGTTTCTAGACAATCAAATGGTTTTCCAAAGTTGCTGGAACATTGTACACTCCTGTTAGTAGAAGAGTTTTTCATGGTTGCACCTTCACCTTCATTAAGGATTGTCAGATTTTTATTCTTTCTCAATTTAATGGGTATAGTTGTACCTTATCATGATTTAACATTTTCGCTTTCCTAATAACTAATTGTGATCAGCTCCTCATTTCCTTATCAGTTACTAGGATTTCTTCTCTGTGAAGTGCCTCTTCAAGTAATTTACTTTTTTTCCCTTCAATTTGTCTACTTTAAAAAAAATTGGATTCCTGGTATATTTAGAAAATAGGGTGTTTGTTCTTAATATATTTCAAATGCCTTCAAATAACTTTATGATTTTCCTTTTTACTCTTTTTGTATGTGATGTCTTTCAATGAAGAAAAAAATAATGTTTCTGCCCACATATTATTTATTTATTTTTATTTGTTCTTAGATATATACGACAGTAGGGTGCATTTTAATATATTGTATATGCATGGAGTACAACCCATTCCAATTTTGATCCCATTCTTGTGGTTGTACATGATGTGGAGTTACACTGGTTGAGTATTCATATATAAGCATAAGAAAGTTATGTATGATTCATTCTACTGCCTTTCCTCTTCCCATCCCTTCTCCTTTCCCTTCCTTCCCCTTTGTCTAATCAAATAAACCTCTATAATTCCCCTCCTTATCCTCCCTTGTTATGGGTTAGCATCCACATATCAGAAAACATTCAGCCTTTGTTTTTTGGGGACTGGCTTATTTCTTTTTCTTGTTTTAATATTTATTTTTTAGTTGTAGTTGGGCAAAATACCTTTTTATTTTGTTTTATTTATTTTTTATGTGGTACAGAGTATCGAACCCAGAGCCTTGCACATGGTAGATAAGTGCTTTACTGGTGAGCTACAAATCCAACCCTGATACTGGCTTATTTCACTTAGCATCATATTCTTCTATTCCATCCATTTACTGGCCAATGCTATGATTTCATTCTTCTTTACAGCTGAGTAAAATTCCATTGTGTATATATATATACCACATTTTCTTTATCCATTCATCTATTGAAGGGCATCTAGGTTGGTTCCATAGTTTAGCTACTGTGAATTGAACTGCTGTAAACATTGATGTGAATGTGTCACTGTAGTATGCTGGTTTAAAGTCCTTTGGGTATAAGCTGAGGAGAGGGATAACTAAGTCAAATGGTGGTTCCATCCCAAGTTTTCTGAGGAATCTCCATACATGTTTTCCTGAGTAGTTGCACAAATTTGCAGTCCCACCAGCAATGTATGAGTGGACCTTTTTCCCCACATCCTCGCCAACATTTATTGTTGCTTGTATTCTTGATAATTGCTATTTGGCTGAAATGAGATGAAATCTCAGTGTAGTTTTAATTTGCATTTCTCTAATCACTAAAGATGTTGAATATTTTTACATGTATTTTTTGACTATCTGTAGTTCTTCTTCTTGAAGTGCTTGTTTAGCTCCTTTGCCCATTTATTGATTGGTTATTTGTGTGTGTGTGTGTGTGTGTGTGTGTGTGTGTGTGTTTCTTTTGGTGTTTTTTTTTTAACTTCTTTGTATACCCTGGAGATTAATGCTTTACCTGAAATGCAGATGGTACAGATTTTATTTCATTATATAGACTTTCTGTTCATATTCTTGATGGTTTCCTTTGCTGTAAAGAGTCTTTTTAGTTTGATGTCATACCATTTATTGATTCTTGATTTTACTACTTGAGCTTTAGCAGTATTTCCTAAGCCAACATGGTGGAGATTTGGGCCTACTTTTTCTTCTATTGGGTGTAGGGTCTTCGTTCTAGTCCTTGATCCACTTTTGAGCTGAGTTTTGTGCAGGGTGAGAGGTAGGGGTTTAATTTCATTTTACTACATATGGATTTCCAGTTTTCCTTGCAACATTTGTTAAAAAGGCTATATTTTCTTCAACGTATGTTTTTGGAATCTTATCTACAAAGAGATAACTGTATTTATATGGGTACGTCTCTGTATCTTCTGTTCTGTTCCATTGTTCTTCAGTTCTATTTTTGTGCCAATATCATGCCATTTTTATTTTACTATAGCTTTTAGTATAATTTAAGGTCTGGTAATGTGGTGCCTCCTGCATTACTTTTCTCGCTGTAGATTTTTTTTGGCTATTCTGGGTCTCTTATTTTTCCAAATGAAATTTATGATTGCCTTTTTTGTTTCTATGAATTACCATTAGAATTTTAATGGGAATTGCATTACATATGTATAGTGCTTTTGGTAATATGTCCATTTTGACAATATCTGAGAACATCTGAGGTCTTTCCATTTTCTAAGGTCTTCTTCAATTTCTTTATTTAGTGTTCTGTATTTTCCACTATAGATGTCTTTCACTTCTTTTGTTAGATTGATTACCAAGTATTTTGTTTTTTGTTTGGTTGTTTTTTTCTTTTATTTGAGGCTATTATGAACAAGATAGTTTTTCTGATTACTTTTTCATCAATGAAGAAAAATGTGATTTTAATATTTTAAATGCGCCACTCTGCTATATTGGTATCTTCTTTAAGAATGATTTTGTATATATTCAACCAACAAGGAATAAATAAAAAACTTCTCAACCTGATGAAGGGCATTTACAAAAAACCTCCCATCTAGCACCACATTTAACACTGAAAAATTGCATGCTTTCTAACCAGGAATAAGACAAAGACATCCATTATTGCCACTTCTATTCAGCATTGTAGTATGGGTTCTAGCCAGGGAAATAAGGCAAGGAATTAAAAAAAAAATCATCCAGATTAAAAAAGGAGTAAACAAACTTATCTTTATTCACAAAAGAGACAATTTTGTATATAGAAACTAAAAAATACAATAATAAACTTAAAAATTAATAAACGAATTGAGAAAGTTTTAGGATTTATATATAAAAATAATTCTTTTTGGTATGCACTGTTGATGAGAAATCTGAAAATGTAATTAAGAAAAAAATTTCATTTATAATAGCACCAATAGAATAAAATTCTTAAGAATAGATTCAACAAAAGAAATAGAAGGCATACCTATAAAACTTTATTGAAAGAATTTTTAAAGGCATGAATAAATAGAATATTCATGAATTGAAAGATGTAATATTGTTAAGATGGGATGGTGGAATGAAATTGATCAAATCATCCTTTGTATGTATATGAATATACCACAATTAATTTCAACTTTATGTATAGCTATAAAGCACCAATTTAAAAAAAATACAAATAAATAGAAAGAAGAACAGTATAGTAGAGGCCAGAGAGGAGTGGGGGAGGAGGACGGGAGGTGAGAGGAGAATCAGGAGACTGAAAAGGACCAAATTATATTCCATGCATATGTGAATAGGTCAAAATGAACCCAGACATTATTTATAATGATAATGCACTAATAAAAACATGTAAAGAAAAGAAACATAACACTCAAATAATCTGCATATCTAATGTAATCCTTATAAAAACTCAAGTTGTCTTTTCAGCAATAATTAACAAGCTAATTTTAAAGTTTAAATGAAATTTAGAGGGACCCAAAACAGCCAAAATAATCTTGAAGCAGAAGAATATAGTTAGAGACCAAAAGTTTCAATTTCAAGGGTCTGGTGGTGGAGTTGAGTTGTAAAGTTCTTGTCTAGCATGTATGACACCCTTGGTTCAATCTCTAACCCTGCAAACTGTTTCTAAAAAGAGTCAATTTAAAACAATACAAAGATACACTAATCAAATGCTCCAATATGTCTGTAAAAATAGACAAATAGATGAATGAAATAGAATTGAGAATAAACTTATTTCTCCTCAACAAAAATAAATTTATATTGTATAGTCACTTGATTTTCTACAGAGAGACAAGATTATTTAATGGGGAAATAGACTTCACAACAAATGGTTCTGGGAAACTGGATATCCACATTTAAAAGAATAAATTTAAACTATCTCACCCCATAAACAAAGAAGAATTGCAAATACAACACAGTTCTAGGTGGAAGTGCTAAAGTTACAAAGCTTTTAATAATAATTATGGAAGGAAATAACTGTGACCTTTGATTAGGAAGTGGTTTCTTATATACAATACCAAAATCACCAATGACAAAAGAATGGGTACGTTTGACTTCATAAAAATGAAAAACATTTGTATTTCAAAGAACACCATGGGGAAAGTGGCAAGAAACACCATCGAATGAAATAAAATAAAAGCAATTTTTATATCTGAAGGGGGACTTATATCCAGAATGTACAAAACACACTTTTAACAATAAAAAGACAACCCAAATTGCAAATATAGGCAATTGAATATACATTTCTCCAAAGAAGTTATACAAATAGCCAATAAGCATAAGAAAAGATGTTCCATATCATAATGATTAGAAAAAAAGTGCAAATCAAAACTACAATGGGGAATTTCCATTCTGCTTTCCATAGTAGTCATACCAGTTTGTATGTGTCTACTTTTTTCCTCTTATGTATATAGTCCCACCAGCTATGTATGTGTCTACTTTTTTTCCTCCTATCCTCATCATTTATTGTTGCTTATGTTCTTGATGATTGCCATTCTGACTGAAGTGAGACGAAATCTTAGAGTAGTTTTGATTTGCATTTCTCTGATTGCTAGAGATGCTGAACATTTTTTTCCACATATTTGTTCATCAATTGTATTTCTTCTTCTGTGAAGTGTCTGTTCAGTTTGAAATAAAACCACCATTTGACCCAATTATCCCCCTCCTTGATTTATACAGAAAAGACTTAAAATCAGCATACCACAGTGACACAGCCATGTCAATGTCTATAGCAGCTCAATTCACAATAGCCAATCTATGGAACCAACATAGGTATTCTTCTATAGATGAATGGATAAAGAAAATGTGGTATATATTTTCAATGGAATATTACTCAGATATAAAGAAGACTGAAATTACAGCATTTTCTGGTAAATGGATGAAGTTGGAGAATATAATGCTAAGTGACACAAGCCAATTCCAAGAAACCAAAGGCCAAATGATCCCTCTTTTCTAGAATAAACCCTACTTTTCACTGGTGATGTTGTGTAGACAGTAGAACTGCCCCCATAGCTGCTGTTCCCTCTGTAAATCCATGACAATTCTCTAGGCTTATTTCACCTGTGTTGTACAAGGAAGATAAAGAGGTTTAGGTACACCACTGCTTTCTTTTCCTTTTTTGTCTTCTTTTATCTCTAATTAAGGCTGCAGGCAACGATAATGGCAAGATCCTTCTGGAAAAAATTTTTTTTTCTGAGCTGGGTAAATCTTTAGCCTGAGAATGATATACATACACACTTATTATTTGTGGCGTCTAGCCAGGTGATTACCTCTAGAACTGTCATAATTTTTTTTTCAAATGAAGACACTTCTTTCTGCTTGTTCTCCTGGCTCCCTGGTTTGGCTTCTTAGTCCTGGCTGCTTAGTTGGATCCTGCCTTTTCAAAAGGGCTCCTCCATGTTTCTTCCCTGTATGTATGGATTTTCTAGTATCTACATAGAAGCAGCTATAATATTAGGGGTGTATGGTTTAACATCAAGAGAAAGAAAGTTGACTAGTTTTGACTAGTTTAACGAACACATCTACTAATCCTTTCATCCCACCCCCATTGCCAGGCAAAGAGGCATCTCTGAGTAATGACAATGGTGACGGATGATAGGGCAATGCCTTCCAGGGCCCATTCATCACATGCAGACTCAGTTTGGTGCTGCTTCACTTGCTCTAAATGTGTCCGCTGAGATTGAGTTTGGCTCTGCTCCAAGGCCTGATTCTGGCTTCTGTCCTGCTGCCTTTTATATATGATCTGCAGGTGTTACTGATAAAATTTGTCCAGTGATTATAGATGATGTTATGCTTACACCCTAGACTTTACTGCAGTCAGTATAGTATGCTGACCCTAATTTATAGTTTAAATCCTAAAAATGGGATCACTGATGATTACATAATGAAATAACATCCTAGAAATAGCTTTGTATGCCTGTTGCTGAGATGAGGACATATGGTTATCACTAATTTAGATTTGCCTTTGAGAATTAATTTCATTTGGAATAGAGATCCAAGTGAGTATTTAGCATCAAACATGTGATTATAATTTTAGAATTATGGAGAGAGATGATTCACTCTCCTTTGTGCATTTAGAGATAAAGGTGTTTTAAAGGAGGTGAAGGAAGGTCTTAACTTGGGGGTGGCCTGATACTAGCTGATGCTATGGATTGAAATTACAAATGGATTTCAGTTACATAGAATAACAGTGCTTTCCTCTTGCTGTTGTGTTGATTTGTGCAATTTACTCCAGGTACTTAGAACATTTTCTGTTTCTACCGTTTTTGCCTAAAACCAGTCTGGGTTTTTAAGAATAGACTGAGCTATACATCAGTAGAGAAGAGTGTCTTTTGGAAATATACTGTGATCCCATGGTCATATTTCTCAAAGTTAATGACTTCAAGTAATGAGGACTACAAAATGGCTTTAAAGATTTCAGTATATCTAGATACACAGTAAGAAAACTCTGAAAAAGAATAAAAGTAAAAGTAAATATTAAGACCAGGTGTAGTCATGATTTGTTTATAACCAAACACAATCAGGAGAAGAAGGTTGTGGACCTCTCCCATTTTTATTATGTAAACTTTCTGCCTCTTCCAAAGAGCCATTAAAAATCTGGTGAAAACTTCAGAAAAATCGAATTAAATGAAATGTTCTAGAAAATGAGCCAGGACATTAGACTGGATGTGAATGCTTTCTGTTCCTAAAATATCTCATCTATTTTTTCATTCATTTTTTAAAAATTAATTTCCAGTGGATGTACATGATGGTGAGATTCACTGTGGTGTATTTATATTTGTACATAGGAATGTTATGTCATATTAATTGTACTGCCTTCTTTTCCCATCCTCACCCTTCAGCTAGCTTGTAGACAAAAAAAAAAAAAAAATTCTTTTAAAAATGTTTTGTTTTTCCTCACTCAAAAAAGTTTGGTTGTTCCCACTTATAACAGTAATAATGAAGTTAACAATACATAAAATTTATCGAGCATATTCTATACTAGACATTTTAAAATATTTCTGATATGATATTTAAATCCTTACAAGAAGTCTCAGGTTAGTTTGCTTTTTCTGTGTTTTAAGATTGGAGAAAGTTGAGTGTGGTGGCGTCCTTTGTAATCACAGAGATTCAGGAGGCTGAGGCAGGAAGAGCACAAGTTCAAGGTCAGCCTCAGAAACTTAGGGAGACCTATCTCAAAACAAAAAATGAAAGGACTGGGGATGTAGCTCAGTAGTTAATCATGCCTGGATTCAATCCCCAATACAATAAAAAAAGATTGTAGAGAACTCTAGTTCAGAAAGGTAAGTGCTTTGCTCAGGTTGTACAGCTAGGACTGGTCAAGTAGTGATTTGAGTAAAGATCTGACTCATTCTAACTCTGTGCAGTTTTTACTAAACAGTGCTGCCTTCCTTAATAATAAATAACATTCTCTTCTCTGTCTGTAGTAAACAAGCCTACCACACTATCTTAATTAATCCTAATTTATCCTGAAGATACTGTTTCTATTTTTTAATAGGACCTTTCTTAAATTTTTTTAGTTATATGAAATATATATGAATCCATTTTGACATTATTATTTTTTAAAATATATATATATATATTTTAGTTGTTGATGGATCTTTATTTTCTTCTTTTCTTTATATGTGGTGCTGAGAATTGAACCCACTGCCTGGCACATGCTAGGCAAGTGCTCTAACACTGAGCCCCAGCCCCCGCCCCCCACTTTGACATTATTATACAAGCATGGAATATATCTTTCTCTAATTCAGTCCCAGTACCTCTTATTTCCCTTTCCTGTAGTGGTGTTTCTTCCATTTACCCATAGTTATATTTTTAAACTAACTTCCAATGGATGTACATGATGGTGAGATTCACAGTGGTATATTAATATTTGTACGTAGAGACGTTATGTCATATTAATTCTACTGTCTTCTTTCCCCATACCTCTTCCCTTTCTTTCATTCCCCTTTGACTAGTCAGCTGAACTTCTATTCTCCACTCCCACCCTTTATTGTGGGTTAGCTTCTATGTTTCAGAGAAAACATTTGACCTTTGGATTTTTAGAGTTAAGGAATTAAATAAAATTCCAGGGAATTGAGTAATGTGCCCAGAGTAATATGCTCTTCTAGAAAATGGTCCACTTTGGGCCTAAATTTGAATAATCTAAATACTCTTTAATTTTTCTTGGATTTTACAATCTTGGCCACAGATTGACAGGCAACTGTAGTTATTAATGTAATTTCCAAGTAAAAGCTGCTGTTCCTTTAAAAGCAATAGAAAAAATTAAAAGTAGGAACCACTTAGCAAGTAAGACTGCTGACATGTTTCTTCACTTTGCAGTCAGTGACTTTTAAGTATAATTTAGTGTTTGGCAAGAGTCAAAGAATCATGCTGAGTGTCTTTTTAAGAAATGTCTTCCTAAAAAGGCTTCATTCCTACAGGTATGAATTAACATAGAGGCAAACAAGAGCATAAAATGATCCATGGTTCTAAAAGATTAAAAAAAAAAAAGTCCTAAAATGCAGTGTGTAGAACCTGAATTAAATACATTTGAGTTTGCCAAATACACTCCTGAAAGTAGGTGGCACAAGGACACAGGGCTGTTAAGTTTAGGGATCTGTATTTACTGGCAGAAGGACAGTGTTGTGTGCAGTGAGTGGTTCCAGAGGCTTAACTCTGATGGTCGGTACAGCCAAGGATGTTTTTATTGAATAAAATAGACACTAGTATTGCTGTATGTATATATGTGGCCGTATAACCAATGTGATTCTGCAACCTGTACACTTGGAAAAATGAGAAATTATATCCCATTTGATTCAAAAGTATGATATGTCAAGATCATTGTATTGTCATGAGCAAGTAATAAAAAAAAAAAGGAAAAAAAGAGAATGAATATTTTTGGTATGCCTAGAGTCCTCTGAATACAACCGTTGACAACTGTGTGTGTGTAGACCAGAGGGAAAGAGGATGGAAATGAATAGTGGTACTATGAAGTGACAGCACAGCGAGAACCCTTAAAGACAACTATATGCATTTATGTACTGGATTTTGACCCTCATTCTTTCCTCAGGGTGCAGAACATGCATGGCCTTTGTTGACAAGTGAGTTGTCAACATCATTTATTGCTTTACTTGATTTCTTTATAGCTTTTTGAAACTATTCATTCCTTAAATGTTCTAATTTCCGCCCAAATAAGTCAGTAATTAAAAACTGAATGTTGATTAAGTCTAACTATCAATTGTAGTACAAATGTGAATGAGGTTAACTTTCCTATTAACAAACATAGACTCTCAAAATAAAATATTATTGAGGGGTGGTCAGCATCCCGCCGGGGTACGTATGAGCTGCCTGAGAAACTCTGAAATAAGTAGTAAGAAATAGAGAGAGACAGAAATTAGATAAAAAGCAGAGTGTCTGATAGGTCTTCCAGTTCTGATAGGAGCTGGAACAGAATCACTGAAAAATGGCCCCATTCTTTATTTTAGGGAAAGAACATCAAAGGCAAGGAGGGATAAGGTTTTACCGGGAGGAGTCTGGCTTCTTGATGTGGCAGGGGTCTTACAGCAAAGAGACTGATTGGCATTTTGGCAAGCTACACCCATCTTTGAGACGCTATGTGGTTCTGATGCTGTTTTGAATTTGTAATGGAGCTGGGTAGGAAGCCAGATGAACCAGGGGTTCTCAAACCAGCAAGGTTACTGCTCAGAGTCCCCATACCAGTGTTTCCTGCCCAGTGGCTTCAACACTGTTTTAGTTCATGCACAGTTTACATATGGTCATGGATAGCTTCTGGAAAAATATAATTAAAACATTAAAAACAAAAGGAAAGGCAGAGTTGTATTAGGCAAATGCTAAGGGAAAATGGAATTGCCCACACTAGCATAATAGATTTGAAGTAGAAATTATTACAAAAAGCTAGAATGGTCATATTTTTATATTGTTTTGAGTATAACATTTATGATGAAAATATAATACTCTACACTAGCAAAACATTTTTATATATTTGCTTGCTTGTTTTCTTGATTGGCTGCCTGAGAAGAATGTAAGCTTCAGAAGGGCAGGAACCCTCTTGGAAATCAAGAAGTTGTTAAAAGCAACAGATCAAAACAGTAGTAACAGATTTTAGCTTAGTCTTTCATTTGAATAGCTAAAAAAGCAAATAAAATATAAACAGTTAAAGGGACTAAATAATAATTAACAAAGTTGGTTTACCAGATGTATCTTGATTGATGTCTTTTGCAACAGAGAACTAATTTAACAAACATTTATTAAGTGCCTGACAGTTGAAGGAACAAAACACTCATCATAAATTGCCAGGGTACTGACCTGGTCTGGAGGAGCCTGGAATATTTTTTGAGGAAATGGCTTTTAACGTGAGGATGATTTGGCCTCCAAGTTAATAGTGAAAGAAAACTCTTTCAGTCATGAGGAATGATATGGACAATATGGAGTGATCTAGAAAAGATGTATGTTGAGATATGTTTTTATAAAATTAGGTGAAAGATGGAAGAATGTTTTATACCAAATTATCAATACCCATTTTCTTGAGGGAAGGGATACTTTCATTTACTATTTTATATAATTGTTTAAGTGAGAGGGTTATGGTGAGCATAAATTCATCAAAGCAAAAAGAGACAAACCCCACTCAATGCATATACAAATTCAGAATAGGAAACAGGTGAAAAGTGCAGATCAAGGTCAATTAAAGAAGGAATCCATTCCAGAAGCCCTGATCTAGAGTGCTTCTCCAAAGTGGTTTTCTAAATATCACTGACATGCACACCATCCAAGCATCTTGTTTAAACGCGTATTAGGATTCCATAAGTCCATGCTATATATAGCATGAGGATCTGTATTATTAACAAGCTGCCTGCTGATGCCAGAGCTGAGGGTACAAGGAACTCCACCTTGAGGAGCAAAGTCTGGGGTGTTTTAAGGGACTGCCAGATTTGAGAACTCCTGAGCCAGGAGGGTCATATGCTAGTGTCTTCCTGTTTGTCTTCTCCTGTATCTTTTTTTTACCTGTCAATCCATTTCTCCTCCTTAAGCCTCAGCTCATGAATCCTTTAAGATCAGAGAAAAATAGAGGTGCTTTAACTGTGTTCCTCTAAAGTGCCCCAAGAGCACAGTTTCTTAAACTAGTGTACAAAAGAATCCCCTGGGGTCATGATTAGGTCTGCAGATTCTTGAACCCCATCCAAAGGATAAGAATCAGCTTGGTCTAGAGTGGTCTCAAGAAATCTATGCTTTCCAAATACATACCGATTTCCAAGAAGATTCTCTTGTCAGTTGTTCTGGGACTGAGAAATATGCTAGATCCCCTCTATCATCAGGCATGGGCTCCAGATGTTTCGCATAACAAGTGAGTAAATGAGTACAGATTCCATTCGTCTTTTTCTTGTGTCATAATAAATTTTACAAATGCTCAATCTAGAAAATTTGGAGACATTAAGAATATAAAATATTGGGCTGGGGATGTGGCTCAAGCGGTAGTGTGCTTGCCTGGCATGCGTGCGACCCGGGTTCGATCCTCAGCACCACATACCAACAAAGATGTTGTGTCCGCCAAGAACTAAAAAATAAATATTAAAATTTCTCTCTCTCTCTCCTCTCTCACTCTCTCTTAAAAAAAAGAATATAAAATAGTAGAATAAAAAATTCACTCGTTATCCTACCACTGAAAGAAAACTTTTTTGACCTTTAACTTATTTCTTTCTCATCCTTTTTTTTCTGTACATTTTGTTTCAGTTAGCTTAGATCATTTGTGTATATTCTCCCTAAATACTTTTTGGAATAGAAGGTGATGTCTTCTCCATGAAATTATTCAACTGAATGCATTGTTCTAAATATTGAATTGGACAAGGCCTTAAACTGTTACATTTCTATTATTAATTCATTCTTTGAGAATAGACTAATTTACCAAAATAGGTGTTATACTAGAATATTGAGTCCCTGTACTTCATAGTCTCAATTTATATTTAATCCCTTAAAACACTATTCCATGTAGAAACAAGTTTGTATTTCTCTGAAATTCCTAACATGAGTATTTCTAGAGGTGGCTGTTTCATTTTTATATAGTTAAATCATAATGGTTTTATACATTAGATGGAGCTGATGTGTTGCCTTCTTGATTTCTTGCCAAAATACCATATGAAGGTGTTGACCTTTGCACAAAATTATCATATGGAAAATATTGCATATTGAGCATCTAATATTACATCCTTTGCCCTCAACACCCAGTCAAAGGCATCATCTTACTTTTGGCTATTGAAATCATGTCCTCTTGTGTCACTTGGCAAAGCACCAACAACAGGTGAGATATGACTGTCTTTTTGTGCTACCGGTGCTCTATCTCATTTTTGCTGATACTTTTCTAAATGACATATTAAATAATTTATCTCTTTATTTTTCTTTTTTCTTACAAATCAACATTATGCATCTCTTATTCTCCCTATGATATGCAGAGGTAGATGTAAAACTCATTTATATTTATTTGAATTTATGGATAAATGCTGTTAATTGATAGAAAAGTACAAATTAGTTTTCTTACCACTTAATAATCATCCATCCCTAAGTGGTCCAGCAGAGTTAAATAAATTTTTCCCTTGCTCTGAGTTTATTTCCAAGAAGTAGCTCAGCCCCTAAGTGAAAAATGACTCAATGATACATCAGAATAACAAAATATAAATAACATCTCCTTATAATTCATTGAACCTTGTGATCCTAGGTATTTATTATTGCTAAACCTTGGTAAGAGTGAAGTTGCATTCTTCTCCCCAAGGACATTGTATAGAAAAGGAAAGAATAAAGCATAGTATATCTCTGTAATTTATAGCATCCAGTTAGCACTCTCCATATTTTGAAAACTTGTAGTCAAATTTTACAAGGTCTCCAAAATATGAAGTAATTATTAAGTAAAAACAGAAGTGAGTGGGTGGTCACCCTGAATGATTCACTAGAGTTAGGGTGGGAGGGAATGGACATGATCAATGTTTACTGAGTTCTCTTCATCTTCAGGCATCACAAGGACTGTGCCAGATCACCTGAAATGACTTACAATGCTATCCTGAACTCACCTCTCCACACAGTCTGGGATAGTCAGAGCTTCAATTTCTTAACTTTATATATTCAAGTAGTGAGTAATGACATATTATAATTGAAATCAGTTGAGGACTAAGGAACAGAACATTCCCAAATTGTTGCTATTGATCTACTCTTGCAGATGACCCCGTTTGGGATCATTAATTATAATTTAGTGGTCAGATTGCACATTCCAATAATACTAATGAATCCACTGCATATAAATAGATGGCTAGATAGATGCTTAAATAATTCTAGTACTCTCAAGACAAAAAAAAAGATGAGAAGATAAACTTTCATAGTAAAACTGTGTATGTTATTACATTCCAAACCTAGGATTTTCACTCTCTTTTAGTAATACTTCAAAGCTAATAATTACATTCAATTCTATAGCAGGTCCCATATTTTTCTTTAGGTTACACATTGCATAAATAAATGTTTTTCAAAATCTATTATGTGCTCATCAACCTTCTTACGTTTGAGAGAAAATGTTTTTCTGTTTTGTTAATTTGTTCCCAGGAGGTTAAAACCCTTTGACTTCTCATTTCCAATTCCTTGGAAAGAGAAATTGGAGTCAATCCTTTCCAGGAAACAAGGAACTCTGTATTTAGTCTCTGCTGATTAAGATCATATTATCTAACTAGGAATGAATTTGAACTGACTGTACCTTTTACTCCTGAGTAATACTTATGAGGTTTACTTGATACCCACAGCATACATTCTTGAATAAATGCTTTGGAGATAAAATGTCCTTACTTGAGTTCACTGAGGATCAAATTGGCCATCTTCTCTTTGAATTGTGATTTGTGTATGTGTTTCAGGGGAAACACAGTCAAAATGGTTTTAGTTCACAAAAATTTCACTTTGCTAATGTTTATCTTTGAAATTAGTTTAACCAGCAAGGAGTGAGAAAGAGAAAAAAAATCAATTAAGGCTAAAAAGAGAAAATCAAGAAATCATAGCCCAGGTTGGGAAGGCAGAAGTCAGTGCCATAACAGCAGCAGATGAGCTGCAGCAAGTGAGACAGTAAATGGTGAATGTGGCAGCGGATGCTGAGGCATGAACTGGAAGGCAAGGAACAGGATGCAAATCTAGAACTCTCTAGGGGAAATAAAGGGCTGGGAAGCAGAGGGATAACTCTTTGATGGGAAGGGGTTGGAGCAAAACCTTGAGAAGTAGAGAAGAAGTGACGTTACCAGTAGTGAATTAGTCCCAGAATTGGTAAGAAGGACTTGAAAGAATAAAAATTCTCTGGTTGTAAATTCAGAATTGGATTTGGCCACTTAGCCGACCCCCCCCCCCATATCAGGAGAAATAGGGGAAATAGATGTACAAATTTCACTGTCAAAGTGGAATTAAAGGGAATGAGAAGACCACAACAAAAAAGACTGCCACTTTTTCTCTGATAAAGGCAGATGGTATCTGAGGAGGAAGGACCAGCTTGGGGGAGTGTAACTGAGTTGGCAGGAGAAAGGCAGGTAGCAACCAAGGGACTTGGAGAGCAAAACACCTGGCCTTCCCACATCTGTTGGTAACTTTCAATCTTATTTCTTTCTTTCCTCCTGAGACCCAAAATGTCCTCTCCCATGTCTATGGTTCTTTAAACAATGACAACTTTAAAAGACTCCAGATGGCTTTGAAAAAAAAAAAAAAAAACTTGAAAGTCATCCAAGGTGTACTGTAGGCCTTTGTAGACACCCCATGTGGAGCTCATCTGAAAACCCTATAGTTTTTCTGTTTGGATTATGTCCTGGGGATGAGCTGCAGGGTCAATGGAAAAAGAAATGTTAAAATGGGCCTGTCTTAACTCATGCATGCTCCGAATAAAAAAGATGAATTCTTTTTGCTGTGGGTTCTTGCAGCCCCATTGGCCTTGATGTTCATCACTCTGTACTCTCCCTGGCCTTGCTGTGGGCAGAAAGTAGAGAATAAGGACGTCCGCTAATAACTCATTCCTTTCCTCTCAGATATCAGTTTATAATACATTCCCTTCAATGAATTTACTGTGTTTGGGTAGGAAATATAACCCAGCATTGCTTCATCATGAATATATTAGAGAGATTTACAGACTTAAACAAATATTGTTGAGTTTTTCTCTAGGACTGTTAAACAAATCATTATTCATTATATATAGGAAGATAATCTCTAGAGAAAGTTATGTTGAAATAAATTCAATAAAAACCCACAGACAGGGGCTAGGGGTGGGGTTCAGAGATAGAGCACTTGTCTATCACATGCAAGGGACTGGGTTCAATTCTCAGCAACACATAAGAATAAAATAAATAAAATAGGGTTATTGTGTCCAACTACAACTAAATACATATATATATATATATATATATATATATATATATATATATATATATATATATATATCTCCCACAGGGGATACATTTAACAGATATGTAGATTGCACAAAACTGAATTTTAAATTCTAGATTTTTAAACATTTGTATTGGTGCATATAATTATACATAATAGGAGATCCATGATATCTTATTCCTACATGCACATAATTTGATCAATCTTTTCCCCCAGTACCTTCCATTTCTCTTCCCTCCACCTGCACCCTGATCTACTTGCTCTACTCATCTTCCTTTATTATTATTATTATTATTTTAATTAGTGCATTATAAATGTGTGTATGAATCATTGTGGAATATTTTTACGTGGACATAACTTAGTAGATTTCATTCCTGAGTTCTTTCCTATGCCCTTCCTTCTTCCCTCCCTCTCAATCTCCATTCTATTTTCATGAGATCTCTTTTGTCAAGGTCTGGCTTATTTCACTTTAGCATGTTGTTCTTCAGTTCCATTCATTTATTAGAAAATGAGATAATTTCTTCTTTAAAACTGTAAGACAGTTTTTTTCCATTGTGTACATATGCTCTATTTTCTTTATTCATTCATCTCTTGGTAGGCACATAGGCCGGCTCCATACTTGGTTATTGTGAATTACATTGCTATAAATGTTGGTATGATAAATTTAGTCCTTTTGGATAAATATCAAGGAATGGAATAGCTGGGTCATATGGTGGTCTCATTCCCAGTCTCTTGAGGACTCTCTATATTGCTTTCCAAGGTGATTATACTGATTTGCAATCCTACCAACAATGTTTAAATGTTCATTTTTCTTTACATCCTCACCAACATTTTTGTTATAATTTGTATTATTGATGACTGTCATTGGAGTGAAATGAAATCTGTGTAGTTTTGATTTGCATTCTTTGATTGCTAAGGATAATGGACTTTTTTATGTTTGTTGAGCATTTGTATTTCTTCTTTTGAGAAATGTCTGCTTAGTTCATTTGAATATTTTTTGACTGGGTTATTTGGGTTGTTTGGTTTTAGTTTTGGTTTTCAACATTTTTTGGTGTGTTTTGAGTTCTTTATATATTCTGAATATTAATTTCCCTTTTGGAGGGTAGCTGGCAAAGATTTCTTCCCATTCTGTAGACTCTGTCTTCATGTTCTTAATTGTTTCCTTTGCTGTGCAGAAGCTTTTTGATTTGATGCCATCCCACATATTGATTCTTGGTTTTATTTATTGAGCTTTAGGAGTCATATAAGGAGAATTGGTGCCTTTGCCAATACGTTGAGGTTTTGAACCTAAGTTTTCTTCTAGCAGTTGCAATGTTTCTGGTCTAATTTACAGGTCTTGATCCATTTTGAGTTGATTCTTGTGCAGTTTGAGAGATAGGGATTTAGTTTCATTCTTTTACATGTGCATATCCATTTTTATTGTTGTTGTTCTTTTTCTGAACCCTTTGTTTAAAAAAGCTATTTTTTCCTCCAATCTTTGTTTTTGGCATGTTTTTCCAATTCAGATGACTGTATCCATGTGGGTTTGTCTCTGTGTTTTCTGTTGCATTGTTCTTCATAGCTATTTTTATGTCAATCTTATATTATTTTTGTTACAATAGCTCTGTAATATAACTTGAGATGAGGAATCATGATGCCTCAGCATTCCTCTTATTGCTCAGTATTGATTTGGCTCTTCTGGGTCTTTGATTCTTCCATATGTTTTTTTCTATTTCTGTGAAGGTTGTCATTAGTACTTTAATGGACATCACATTGAATCTGCAGATTGCTTTTGGTAACATTTGGACAATACTAATTCTGCCTATTCAAGAACATAGGAAGTCTTCCATCTTCTAAGGTTATATTCAATTTCTTTCTTCAAAGTTCTATAATTTTCACCTTAGAGGTCTTTAACCTCCTTAGATTTATTGCAAAATATTTTATTTTTTTGAGGCTATTGGAAATTGAATTATTTTCTGACTTCTTTCTCAGCATATTTATTGTTGGAATATAGGAGAACTATTGATTTTTGTATGTTGATTTTGTATCCTGCTACTTTGTTGAATTTTCTTATCATTTCCATAGGTCTTCTGATGGAAATTTTTTTTTTCTTTTTGGCGGTGTGGGGGGGCTGTTTTCTAAGTATAAGATCATGTTATCAGCAAACAGAGATAGTTTGTCTTATTCTTTTCCTTTTTGTATCCCTTTTCTTTCCTTCTGTTGCTTGCTTGCTCTGGATAGAGTTTCAAAAACTATATTGAATAGGAATGATGATAGTGGATATCCTCATCTTATTCCTGACTTTAGAAGAAATGCTTTCAGTTTTCTTCTGTTCATTGTGATGTTGGCTTGGAGTTTGTCATACATGGCTCCATAAGGTTGAAATTATTTCCTTCTATTACTAGTTTCTCTAGTGTTTTCTAACATGAATGGGTACTGAATTTTGTCAAAGGCCTTTTTCTGCACCTGTTGAGATGATCATGTGGGTTTTGCCCTTAATTTTATTTATGTGATGAATTACATGTATTGATTTTTGAATGTTGAACCAAACTTGCATCCCTGGGATGAAAGCAATTTAATCATGGTGTAAAACCTTCTTAATGTGTTTTTGAAAGCAGATTACCACTATTATATTAAGGAATTTTATGGTGTTGTTTATCAGATATATTGGTCTGTAGATTTCTTCCCTTGATATGTCCTTATTTGGCTTTGTTATTAGGGTGATTTTAGCTTTGTAGAATAAATCTGGGAGTATTTCCTTTCTTTTATTAAATTCTAATACACAAAATTCTTCAGAATTAAAGAAGAGTGGACTCAGAAGTTCCTCGGAAAGAAAAATTCAAAGTTTTAAAATAACATGAATGGGCAGTCAGCAGCCACCATCCGGGAAAGCTGAAGGATACACCGCCACTCTCCGACAGATTGCAACATCAAAACAGGTTTGTGTCAATCAGCTCACCCCCCAGACATCGGGGAATTCGAATAAAATCTCTCCTAGGCTTTCCGGGGGAGGGAGTACCAAAGTGAGCCTGCATAAAGACTAGGGGGAAACTAGAGACACCTGACCTCCAACCCCTCCTCCCAGTAGCAGCCAAAACGAAACCTGGCTAGCCAGCGCTGGGGGAGGGGCAAGCAGAAAAAATCAAAGTGATAGAGTGCCGGGGATCCCAACAGCCAGCAGCAGGACCCCGGAGATCCAGGCAGACTGATTCGCGTGGCCTGCCCTGCGGCTACAGAAGGCGTGGCACCGCAGAGAAGCCATTAATTAACAAGCAGGGAGATTAGGGACTGCCATTAGATGGAATCCCGCCAGCCAAGCCCACACTGATCCTTGGGCTGAGTACGGGATTTCAGAAGGGGAAGGAAGCGGTACAACCCCATCCCCCACAGCGGACACTCCACCGAGGCAGTCAGTGGCCACCATCTGGGAAAGCTGAAGTATACACCACCAATCTCCGACAGATTGCAACATCAAAACAGACTACAACATCAAAACAGCGGACACTCTACTGAGGCAATCAGCGGCCACCATCTTGGAAAGCTGAAGTATCCACCACCACTCTCCGACAGATTGCAACAACAAAACAGGAGAAACCAAGACTAACAGGAGAAACCAGGAGACTAGAGGCAAGACCCTGGCGAGTGGGTGGCTGGAAACCGCAGGCCCGCCAGGGACAGTTCACCCACTGCCTGCGTAACTGGGCGGTAGGAGAATGCTACCCGCGGACGACCTATCACCCGCCAGCGACCTGTGATACTGGACGGCTGGAGACTGCCTGCCTGCCGTGACTGGGAACTGAAACCAAACAGAGATAGTCCAGTCACACCCCCCATTAGGGCACCCCGGCAAGGAGCCTGGGGCCCGCCATAGCAGAGCAGTGTTGTCACTGGAGCTCGGACGTCAGAATTTCTTCCCAGTGGAATCCAAGTTAGCAGGCATAGTTTAACAACACAAAGGAGAGACATCAGAGTAATACGGAACCAAAACAAAGCTATAGAAGAGAGCAGAAACACGACAATCAAAAAGAGCTGGGAAGTAACGTGGACAACATGAGAAAACAAGGGAAAAAAGGAGTACAAACAATGCAAGACAACTTAATTCTACAGGAGGACATAGAAACATCAGAAGCAGGGATAGGGAAAGAACTCAAGGCATACCTAACTCAAATGGAAAGGAATATTAGAGAAGATGTGAGACAGCAAGTCCAAGAAATAAAAGTATATTTTGAAAATGAATTAAACAAACAAATTCAAATGGCAAAGAATGAGCTCTACCAGGAGATAGAGATCTTAAAAAAGATCAAACAATAATCCTAGAATTGCAGGAAACTATAAACCAAATTAAAAATTCAAACGAGAATATTACACATAGACTTGATCAAGTAGAAGTCAGAACATCAGATAATGAAGACAAGGTTTATAAACTTGAAAAGAGTATAGTCAACACAGAAAAGATGCTTAAAACCCATGAGCAATCTATTCAAGAGATATGGGACCTCATAAAAAAACCAAATTTGAGAGTCATCGGGATAGAAGAAGGCACAGAGATTCAAATCAAAGGAATGGACAGCATATTAAACGAAATAATTGTAGAAAACTTCCCAGAGATGAAAGATAGAATGGATTGCCAAATCCTGGAAGCCTACAGGACCCCAAACATTCAAAACCATAATAGACCAAGTCCAAGACACATAATAATGAAGTTAGCCAACATACAGAACAAGGAGAGAATATTAAAAACTACGAGAGAAAAGAGGCAGATTACATTCAGGGGTAAACCAATTAGTTTAACGACTGATTTCTTATCACAGACTTTGAAAGCGAGAAGATCCTGGAACAATATATTTCAAACACTGAAAAACAATGGATTCCAACCAAGAATACTGTATCCAGCAAAATTGAGCTTCAGATTTGACAACGAAATTAAAATCTTTCATGATAAACAAAAGCTAAAAGAATTCACAGCAAGAAAACCAGCACTGCAAAGTATTTTGAGCAAAATACTACAAGAAGAGGAATTGAAAAATAGTGCACAAAACCAATAGCAGGAAGTAGCTCAGTAAAGGGGGAGGAAAATAACCAAAAAGTAAAATTAGCCAAACTAAAATAAATAAATAAAGAAGCATGACTGGAAGTACAAATCATATCTCAATTGTAACCTTAAATGTTAATGGCCTAAACTCACCAATCAAGAGACATAGGCTAGTAACCTGGATCAAAAAAAATAAATCCAACAATATGCTGCCTTCAGGAGACTCATATGATAGGAAAAGACATACACAGGCTGAAGGTAAAAGGTTGGGATAAATCATACCACTCACATGGCCCTCGGAAGCAAGCAGGAGTGGCCATACTCATATAGAATAAAATCAACTTCAAACCTAAGTTAATCAAGAAAGATAAAGAAGGGCACTATATACTGTTAAAAGGAACCATCCACCAACAAGACATAACAATTATCAATGTGTATGCACCAAACAATGGAGCTGCAACGTTCATAAAACAAACCCTCCTCAAGTTCAAGAGTCAATTAGACCACAACACAATAATTATGGGTGACTTCAACACACCGCTCTCGCCATTAGACAGATCCTCTAGACAAAAATTGAATAAAGAAACTATAGAACTCAACAGCACAATCAACAACCTAGACTTAACCGACATATATAGAATATATCAACCATCATCAAGTGGATACACGTTCTTCTCAGCAGCACATGGATCCTACTCAAAGATATACCATATATTATGCCATAAGGCAACTCTTAGTAAATACAAAGGTGTGGAGATAATACCATGCCCCATATCTGACCATAATGGAATGAAATTGGAAATCAATGATAAAAGAAGGAAGGAAAAACCCTACACCACATGGAAAATGAACAATATGTTATTGAATGATCAATGGGTTACAGAAGACATAAAGGAGGAGATGAAAAAATTCTTAGAGTCAAATGATAATACAGACACAACATACCGGAATCTATGGGACACAATGAAAGCAGTTTTAAGAGGGAAATTCATTTCTTGGAGTTCTTCCTCAAAAAAAGAAAAAACCATCAAATAAATGAACTCACACTACGCCTCAAAAATCTAGAAAAGGAAGAGCAAAACAACAGCAAATGTAGTAGAAGACAAGAAATAATTAAAATTAGAGCAGAAATCAACGAAATTGAAACAAAAACAACCATTGAAAAAATAGATAAAACT
The DNA here is from genome assembly GCF_045843805.1 of Urocitellus parryii. Lineage (NCBI taxonomy): Eukaryota > Metazoa > Chordata > Mammalia > Rodentia > Sciuridae > Urocitellus > Urocitellus parryii. The sequence continues at coordinate 53,783,233 of NC_135531.1, forward strand.
AAAAGTTGGTTCTTTGAAAAAATAAATAAGATAGACAAGCCCTTAGCCATACTAACGAAAAGAAGAAGAGAGAGAACTCAAATTACTAACATTCGGGATGAAAAAGGCAATATCACAACAGACACTACAGAAATACAGAAGATAATTAGAAAGTATTTTGAAACCCTATATTCCAATAAAATAGAAGATAGTGAAGATATCGATAAATTTCTTAAGGCATATGATTTGCCCAGATTGAGACAGGAAGACACACAAAATTTAAACAGACCAATAACAAAGGAAGAAATTGAAGAAGCCATCAAATGACTACCAACCAAGAAAAGCCCTGGACCGGATGGGTATACAGCGGAGTTCTACAAAACCTTCAAAGAAGAATTAATACCAATACTTTTCAAGCTATTTCAAGAAAGGAGCTCTTCCAAATTCATTCTATGAGGCCAACATCACTCTGATCCAAAAACCAGACAAAGATACTTCAAAGAAAGAAAACTACAGACCAATATCTCTAATGAACTTGGATGCAAAAATTCTCAATAAAATTCTGGCGAATAGAATACAAAAACATATCAGAAAACTTGTCCACCATGACCAAGTAGGATTCATCCCTGGGATGCAAGGATGGTTCAATATACGGAAATCAATAAATGCTATTCACCACATCAATAGACTTAAAGACAAGAACCATATGATCATCTCGATAGATGCAGAAAAAGCTTTTGACAAAGTACAACATCCCTTTATGTTCAAAACACTAGAAAAACTAGGGATAACAGGAACTTACCTCAACATTGTAAAAGCTATATATGCTAAACCTCAGGCTAGCATCATCCTAAATGGAGAAAAATTGAAGGCATTCCGTCTAAAATCTGGAACAAGACAGGGGTGCCCTCTATCACCACTTCTATTCAATTTAGTTCTCCAAGCACTAGCCAGAGCAATTAGACAGACAAAAGAAATTAAAGGCATAAAAATAGGAAAAGAAGAAGTTAAATTATCGCTATTTGCGGATGACATGATAATATAATTAACAGACCCAAAAGGGTCTACAAAGAAGCTGCTAGAGTTAATAAATGAATTCAGCAAAGTGGCAGCTTATAAAATCAACACGCATAAATCAAAGGCATTCCTGTATATCAGGAACAAAACCTCTGAAATGGAAATAAGGAAAACCACTCCATTCACAATATCCCCAAAGAAAATAAGATACTTGGGAATCAACCTAACAAAAGAGGTGAAGGATTTATACAATGAAAACTACAGAACCCTAAAGAGAGAGATAGAAGAAGATCTCAGAAGATGGAAAAATGTACCCTGTTCATGGATAGGCAGAACTAACATCATCAAAATGGCGATATTACCCAAAGTTCTCTACAGGTTTAATGCGATGCCAATCAAAATCCCAAAGGCATTTCTTGTAGAAATAGATAAAGCAATCAGGAAATTCATATGGAAAAACAAAAGACCCAGAATAGCAAAAGCAATTCTAAGCAGGAAGTGTGAATCTGGAGGTATAGCGATACCAGAGTTCAAACTCTACTACAAAGCAATAGTAACAAAAACAGCATGGTACTGGTACCAAAACAGGCGGGCAGACCAATGGTACAGAATAGAAGACACAGAGACTAATCCACAAAGTTACAACTATCTAATATTTGATAAAGGGGCTAAAAACATGCAATGGAGGAAGGATAGCATCTTCAACAAATGGTGTTGGGAAAATTGGAAATCCATATGCAACAAAATGAAATTGAATCCCTTTCTCTCACCAGCCACAAAAGCTAACTCAAAATGGATCAAGGAGCTAGATATATCAAACCAGAGACACTGCGTCTGATAGAAGAAAAAGTTGGCTACGATCTACATATTGTGGGGTCGGGCTCCAAATTCCTTAATAGGACTCCCATAGCCCAAGTGTTAACAACAAGAATAAACAAATGGGACTTACTTAAACTAAAAAGTTTTTTCTCAGCAAGAGAAACAATAAAAGAGGTAAATAGAGAGCCTATATCCTGGGAACAAATTTTTACCCCCCACACATCAGATAGAGCCCTAATATCCAGAATGTACAAAGAACTCAAAAAATTAGACAACAAGATAACAAATAATCCAATCAACAAATGGGCCAAGGACCTGAACAGACATTTCTCAGAGGAGGACATACAGTCAATCAACAAGTACATGAAAAAATGCTCACCATCATTAGCAATCAGAGAAATGCAAATCAAAACCACCCTAAGATACCATCTCACTCCAGTAAGATTGGCAGCCATTATGAAGTCAAACAACAATAAGTGTTGGCGAGGATGTGGGGAAAAGGGTACACTTGTACACTGCTGGTGGGACTGCAAATTGGTGAGGTCAATTTGGAAAGCAGTATGGAGATTCCTGGGAAAGCTGGGAATGGATCCACCATTTGACCCAGCTATCGCCCTTCTCGGACTATTTCCTGAGGACCTTAAAGGAGCGCACTATAGGGATACAGCCTCATCAATGATTATAGCGGCACAATTCACAATAGCTAGACTGTGGAACCAACCTAGATGCCCTTCAATAGATGAATGGATAAAAAAAATGTGGCATCTATATACAATGAAGTATTATGCAGCACTAAGAAATGACAAAATCATAGAATTTGCAGGGAAATGGATGGCATTAGAGCAGATTATGCTAAGTGAAGCTAGCCAAGCCCTAAAAAACAAATGCCAAATGTCTCCTTTGATATAAAGAGAGCAATTAAGAACAAAACAGGAAGGAAGAGCATGAGGAAAAGACTAACAGTAAACAAAGACGAATGGGGGGAGAGAAAGGGAGAGAGAAGGGAAAGGATATGCAAATGGTAGGAGACCTTCAATGATACACAAAAGTATAAGAGGTTATGATGGGCAAGGGGGGGGGGAAAGGGAGAGAATTGAACAACAGCAGAGGAGGCAGAGAGGGAAGGTGGGAGGGGAGGGGAGGGGGGATAGTAGCGGTTAGGAAAGGTAGCAGATTAAGACAGTCACTAATATGCCATTAGGTAAAAATGTGAGTATGTAACAGATGTGATTCTGCTATCTGTATTTGGGGTAGAAATGGGAGTTCAGAACCCAATGGAGTCAAATGTATGAAAGATGATTTATCAAGAGCTCTGTAATGTTTGGAACAATCAATAAAAAAATAAAAAATAAAATAAAATAACATGAATGCTCAAGAACCTTGAAGGAGAAGATCAATTCACAAGTAGATTCACATTCTATTAAAAAAAAAATTGTGTGTGTCTGTATGTTAGAAAGAGAAAATGAATGTTTGCTTGTGTGTTGACTAATTTATAATAAGTTCTTTAATGACAAATATATATATATTTGTTTTTTCAGGATGTCCATTCCATTTTTTTCAGGATGTCCATTCCATTTAAACAGCTTTTGGGGAAAGAACATGTGAGATGTGGGGTGACTGTGACTGTGCAAGAAGAAAGGGTGAACAGAATGGTCTAGGTGTTCCATGAGCATTACTTTTAATCACTCTCAAACTTATGGGGAAACACTTTATTTTTAACGCCATCTCAACATCAGTACATCTTGTATTCCATCTGTGGACATGAGACATGAGGGAGGGGATGGATGATTATGGGGAGAAATTTTATTTTTAACACCATTTCAACATCAGCACATCCTGTGGTCCATCTGTGAATATGAGGTAGGAGGGATAAACTGGTTCAGCTCATGAAGTTGACCCACTTAGAATACTTTTGCCTGGGATAAATTTTCAATCCCTTCAAGGATAGTAATGACCAATTTCAAGATTCTTGTTAGAATTCTAGTGTTTTATACAAATAGAAAAAATGCAGTAGCATCTTTTGGTCACCGTGGAGGCTCTTCATATTCAAGTCATAAGCATCATCAGAAATCTTTGAAAGTGTCAACAGGGAAATACAGCATAACCCCACATGCAGGGAGATTGTCAGGAGATTAAGGTCAGCTTTAAGATTCAAAGAGGTCTCAAATCATATACTGGTCATTGATAGACCAGTATGGCCATCAGGAAAGTATTTAGAGAAAGGCAGAAATTTCCATCTGTAACACAGAGGGAAAAAAAATCACCAGTGAAGGGGGCATTTTCAGCAACCCTCTATTTAGTGGTACATAAATATAAGAGGAAAGGGGAAATAAAAAATATGCTATTGGCTTTTGTGAGGCAAGGATAGTGTTCTCTATCTTTAGCAACTCAGTGTCCACCGTCACAATTTTTGTAATACCAAAAAAAAAAAAAAAACTTGTACTGCTATTTATTAAGTATTCTCTTTAAATGGACTTCCTTTCTGCTTAAATAACTTTGTTTTATGAAAAACATATCATTGCCATTGAATTCTGGCTAGCTATCATCATTGCCTAAGTTTCTGACCTCAGTTCTTCTCACTTCCTTTCAACACAAAAAAAGGTAACAGGTGTTAGAGAAGTGTTAAAGATTATCAGTAATTGGAGACTTCCTCCTGGACAGAATTGGGAAGATTAAAGGAGAACTAACACACAAAAACAATGGTATTTAAGGCAGAATTTCTGAATATTTCATAGACAATTGTGTAGCACCCAGATCACTTGCAGCACCTAAAGGGCAATTCATCCTCATCCTGGGAAATCCTGTCATTAAAAGGAATGTGGAACAAGAATGTGATCCCAAGAGATGGATTTAACTGAGACCCTGCTGAAGGGAGGTGGATGAACTCTCCATAGAGATCCCACCTAGATCTGCTGCAGATGCTTCCACAGCTACATCACTCACAAAACATCAGGAAAGACCTGCAGAAGTGCTGAGAAATGGGTCACAGAGGAAGGCAGCCATGTTTCTCTTAACTCCAAGCCTAAGCCTATTCATAAGTCTTCCTTGTCCAAAGAAGTTTAGAAAGTCACACATAGGATAGGAAGGTCTGCAGATTTTCTGGGTCTTTTAAAAACATCCGAATGCTGTCTTCCATGGCCCCTTTGTTTAAAATAATACTATCCCCATCTTATTCTGTATCATCCTTTGCTGCTTTATTTTATTCCATCGCACTTACCACCCCTTCCATTATACAAATTTTACTATATAAGTGCACAAAATAATCTTATATTTACATTTGTTTATCTGTTTGCTTATTGGTCATTTAGTTGATAGATTTTAAGTCTGGTTTGAGCTAGTTGTGGTGGTGCACACTTATAATCCCCACTGACTGGGGAGGTTGAGGCAAGAAGATTGCAAGTTCAAGGATAGCCTGAACAATTTAGAAAGACCCTGTCTCAAAATAAAAAGATTAAAAGGCGTATGGACTGAATTATAACTCAGTGTATCAAGTACCCCTGGTTTCAATCCCTAGTACCAAAAAAACAAATATTGAGTTTTTCCAGCCATTTGTAGCCCTTGAGACAGCATTAGCACACAGCAGGTGCTAAATAAACATCTTAGTATCATTTTTAAATTAGTTATTATTTATATAGAACAGTGGAATGCATTACAATTCATATTACACATATAGAGCACAATTTTTCATATCTCTGGTTGTATACAAAGTATATTCACACCAATTTGTGTATTCATACATATACTTTGGATAATAATGTCCATCACATTCCACCATCATTAAACATGAACAAATAAAAGAATTGACGTCAGAGAAAGTTAGATAGTGAGAAGGAGTTTCATTTCACCCATGAGGTATGATAATTTTATTAGTTATGTCTGGCATAATACCTAATGCAAGGTAAACAATACTTATTTGGTACCTGAAAAAAATATTGCCATGGAATTGTGGTAATTTTTGGTTTTGTAAGGATGGGAATGACTATTTAATATTTTCATCTTATCACAGCTTTTTGGATAAAACTTAGCAACAGATATTCTGTTAGATGTGTGTTAGGAGCTTTCTAAAAATCACTGACCTGTCATACTTCCTACAGTAACTGATATACTTGATTACCTATAATGAAATGATGTGACGAATCTACCAACTAGCAATGATGCTCTTACATGTGCACTTAAGGAGAGCATGGCTCTTGGTGGAAAGTTGAATTGATGCAACCAGCCGGGTAGAAGAATCTTGCACCATGTATAAGATTCACAAGTTGTGTTCCATGGGATACAACTCTGTGCAATAATAAAGGTTATATACAAAGAAAAATAATAGAGAACAAAACTTATCAAATAAGTTGCAGATACACTAGGTTAAACAAAATCAGTAACCCCCATTATAAAGATTTAATTTGTTGGGCTGGGGTTGTGGCTCAGTGGTAGATTGCTTGCCTAGCACATGCGAGGCCCTGGGTTCGATCCTCAGCACCACATAAAAATAAATAAAATAAAGGTATTGTATCCAACTACAACTAAAAAATAACTATTAAAAAAAATTTAAAAATATTTAATTTGTTAGTTTTTTTCCAAGTAAATCTGATGACAGATTTGCCAATCTGACTGCTTTCTCACAGTAGGATCCCATGGGACTGATGATTCACTGGACTTGCTTTGGCAGCCACAAGCCATCACTCATGGGACTCTTGCAGGTGAAGAAGAGTCCTGGGATGAAACAGATCATTGGCCATTGCTGAGCAAAAGCACAAAATCAAAAGAGAAAATTCAAGGGCTTTGGCTGCATTCAATAATGGGCTCATGGTGATGTTCAGAGACAGACCCATCTCCATGCCTAAATACATGTTTTGTTTATGACGTGAAGTTTTTACCATTGGCTGATAAAATGACTAATGTAGTATGAAAATGTAATGAACCATGTGTAAAGTTCACTCTCCCATGACCTTTAGCAGACACTTTTCTGTGTCTCAGTTTCTTTATTTGTAAACAGGGAGAGTTCGATTAAACAGTCTTTGAAGTTTCTTCCCACTCTAGCACTCAGGAATTCAACTGCCTTTGGATGCCTGTTCTGGGCCCATAGTTGTTTTATTCCAAAGGAAAAACAGATCAGACACTGATGAGGGAATAGCATGTTGCTTGAAGTTCAGATCTCACTGGCTGAATAAAGATTTTCATGCTTAGAATGCAAAGCCTTTAAACAGTTACTTTCCCTGATGAGTCTTTAAATAGACTTTAGTAGAAAAGATTTAAACATGAGTGAGGTTTGTGCCCAGCTTGTGCAAGAAGAACCCCATTGCTCTTGCTTATAGTACTTTGATTTTGTACTAATATTTGGTGTATTTTTTTGTAAAACAAGAAATAAGTTTTAATTTTTTCCCATTTCAGTGTTTATTAAAATGGTTTCTTTGATCTACAGCCAACAAAATTCCCCAAATTTAAATTGAAGCTCCTAGTGACTCAGATTTTAATCAAATACTCCTCTTAGCTCAGACTATTGATAATTAGTCCCTTAAATATTAAGGTCTACATATCCCCAAGGTCTCAAATATTACAGCAGTAAGAGAGAAGATGTAATTGATTATAATAACTCCCCCAAGGTTACACAAATACAGGGATAACACATACAGGGCCTTTTCTTTGCAGCATTTTCTTCTTGCAATCTTCCGATGATTCAAACTACACAATTCCAAGGGACTGGTGGTGGCATAAAGAGGATGACACCATGACCACACCAGGGCACTATTTTTAAATTGCCACCGATTACACAAGTATTAGATACTCAACTTTCCATTCCTCAGACTTCCTAGTGTAAAATAAAGGTATCAGAATAGAAAATATGGAATGCACCTTCCTGTTTTAAAAAATAAAAAGCATTTACTCTGAAGATCAAGAAGCAGGTTGCTGTGGTAAGAAGAGTTAGTTAAATAACCACAAAAAGGCAGATTTTAGAGGGTTCACAGGGCTAAGGATAAAATGAGTCTGTGTTCTAATTATTTCTGAGTGGGAAGATGAGGGGATAAACCCAGAAGGGGCATTACAGATAATAGTAATATTACTTAAAACAGATGCATGGGTGTTGTTTGCTTGTATTGTGTTTTTTAAAAAATGCTTTGCCCAATGTTTGACATATTCATATCAAATATTAGCTGCTCACTATGTGAGTCTTCTTAAAACCAAAGCAAAAGTAGATAAATGTGACTAATAAATAAAACACTCGTTGAAAAGAAATTAAAAAAAAAAACACATGCCTTACCTTTATAACAAAGTCAAATATTTTTATTTTTCTGTAGCACATTCTACTAATATGACTTTTTCTTTCTGACACCTCTTGAAGTGGCCTCTGCTTAACTGATTTGTCTTCATGTCCCATCTCTCTGTCCTCCATGCTCCTTTCCATTTCTCAACATGGCTACTTTCTAATGTATCTGTGTCCGCCCGCATGTTGTCCGGTCTGAATTGCCTCCCTGAGCCAACTGCAGAATTCCTACCTATTCTTCTATGTTATTTCCAATGCTTCCATAAACTTTTCTTATCTCCCCCAAGTTGACTTTTTTCTTCAATCCACATTGTACAGTTTTGCACTGAAGTAGTTTTATATTGGAATGAGTTGCAAACTCAGATCCTGTTAGATTATAAATTTGTTGAGAGCAAAGATTGAAATTTTGTGTGTTCAAATCTATATAGCTATATTCATTCATCTGTATGGTCTATTTTACCCATTCTCTGTATATGTGTCTCTGTCTTTCTGTCTCTATCTCTGTGCATAACTCAGATGGTTTCAAAATATTACTCATAATTGAAACATAGTAGTAAATACATATAAAGGAACGGGTTGTGTGGAATCCATTAGTGCAAAGAAAAGGGATGCCATGGATGAACTCAATGGGCATGAAGGGTATTCAGTAAGTTGGGGTATAGACTGGTTAATTTCTAATGAGATTAGAAATGCTGAGGCCAGCGAGAGGGTGTGAGCAGCCAGCTTGGTTACACTGTTGTTCAGAGATGACTTCAGGAAGATTTTTAACGTATCTAGAAGTTGTGATTTGGGCACTTGATCTATAGCCCGTTTTTAACCCTTATTTGTTGCTACTTTTTGGTATTTTAAGTCAAATACCTCAACAATTCATAAAGAAAAGGGTTGAATCTAAATATATTGCCACCATTTGTTAAAATATAAATCAGTTTTCCCCTGCAAATCTCTGGGAAACTATTACACACACCAAAACCAAACAGATATATTTGTCCTGAAAGAATTATTTCTATTTTCTTCTTACTCTCCCACGGGTATTGTCAAGCCCTTTGAACCTGAAACTAGCTTGCCCCAGGGCCATTCCTTCATTTATACTGTTCTGTACTCTTGGCATTCCTTACAATTTCCTACCCAAATCCTATTTCTCCTTCAAGGACTGGTTCCAGGTCACTTCCTCTAGCCCTCTCTGGTTACTCTGGCCAGTGTTGGTGACACTAAGTCCCTAGATGCTGACTGTGCTCTTTTCTTCACACATCCTGAGCCATTTCCTCCTGCTTCACTTAGTTGGTGTTGCCTAGTTAACTGGAGGGCAAGTACTCTGAATTTAAGACCCCTATCTCACATATGCAATGTTTGGATCCTCTCAGCCTAGCATATTATTAATCACATGATCTTTACTTACTTGATCATTTGGTTGATGAGAGATGTCAGCAACAAAGAAAAATCACCAGTATGGTAACCAACTTATAGTTCAAAGTCTGACTCCATAAAGTACATCTTAGTTCTCATCCTCAGACACAGGCATTAAGAAAAAAGAATACTAATAAAGACTCAACTACTATAATCCTTAGCTTTTGGTAGTACTTATTTTTAGAAAGAGGAACAGGGTAGAGGGTGATTTGCAAGGTAATCTGGGTTCACACCTTGAGACCTACGATTAGAGTGATTTTGACACAATGCCATCTACCATGAATTAGACTGAAGCTAGCATTTCCTTGGATGGGAGAAGATCTGATCACAGCTTTGCAGTTCTCAATGAGGTGAGGCTCACTCAAATTTTATATACAATTTTTCTCCTCAACTTAGAAATACACAATTTACTTAATTTTTTATTATTTATACATTTTAAAATTTTTACTATCGGCTCAATATTATCAATCCTGCAATTATTCCCATTGGATCTCCATGCATGTCTTTGATCATTTGTTAGTTTTAGATTCTTAGAATTGGGGTTTCTGGGTTGCAGCATTTGAACTGGCTTAAAGTGTGTATCTTTAAGTTGTTATGTTTTGTAAAACAGAAGAAAATATTATTTGGAATGAGATGGAAGGAAGAAAGAAATGACTTGATTTTTATAGATTTTACTCATAGCTCCTTTCTGTTCCATTTCTGAACTTAATATTCTAATTGTACCATTTTCCTTCATCATCCATCAGAGAAGTATGCAAGTGGTGCCTGCAGGAGCATCCTTGGTAGGATACCATTTTGAATGGGATGCTGCTTAACTCATTTTGACCCTCTGGGTAATATTTAGCTCAGTTCAAATCAAACCATTCTTATATACACACATTCTTATATATTCCTTCCACAATAAGTATATATTACTACACTTGTTATTAATATACATTCCTCCTCACAAAAGCAACTACTAAAAAATCCATCTGATGAGTTTAAAAATGTGAACTCTATTATGTTCCCTGTCTGGGTGCCTCCTACTTTTCATAGTCCAATGTTTGCTGATTATTGTGTGTGAACCCCACAATTTTCTTTGAGATCCCTGAAGACATGGAAAAATCTCTCTGCCTATGCACTTGCTCCAAGTTCACATCAAACACATTTAGGCATCATCGGTTACATTGCTATGGACATTTTACTGCTTCCAATGAACTGTGCAAAAGGCTTGTCTCAAATTACTTGTGGTAAGGAAGGACTTCTTGTCTTTGCGGTGGGACCCTGCACTTCTCTGGCTTTTCAATCTGAGTACACTGTGTTCTCTGGCTGGCTTCTCCTGGGTTCTGACCTTATGTGTTCTGGGTATGCTGTGCAGAGGAGAGGAGTTAAATTTTGCTCTGCTTTATCAAAAGCATAAATTTCCAGGGGGAGTGGAGCTGAAAATGGGATTTCTCTAGTAAATGTGATCTTGGATATCATGACATTCACTTCTCCTTTGACTTCTGGCAAACCCTGGCTTACCTGTGCTCTCACTTTGTGCCGGCTTCATCCACAGACTAGTGTGCAGGTTCCAAAGTTTGTTAACTTATTTGTTGTTAAACTGTTTTTAAATAGCTAAAATACCTACATAGCTATTTCTGCCATTCATCTCCCTATTGTGGATCACAATTATCCCCCAAATATTAAGTACTAACTCAGTGTAAAGATTAATTTAGATGTACCTGCTGTATACTGTCCCACAGAATGATATCACTGTTTTGTATGTAGAAATTGTGTTTGAAACTCTAATTCAGGAACATGGTATGACCATACAACTGATTTCAATTGGCAAGTTTATAGATACAAAGATTAATTCAAATCTGGATTTTCATTTAGTAAATTATTATCAAATACATATGATGTCACTTGGATTATACTACTAAAAATTGACAAAATTAGGCAGTTTTAAAAAATAAAAACAAAACTCCCAAATTGTAGAGGTTTAAAAGAAGATAATTTATTTTTCACTTATGAAACATGTCCTTCTTAGGCTCTGTCATGTGATTTCACTGAGATTTGCAGACTAATGGAGCATGTTAATCAATACAGAGGGTCAAATTGTAAAGTATGTGAGTTTTTAAAGGCTTCTACCAGGAAGTGGTGCACATCATACTAGCTTATATTTTATTGGTCAGTGCAATTCATATAGTTATCTGGATTCCAAAGAGATAAGGTAATTCAATTCCTCCATATACTCACGAAAGAAGAAATATCAAGTATATTAAACTAATCACTATCTCAGTTTGTATTCTATGATCAAATATACAGTTCATTCTCCTTCCCTCTACCAAGTGACCTAATGATTCCAATTCCAGAGAAAAGAAGACCAGCCCTAGAAGTACCCAATTTCACAGAAGGGTGTGGATAAACCAAGTGTAGTAGTAGTCAGGAGAGTCTGGGAATCGAGTCTGGGAGTCTATTGGACTAGCAGACAAGAGGCTGAATTCAAAAGAGGCAGCTTGGATTTATATCCAGGAATTAAGACAAGCCAAAGAAGCATTAAGTTAATTATAAATCAAAGCAGTATAAGAGTGTAAGAAACCTGTAAGCATCACAAAAACTCTTTTGGGTTTTACAACACACAATTGGCTCTCTTTTATATCTTGTAAAGAAGAAGACTCAAGTATATTGTTTGAAAGCAGATTATGAAACAGCCTCACTGTGTGCCTTAATAAAGTCAAAGAAACTTCATAGGGCTCTTTTATTTGGAGCAATTATTATTATCCTTTTTAAAAAAATATTTATTTTAGTTGTAGGTGTACACAATGACCTTTACGTTATTTTTATGTGGTGCTGAGGATCGAACCCAGAGCCTCACATGTGCTAGGCAAGTACTTTACCACTGAGCCATAATCCTAGCCCTATTATTATCCTTTTTGAGTCATACATTCCCTTTGAAAGTTTTATGGAAAACAATAGCCTTTTGTAATCTTGATCTAAACCTCATTTGTTAAACAAAAATTAACTCAAAATAGATTGTGTAGTTATAAGTAAAATGTAAGCATATAAAAACTTATAAAAATCTTTGGGATTTAGGGACAGGCAAGGAGTTCTTCAACTTGACATCAAAAGAATGATCTATAAAAGGAAAAATTGATAAATAAGTGCTCATCAAAAATTTTAAAATTTGTTCTGCAAAAGATGTTAATAGAATGAAAATATAATTTCCAGCTGAGGAGAAAGTATTTTGGTAAATACCATTATCTAGACTATGTAAACACTCTTAAATTTTGGCAATAAAAAAAGACAAAAAAAATCTAACTAAGAAATGGGCAAAAGATTTGAAAAGATATTTCACCAAAGAGGATACACAGATGTAAAATATATGCATCTAATGCAGGAAAAGATATTTAATATAATTAGTCATCTGGGAAATATAAGTTAAAACAACATAAAGAAATCACACATGTGTCAGAACTACTAAAATAAAAATAATGACAATAAAAACAAATTGCTGGAGGGGATGTAGAGAAACAGATCGTTCACACATTGTTGGTGGTAATAGCACCATAGCTCCCTAAATCAGTTTGTCAATTTCATATAAAACTAACTATGTGTATTAGTTTGCTCAGACTACTGTAACAAAATAGCACAGACTGGGTGGCTGAAACAGAAGAAATTTATTTATTTTTATTTTTTAAAATATATTTTTTGTTGTCGATGGACACAATACCTTTATTTTATTTATTCATTTTTTTTTATGTGCTCTACCACTGAGCTACAACCCCAACCCCAAGAAATTTATTTTTGACTGTTCTGGAGGCTGGAAGTCTAGAACAGTCTTCCAGAGGCTGGAAGATCAAGGTGCCAGCCCATTTGGCTTATTCTAAGGCTTCCATCTTGGCTTGCAGGGGCTGGTGTCTCTTTGGGTCTTCACATGATTACCTCTCAATCCAAAAGTTGTCTGTGTCCTAATAGACTCTTCTGATAAGGGTGGCAGTCACAGAGAATTGGGGCCACCCATAACGCTAATTCTTTACTTAATTACTGTTCTTAAGATCCCTCTTCAAATATGGCCACATTTTGAGGTACTGAGGATTTGTATTTCCACATGTGAATTTCAGGAAGAATTTAGCCTATAACACTATTCAAGTACTATATTATCTAATAAATGTTCTTAGCAAGGATGGTGGAATGTGATAGATATCATTATCCAAATTACATGTATGAAGACACGAATTGGTGTCAACATACTTTATATACAACCAGAGATATGAAAAAAATGTGCTGTATATGTGTAATAAAAATCATAATGCATTCTGTCATTTTTTTAAATCAATAAAAAGAAAGAAATTACTACCATAAAATCTGACCAAACTTTCAGAAAAATAGAGGAGGGGAAAACACTTTCCATCATATTTCATGAGACAACTTATTATGGATACATAAAACTTATAATTACATTGAAATAAAATGAATTAAATAAAAAAGACAATCTATACTTGATTGTTTATAGAGATTGTATTCCTAACAGCCAAAAACTGGACACAACTCAGATGTTCTTCAGTGAGTAAGTGTTAAATGATTGATGCCATGGAAAGCTATTCAACAACAACAACAACAACAAAACAAACAAACAAACAAACAAATAAATAAAAATAAAAAAGAAAAGAAAGAAAGAGTATTCATGTATTTCTTCATTCACATGTAATTTATTTATACATTTTACAATTTGGGTGAATCTCCATCACAAAACCATGCTAAATTATTTTATTTTATAACATTCTTTAAAAGAAAAAATATAGATTGGGGAATAGGTTCTTGTTTTCTAGGGACAAGGGGTAAGGATCAGGGGATGGATGGGTATGGCTATAAAAGAGCAACAAATAAAGTTTTTGTGTTGATGGAAAAGTGCTATATCTTGATGGTGTCAATATAAAAATTTTTGAAAAGATCAGTTGAAGGTGAATTTTAAAAAAGACTAATTGAGCTCAGACTAGGAGAATGTTATGTTCTTAGTATCAGTAATAAGCAACTAAGGACACAGGAAAAGATGCAGAATAATCTAATGCCATGAAAATCAATAGTGAAGAATTTTTAGATGAAAAAATACATACTATAGAAATCCAGCAGAATGCATATAGAAGAAAAATTGAAATATGACAAGCAATTATTTGGAGAGTTTTAAGAGGAATTAGGAGAAAAAGAATATTGCAGGAGGTTAAGGAACTAGTTGATGGGTGGGCAAAGATCACTAATAGATCATAGACTAATAATTTGGGGTGTCAAAGAGAAAAAGATAAATTCTATGCAGCCAGAAGTCAACCGAATTGAGAAAAGAGAAAACAGTAGTGAATGCAATAGAAAGTAGTTGAAAATGCTAGAAGTAACAGTTCCTAAGGATAACAGGAAAGGAAAGAGACATAGAGCCCTGCCAGAGGTCTTTGCATTGGTACCAAAGGGAGATGGATATATATCCACTAGGTCTGCAGGTGCAGCTGTGTACTAAGTCTAGCAACAGAGAGGAGAACATGGGGGAGGAATTCTATGCTAAGTCACTTTTTCCTCCTAGAGAAGAAAAAAGGCCCAAGATTGCAGTTTTGTTGTTGTTGTTGTTTGCTTGTTTGTTTCTTTTCCCCCACAAGAAAAAAAAAAGATGACTGCTGGCTTAAAACCTAACTATATTTTCTATTTACTGATATAAAATCCAGAGATAAGTGGTTTCAAGATAGGTCTAGCAGTCCAAAAAATGTGTCATGGACCAGGTTTTGTGTATATTTCTGTTCTGCCATTCTTTGATTGATTGTTTTTGGTTCCCAAGCTATTGCCTCCTGGTCACAAGTTGGCAGTTTTTACTGAAAATATCACATCCTCACATGGCCTTAAGACAGAACAAAAGGCTCAGGGTAAGCAGCTTTTACTCTGTGAGATTATTTTCCCTTCTTATACTATAAGAAAATCTTTCTTAACAATCTACATTTTCCTTTATTTATAATTCAAATTTCTCACAGAATATTCCTTAAACACAGTGATGCTGAGAAATTAGCACCTGACATGAGGGGAATAATATTTTTGAAATCACTCACAGTGACCAATTGTTTTTTATCCTCTAGGACTTATAGAGAGACCCACATGTGTGAGACCAGGGAATGTTGCAAGACATCTAAATGAGTCAAGGTGCTGAGTTGATCATGGAGACTGGGAGTACTGACTACTCTCTAATAGGCAACAAGAACAGCAAAGCCCAAACCACATTTTTTATTATATAGTACACATACATCCTTTGCTTTCATTTGTCTACATAATTATTCTTGGCTTTATTTCCAACTATTTGGGAATTTTCCAGATTTTTAAAATTAATATCTAAGTAAATTATGGATTTCATTTCTTTTAAATATTTTAAAGATTTTTTCCCAGAATATGATTTATTTTAGTAAATGTTTCTTGCGGGCTTGAGCACAATGTTTATTCTGCCCTTCTGGGTACAGTGGTCTATAAATATCAAGTAGGTTAATTTGGATGATGGTAATGTTCAAGTCTTTTATATACTTACTAATTTACTATCTTCTTTTTCTATAAATTGTTAGAGAGGGTGTTGAAGTCTTTATAAGTATGGATTTGTCCTTTTCCTTTTAAGTCTGTAAATTCTGCTTTGAGTATTTTGAAGTTCTATTAACATAAATGTTCAGGATTTTTTTCTTCTTAGTACACTGACTATTTTTATCCCTTATAATATTTCTTGCTGTGAAATTTATTTTATTTGATATTACTGTGGTCCTTACAGATTCATTTTCTAAAACTATTTGAGATATGATTGACATACAAATAATTGTACATATTTAATGTATAAACCTTCACATTTGAAGTTGTGTCCACTCACGAAGTACCATATTGTTAATTATACTATGTATAGATAGATATCTATCTATACATAGAGATCTACTACATAAAGTAGATATCTATGATGTATTAAATCAAAATTGCAAATCTTTGAGTAATATTTCTACATTTCCCCTTCTCCCAGCTCCTGGAAACACATGAAAATCTATCAGTGTGATAAACACATTAGTAGGATAAAGGATAAAAATTGCATGGGCTTCTCAACAGGGGCAGAAGAAAGCATTTGACAAAGTCACCACATTAACGTGATAAAAGCTCCTAACCTATTATGTATCGAAGGAACTTACTTCACATAGTAAAATTCATAAATGAAAGTCCATAGCTAATACCACAGTCAATGGTGAAATATGGAAAGTTTTTCTGTATTTGAAACAGGTCAAGGACCCCTCTTTTTACCACTCAATGTAGTACTAGAATTCATAGCCAAAGCAGTTACTCAAGAAATAAAAAATACTCAATTACAAAAGAACTAAAATTGTCTTTGCAGATGACACAGCCTATTTTTTTTTGAAATTTTAGTGCATTATAGTTGTACATGGCAGTGGGATTCATTTGAACATATTTATAAATGCACATAGAAAAGTTTTCTTCTTTTCAGTCTCCAGTACTAAACCCTTCTTTCCCCAGCTTCCATCCTATAATCCCCTTCCTTCTCTATTGGTCTTCACTCTATGTATTTATTTATTTATTTTTAACTGGTGCATTATAGTTATATATAAAATTGGAATGCATCATGACATATTCATACACGTAACGTACATAGCATAATTTGATCAACTTCATTCTTCAGTTCTTTCCCTTTCTCTCCCACTCCTCCCTATTCCCTCCTCCTGGTCCCTTACTTCTATTTTACTGATGTTCTTTTGCTTTTCATAAGATCCCTATTTTTATTTATTTTTTTCTCTCTGTTCCACATAGGAGAGAAAATGTTCTGCCTTTGATTTTCTGAATTTTCCTAATTTTAGCATGATGTTCTCCAGTTCCATCTATTTACTAGCAAATGACATAATTTCATGCTTCTTTATGACTGAACACAACTCCATGAAATATTGATACCACATTTTCTTTATCCATTTATTGATGGGCACTTAGACTATTTTGGCTATTGTGGATAGCACACTATTATAAATATTTGGTATGCATTTATCAGTATGGTATGCTGATTTTAGTTCTTTTGGATGTCAAGAAGTGGTGTAGCTCTGTCATAAGTGGTCCCCTTTCTCTGTTCCACCATTATCTTTTCAAATTCTTGTTCTGCCCCTCTACTCTCCTATCTTTATACAATCGCTTGATGTCGTCCCACAACTCACTGGTATTAACTTATTCATTGTTTTTTACATTCTGTATTACATTTTGTGTAGTTCTATTGTTATGTCTTCACATTAATAATCCTTCTTCTGTAAAATTTGTTATTAATTCTGTTCACTAAACATTTTATCTGTGTATATTTCATCTCTGAAAGCTTTATTAGACTCTTTTTTATATCTAACATGTATCTTCCTACCATTCTTACACTCTCTACTACCTACCTTAATATATAAAGAATAATGGTAATAAGTGTTTTAATGTCCTTGTTTACTAATTTTATCATGTATGGTATGTCTGTGTATTTTTGTATCAATTTGATATCTCCTGATGTGATTTGTATTCTTAAATTCTTAATTTGGATTGTTAGTTACTATATTTTTTCTATTCCTTAAAAATTTTTTTTATTTTGTTAAACATATTGAAATTTTGTTCTGAGATGAAGTTATGTTACTTAGAATCAGTCTGATTCTTGATTTTGAGGTTTTATTAGGGTGATTATAAACCGCCTTTATTCTCAGACAAATTACACACCACTACTAAGGCATTAACTTTCTGAAAACACTACTCAATTTCCTGTGTGTTAGGTCTTTTTTGTGTGAGTGTTGCAAAATCAAACTATGCTAAGCTTTGTGTAAGCTGTGGGGATTATTCCACCTACTTCTTTCTGGTGATCTTCTAGTTTTTATAGTTCCCTCACATTCATGCACAAAACAGAATTCAAGCAAGTACTAGATATTTTCTCTCTGTAGACCACTTCAAAGCGCCTGTGTTCTCTGTACAACCCTCCTCTCTCCATTGCTTTGCCCTGGAAATTCCAAATGCATATTCAAATTCTAACAACTATCTTCTTAACTCAATGAAATCACCAATCTCTTATTGCATTCCTCCTTACTGTTCTATGGGATGAAAATGTTCTCAGGGTTGTCATATGAGGCATTCATAGGATTCACTTCTTTTTCTTTTCTTTCTCCTAGGTATCATAACCTGTATTGCTTATTGCCTGATGTTTGAGAACTAAACCAATTTATTAGTCATTAATGATGGAAAGGTAAGCCTCTTGGTCCATAACAACTGTAATTAGAAGTTCTCCCATACTTATGGTTTAGTTTAGAATATACTCACCCCACCTAATGGCAGTGACTTCAAGAAGTCATGCAATGAATGCATTCATCTTGAATCTCTCCATCTCTGGGTGGTGGAAAATTTTCTGTATCATGTATTGATATAGATTCCTACATCTATTAGCTTAGAATATAAAGTAAAAAGTCTTATTTCATCCTTCTTTCCTGAGAATAAAGACATAGTAACAGAATTGGGCCTTGAGAAAACTAAAGAAAAGTTACAACAACTACCATGAGGCATGCCCTAGGGAATTAATATAAAATTAATAATGATGGAATACTTGCTACACAGCCTTCTTCGTCAGCCCAGAAATCATTTCAATTAAAATACTCTTAGCTTGAAGAAAAGAAGGTTTTACTCAAAGTACATGTTTTGTTAGCATAAGAATTTCTCCAATATTTTTTTAGATTTATGTTTCAAAAAAATAAGAGTTTTCAAATTAACCTTTTAAAGGAGTTGAATTTTGGCTTAGTTCTTAAAGGACATTTAATTCAAGCTGTTTCATCATGTAATTTACTACAAACACCATCCCTCTGAGTATCCAAATGCAAAACACCCTGGCTTTTTGAAGGATGCAAATTAGAAATGGCACACAGTGAGTTCATACTAGTTGTTGTTGACTGATGGCCTTGATCACCATTATTAGACATAAATGGTTTTCTATGACCCTCAATTCTATGAAACACTGAAATGATCCAGAGTTAGAGCCAAAGGACAAGTGCAGTGAAATGACTGGCTAATGAGTAAATCAAGTCTGCAATACACAATTACTGTAGGTTAAGAATGAGTCACATGGGTCAAATTACAGAGAAATCCATGTTTTTCCTGCCCATGTTAAACCTGATCTAGAAAGTATGACAATGCCTTTAATCACTTCTGATTTCAAGCCAGCAGTTTTGGGAATAACTCACTCTTGCTCTCAAAGTAGGTTATTTTGAACTTTCAAGAGAAGGAAGTTTCAAATCCTAACAGGTTTTACACTATGGATTGGAAAAGAGTTAAAGGGCTACATCTATAAAATGTGTTGTTCGTACTAATCTTGCAAGACTGGGAAACATGAAGGGAGCTTAAGGAAATCTAAAACCTGTTGAAACTGCATTGGAAGTAAAATTTATTGAATTTAAATCCAAGGTCCACATGTTTTTATAATATGATTACTGCTCACATTTATTTACTTAGCATTAAAACTAAACTAACATTGTTAGGTCGCAGCTGTTTAGATTTTGATAGATGACAAATGGCATTTCTCCTTCCAAACAGTGCAAGACATCAAATCCATACTTTAGGGGGTAAAATGAAGATTGGGAGAGACTAACAGGAAATGGGTTTGTTCACTTTGGAATTCTATTTATAAACAGACAAAATCTGAGGGACCCTAAGCCAGAGGGTGGTCACATCTTGTTTCCATAAACACACACGTTTTAATCACCTTTAGACAACATGTTTTGGGTCTTTGTTTGGTTTCATGCATAGCAAAGTGCATTGGCTATTTATATTCCTGCCAGTTGGAAATGATAGGCCAGGTTTGTGGGGCTTTTTATTTTTACCAAATATGTTGAAATTGATTTATCTCATCCTGATCCTGCTGTCAAAAAGCTGTAACTTCTGGAAAAGCTGAGTGTATGAGGAGTCAACTATCTTGAATTGTCAGTTAGCCAGTGACTTTGCTGCCTAAAAGTATAAAAAATAAAGTATTTTATTTCTTTATTAAAAGCAGTTTCAAAAAAAGAGCACATGATTTGTAAGAAGGATAGGAATAATGCAGAACATAAAGTACTCACTGTCTTTTCATGCTTGAGCTCTTTGATTTTTATTGAGATAAACTAATACAATTATTTTCCTTTATTTTTAAATACTGGCAACTTGTATTTTTAGTCATCTCAGGATTATTCCTTCTTCTAAAAATGATTCTTTTTTATCCTCCAACCATTCCAGTGGCTTAGGAGTCACCCCTCTCTCTCTCTCTCTCTCTCTCTCTCTCTCTCTCTCTCTCTCTCTCTCTCTAATGTGAATCTACTCTGTGACCTCAGAGCCTAAGGCTTGCACAGTTATCTGCCCTAATGCACCTATCCCAACCTGATAAATAATCATAGGCTACGTCAAGATTTCTCAAACTTGAGAGTCAGCATAGGTCATCACCTTTCAGGTGTAAACAATACAACTTGCAGTTCTGCCCATGTATCCTGCCCTTTGTCAGAGAGTAGGTTCTGGTAAGAGAGATTAAAGTCAACATGTAGTGATGAGCTGAACCATGCTTCATGTTTTGGAACAGCTATGTTTGGAATGGTTTGTAGTCAAATCACATTATGTACAAATTTGGCAGCTACTTTTGTCTATTTTATGTTGTGATAACATAATTATATAGGCTGGATGATTTATTAAAAAAAAGGTTTTTAATGGATGGTTCTGGGACCTGATAAATATATGAGGTTTGTGCCAGCAACGGTCTTATGCTGTTTTAACCCATGGCAAAAAGTGAAAGGGCAAGTGGTCATGTGAGAAAGAGAAAAAACACAAGAGGCCTTCCTTGCTTCTATAACAATCTGTTTAGTGGCTGGGGCAGTAGCTCAGTGGCAGAGAGCACTTGCCTTGCATGTATGAGACATTGGGTTTTATTCTTGAGCAACACCTAAAAATGAAACAAATAAAATAAAGGCATTCTGTCCACCTACTACTACAAAAAAAATAAAATAACCATCTGTTCTCATAGTAACTAATCCTGTCCTATAAGAGAGAACTCACTTGTTTGAGAAAGTCACTGGTCTCTCCTAATGACTTAATCATCTCTTTAAGACCCATATCCCAACCTAGCTAAAATGACAATTAAATTTCAATGTGAGTTTCAGCAGGGCCAAGCCATATTCAAGCCATAGCAGGGGCTGATATCATACAGTTATGGAGTGTCAGATACTGTAAATGGATTCTAAAGTCACTTGCACTATGGTTACTGGCAAACTTTGGTGAATCAGTTATAGACTCCTAAATATAGAAAACTTCTAAAGGGCATTTATCTTTGGTTAATATTCATTAACAAATTATTAGTATGCATGCTTTGTGTGAATGTCAAAGATGAATACAGAGGAGAACAGCTCTACATTTAAGAAACTTATCATCTAAAATGGGGTATAAGTTAGATAAAAACTCATGCCAGTCAAATATATGTATATCATTAGTACCCATTTCTAAATGAATAAAAGGATTTGTTATAAATATCAGATATAGACCTTTAAACCTCTAGTCAAGATAGCATTATGTTGGTAGAAAGATCAATAGAGGGAAGAGAGCAGAGGGAAAGGGAGGGAAGAGGTACTGAGGACTGAATTAAAACAAGATATATTCCATGCTTTTATAATTGTGTCAGAATGGGTTTTACTCTCATGAATAACTAAAAAGAACCAATAAACATATAGCATTATGAGTTAATAGTATAAAGCGCTCTCTTTCAAAAATATGTATAGTGATGAATGGAGGTGGTCTACTGGACCCAGCAAGTGAGTGAGGTAGAAGAAAGTGGGAAATTTTAAGTAAAATACCCACCCGGGTCTATCTTATAGTAGGCCTGCTGAGGCTTTAGATTCACCTGACAATTGATTCTGAGTTCATAATCAGAATGGTCATACTTAGCAACTGGCAGACCCTCAATTTATTATTTGACCTTGAAGAAAAATAGGAAAGACCAAGATTTTACCTGCAAGCCCTTGAATATATCCCCTCCCCAGGCAAGACTGAAAAAAATAATGGTAATCTCAGTGGAATGGCAGAGAATATTGGAATTTCAAAGAATTAAATAAAAGAGGTCTGTTGATTCACATTGTAATTCCCATTCTATTTGCCAATATTGCCCCTACAAAAAGCAAATGATGGCAGACTACCACAAACTCAACCCAGAGGCAGCACCAGTCCCCACCTGCTTTACCAAATAGAGCACTTTTAGCCAAATATGGCCTCTGATATGTGGTATACAGCTGCAGTTATAGGAAATTTTGTATTTCAAAA
Organism: Urocitellus parryii; assembly: GCF_045843805.1. Classification (NCBI taxonomy): domain Eukaryota; kingdom Metazoa; phylum Chordata; class Mammalia; order Rodentia; family Sciuridae; genus Urocitellus; species Urocitellus parryii. Next base: position 53,805,995 of record NC_135531.1, read on the forward strand.
CCTTTCAGGATGGAACATAATTATAAAATTAAAGATAAGAAAGTCTGGGAAGAGGCATGTAATCAGATCTATGAGGTGGGTCTTCAAAGGATAAAGATCTTTGTATATTAAGTTAAAAATCACTAGAGAATATATTCTTCAGAAGAAGCACTGAACAAGCCTGTGGGGAGGATCATTCATTCATTAGAGGATTATAGCCATTTGCACTTCATCATCCTAAGTAAGTGCAATGGAACTGTGGAAAGAATAGTTCTAGCAAAGAAATGGAAGGTACATGTGTGCCCATGAGCATGAACCTCCTTGTGCAAAGCACAATCTAGCTACAGTTAACTGATGAATGTCTTACATGTTGATAGCTCAAAGTAATTCTGAGCCTCTGGTCGGGCTACATACCCACAAGACTAACCAACCACTTGATGACAAGTTTATTGCATGATATCTCTTTTACTGAGATAAAGATCATGAATTGTCCTAGCTAAAATGAACCTGATTTCTAGTTATGGGATTACCTTTCCTGCCCATGATGCCTAAGCCATCACCATAATCCATGAGCATCCAGAATGTCTGACTTACTGACATTATTTCAGCTCAGAAGAGCCATTTTAGGTGAGAGTAATATGATAAAGGGCAAATGACCCAAAATCCACTTTTCCTGTCACGTTGTATGTAGTCCAGAAGTTGTCAGCTTGACAGAGAATTGAAATCGCCTTTTTGAAATCATAGCTAAAACAACAAATTAGAAATGACACTCCATGAGATTAATGTGCTGTCAAGGTAAAACAATGACCATTATATGGCACTGTGTCTCCAATTGGTAGAAAATATGAATCTAGAGTAGTTTTGACCAGTAGAATTTTCTGTAGTGATAGAAATATCATTCCATGCTTCCCAATAGGATCAACATTAATCATGAATGGCTAGAACACTTGAAATTTGGCTAATGTCACTGCAGATCAGTATTTCTAATTTAATTCAAAATTAATATCTATCCATGATTTGTGGGTTCCATATTGGAGCAAATGCCTACCACAGGCTTTGTTTTCCAGAGGGTCAATGCTTCTACGAAGGACTACAGTAAGAATACCACTAAACCTAAAACTAAAAATAGTGACTAGTTAACCCTCTCCCCCAATGTGGATTATTTGAACTGGTCCATTTTAGTAGGTCATAAGCAATGAAAGGAATAACCATATTGTCAGGGATAATTGATAGGAAGTCAATTTTGCTGCAGCATAATGAAATGGGTCAGGGACTTCATTCTGGGTTCAAGGAGATTTATGAAATTATTGGTTTTAACTGTGATAGAAAATGTTTTCAACAATGGACTGAGAATCATGGATACCATCTTTCAGGAATGAAGTTTCAGGCCAAATCCAACACCCACTCACAATAATAGAAATAACAACAATAAAAACATTAAAACCTCTTAGCAAACTAGAAATAGAGGGAACACACTGAATGCCATTTATTTAAAAATCTATATCTTATGTAAAGATTAAAAACTAGATGCTTTCCTTTTCAAAAAAGAAAAAAATTATCTTTAGTTGTAGTTGGATACAATACCTTTATTTTGTTTGTTTATTTTTATGTGGTGCTGAGGATTGAACCCAATGCCTTGCATGTGCTAGGTGAGCTGTCTACCACTGAGCCACAGCCCCAGATGCTTTCCTTTTAAGATCAGGAACAATGCAAGCAATCTGCTCTTGCCACTTCTATTCAACACCATAGTTGGAAACCATAGGCAAGGCAACAGGTAGCAAAAGGAATAAATACTATGGAGATTGGGATGGAAGAAACAAGTTTGTCTTTGTACATAACATGACTATGTAGAAAATTCCAAATAATCGGGAAAAAAAATCTTTGGAACTAATAAGTGATTATAACAAGTTTGTAGGCTATAAGAATAATGATGGATCTGGAGATTGCCATGCTAAGCAAAATAAGCCACTCCCAAAACCCCAAAAGCTAAATGTTTTCTCTGATATGCAGATGTGAATTAATAATAAGGAAAGGGTAGAGGAAAATAGAGGTACTTTGTATTAGGTAGTGAAGGGTATGGGGGTATAAGGGTAGGAATGATAGGAGAATGAATCAGACATTATTGCTGTATGTACATATATGACTACATGAATGGTGTGATTCTATATCATGTACAACCAGAAGAATGAGACGTGTAAAAATGCATTCTACTGTCATGTATAACATGACATAACAAATTTCAAAAAAAGAATAATTTATAATTTGTAAATTATAAAAGTCAATTGCTTTCTTATATATCAGTGATAAGTAGTGGGAATTTGAAAGAAAAATACAGCACCATTTACATTTGCAATAAAAAATTTAAGTACTTAGTTATAAATCTAACAACATGTATAAGATCTTCATGGGGAAAACTATAAAGTTCTAATGAAAGAAATCAAAGATCTGCATAAAGGAAGAGGTATTCCATATACATATACATAAATAGAGAAACTCAATATTATCATGATGTCAGTGTTTTTCCCAACTTGATCTGTAAATTTAACAAAAATCTTAACATAATCCCAGCATGGTATTTTGTGAATATCATCAAATTTCTTCTATTGTTTATATGGAAAGACAAAAGAACTAAAATAGCTGACTTAATATTGAAGGAGAAGAACAAAAATCTAAAGACTGACATTATCAGAGGCGAAGTCTTACTATTAAGCTACAGTAATCAAGACTGGTCCTGGTTCAACCATAGACAAATATTTAACAATACATAGTAGGTTCCCAGAAATGGGTCCATACAAAATCAATGGATCTTTAAAAAAGAAGCAAAGACAGTTAAGTAGAGAAATTGTGCTGGAACAAGTGGGAATCCATATGAAAAAAAAAAGTCTAAATATAGAACTTTCTTAACTTAGAATGAGTCATAGACCTAAATTTAAGTACAAAAAGTATAAAAATACCCAGGAGATAACAATAAAAATCATGTGGACTTGGTTTTGGTGATGGCTTTTCAGTTACAACACCAAAAGTACAATCCATGAAAACAAAGATTGATAAGTTACACTGCATCAAAATTTAAACTCTCTGCTTTGCAAAAGACATTATTAATGAGAGACTAAAAAGGCAAGCCATGGAATGGGAGAAAATCCTTGTAAAACACATCTGATAAAATACCAGTTTCCAAATTATACAGAACTCTTAAAACTCAACCAAAAGAAAACAAACAACTTAATTAAAGCCTGGACCAAAGACTTAACAGACACCTCACAAAGAAAATAAACAGATGGCAATAAGCATGTGAAAAAAGGCTCGGTATCATACATTATCCCTAATCCAAAAATCCAAACCCTAAATTGCTCAAAAATCCAAAACATTTTGAATATCCACATGATGTAATATGTAGAAAATCTCATTCCTGACGTGTCATATATTAGCTAGAATGCAGACAAACTTGAAATATTGTATAGTTACCTTCAGGATAAAAGGTGTATATAAAACATAAATAAACCTCATATTTAGATTCAGCTGTTATTCTTAAAATATATCATTATGTATGTGCAAGTATTCATGATCCAAACAAATCTGAAATATGAAATTCTTCTGTCCTCAAGAATTTCAGATAATGCATATTCAACCTCTAAATTACTAAGGAATTGTAAATTGAAACAATGAAAACTATTATGAACCTATGATTATGGCTAAAATATGTAACATTAGGGCTGGGGATATAGCTCCGTTGGTAGAGTGCCTGCCTTGAATGTACAAGGAACTGGGATCAATCCCCAGCACCATACACACACACACACACACAAAAAAAAAAAAAAAAAAAAAAAGAAAGAAAAAGAAAATCTGTAACATTGACAACACCAAATGCTGGCAGAGATGCACAGGAATGCTGATGAGAGTGCAAAATGATGAATCCATTTTGCAAGCCATTTTCTCATTTTCTTATAAAGTATGCTCTTACCATATGATCTAACAATTCTGCTTCTTGTTATTTACGTAAACGAGCCTAAAACCTGCACAGAAATGTTTAGCATAGTTTTACTTATGATTGTTGAAACTAGTAATCAACTAACAAGTCTTTTAATAGATGAATGGAAAAACAAATTGTGGAACATCTATGCAGCCACATAAAGAAATGAGCTATCAAACACAACAACACACAAAGTAATCTTAAATACATATTAATAAGTGGAAGAAGTCAATCTGAAAAGGCTATATTATTCCAACTCTATAACTTTCTGGATAAATCAATACTACAGAGATAGTAAAAAAAAAAAAACAAACTATGCTTTCCAGGATCCAGGATATGAGGGAAGGAGGTATGAATAGATAGAGCATAGAAATGTTTAGGGCATGGAAAGCAGTATGGCAATTCCTTGGAAAACTGAGAATAGAACCACCATTTGACCCAGCTATCCCTCTCCTAGGTCTATACCCAAAGGACTTAAAAACAGCATACTACAGGGACACAGCCACATTAATGTGTATAGCAGCACAATTCACAATAGCTAAACTGTAGAACCAATCTAGATGCCCCTCAGTAGATGAATGGATTAAAAAATGTGGCATATATACACAATGGAATATTACTCAGCAATAAAAGAGAATAAAATCATAGCATTTGCAGGTAAATGGGTGGGATTGGAGAAAATAATAGTAAGCAAAGTTAGCCAATCCCATTAAAACAAATGCTAAATGTTTTCTCTGATTAAGGTGAATGACCCATAATGGGGTAGGCAGGGGGAACATGGGAGGAATAGACAAACTCTAGATAGGGCAGAGGGTTGGGAGGGGAAGGGAGAGGGCAGGGGGTTAGCAATGATGGTAGAATGTGATGGACATCATTATACAAAGTACATGTATGAAGACTTGAATTGGTGTGAACATACTTTATATACAGAGATATGAAAAATTGTACTCTATATGTGTAATAAGAATTGTAATGCATTCCACTGTCATTTTAAAAAATAAAATCAATTAAATATTAAAAAATATTTAGATTAGATAAACTATTCCATATGGTACTATAATGTTGGATACATCACTAAACATTCATACTTATAGCATGTACAACACCAAGAGTAGATATTAATGTCAACTATGAACTTTGGTTATTAATAATGTATCAATAGTGTCAATTGCAACAAATTTCTTAACAAAAATGTTGACAAAGAAGAGGGTGGTAGAAGCAGTAAGGAGGTATGTGAGAACTTACTGTTTAATACACAATTTTTCTGTAAACACAAAACATGTCTAAAAAAGACTAAAAGGCCAAACAAACCTCCCCTAATGAAACTGAATTTTAAAAATGATCAATATCATTAAACATGGTATGAAAATTAAGACCCAAAAAGAGTATCACTATGTATGTACCAGAATGGCTAAAATTAAAGACTGAGAATACTGAGTTCCGGAAGGGAGCTGTTGAAAAATGAATTACTCATATACTCATAAATTCTTAGGAGTGTGAAGTGCTATAGCTACTTGGAAAATCAGTTTGTTTCTGATAAAGGTCAGTATATATTTATAATATGTCTCAACAATCTTCCTCATGTAAAACCAAAAAATTTGTGCAAATTATTTACAATAGCTTTGTTTCTGATTATCTCAAGCTGGAAAAATCCTGAAGGTTCATCAACTGGTAAATAGATAACACAATGAAATTTCCTTCAACAATAATCACAAATACAACAACAGGATGGCAGTTGTAAAGCATTGGACTATGTGGAAGAAGCTAGAAAGAAAGCATGAAGAAAACACAACCCAATTTACAAAATTTAAAAAAAAAAGTCATGTATTTCTCCAAAGAAGGCATACACATGCCCAACAAAGAATAAAAAGATGTTCCACATCATAAATGATTAGATAAATACAAGTTAAATTTATTAACACTCACCAGCATAGCTAGAATCAAAAGAAAGGATAGAAATGACTGTTGGAGAAAAATTTAAAAACCTCCTACATTGCTGGTGGAAATGTAAAACACAGTCCTTTGAGAATTTTGGCAGTTGCTCAAGAAGATAAATATAGAGTTACCATATGAACCAGCGATTCTACTTCTAGGTATATATCCAAAAGAATTTAAAACATATGTTCACACAAAAGTGTGTATGTAAATGTTCAGAGAAGCATTATTTAAGCCAAAAAGCATAATCAAACCAAATGTTTATCAACTGACAGATGGATAAACAAAATGAGGTATATCCATACAATGAAATATTATACAGCTCTCAAAGGAATGAAGTACTGACTCATGCTACAACATGGATGAACCTTGAAAACATTATGCACGTGGAAATAAGCCAGACACAAAAAGTCACATGTTGTGAGAGTCCATTTATATAATGTGTCTACAGCAGGCAAATCCATAGTGATACAAAAAGATTAGTGATTTCTAGACAGTACAGGGAAAGAATGGAATAATAGGAGAGACTGTGAATGGGCATGGACTAATGAAAAGGCTCTGGAATTAGGTGTGGTAGTCGCACAATCTCCTGGATGTGTTAATTGTCACTGAACTGTACATATAAAAAGGGTGAATCTTATGTGAATTATATCTCAGTTTTTTTAAAAGGCTGTCTATTCAGGTTCATCAGTGTCATAGCAGGGCAACTCACAATATCCAAGTTATGGAACCAGCCCAGGTACCTGTTAATGAATGCATGGATTAAGAAAATGTGGTATGTGCCCACAATGGTGTACTCAGATAGTGAATGACTCAAATTCAGTCAGAAGAAGGAAATTATGGCAAGTGCTGGTAAATGGATGGAACTGGAGAACATCATGCTAAGAAAAATAAGTCAGACTCAGGAAGAAAGTTGAGTGTCAAATGTTTTCTCTCATCTGTGGAAGCCAGAGCAGAATAAGGGGCGAAAATGGAAAGATTTTGGAGGATAGAGCAAAGATCAGTGAACCGAAGGAAGGAGATTGAGGGGGAAGGAGGAGAGCAGGAGGGTCTGGAAGTGGGAGGACATATGAAATGAACTTGACAAAATTAACTATGTATGTAAAGATATACCACAGTTAATTATGCCTTTGCACCAATTTAAAGAAGGCAACAAATAATAGAAACAATGAATAAAAATAGAGGGAAGTCCACTAGAGTAGATGTAATAGAAATAATAGAAACAATAAATAAAATAAAATAGAGGGAACACCACTACGGTAGCTTAAAGGGGAATGGGGGAAGGAGGAGGAAAGGGAAAGAAGAGACACTGGGGGATGAAATGCAGAAAATTTAATTCCAAGTATTTATGATTATGTCAAAATGAACGCTACCTGGCTGGGGTTGTGGCTCAGTGACAGAGCGCTTACCTCGCACGTATGAGGCACTGGGTTCAATCCTTAGCACCACATAAAAATAAATAAATAAAATAAAGGTATCATGCCCATCTATAACTAAAAAAGAATATTTAAAAAATGAACGCTATCATTATACATAATTATAAGCATTTCAAAAATAAATAAATAAAAGACTATGTATTGTATGATTACATATTAATGATATTGTGGAAAAGATAAACTATGAGAACAGAAATCAAATCCCAGGGGCTGAAGATTCGAGGAAGGTATTAACTAAAAAGGGGCAAAAAGAGGCTCTGGAGCGATGACAAATTCCATTTTTAGTCTAGTGATGATTATACACTGCATAGATTTTTGACAAACTCACGAGATATTATACATAATATCACTTAATTTCACAGTTAAGTAATATGCAAAAAACCCTATCTAAAACAAAGGAGCAAGGTAGGAAAGGAGAAAAAAGAGAAGTGGAAAAGAAAGAAAGTGCACACAGAAAGGATGTAAGAAAATAAGAATGAGGGAAAGAGTGCAAGAATCATGTAACCATATATCACAGAGAAACTAAGCTTTTGGCTTTCAGAGGCACATAGGTATTTTTTTCCCCAGTACTGGGCAGTGAACCTATGCTGTTGCATGCTGGGCAAACACTCTGTCAATGAGCAACATCCCAACCTCTGGTTATATTTTTGAAGCAGTTTTTGTCCAGTAGAAAGAAGAGAAGTTTTGTCCCATGAACAGAATGAAGTTTTTCTCTCAGAGATAATACTTCCCAAGTTATAATTTTGGTAATTGTTTTTAATCTCTATGAACTTCAGTACCTTCATCTGTAAATTGCAGGAGAAAAGAAAGAGAACATGAACAGTTAATATTGATTGGGCATCTATTATATACAAGGATCACACCAAACATTTTAAAATTGTATTGTGATTATAAAATAATATATATTTAGGGAAAAGGAAACAATATTCATAAAATGTTAATTTTGGAATATTCTAGAATTGTTAATATATAAACTTTACCTCGATGTTTGAAAGTGTCATACACAACTGTCTCAAAGGAACCTGACTAGGGATGATGAAACGAGGTTCCCAGAGAGACACTTTTCTGAATGCAAAAAGAACACATGCCCAGTTGTATGACACTGAGAATAGCAAAATAGCCAGAGCTGCCTCTTTTCTGTTTTGACTTTTGTAAAGAGACAGGGAGAACTGATAGCATCTTAACAACAAATGTCCAGTCAATTAACGAAAGCCTTGCATTAGCAGCTGCCCCAGGGAGGTCCCGGAGTCCACTGACTTCTTGGATTTGGAGGGGTTATTAGTACAGTTTGGATTGACCACCCACCATCACCATCTTCAGGAACCCTGTATTCCATATACCAGGTGAGACAGCAGGTTAGGAGTTCCTCTTTGAACAGAAATGGAGGAAGACCAGCATTTAACTCAACAACAACTGGTTGGAATTTTGTCTGAAAACATTCTTCTGTCTTCTCCCTTGGTGGAAACTAAATGAGTTTTCCTGGCCTATCTCAGTTCCCACTTTCATCTGGAAATTGTTGCCATGTCTCTGGCCCTCTTTAACACTTTCTGTCTGCCACACAATTTACACTTTATGAATATTCTGTCCAGTCCTTTTGAATCTGATTCTCTTTATTCCTGGCTAACCTTGCCTGATAGGTGAAATATAACTAGCCAGGGACAGGACGATGTCATTAAACACTTATTCTTTATACCTCTCAGCACCTGGGACATTGGGGTTTAAACTTACTCCTGATGAACTAACCAGATTTACTTAAACTTTTGAAATGAATAAGCTGGTCTTTCAGATATTTTTTCTCTGGAGCTCCTGGAAGGACCCATTTTGACTTTTCTGCCATTTTTGTTGAGTCAAAATTTCTCAGAAAAAGAGATAGGCGGTCTTTGGCCAGTCTATGGGTCTCATATCTCTATGATAAAACAGGCTAAAAATATATGTACTTTTATCTGAGTTGTAAGAAAAGCATAGATAATGTAGCACAGTACACATTGTACAGACTCAAGAATGGTAGCTGAAATTAACATGTGCTCTTCTAAAAACAACCATTCACAAAGAATTTCAACAAAAAGAGCATAGAGGAAGTAAGAAGAGAAGCAACTTTCCTCTTCTGTAGAAATACTGCCACAGGAACCTGGCAGGATGGTGGTGGAAGGAGCTGAGCAAAGCACATGCAGAAGCACTCCAAGGCACTGGAAACCAGAGGGGCCACTGAGTCAGGCTGGTGCCCACACATGCGGCATTTGAGGAAATCCATACAGTGAAGTGTGGAAAGAGGGGGGAAAAGTCTCTTATTGTGAACCTCAGCCCCTCAATTTTTATTTGGCATTTCTTTGTAATGAAATGATGTGTTTCTTCTAAATAAATTACATCACTGGAGGAGGTATGGATGGAAGACTTCTGTTTGATTTCCAGAATTCTCTTGCCTTTGTGCATTACTTCTTTGGGGAGGTTTGAGTTGGTATGGCCCCTTGAAGCAAAAGCAGGTGCATTGATGTAATGATGAGTATTCAGAATTAATGGCATCCAGAGATCTATTCTGAATACAGGCTCTTTATCCAAAACCTCTTTCTGTGTCTATGCCCTTAAGTGCTAGAATCATGAAACACAGGATGAGGCAGAACAATTGTGTGATTGTTTTTAACATCCTCAAAGAGGATTTCAGCACACCATAAGCTGCTAATGAATTTTAGGAGGCAGGTGTGAGACATGAAATTACTTTTCCATTTCCACCCCTTTTTAACATTTGAAAGTACTTACAGATTACTCATTGATTTCAGTGCAAAAGACTTTTTTGTGAGCAAGAAACATCCTATCAAAAACCAGTTATTAGACATAGTTCAAAATGTCTCTAATGTGTGGGGGGGAGATAATAAAAACAACGAAAAATGACGATTTCTCAAATTTGAAGAAATTCAGCTAGTTCTCATTAAAATCGTGTTTTAAATTGATTTTATTTTTTGAAATACACGATAGTGGAATGCATTACAATTCTTATTACACCTAGAGAGCACAATTTTTCATAACTTTTTATATAAAGTATGTTCATGCCAGTTCATGTCTTTATACATATACTTTTTTTTTGCATTACAATTCTTATTACACATATATACCACAATTTTTCATATCTCTGTTTGTATATAAAGTAGGTTGACACCCAATTTGTGTCTTCATATATGTACTTTGGATAATGATGTCCATCCCATTCCACCATCCTTGCTAATCCCCTGCCTCCTCCCTTCCCCTCCCTCCCCTCTTTCCTATCTAGAGTCTTTAAATAGTCACTTTACTTCATTTTATGACATGTTTGGTTACTAAGACTCATGATTAAGACTCCATGTATTCTGTCTCCAAGGAAATTGAATATACATCCCCCAACCTCCAGTCCCATTTTGGTGAGCCTTGACCTTGACTGTCATTGCATTGCTCACATCTGCCTCTTCTTCTTTGCTCCTTCCCCACTCCAGTCTTCTTGGATTCCAGTCTCCTGTGCATACATTCCAGGCCTTCATGACCAACAGGAGACTAGGTTTGGAGCACAATTCTGAAGTACACCTGGGGACTTACTTCATGTTGTTTCAAAAGGGTCATTTAATTAATGAATTTTTCTCATATAATCTCCTAACACTTTTCCCTATCAACTTTCCTTTGGCTACAATAACCCCTGAAGCTTTTACATTTTGAAGAATTTAAACCTTCCCCTGTTCAGATTATAACAGGCAGCTGAAAGGCTACTTCCTTGTGCTCCCAGAATTGTGGCTAAGGTCAACATAGAAGACCAAGATCATCATAAATTCAACTTATAGAGAATAGTAGCTGAAATTAGAGTCCAGAGAGGTTTTCTTTGTAGTCCTTTATTTATTGCTGACTCCCTCTGATTCTTTTCCTCTCTCTTCATTCCCAGTTCTCTTGAAAACTGAAGAAAACATCAGTCATTCCTTCCACACCATTTACTTGTCAGGCTTCTTTTATAGTAACAGCTCTGATACTGTTGTCATATCTGTCTACAAAAGTGAACAGGGAGGAGAGAACCGCTTTAAAGTGCTTCAGTGTGGACAAAGTTATTTTATTTCAAATACAGATATAGAATTTTTTAAAAAATACAAAAAGGGCTTAAAATAACTATTGACTTTCCAGTGTGAAAGAAGTTCATTCATTATCCACCCAGTCATCAAAAAAATACTATTATATGCAAAACATCACATTAGGAAAACAATGATGAACATAATAGATATGATCTTTTCACTAATCACATAAGTAGGAGTCACCCAGGTGTGTGTGTGTGTGTGTGTGTGTGTGTGTGTGTCCAGAGAAAAGCAGAATCACATGTTAAATTGACTATCTGCATGACTTGTTGGGAGACTCAGGTCACCTGGGTCAGAACAGAGAACTGGGCAGGGAATAGTAACCTGATGCAGCATTCACAGAGGCAGACCAAGGAGGGCTTTGACCATATCAAGCAATTTTTCCAAAGAACAATGAGCAGTTTGGTAAGGATTTGAACTGAGGCAGGGCATTTTGCAAGATGAGCCTGGAGATTGTGTAGAAATTCAACTGGAAGAGTTTGAGAGGAAGCATTAAAAATAAAAGAAGCTCTGGAAAGTCATTTAATCCCATCCCTAATTTTTTTTTCCTCCATCATGTTTTTCTGTGTCTCTTAAGCTGGAGGGAATTTGAAACTCTGAATATGCTTCCACCTGTTGGAGGAACAGGTCAGATGTTCCAGGTCGGTAGACTGCCCCAAGGGCTGAAGGAATCTGTACTTTGTGGTGCACCTGTTGGAAAGCTCTGATTTAATCTTATCTGTAGTGATCACATTCTCTCTTTAAGACATCAATATGAATGCAAATTATGCCAATAATAAGAAGGGCTCTTGGCTAAATTTCCACTTAGCCTCTCCTTTCTATCTTTCTACTACCCCCCTCTCTCTCTCTCTGCCTGCTCTTTTTATTGTGTTTTGTGGATAACCCAAGGCTTCCAGATAACTGTGATTTCTAGATAACTCTCCCTATCTCCCTTTAACTCTGTAAATCCACCACCTTGAACATTCCCTCAGGGTTCTGCTCCAAGAACATGGCAGTACAAATGGTAAAGCCCATTAGTTCACTAATGTTTTATTCAAAAACAATATTATCCCACCAGAAAATAGCACACAGGAGTTGAGGAGGTCATTAATGTAAAATTATACTAAAGGGGTGTTCTGACAAAGAACGCATCAAAACAATTGAAATAAGCAAAGTAGATAGAAATTGGGAGGAAGTAGCAGTGGCACCCACAGAGCCCCTGATTGAACCTGTTGCCTTCTCAATAATTGGCCAGGTGGATTAACATGCATCTAATTTATGTAAAAAAAAAGTGCCAGGGGTTGCTGGAGCTATATTGAAGAATATAGTTTGTTTCATCAAAAGAGTTCACAGATATTTGTAGTAAATAGTCATTAAATTTTAAAAATCCCTATATAAGCAAGCAATGCATTTTTTTGAGTGATGTATGTATGTCAAAGGACTTATGACAGAGTCCACCTCGGGGAAGGCTGTCTCTTCATTTCTATGTTCCACTCAGCATGGGACATAAGGTATAATCAGAAATAGCATGAACAAAACAGTGAAGTGAAATCAATAAGGTGAGCAAGTTAATGCTTCCAGTAGGTCTCTCACATCAGTCCTATCAGATGAAACAGTACCCTACTTTTGAAAGTTTTATATGATCTGGAATCTAATGTCTATAGTTTCTCATTGAGTTTGGGGGAGTTAGGACCAGCCCTATTTATCTTTAAAAAATAAAATAAGAGTTTCTGAGTGAGCCTCATTATAGACTATTAGTTTGCTATGGCTGCCATAACAAAGCTGCCCAGACTCGGGGGCTTGAAGAGCAGAAGTATATTTATTACAGTTATGGAGGCTGAAAGTTCAAGATCAAGGTGAGGCAGAGGTTCTTCCTTCTGAAAATCAACCTTGGCTCACAAATGACCATATTCTCTTTGTCTTCACATTGCCTACTCTCTGTACTTAACCTATGTCTAAATTTCCTCTACCATAAGGAGATCAGTTAATCAGTTTTGTTCTCACTATGACAAAATACCCAAGAGAAACAATGTTGAGGAGGAATGATTTATTTAGGCTCATGGTTTCAGACATTTCAGTCTATAGTCTCCTGGCTCTGTTGCTTCAGATCTGTGTTAAGGCAAAGAATCACAGCAGAGAAACCATAGTGGGGTAGAGATGCTCACCTCATGACAGCCAGAAATCTGAAAAATGAGGTAGAGTTAGAAGGAGGGAGAGAGAAAGGGTCTGGCACATGGTACGTACCCTTCTAGGGCATGCTTCTGTAACCCACCTTCTCCACCTAGGGCCCACATCCCCAAATTTCCACCATCTCTCAATAGCATCACCACCTATGGACCAAGCTTTTACCACATGAACCTTTGGGAGATACACCAGACATAAACTATAATACCAGCCATATTCAATTAACGTCCATCCTAATGATCTTATTTTATTTTAATTACTTCTGTTAAGAACCCGTTTCCAAATTTCATTACATTCTGAGATAGTGGGGGTTAGGACTTCAATGTGATTTTTTTTTTTGGTGGGGGAGGGGTGTCCCAATGTAGCCCGTAGCATACAACCAATGTTTTGATTCATTGCTATAGACTGCTTCACAAAATGGTGTATATTTAAGTTACAATATGCTTAACCCTGGAAGTCCTGGCCCTTCACTTAAGGAATCAAAGAAGCCTAAGGACCCATACATAGTTCTTCTCACAGCAGACTGATGATTATCAGCACCGTGCTTTCCCATCCCAATCCAGGAGGGCAGCGACATCTGGGTCTCAGTTGCTGCTGATCCTCAGAGCTGAAGACCGTACCAGATACTCCCTCAATATAGCTCAAAAGAATGAACAAATGAGTGAAATCATGGTTATTTCCTCTAGAAGACCCTTCCCCATGTCAGAAGAGGAGATGAATTTCAAGTTGTGAAAGGAATAATGCAATGAAGATTCTGGAAAGGCAAGCCCTCCTCCTGAGAAGCAGGTTGGATGGGCTTCGAGGAAGGAGGGAGGCATTGTTCTCAGAACTCTGCTTCCTTTTCTTGGACGTATTTTCCTCTATAAAGGCAGACAGAAAAATGTCCCTTGATCAGACTAACCAGAAGAGGTAAGTTTCAACTTTCTCAACCTCTCTGTACTGGGGCTCCATCTTGTACTTGCTAATCTCTGTATGGTAATATGTCTAGGTAAACCGCTGCATGTACATCTTCATCCAGGGTGAAGGAAATGTTCTTAATCCTATTCTGTGTATTACTGTGTTGGGGAAATAGGTTATAGCTTTGCTCCTAGAGATTCGTAATATGTGAAGAAATGAGTGTCCTGTAGACATTGCTACCAATCACTTTGTGGCTGCTAGGAATAGAGACTGAGAGGGACTTAGAGTCTAAGCAATAGCTCTTTGCCACATGGTGTCTTGTGTCACTAAGCATACAACCTGCACACTCTGAGAACATGAAGAATAATCACACTTTCCCAGAGATGACTGTCTGACCCTGGCATCCACACTCCCCATCCCACTGCAGGGCCAGGTGGCCTTGAGGTCTCAAAGAGGTTCTGAGAAAGCATTTTTTGGCCTTAAGCATCTGCCTCCAGTCCTTTCATGTGCTCTTTTAAGTGTGAGAAGCTGAAATAATTTACTGTAAACATTCCACAAAACTTTTGAACTTAAGAAATAGATTAGATAATTTTAGAAAAGCAGAGATGTATCAACAATAAATCTCAGCCACCATGGCTGATGCACTAGTGTCAAGAACTTTGCAGGAGGCATGTCTGTGTTTATGAGAAAGGGGTGCATTGCTCTAACCAGGCTCTGTGACCGCTCCTGAGAGAGACCACTGAAGAGAGAGGGAGATGCTGCTTGTTGCAACTAGAGGCTTGCTACTGCCATTAAGATGGTAGAGATCAAGCATGCTGCTGACCACTCTGCACAGGATAGCCCTCAATGATGAATTGTCTAGCCCAGCATGTTAACAGTGCTAAGTTCAGAAACCATGCTGTAGACAATGCCAGCCTCCTTGCCCCTGGTTCATTAGCTAGACTCCCATCCTGCTCTCCTTCCCTTGAACTGTTTCAAGAAAGGAGATCCCCTTCATTTGTTACCCACCTCCCTGAACCCTGCTTTCTGCCTTCAGAGCGGCCCTGACTTCAACATCCCCTATTTTTCATACATTATTTATCATTCCTCTTATAATCCTTTATTTCCTGTTTATTCATACATATGAACCAGGGTTTCCTAACTTAATAGGAACCACCAAAATATTAAATTAATGATGACTCAAAAAACCCTCTCTAAACCCTTTGAAATGCATCCTCTTTCTTCTTTACTGTAAAATTTGTCATATGAGCAGAAGTATCTTTCTAGAACACTCTAGTTTTTTTTTTTATTGATTGTTCAAAACATTACAGAGCTCATGATATATCATCTTTCTTTTTTTTTTTTTTTTGGTTCCTTCTCACTCTAATCTATCAGTGACCTTCTAGTAGACTTAAGGCCTCAGCAGACCTTTAAGACTATTGAAAAATCATTTTTTTTATAAAGTGCTCCTCTTCCTTGATTGCTATATATCTATTCACCTACTTCTAATACTGCTCTGCCATCTCTCCATTTTTTTAAAAAAAATTCATTAACTCCCCAGCGCCATGCACATAAAAAAAGAATAAAAATACAAATCCACTAACCAATGATACACTGATAAAATTCAAAACTTGTTTTTTTTTTTTAACCAAGTTTTCTTGCCACATGGTGTTGATAACAACTCCCGGCATCTGATGTGTGAATAGTGAATTGGCAATAGGCTTCGGGTATAAGTAAAACTCTCTTTGAATGAAATCTTTACAAGTCACAAACTTGCCTGTGAGTCTCTGTATTCCATAGCAAAATGATGAGATTTAGGTTACCTGTGGTCACCTTCCTGTCTTTGACAGCTGCACTCCCTGCCTGCATGACTGGCTCATCTGACACTGCACAGCTTCAGCTTTGACCTTCACATGGATGAAGTCCTTGTCCACATACCCAACCCTGTCTTTTCTCTTAGAATCATAGAACACACTTATTTTTTCTCTGAACTTGAGATCATCTTACCTCACTGAACATTGGGGGTGATCCTTGGATCTGCCACTCCCCGAGTCTGTGCCATCACACTGCTCTCTCAGAACCTTTATGTCCCCTTAAAGACCACATAGGCCCTTTTGGAGCTCTCTCACATCCATGTGAGGTGTAGCCAGTGGAAATGCTCTCATATCACCTCTCTCCCACTGCTTTCTCTAACACTGTCTCTTTGAGGTCAGCATTTCTCTAATGGGTGATAATCTACTCTTTAATTAGAAGGATAAGACCAGCATGTACCAATGTTGCTCCACTAATGTTTCTAAAGTTCTCCACCCCATTGAGTCCACCTCCCACCAAGGTGAGACAGATTGGGAATGGGTAGGTTGAAATCTGGGCATCTGATTTAACTCCTGATTTTAGTCCATCCTTTTCTCCTCTCTGCCTCAGATCAGATATAAGCTTTCTTTGACTCTGTATAAAACCTGGCACAAAGTGAGGGCAATAATCTCCACATCCACCTTGAGGTTGGCTTGACCCAGTCTATTCTAACTCTTGGTGGCTGATTACTTCTTTTCTGAATGCCTATAATGATTCAGAGCTATTCTATTCAAAGATAACACATCACCATATTTTTTAATTGCATTAGTATGTCCATATCTTACCTCTAAAACTTGGTTGCAGGAACTGCTAGTCCTGCAATCAATGGTATTATGGAAAGATATTTAGACTTTGTCTCAGTTCCTGGCCATGAACCCCTAAAAACCTTGGAATTTCCTGAATGATAAGGGTGATAGGATTATCTTTTGTACTACTGAAGTGACTTTTTGTAGACCTCTAGATAGTTTCAGAGTGAGGGCTGGTCACCAGAAAGACCAAGTAATGATTAATGGGCTGTAACTTGGTGTTCCATTCCCAACCTCCAGGAAGGTGAGTGGCTGAAGAGCGAGTTAATCACCAGCCACCAATGATTTAATCCATCATGCCTACAAGAGAAAAACCTCCCCCTAAACCCATCTAAATTTGGGGATTGGGGAGCTTTCAGGCTGAAAAACATCTCAATGTGCTGGACCATGGTAGGCACCAAGAGGGCACCATCTTTACCCCATCCACATACTTTGCCCGATTCATCATTTTATTTAGCTGTCACTGTGCTACATTCTTTTAAATAAACTGGCAAGTATAACTAAAGTATATTTCTGAGGTCTGTGAGCCTTTCTAGCAAATTATTGAACCTGCAGAGGGGGTCATGGAAACTACTGATTTGTAGTTATTCAATTAGAGTATCAGAGGCCTGTGACTTGTGATTGACTGAAGCATAGGGGCAGTCTTGTGGAACTGAGTCTGTAACTTGTGGGGTCTGCACTAACTTCAAATAATCAGTGTTGAATTGAATAATTGAAAAAAACACCCAGCTGATGTCCAAAGATTGAGATAATTAGTTGCTGTGAGAGAAAAAGAAAAGAAAAAACACCATCTAATTTGGTGTCAGTGTGTTGTAAGTAAAAACAGCTACTCCCATAAACATTTTTGCATTCCCAAGGCCCAAGAGTATACCATACACTCAATAGTTTTGATAAACTCTCTGCTAATGTTAGAGAAAATTCCTTGAGTCACTAGAATAAATTAGGGAAAGACATTGTAATTATTTTGAGTTGAAAGACAAGAAAAGAATCAGAAATCTCTGCTTAAATTTTCTTCCCATATGGAGTTCTTCCATTGCCTGTTATTGGGGGTGAACTTGAACTGAAATTGGTTAATCCAGGTACTAATCTATTTCATTTTCTCATAGCCAGAGGTTATGGAGCCTCAAATCATGATAGCATACTCAGGTTTATTTGGCTTCTGCAGTAATCATAGGTGGGCCATTAGATCTCCATCTTGGGGGTCCAGTACCCTATAAATGTAATGAAGAATAGGCAGAAATGGGAAGAGAGTAGGTGTCCTATTGAAGTGTAAATAATGATCTCAAACCACAATTTTGAGTACTACTGTATCTGACATAGTAATTTAAAACAGAATACATCATTTGAAGATGATTATTGCCTAATATAACACAAACTTTGTTTTCGTGTTTCATGATTTAAAAAGAAAAAGACAAGTTAAAAGCTATTGGCTGATGATGCATTCAGCCCCTACCCAGAGTAGTGAAGATACAAATACCCAACATCTGAGGGGTGCCTAATGAATTAGCAGTAAGCTGGGTATCAATTCCCATGGGAACCACATGAGCATAGATGGTTCACCTCTGCCACTCAGCTATCATTAAGATACTTTGACCTGGTTTTCAAGAATCGTGAATGTAAACACATGTCTATTTACTGGGATATAGATGATTAATGCTTTCTTCTCCTTACTTCTGTTATCCACCTATATGTCCCCAAAGTGTCTTTGGCTAATGTAGCAGTAATTTATGGTTGGAAGGAAGATGAATAAATGTAACTGGGTTTGGTGTAAGTAATCGCATTTCACTTTCTCCTCTGAGTCTCCCCCAATTTGTTGGATCCAAGTTTCTTTGAATTCATTAGTAACACCACATAGTTGCCACCTGTTGTAGAAATAGCAATTGGCTCACTTGACTCCATTCCAGCCCTTTGCAGCATGCTTTGCATCAGTGGTGCTGTGGTTTCCAGAACAGCAGCTTCAGTATCACCTAAGAACTTGTGAGAAATTAAAAGCTCAGGATTCACCCCACAACTCCTGAATCAAATGCATGGGGTGGAACTTAGCAACCCATGTTTAAACAAACTCTCTAGATGACTCTGATGAATACAGAAGTTTGAGAACTACTGATCTCATTGCTCACCTGTGTAGTTAGCATTGGCATCAGCATCACCTGAGAGCTTTACAGAAATGCAGACTCTTTCTATCTCTCTCAGACCAAATGAATCAAATTCTGCATTTTACAAAATACCCAGGTTATTCACATGTACAAGAATTTTGAGAAGTCATGCTTTGCATCACTGGTGCGGCACTGGCAGCCCATTGGACTCAGCTGCAGTAGAACCAGAGCCTCCATTGGGCAGAAGCTGCCTGATTTCCTGGGCACCTTAAGATTTTCTACTAGGGATAAAAGCTTTCTTTAAAGGCATCACTGCTGTGTTGTTCAAAGTTTCCATGAAGAGTCTGCCTATAGCCTTTCTAACCATTTTGCAAACATTCAACTGTTTCTAATTCAACTACCAAATATATAATGTTTATAAAATTGTATATACTACTGAACTTTTATTTGCTCCATCAATTTAAGATATAAATTTGTGTCCCTGTCAATCAATGATTGCTCATGAAGTGGCTGAATTGCACTTTGTTTGGCATAGTATGAACACTTTTCTTTCATTTAAGAGTTGGATTCTTATCATCAGAAACAAAAAATTAGTCATAAGAAAACTACTATTCCACTCAACTTATGATTTTAGCTAAAAACAGCTCTTTTTCTGAATCTATATTCACCATTTCCATCAGTATAAGTCCCTCCAGGCTTGAGTACTTGAGCTATATTGTGATGGTTATAACCTGCTGTGTATGGCACTCATCTTGTCCAAGTCCTAAAAGCCCTTCCCATTTGGAAATGCAAGATTGATTCCTTTATTGCCTTGCTAAGAAAAAACATAGAATTTTTTTTCTACTCATTTTGGAGGTCAAAACCAACCATGAGATTTATCCTAGAGTTTTACATATCAACTTCATATCCAACAAAGAAGAAAAATATTAGTAAAAGATATAATTTTATTCATATATCTATATATATACACACAACCAGTGTAAATCCACATCATGTACAACTACAAGAACACCAAGTTATACTCCATATACATATGTCAAAATATATTCTATTGTTATGTATACCTAAAAAGAACAAATAAATATTTTAGAAAATATGATTTTATTTTCAAATGACCCATCTTGATAGCAAAATTCTTTTACATTACAGGTTTCTGATATTTCAGGAGTATTTT
The DNA here is from genome assembly GCF_045843805.1 of Urocitellus parryii. Taxonomy (NCBI): domain Eukaryota; kingdom Metazoa; phylum Chordata; class Mammalia; order Rodentia; family Sciuridae; genus Urocitellus; species Urocitellus parryii. The sequence goes on from NC_135531.1 coordinate 53,826,360, forward strand.
TTAAATACAAAGGGTAACAATGGCTTTTGGTGTCAGCCTCTGATTGGCAGCAAGGGAGCAGATAAAGAGAAATAAATGAGGGAAGAGCAGAAGGCTATTGCGAAACTGAGAAAGAGGAGAGGCCCAGCAAGATTCAATAGTTACAGATTTCTTACACATGTGAAATAGAAGTTACCTACAGGCACCCTACCCACATTTTAAATACAACTTTTTTTTTTCTTTCATTTGTTTTTGAATGTCCCCTTTCATGTCAGGTTGGAAGTTACTAAAGCATTCCACAAAGGCTGCTTAGGTAGATCTTCTTTATAGGTCCTCATGGCCATATTATATAGGATCTTCACACAATACTACTATTTTAAAGAAGTAGAGTAGCCACCTTCAACAAGCCTACCGGAGGGCTTTTAAAAGATTATCTCATTGCCTTTTCCTAGCTGAGCTCCATATATAAGCAAAGTAGGTAGAGTAGGGGGTTGAAGATGGTTTCTCACTTGGGATTTCCCAAGTACAAAGACTCCCCTCTTGATCACCTTTGCTTCCTTGAAAATTGTCTCAAAGATGATCTCAAAGAGCAGCTTGATTTGTGTAGCTGCTCTACTCCTGGTTGGAGCTGGGGTAGCGTACAGTCAGACTTGCACTGAGGAGGGACGAATAAGAAGGGACTTGGCAGCCTAAATTGGACTGAGAGAAATGCAATCTTCTTGAAGCCAAGATTTTCTCTGGATATATAAGCATTAAAGACTATCTTCTTATACAGTGAATCACAGCTAAATGCCTCATGCAGGTTGACATGCACTTAGAAACACAAGATTGATTTCCATTCTCTTATGGCTTAGGGGTTTATCATATTTAATTTGTTGTTGAATATAAATATATATTAGAAATATATATATATATATATATATATATATATATATATATATATATATATATATATATACCCACATCCTTTACTGGTTGTGCAGGTTTGTGGTTTTCCTTTAACTTTGCAAAACTTTGGAGCAAAGGGAAGTTTAGAACACCAAAACATTTCCCAAATAATTTCAAAATGAACTGTAGCCCCAATTAATTTGATTTGCAGGAAATAAAGAACAAAGGCTTGTTAACAGAAAGCTCAAAAATATAATGACTTACACGTGCAAACATGTTAAAGCGTGGATTCTCAAGGAAGGCACACCATGCAATACTTTCATGCTCTAACTGTTGCCCATTAAAAAAAAAGCTTGCACCATATGCAGGTGTGATTATACAACCAACTGCCAATTCTGACTGGCTCAAGGATCCTTTTAAAAATGTCCAGATGGATATGAATGTTGGATTTGGCAGTTAAATTATAGAGCCCAATCTATCCCTTTAAAGTATGAAAGCACTGAAGAAGAATATTGGTATCTTACCTCCCAACACCCAAAAATATTTCAAAAGAACGCTTTGGTTTTTAAACTGGGATTATATATCCTCATTTCTTATATCACTGTAAATTTTGTTCTGAGTTTTATCACTTTCTTTGGTCCAAATGTCTTAATAACAATGTAAAAAAAATGTTGTTTTGGTGGATAAGCAAACAGTGAGTAAGAAATTGGATTTTGAAGTGAACACTTATTTTTAAATAAGTGTACAGTGAAAAAAGAAATAAACCAATGCCATTGTATCTCCCCTGGGCAACTCTGTGGAGCCGACATCTGCCCTCCAGAGACATGGTTTACAGGAGAAGGACATTTATACATAACAGTGGGACAGGAAGGCATCTCCTTGGATCCTGATGTTTTGAATCAAATGCACACAGCTGCTGTCACCAGGAAAAAAAAAAGGCACAGCAGCCACTTGCCATCAGCACTGTGTGGGAAAGGGCCATAAAGAACATAGTCATTATTCCCCTTGCCCTGATTTAAAGTCTTCAGTGGTATTCACTATTGATCAGACTATTGATCACATTTTCCTATAACCTGTGTGAAGAGTAGGTTTGCCTTGTCTAATGTGTTACAGCAAAGTTTCCTTCTTGAAGATGGGAGCATATGTCCCACATCTCTGGGGCATCAACCTTCATAACACTAAAGGCTGGTTGAAGGGTAATAACTTCCCTGCCTCTTAATAGACTCAACACAGCATGTGTAGGGGCTTCAAAAATGAGGAGGAGGTAAAGAAAGGAAATGGGGCTGGGGATGTGGCTCAAGCGGTAGCGCGCTCGCCTGGCATGCGTGCGGCCCCGGGTTCGATCCTCAGCACCACATACCAACAAAGATGTTGTGTCCGCCGAGAACTAAAAAAAAAAATAAATATTAAAAATTCTCTCTCTCTCTCTCTCTCTCCTCTCTCTCTCTCTTAAAAAAAAATCTCTTGCTTTTAAAAAAAAAGAAAGGAAATGGTACTTTAAAAATGATTTTTAAGAATTTAAACAAAAACAAAATATCAAGTATATCTGCTCTTGCCATTTCTATTCAGTATTGTGCTAGAGGTACTGGACAGGGTAACAAGGCCAACAATGAATGGATGAGTGAATGAATATGAAAGGCATCCAGATAGACATAGAACTGTCCTTATTCATAGATGACATAATCAACAATGTACGAAATCTAACACAATACATACACATACACACAATCTACTGGAATAAACAAGTAAGTTTATCTACTAGAAAGGAAGCATCAGAACTTGGAAAATGTTTTCATTTAAAAAAGCGTCAAAAATATGAAATACTTAGAGATAAATCAGACAAAATATGAGAAATCTCTGCACAATGAGGGAAACTAGAGAACAACTAAGTAAATGGAGAAATACATCATAGTCATGACAATATTTAATTTTGTAAAAAAAAAATTAGTTCTTTCCCAATCAATCTAGAGATTTGATTCAATATCAATCAAAACCTCAGCAATTAGCAAGCTGATTCTAAAAGTCCTATCTAAATTTGAAGGATGTAATAGATAAAACCATTCTGACAGAAAGAACAAAGCTGGGGGACTAATATGACCTGATTTTAAGATATCATATCACTGTAGCTACAGTAATCAAGGCCTGGTGGCATTGGTATAAAGACTGACAAGTAAATCAATGAAACAGAAGAGTCTAGAAATAGACCCACACATATATGGACAAATGATTTTTGACAAAGTATAATGACAATTTCATGTAAAAAAAAAACCAGTTTTCAACAAATGGCATTTGTCTTTTCAACAATTGGATATTCATATGCAAAACCAGGTAAACTTCAATCCACAGCTTACACCACATACACACTTCAAATCAACATGGATCAAAGACATAAATAGAAAACCCCAAAATATAAATCCAAAAGAAAACAAAACAGAAAACCTTTGTGACTTTGACTTAGACAAAGAATTTTTAGTCACGACCCCAAAACGTAACCCACAAAAGAATAAATTGGTAAGATGGACTTCATTAAATTTAAAACTCATGATTTTGAAAAATGCCATTTTTCTTTTTGAAAGATTGAAAAAGTGGTCACAGATTGGGAGAAAATATGTTCAACTCATATATCTGATGAAAGACTTCTAAGCAGAATATTTAAAGAACACACCAAACTCAGTAGTAAAAAAATAAAAATAAACAACCCAGTTAAACAATGGGAAAGAGATCCAAAAAGGTATTTTAATAAAGAAAATATGCAGAGGGTAAATAAGTGTGTGCAGTTTAGCAAAATTATTAATTTCAAAGCCAATATCAGTCAATTAGGCCTTTTTTTCACTTGTTAAAATATGACAAGTTGGAACTTCAAATTTTCCTTTGACATGTTTGTCCTTAAAGTTTTCATCCATAGGATATCATTGGAGCTTTGGTTTTCTGTATGTCACCTGGGAAGAATAAAAGATATTCTGGTTGAAAACAGTCTCTCAAATATTTTCAGAACCTCGATAGACAATGTCTTTTGTTCTGCTTGGTTCCTTATGTAAATGATAAGAGATAGATTCTTCCCAAGGGGAAAAATTACTTATTACAAAAGTCTAAATTTGAGCCCATTTGAAATATGGTTTAAGTAGTAAAAAGTTTACCCTGGCTTTTTTCCCCCCTCAAGTAAAAAACAGAATAAGTCATTGCTGTTGACTAGACAAGGAAGGAATAAAAAGGGGCATTTGTCTGTTGGTAACTTAAAGCAAGATGATTGGCCCCCTCTGTGCCTTGGTTTTCCCATTTCTAAATTACAGATGAAAAATTGAAAACCTGTTTCACTCTAAAGAAGTTAGTCTCCATGTGAATCTTCATCTCTTCATCCTATAGTGACACAATGGTTCGCAAGGCTTCGGGAAGTAAAACTCTTTCAAAATGAAATGATCTCTAGTAATGAAATTTTAATGTAATGGCATGTAATTTGTTATCCATAAAGAAAAATGCATATACCAGTGTTAGACGAATAACAAAAAATGCATCCCTGTGGTCCTATCTCAACTGTCAAACTACAACTGTGCTCCCCAGAGGAATTCTTCTGCATTTCCCACTGTTTGATTCTCTTGGTTTTTATTCAATAATTTTATCACATGTGTACATATGTACTGATTATCTGTGCTGATTTGGGAGAATAAGAAAAAAATTAATCCTTCTAAGCATTGTCTTCTGGATTTGCTTATTCTTTTTTAAATATTCTTACTCAGATTTCCCCAAAATGTTGTCTGTAACTATAATTCACTTTTACTACCACATATTGATTATATGAATAGTCAGAAATTGGCTTTTCATTCTCCAGTTAGTGGAAAAGTTCTACGTTTTTCTCTTTTGCAAACAAAATAGCTGGGAACTTTCTTGTCTAAGACTTTTGTTATAGCCAGCCGTGTGAGAATTTTTTCTCTAATGGTGGAATTTCTAGGTCATAGAGTAAAAATAGGCATAACTTTAGAATATGATGCTGAATTATTTTATATAGGTTGTACAAGAAATTCTTTATAAAGTGTGTGTTGTCTGTGTTCTATTGTATCAATGAAATATTTGTGTTCTGTATGGGAAGCTAAACCTTTAGGAAAAAAGTCTTTGATAGAAACTTCTGTGAATTCAGCTTCTATGTATCCACCTGTTATAGAAATCAAACAGCTTTAATCTTGAACTAGGCATGACGCTGGAGAGGCACAAATCCATTTCCTTGGACTTGGTGTCCCTGAACTGCCCTTTAGTTCTGCCCTTTGGCTCCTGCTGTCTTCCCACTCTTGGTCTCTATGGATGAAAAATTTGATATTCACCCTGTTGTTGATAACCCCCTATCTATGTTTTTTTTTCCTGCCAGCTGTGACTTGTGAAGGGCTCTGTGTCCCATCCACTCCACCTATAAAATGAGAAGTGAACTGCTACACACATCTTTAGCAAAGCCTTATCTCACTCACCTATCGTTACTTTCTTTTTGTGCTTAAGTTTTTTCTTTCTTGTAATAAATGTGGATACATGAGATGTTTTCTGATTCTTTAGATATATAAATTAGTATTTAATTTTACTGAGCTGGGATTGTAGCTTCGTGGCAGAGCACTTGCCTCACACGTATGAGGCACTGGGTTCGATCCTCAGCACCACATAAAAATAAATAAAATAAAGGTATTGTGTCCATCTACAGCTAAAAAAACAATTTGGAAAAAAATATTTAGTTCTACTGAACATAATTTGTTTCAGTCAGATTTATTTATTTATTTATTTAGAAGTAATTTATTTGGGGCTCTTGGTTTCAGAGTTCTTAGTCCATAGGCAGCCAAAGGGAATGAGAAAAGTTGGTATTAATAGCCTACTGGTTTTTGTAGAAGGAGGAATATACTGCCAGGAGGAATCAAGGCTGACTTGGCAGAAGCTTCACCAAGCAGAATATCATGGTGGAAGGGTGTGGTGGAGGAAAGCAACTCAGACATTGCATCAGGAAGGAGAAAGAGAGAGAGAGAGAGAGAGAGAGAGAGAGAGAGAGAGAGAGAGAGAGAGAGAGAGAGAAACTCTCTTCCTTAGGGACAAAATAATCCCCAAAGGCACATCTCCAGTGATCAGCCTACTCCAACCACACCTTACCTGCCTATAGTTACCACACAGTTAATCCCCACCAGGGGATTAACCCACTGATTGGATTACAACTCTCATCATATAGTAATTTCACCCCTGAACCTTCTTGCATTGTTTCATACATGAAAATTTTAGGGGACACCTCATATATAAAACATAACATAATTTAAATAATTTTAATTAATACTTATTTTCCTAAAGGAACCCATAATTCCATGTTTCAGTTAATCATAAAGACCTCCTGAATCTTCCTTCTTGACAAGTACTGAAATGAGCACTGTGACTTCAAAGTAAGTACAGCGATGAATGGACAGATGATAATCAGGTGGCTCCATGTGATGTCATGAGTCCTATGTGAACATTGTAGGCCACCAGGAGGGGAGAAATTAAAACACTCTGGTTGGGAGAGTCAGAACAGAAGTCACAGGTGGTGGTGGTTCACTGGCACCTTGATAATGAGTTTACCATGTGACATATGGAATGTAGACAGGGAGAACAAATTGAGAGCAGCCACAGGGACTTGGTGAGAATGTATTAGGCTGCTGGAACATTATGGAACATTCCCCTTTGAAGCCACAAGCCACCCAGTGTACTGTGCAGGGGTACAATGGGAATGAGAAAAGTTGGAATTAATAGCTTACTGTTTTTTGTAGAAGGAGGAACATCCTGCCAGGAGGAATCAAGGCTGACTTGGCAGAAGCTTCCCCATGTTGAGGGTTATTCCGACCCTGAAATGTACATTGTGACCTGACAGATTAGAGTGTGTCCTGCTAGAACCCAGAGCTGGACCAGTGCTCAATGAGCTGAGGTTGAAGGCAGTCCTTTGGGGGCCTTTAGAGGATATCAAAGCCAACACAATTCTTCTTTCTAATGGACAAATAGAATGTGTAGGAAAAAGAAATCTTCAGTGTACACTCTGGCCAGTATTTTCACTGTCATCCCGACTAAACAATAAACATTTCTGCCAACTTTTTCAGATAGCTTACAATTATATATTTTTTCATTTCCTGGAGGGGAAATAGTGGATAAAAATGAGCAAGTAAGGACAACATGTTCATTGCCCAAATGTTGGAGAGTTCTTCATGCTCCAAAATTGCATTTGGGGGGTGGAGGAGTTTGTTTCTACTTCCTACCTTTGCCTGGAGGATGGCCATCCAGAGTCACTGAGTGTTGAAGAGGCAGGGAGTTTTACTTTTGAAAACCTGAATTCTAACTTGTCTCGAGAATAAACATCAGGTAGTGGTCTTCCATTTATGCTCCCTCAACTAGTCTTCAGACTGACACTACACCCTGATTCTGACTTGGAAAGACCGGGGTCATGAGGACATGCTACTTTTTCTACATTTGCTGCCTGGGGTGTGGATTGAGCCAACAACCCCACTTCTCCAGCCTCTGCTCCTAAAGCCTTGTGTCTTGATGTTTCCAGGGCATGTGGGGGATTTAATGAGTGCTGGTGAAACCTGTCCAACCCTGGATGCTTGCCGATGAGCATTGGCAATTTCTTTCAAGGTAATTTCTTCCATCAGATACTCATCAAAGTCTATACAAAATGTCTCATTTCAGCTATGGAATTAAGCAAAAAGGCTTGAAGGAGAAACTGACGTTTAAAGAAAAAAAAACCTGAAAAAGGAGGAGTGATCAGACTTTTCTGAAAGGCAAACTTTTCCCCCATCCCTTCCTGCATATCCTGGGAAGGAGCAAGAGAGTTCATACAGGTGTCAAAACCTAATTATGCTAAAGGAATACATCAGATCTTTTAGGGTCTGTTTTAATATGAAAGCCATTCATTGGAATCTAATGCCCATCTTTCAGGTAAAATTTCAGTAGTTGTGTTTATTTCAAGGGTTTGTTTCATAATTTTTGCTGCAGTGCAGTGTTCTTTACATAGCTTAAGTATTCTAAAAGCTATCATGTCTTGTAAGTGTCCCTTTAAAAAAAAAAAACACAGTTACTCTGGTTCCATCTTTCTGTTTGCAATATGCTCCTCCAGTTACACACTATACTTTGGTGAAAGTTAAAATATTATCCTGTAAGTTTGATTTGGGCTAGCAAGTGTTTTCTGCAAAAGGACAAAGAGGCAAAGATTTTCAGTTTTGCAAGAGGGGAAAAAGGTCTCTGTTGCAACTATTCAGTTTTGTAGCACAAAAGCAGCCATAGGCAATACATAATCAAACATGTGCGGCTGTGTGCCAATAAAGCTATTCATGAAAAGAAGCCACAGGCTAGATCTGGCCCATAGGCTATAATTTGCTGACCCCTGATACAGACAATGACACTTGCCATTCAGTGTTGTCATAAGGATAACATGCCACAACATGCCGAGTGTTTAGGACAGTGCATGGCATACCAAGCTCCAGGACATGATTAGTTCCCTTACCTTGTGCCTCTGTGGCTTCCTTTGCTGCCACTTGAGATGTGGCAAAGGGGATGCATTTGTCAGCAGGGCATCAGACTGCTCTGCACAGCTTCTCTTTGCATCCTTCTTATTATGTGTGAAAGTGCTTTTAAAGCTCTGAACACGGCATGAATGCCAATTGTTATTTTTTTCCTTCCTGGTGTCAGGGCAAAGAGAGGGAAAGCTGTCCCAAAGGAAGTGACCCCTTGGCCCAAGGCAGGCTCTTATTAAATCTTCCTGTAGAGCTTTGAGAAAAAGCACAGCTGATTAGACACTGTCTTTTCTCCCTTTTGGGTAAGAGTTTTCTGATTCTGTCTTTGTTTCTGATTTTGTTTCTTTTGATATAGAGTTTTCTTTATCTGGATGGATAAAGTAAGGTTCTAGTTTGAGAAAAACCGTGTAGCTGAATGGTGTTAAGTTGCATTTCAAGATGCAGAAGATTTACTGGGAAATACCTGTTGTCACTGAATTGGAATCAGGAGATAGAAGCTACTGTATCATCAATTTTGATAGAAAACCTAAAAATAATATTTACTGTGAGTCTTAGTGTTTAGGAGAAATCTATTTCTACTGTAGAAAATTTGGAAAGGTTTGGGAGAGCATATGGAAATTACATAAAAGAAAAAAAAATAAGCAAACTTTTCCTTTCTCCATTAAATGTTAACATTAGGCCTTTTAATCATTCTCATCTTTAACAATAAATGGAGACTCTCCATCTTTTTAGTTCACAAAACTGGAACTTTCCCGTCTAGTCCTAGGGTTTCATTATAAGCTGCTCCTTTCACAATGAAAGAATGAAGCAATAACATTCCCCTTGTTTTAGAAAACTTCAATGACATAATTTATTTAATGGCTGCAGAGGATTCCAGAGATTGTGATAACACCTTTGAGGGCTGGTGTTTCAAGGTTGCCTTTAGGAACTTTCAGTCCTCCTCAGGACCTTTGTCAGAGTTAAGTAAGGGCAGGGTGGATTAAAACAAGGCTGGGACTCATTCAGTTTGTTTGACTCTTTCATAAAGAAGTGCAAAGTTTGATGCAGAAGAATCATGAGAGGACAGGATTGTCCTTTCCAGCTGGGTCAGGGCTGAAGTGAGGTAAATGAGCACAGAGCTGTGTGGCAAGAGATTAGGATCCCACATGGGCGGCCAACCTGTTCCTTAGGGGTATTGGCTCAGCACAGGGCTGCATGGTGGTAATTCCAGAGTTGACAGCATCTGCTCATCTTGCACAGTCACCACATGCATGCCCTGTCTTGATTAATTGGGTTGTTTCATGGTAGACATTCTCCTGTCACAGAACATTCTGTGCTTGTACCAATGATAATGAGTTACCCCAGGGATAACCTCTTCAGAACTAATAAATCTGTAATTCTTCCAGTACTGAGTACATCTGCACCCTTCTAAAGATTCAAAGCAATGCCACAGTGCATTAATAGCATTTAACATGTTAACATTTGTATCTGGGTGGATAGAAGAGTTATACTTTAGCAATTAACCCTTTTGTTTGTGGCCTTAATGAATGGTATTAGGGTTGGATTAAAGGATTTGTTAAATGACAAAGTCCAGTGACCTTAATTACTCTAATGCCTTTCCTAATCTTATCTGACCTGTGTGAATGAAATGCATTTCCAGGACATGAAATGGTAAAAGTTGTTACCTTCTAATGTGTAAACTGCTGGGTAGATTTTGAGTATTGAAAATATAAAAAGAATATGGAATAATGAAATCTACATGAATTTATGCGTAAATCTTCAAAAGCAAAATCAAATGTATCTCAGTCTGAGCTACATAATGTCTCTTCTCCCTCCTTTTTTTCTAATTTTAGATAAAAATTACTTTCTTGCCCTGTTATTATAAAAGATTTTTACCCGCCCATTGTGAAAGCAGCAGAGAACATAGAAATGTTCAGAGAAAAGCAAAACCACCCGTGAATCTGACCACCCAGATGTAGCAAATGTTCACATTTTTTATTGATATCCTCCTGGGAGATTTTTTTAAAAATAAATATGTACATAGAAGTATGTATGTATTTTCTTAATATATACAAATAGGATCATATTGTATTTAATACTCGATAGCATTATCTTTTTCATCATTTTTCATGTTAAATGTGAGAGATATTGTCCCTTTTCTTCCTTCACACCAAAGGACTTAATTTATTTTGTTCCTCTTCAGAGCAGCCCACACCTCTCCACCTTCCTGGGCTCTCCCGTGTACTCACTGCAGAAGGCACAGTGCAACTCCCCACACCCCACAGTCTGCTCTGCTCACTCTGCATGAAGCTCAGTTCACTGACCACTATTAGGGATTTTAGTGCTAATTGAATAGAACAACAGAATACAAAAATAGGAACTATGGAATGTTTTATAGTTTGACAAGAGACTTTCCTGTCTTATGTCTAAGGTACCTGGGTGGTACCTGGGTAGCCTGGAAGCCAGTTGCTTGTCAATCCTGGGTAGAAAGCTCACCAAACTGTCCCTCCCTTAGAGCTTTTCCTATCTTCATCCTCTGAGGATCAGTGATTCTCAAACTGCCTGTGATGAATATCCAGGTGTTTTTGTGAGTCTTTTGGTTTGGAGGGACTTTTTATTTTGTGGGTTTTTTCTGTGTGTGTGTGTGTGTGTGTGTGTGTGCGTGCGTGTGTGCACTGGGACTTAAACCCAGGGCCTTGCTAAGCATGAGCTCCACCACTGGACTACACATGGAGCCCTATATCTTGATGTTTGGTATTAAATATTTTTTATGGTAAAATAGACATAATGTAAAATTGACCCTTTTTAACCATTTCAGTGGGATTTAGTTCAGTGGCAGTAAGAATATTTACACTGTTGTGCAATCATCACTAATTGTCTATATCCAGAACTAATTTTTTTTAAATTTGCCCAAGCTGAAAATCTGCATCCATAAAATACTAACCCCTCATTCCTTTTTCCCTACAATTCCTGATACCACCATTCTGTTTTCTATGAATTTAGTTATTCCAGATACTTGACTTAAATGAAATCATACAGTGTTTGACCTTTTGTAACTGGCTTATTTCACTTAACATAGTTTCCTCAAAGTTGTTCTATATTGTAGTGTGTGTGTGTGTGTGTGTGTGTGTATATTTTAATCAAATATATATTTATAAACTTATATATATTTATAAACTTATATATATATATATATATAAGTTTAATCAAATATATATATTTGATTAAACTTCCATTCACATTTTACTCATTTTTCATCCATCAATAGATACTTGGTTTGTTTTCACAACTTGGCTTGTGGAGAATACTTCTATGAATATGTGTATACAAATATCTGTGTAAGACCCTGACTTTAGTTCTTTTAGGTATATAGCCAGTAGTAGGATTGTTGGATCATATAATAAATCTATCTCTCATTTTTTGAAGAATGATCATGCTGTTTTCTGCAGTGACAACACCTATTTACATCCCCACCAATCATACACAAGGGTTCCACTTTCTCCATGTCCTTGCTAAAAGTTGTGAGGTAATATCTCAGTGTGGTTTTGATTTGCATATCCCTAACTCTAAGTGAATTACCTCTAATTCTTAGTGAACACATCTTCTCTTGTGTTCATTAGCCATTTGCATATCTTCTTTGGATAAATTTCTATTCAAGTATTATTCTCACTTTTAAAATTGAGTTGTTAGGGTTTATTGTTGTTGTTTTGCTTTTTTAGCTCTACTTGCATAGTAGATTAATACTTGCATGAAATTCAATAAAATTATGTCAGTTTTAGCGAGACAAAGAACTTCAAGATAAAGTTCTAGAATGTCTGCTTCTAGCCATAGTGAAGTAAAAGGGACTGATTCATTTTCCTACCTTAAATACTTATGAAACCAGGAAAATATATGAAATAATAGTTTTCAGATATTGCACAAAATTGTCTTTCAGAAGTGTGAACCCTTCAGAGATGGGGCTGTGGTTTGAATTTATATATCTCTTCAAAATTTGAATGTTGGAACTTATTCCCCAATGAGATGGTATGAATGAATGGAGCCTTTAGGAGGTAATTCAGTCATGAGGATGAGGCTGGGGCCCTCATAAATGAGATCAGTGGCTTTGTAAATGGCCTGTAGGAAATCACCTAGGCCATTTTTTTACTTCTATCTCTTCTGTTTTGTGAGAATATAGAATTTGTCATATTTGCCCTTTAGTCCCTCTGTCATGTAAGAATGCTAAAAGAAAGTCCTCTCCAGAACCATAAGAAACTAATTCCTATTATTATCCATTACCCAATCTGTGGTATTTTTGTTGTAGCAGAACAAACAGATGGGGCTTAAAGAAGGTAAGCCTTACTATCACCTCGGCGTGGAGGCAGCCTCAAGGGATCCAATGGATCCTTAGGGATGCTACTCTATGCCAGAATAAAGCCCACTACTATGTAGAGGAATATAGTAAAATCCTGAATCCAACAATGAAAATTCGCAATCTCGATACAAAACTACCAGGTGTGCAAAGATGTAGGAAATATAATCCAGACAGGTAAAAAATAAAACTACTAGAAGATGACTTGTTACAAAAAGTGAATTGGAAAAGAAAGCTCAAAGTATAAGCCTCCTGTTTCTTTTAATTATATTTGATGAACATTTTTTAAAAATTACTTTGTCAAATTTCTATAAAAGTTTTTATGTGATCATTCTCAACTTTTCTACTTACAGCTCCATGGGCTGATAACAATTTATGGAATGACTGTCATCTGTTCCCTGAACCACTTTGTTGTAGCTATTTAGACCAATTTCCCATGTCCCACTCCATCACATGGTCTTAAATATGTGGTTAGAAGATATCAAGTTGGAATGTATGACAAGATATTAAGTTGAAATGTATGACCATTGGGGAATGTTGTAGCCTTAAATAAGTTACTTTATTTTCAGTATTACAGACAGAGTGACTCCCATCTCAGTGGGTTTCCATCATCATGCCAGATCCCACAGGAACATACAAGGTAAAGACCCAAGTCCTTGGCCCAAGATTTATTCGATGCCTGATTAGCACAGTCATTTTGGATAAGTAGAGACACAAGGATTTAAGTGAAACCCTTTGGAGCCCAATTATTTCCCTTTTTTTTTTGGACTTCAAAGGAAACTACACTAAACCATTAGTTCACAAGATGCTGAGAGTTAATTAGTTAATGTATTGAATCCCATGCATATTATAACTGGAAAATATGAGGACATCATTAAAAGAGCACAGAGCTCTTTACAGCTACTTCTTCCTCTCATGCACAGGTCCATAGACACATCCTTCCAGAGGGAATGTGGTGTTTATGATCTTTTAATTAATAGCAGCTTTCCCTTTTAGACCTAAAGATTATTGCTCAGCCCGTCCAGGTTCACAGTTGTTTTGTATGATAAATCTGAGAGGAGAAAGAGCAAAAAGACAAATGTGGATAAAAGATGGTTGTCCTAATATCATTGATCACTTTCCATTTGTTAAATTCATCTTAGAAATTCATTGTAACACATTTAGCCATGTTTCTTTCTTTTTAATTTTTAAAAAATTTGTCCTAACTATTTAGCTATGTTTCTTTCTATTCCTTTTGTTTCTCATCTATTATAAGGATATAGTGATAATATTCCCTATGTTGTAGCATTTAAATTATACTGAATGCTCAAAAATATTAACTGATTATCAATATCTAAATATCCTTAAGTGTTTATTCATTCTTTTCATCAGCAAAATTCATTTAAGAAGCATGGAGTATCTAGGTATCAATTACTGTTAAAGTAAGTCAGACAGTTTTCGTTGTTGTTTTTTTTTTTGTGACAAAACTCATCAAGGTCAGGGGGTTGGTGCAGCTGGTACAACTGATCTGTGAAGGCAGATTACTTGACATCTACTTCATCATCTAGCAGGGGTTCCTCATCTCTTTTGTTTCTTTACAGAAAATTAATCATGTCACAGAGTATGAAGTGATGCCTGCCTAGATGGGTGTATCTATATGAACCTGCAAATTCTCAGCAGAATAAGAAAGGCAGTACATTGAGAGGCTAAGTTAAATCCAATTATGGCAAATAGTCTTCTTTCAAATTTCAAATCCATATTCCTTTTCCCTGTTGTGCAAACTAGAATCTCATGGCTCCAACAATAGGGTCTGTCATCTAAGGCCTGAGAAGAAATGCCCCTGACTTGGGCATTCATAACTGAAACTGCTAGTGAGCACCTGGCGTGGTTACAGATAACTATAGAAAGCCTGCAGACAGCATCCTTCCTGTCTTCAGTGAGGGATAAGTCTGTGGATTGCTAAGTTTCTTTATGGATTTCATTGAATACTTCCTTTATAGATATAGAAACTTCTCATGAGAAGACATGTGGGTCACTGGAATGAATAATTACTTTTGGTGACAGTAAATAAAGTTATTTTGAAAAGAATAGGAGCTCTCATTTGTAGAGAAAGAGTTTTTGTTATCTTTATGCTTGGCTAAATAAGTTTTCTGAAATGAGAATGTAATACTCCTGAGAGAGTGTTCACATTAAATTATTTTCATTTAAAAATAACCATTTAAGGAGATAGAGATGAGATCTTGTGCTAAACTAAAAGTGGCAGAAAGTTAAATAGTAGGAATTTATTGGGGGGGATTATGGAATGGGTCCTAGGTCAGTCCTTCCCATGTCTCAAGGTTCAGATAGCAACAAGGGTAGACACAATCTCAAACAAACAAACAAAAAAAAAGTCATTCAGCTCAGTCATAGCTACATTGACATTCTAACTCTTCTAGAAACCCACTAGGATCAGCACATTTGCTCCAGTTGAACATGGCCTGGTGCTGGGGCCCTTGAATAAATATGTGGCATGCAATTAAGTGTGTTCTCCAGGTGTGAATCTTCCCAAGTCTCCACTGTTTCAGTCTGATCACCAATAGGCGGCATGCCCTCAGAGTTCTGCAAGTTCCCCAGATTCTATTGCATCCTGCAGGACTAGTGGAAGGCCAAGATGCCTCTGCCTTCACTAACTTGCACTATCTTGGGGAGCACAAGTTAGACAAAGAACGGGCTCTGGAGATAGGTGGTACCAGATAGAAAATTTCTGGAGATTATTTTATGTGTGATGTCTTAAATGTATCAAGAGGTCATAATGATTTGGTCAAGATTTTGGTCAATTCGAATGACAACTCTCTTCTGGCTTTATCCAACTTGTGATCAATAAATAGTATTCTGAAATCAACATTAATATTACATTAATATTACACAAAATCCTCAAATTTTAGTTTCAAACTCAGTGATTTCAATGCCAATGATCCAGCCATGAAAATGACCAGCCACTTCTCACTGTAAATAGATGCCCTTCTTATATGCCAAGGGTGCCAACATACCTACTTCCTCATTGCGTTCCAACAGGGTCTGATTTGTTGCTAACAATCTTGTGACAGGTTACAAGTTCCAGAAGCCTTTGATGGTATCCAAGGACTGGTAGGTTTCCCTGGGGGTTCTCTTTAATAGCAGGTACCATTTCCTCGCAATGACCCTGTGGAGGTAGCACAAGAGCCCCAGGAGAAGACCCCCTTGTATCTCAACAACCAGTCTCAGGTCAGCAGATACAGCCCTGGCAAGTCCAGGGGCCCAGCGTCCCTGCCTCCATCCCTGTCCTAGGGAAAATTATTTCCTTTGTGTGATGGACCCAGATCTGGGGTGGGGGGGATATTTCATACCTGAAAGTGATCTATCCTCCATTATTCTGCCTGAGAAAACCCACCCAGATCCTGAAATACTTCCCTTTTGAGAACGTCCCAGTCCATAAACAACCCTGAGATCTAGGACCTGGGCTTTGCACATGCAGGAGACACTGTGGGCAATCAAACCCCTGGAAAGGCAGTGGCATTACATGACAGGAGAGGTCAAGCTGGGCTTTCTCAAGCAAAAGCAGAACATGAATGAAATGAACAAAATAAAACAAAAACAAAAGACACCAAGTCCAGCTTAAGTAACCTTTCCTTTGTAAAAATAATGGAGCCAGCACCCTTCCCACCCCCCACATTTTTTTCAGCTGAAGTGCACTTCAGCACCTTGGATCTATCCTGCTACCAATCCATCTTCATGTTCCTGATATGTTTCTGTATCCACCCCCATCTTTTCTAAGCCTATTTCCTTTTCTTTCCCCCCATCCTGCTCATTCCTGTTTCCCTCCTCTCTTTTTCCACTGGGTGATGATCTCCACAGGGTTATTTTTGGGACCCGAATGGTGCAAGGCCTCAGCTTCCATTTCCCTGCATGCAGCTGCTCTCCTGGTTTGGGGAGACAGTTAAAGGCCTGTCCTCTGAACTCTCTGGTTTTCCTCTTCTGTTTGTCTTTTTCTTCACCCACATACCCTTCCCCGCCCCTTGTGTTTACTGTCTGCCTTTTATTTGAAATTCCCAGGTGAATCCTATTAATGTGGGAGTGGAACAGATGCTAAAAGTTATCCAGGATTTTTGTTTTTCGTTTTTTTTAAATTTTGTGGTTACTTCCTTTTCTTCCTCCTTGAATCCTGGAAACATTCTATGTAATTACATCTGCTGTTAAATTTGGTACAAAAGCACTTGCTGGGGCTGTGATGTCAGAAAAATAAAATACATTGCTTCTCACAAAAAAAAATAAATAAAAATAACACTTTAAGGCTTAATGCAAAAAAAAAAAAAAATGACTTCCATGAGACTTGTCCTATATCCCCAAGAGGCACAAATGTCATTTTCTTTGGAATTTGCCACTGATGTGGAACACCTTTTTTCCCTCCCTTTCCTTATAATATATGAGTATTTATATTTTATCTTTCCTATTAATGGCAACTACATGAGGGTTGTGACTGAGTGTGATTCAACTCTGGATACTTCACAGTGTTTTTGTAGATAGATAGTAATTGAATACTGTGCATACATTTTTTTCTCTAACCAGTGTAATTTATACCTATCGGTGGGAATGGAGGAAAGAAGCAATTAAAGCAAGCCATGCAAGTGGAAACATTGTGATTTATGAAATTAGGAAAAAAGTAGACTTAAGGAGAATGTAAACTGAGTGATAAATATCACCAGGGAGACTAAGAAGAGATGACAAGGGTTTATATGAGATTGAAGTTGCTCAGGGTAAGTAAATGGCTAGAGCCCTTCAAAGACAAAGGGAAATGTGTAAAATGTTCAAATTCTTAGCAGTGCAATTAGGAAACGTCAGGGCTTACCACAGTTTTGCATTGGCTCTGAAAGCCCCACATCAGATACTGTGAAAAGTCCTGCTGATGCCCATCTTATACCACCCACTGTGCCTACGATTGTATAATTGGGAACACTTCCTCACAGTGTTTCACCAAAAATTTTGGAGGCTAAAATTTTAACAGATTTAATGCCATTATAGGATGGCTCTTATATGATCCCTCCCAAATGTTATTTTGTTACTCAAAGCAGCCTATTTCAGCCAATCCATGCTTAGTTAAATAAGGGCTTTGAGCTGCAGAATGAATGTGGAGAAGAAAGAAAAACTTCTTTGTTGATTTTGGAAAATATTTTGAGCATGTGCCTAAATCCTATATATATTTTTTTGGCAACCATCCTTTTATTGAGTGACCATTTTCTAGCTTTATTTCTACTTAAATTCAAGAATGGATATTCTGAAGCCTTAAAACCTGAAGGCTATGTGCTAGCGAAGATAGGCAGAAAGGGAACTCTGCACATTGCTGTTGGGTACATAAGTTAGTACTGCCTTTGTGGAAAACAACACAGAGGTTCCTCAAGAAGTGAAAAGTAGAACTTCCATAAGATCCAGCAGTCCTACTTCTGGACATATATCCAAAGGAAATGAAATCACTGTGTCAAAGAAATACCTAAATTTTCATGTCTATTGCACAACTCACAATAGCCA